>NC_079190.1:325632274-326232274 GCF_029499605.1 Hyla sarda
TTTTGTTATTTTTATTATTAATTTTTTTTTTTTTTTGGTTCAGAGTATATGTTATTGAAAAATTAAAAGGTGTCATTATAGTAGGTAGTTATGGCTATTATAGGGGGGGGGAGGAAAAAATTAGAGCGTAAAAGCGAAAATTGGCCCGGACAAGTGGATCGTCATGAGGGACAAGTAGATTTCGCTGCATTTTAGTCCCGTGGACAAGTAGTTTTTTTATAAAATTTCCACACCCCTGGGGGACTATACTGCACCTAATGTGGGGGAACTATAGCCTAATGTAGGGAGAACTATACTGCAACTAATGTGGGGGGGGGACTATACTGCACCTAATGTGGGGGAACTATAGCCTAATGTGGGGAGAACTATACTGCACTTAATGTGGGGAACTATACTGCACCTAATGTGGGGTAAACTATACTGCCAACCTAATGTGGAGAACTATACTGCACCTAATGTGGAGAACTATACTGCACCTAATGTGGGGAGAACTATACTGCACCTAATGTGGAGAATTATACTGCACCTAATGTGGGGAACTATACTGCACCTAATGTATGGGGACTATACTGCACCTAATGTGGGGGAACTAAAGGCCTAATGTAGGGGAACTGTAGAGCACCTAATGTGGGGAACTATACTGCCTAATGTGGGGGAACTATACTGCACCTAATGTGGGGGACTATACTGCACCTAATTTGGGGAGCTATACTGCACCTAATGTGGGGAGCTATACTGCAATAATGTGGGGGACTATACTGCACCTAATGTGGGGGAACTATACTGCACCTAATGTGGGGGAACTATACTAGCCTAATGTGGGGGGAACTGTGTCACACCTAACGTGGGGGGAACTGTGCCGCGCCTAACGTAGGGGGAACTGTGCTGCACCTAATGTGCGGGCCTCATATTGACGTTCGCTCACGTCACGCTCCCAGCGTTCAAGGGCCGGCGATACTACATCCTGACGCCGGCCCTAGAGCGTGACGTGCGTGAACATCAAGGGGGGGGGGGGGACCTCCATGTCCATTTTGCTTGGGGCCAACAAATTCCTTCAAACGGCCCTGCGGCCAATCACCACTCTGGGCAGAAAATATGAATGAGTGATGTTCTATTCACATCACAGGCCGGAGTATAGTGCAGAGATGCGAGCGCTGTATAGAGCCGCTCCACATCTCTTCTATATTATGGACGATCGCATCGGGTGTCACGACTGACATCCGGGGCGATATGTCTATTAGTACAGGTACTACTACTCCCATCATGGAACAGTCTGTTCCATGCTGGGAGTAGTAGTACTACCTAAAAATAGAGAACAAAAGTGAAACACACACTTTATTAAAAAATAATTAAAATTTTTTTATAAAATATATAAATTTCGTTGAATAAAATGTTTTCCATCTTTACTGCATCCTTTTTATTTATTTATTTATTTATTTTTTTTGATACCCAACAAATTTTGGGTAACAAAAAAAACTGCCAAGGTGCAATTTCCACACAAATGAAGAAAATCCAAGAAAAAACGCCAGACACAGGCAATTGCACTGGCGTTTTTTCAGGCGTTTTTTTTTTTCAAACCAAAAAACACAGGACAAAAAAACAAGTAGAAACTTAGTCTTAATGTGACAAACAATGGACCTATAGTAGATGGTCCCTAGCACAACAGACACTGAGAATGGTCTGTTGGTTTTCTGCCTGGTGTCTGTTGTTTTACAGGAGTTGAGTGGAGAAAAAATTAGGACATGCAGGATTTTTTCCCCTGCTCAACTCCCCTAATTTAACCCCTTAAGGACCAGGCCATTTTACACCTCAGGACCAGAGCGTTTTTTGCACATCTGATCACTGTCACTTTAAACATTAATAACTCTGGAATGCTTTTAGTTATCAATCTGATTCCGAGATTGTTTTTTCATGACATATTCTACTTTAACTTAGTGGTAAAATTTTATGGTAACTTGCATCCTTTCTTGGTGAAAAATCCCCAAATTTGATGAAAAAATTGAAAATTTTGTATTTTTCTAACTTTGAAGCTCTCTGCTTGTAAGGTAAATGGATATTCCAAATCAAAAAAATTTTTATTCACATTTCCAATATGTCTATTTTATGTTTGCATCATAAAATTGGCGTGTTTTTACTTTTGGAAGACACCAGAGGGCTTCAAAGTTCAGCAGCAATTTTCCAATTTTTCACAAAATTTTAAAACTCACTATTTTTCAGGGACCAGTTCAGATTTGAAGTGGATTTGAAGGGTCTTCATATTAGAAATACCCCACAAATTACCCCACTATGAAAACTGCACCCCCCAAAGTATTCAAAATGACATTCAGTCAGCGTTTTAACCCTTTAGGTGTTTCACAGGAATAGCAGCAAAGTGAAGGAGAAAATTCACAATCTTCATTTTTTACACTCGCATGTTCTTGTAGACCCAATTTTTTAATTTTTACAAGGGGTAAAAGGAGAAAATTTATACCTATCTTTGTAGCCCAATTTCTCCCGAGTAAGCACATACCTCATATGTCTATGTAAAGTGTTCGGCGGGCGCAGTAGAGGGCTCAGAAGCGAAGGAGCGACAAGGGGATTTTGGAGAGTATGTTTTTCTGAAATGGTTTTTGGGGGGCATGTCGCATTTAGAAAGCCCCTATGGGGCCAGAACAGCAAAAAAAAAAAACACATGGCATACCATTTTGGAAACTAGACCCCTTGAGGAACGTAACAAGGAATAAAGTGAGCCTTAATACCCCACAGGGGTTTCACGACTTTTGCATATGTAAAAAAAAAAAAAACTATTTTTCACTAAAATGTGTGTTTCCCCCCAAATTTCACATTTTTGCAAGGGTTAATAGCAGAAAATACCCCCCAAAATTGGTAACCCCATCTCTTCTGAGTATGGAGGTACCCCATAAGTTTACCTGAAGTGCACTATGGGCGAACTACAATGCTCAGAAGAGAAGGAGTCATATTTGGCTTTTTGAGAGCAAATTTTGCTCGGGGGGCATGTCGCATTTAGGGAGCCCCTATGGTGCCAGAACAGCAAAAAAAAACACATGGCATACCATTTTGGAAACTAGACCCCTTGAGGAACGTAACAAGGAATAAAGTGAGCCTTAATGCCCCACTGGGGTTTCACGACTTTTGCATATGTAAAAAAAATATATATTTTTTTCACTAAAATGTGTGTTTCTCCCCAAATTTCACATTTTTGCAAGGGTTAATAGCAGAAAATACCCCCCAAAATTTGTAACCCCATCTCTTCTGAGTATGGAGGTACCCCATAAGTTTACCTGAAGTGCACTATGGGCGAACTACAATGCTCAGAAGAGAAGGAGTCATATTTGGCTTTTTGAGAGCAAATTTTGCTCGGGGGGCATGTCGCATTTAGGGAGCCCCTATGGTGCCAGAACAGCAAAAAAAAAAACACATGGCATACCATTTTGGAAACTAGACCCCTTGAGGAACGTAACAAGGAATAAAGTGAGCCTTAATGCCCCACAGGGGTTTCATGACTTTTGCATATGTAAAAAAAAATTTAAAAAATTTCACTAAAATGTGTGTTTCCCCCCAAATTTCACATTTTTGTAAGGGTTAATAGCAGAAAATACACCCCAAAATTTATAACCCCATCTCTTCTGAGTATGGAAGTACCCCATAAGTGGACGTCAAATGCACTACATGAGCGCTACAATGCTCAGAAGAGAAGGAGTCACATTTGCAAATATTGCTGAAATGGGGGGGACATGTCGCATTTAGGAAGCCCCTATGGTGCCAGGACAGCAAAAAATAAACACATGGCATACTATTTTGGAAACTGCACCCCTCAAGGAACATAACAAGGGGTACAGAGAGCCTTAACACCCCACAGGTGTTTGATAAATATTAATGAAGTGGGATGTGAAAATGAAAAATTAGATTTTTTTTTACACTAAAATGCTGGGGTTACCCCAAATTTTTCATTTTTACAATAAAAGGAGAAAATGTCATTGTAAATGTGTAAATACATTTCTTTGGAGTAAGTACATACCTCAAGTCTGGGCGTAAACAGCGTGCACACCGGTCTCAGAGGTGCCGGAGATCAGTCAGGGTCCTTGAGCTTTGGCTTTCTCCTATGGAGCCAGAACAGTGGGACCCCCCCTCAAGGGGCATTACATGGGGTAAATAACTGGGGTACACTAAGTAACTAAAATGGGGTACAGTGGGACATAAAATTATAAAACAGATTATGTTCCCAGAATGATGACCCAGAGCACAGCCAAAACAAAAAAATATGCCCGCCCCAAACCCTATACTCTGAATCATCATTCTGGAATGTGATATGTGTGGCCGTCCCTAACTTGTTGCCTCAAATGCGCACCCCGCTCAGGTGGAGAGAGCGCTGCGCATTTGAGGCAACATAAAAAGTCCCCGATGATAGTGACTCAGTGACCCATGACCCATTTTTTATAAAAAAATACCCCCAGAGGTCCTATCAGTTTTAGTTTTTTTGGATTAAATATTTTTTTGGGCAATTTAGTGGTTTTATGGGGTTAAAACTTGGAATGTACTCTGGACTTGGTACATTTGGGTCAAATTGTGGAAAATTAAAATGAAGAGGGAAAATTTAGAACTCCATGGAAGTGTGATACTCCCTGAAGCAATCCTTAATGCAGAGGCCCGGATTATCTGGGCAAGTGTCACACTGAGTGGTGGTGTCCTTCCGTATCCCCCTCTTGTAACACACTCTGCATCTTTTCTGGGCTCGTCCCTTCTTTCCAGTGTGGGGGACCTCACCTGGAAAGTGTTGGCCTGGGACGATCCTGGCACCTATTACTTCAGTTCCTTGGGAAGTCCGGCCTGCTCTTTCCCGGTCGCCAAAGATCAGGACCTTTAGGACTTCTTCTTGGAACTGAAGGAATGTCCCTGTGTTGCCAGCGTACTGGGACAGTACAAAAGAGTTGTACATGGCAACCTGTACCATGTAGACCGCAACTTTCTTGTACCATACCCGTGTTTTCCGCATGGCGTTATATGGCTTGAGGACTTGATCAGAAAGATCAACTCCCCCCATATACCGATTGTAGTCCAGAATACAATCGGGCTTGAGGACCGGTGTTGTGGTACCTCGCACAGGGACAGGTGAGCTGCCGTTGCCATGAATAGTGGTCAGCATAAGGACATCCCTCTTATCCTTATACTTGACCAGCAACAGGTTTTCATGGGCAAGGGCACGGGACTCACCCTTGGGAATGGGTGTCTTAACAAGGGAGGCCTCTCTGGTTTTTCCGCACGGTCCCACAAGCGGACGTGGATCTGGCGGCAAGGGATGTGAAGAGAGGGATGCTGGTATAAAAGTTGTCCACGTACACGTGGTAACCCGTATCCAGCAATGGGTGCACAAGCTCCCAAACGATTTTCCCGCTAACACCCAGAGTGGGGGAACAATCTGGGGGTTCAATACGGGAATCTCGTCCCTCATACACTCTAAACTTGAGAGTGTACCCGGAGGTACTCTCACAAAGTTTATAGAGCTTCACGCCATACCGCGCCCGCTTAGAGGGAATATACTGGCGGAAGATGAGTCTCCCCTTAAAACTGATAAGAGACTCATCAACCGAGAGCTCCCTGAGGGGTACATAGGCCTCCAAAAATTTGGCCCCTAAGTGATCGATGACCGGCCTCACTTTGTAAAGCCGGTCATAGGCGGGATCACCTCGGGGTGGACATGCCGCATTATCTGCATAATGCAGGCATTTCCAAATGGCCTCGAACCACCTCCGTGCCATGACCATACTGTAAAGCGGGCTCTGGTAGAGGACGTCCCCGCTCCAGTACTGTCTGACACTTGGCTTTTTGACCAGGCCCATATGCAGCAAGAGGCCCCAAAATGTCCTCATTTCTGCTGCATCAATGGCGCACCATTCATTGGACCTGGCCAAAAAAGAATCAGGGTGGTGGGCGATGAACTGCCTGTCGTACAGATTCGTCTGCTCCACCATGTGATTGACAAAACTGTCACTGAAAAAATAACTGAAATAGTCAATTTCAGTGAATCCAGAATTGTCAATCCGGATTCTGGAGTCGCCAACAAACTCCGGAACCCGTGGCTGATAACCCTCTGGGGGTCTCCAGACAGGTTCACCGGAAGGGGGCTCCGGTAAACTTGTCTGGGGGGTCGGACTCCTAGTACGAGCGGAATCACCACTCGCACTAGTGCCGGCCACTGGGCCACTATCATGGGGGGTGCGTGGCCTCGCCTGGCGGCGTCTCCGCCGCCGTGCAGGGGGCTCATCATCAGTACTAGATGATGAGGAGGACGATGAAGAACACAGAAATGTTGAATCTCCATCGTCCTCACTGACAGATTCGGAGTCGGAGGCAAGAAAAGCGTATGCCTCCGCTACCGAAAATGCCCGGCGAGCCATCGCCTTTTTTGGTGGTGGTGGGGGCGGTGGCGGGGGGGGAGGGTAGTGTGTGTGTGTGGGGGGGGGTTATGTACTGTGTGTGTGCTTGGTGTATACTATATATAACGGTGTGTGATTAGAAATCACACACCGTTATATGGGGGGGGAAAAATGCTGCAGTCCCAAAAAAAATGGGGGGGCGCTAATGCAGCGCCCTGAACCCCTAATAGGGCCCGGGTCACACTGAAAAACTGCAGAAGATCCTTGGGGACCTATTAGGGGGTCAGGGGGGGGGGGATTTTTTTAAAACTTTTTTTAACTTTATTTTTTACTATTTACCCTACCTTTCCCTGGGCTGCATGCTTTCCCTGATGTATGGGGGGCTTCTTTTCTTCTCTGGGGGCTCCGATCTTGGCAGGGGGGGGTACCGGTCTTCCTCCAGCAGCTCTGACCGCTGACTGAACTCAGCCAGCGGCGGGAGCTGCGGGAAGATGCTGTTAACCCCTCCCCTGCCGGCTGCTATTGGCTGGACGATCGTCCAGCCAATAGCAGCGATCCTGGGGGGGGTGGCGAAATCGCCACCTCCCCATAGATACAGTAGGTGATAGGGGGTGTATCATACACCCCCGATCACCTTGTATCTCCGGGTCAGCGGGTCGCACGTGACCCGCATCGCCGGAATAGCCGCAAATCGCATGTGTGAATTCACATGCGATTTGCGGCGATCGCCGACATGGGGGGGTCTAATGATCCCCCTGGGCATTTGCACGGGATGTCTGCTGAATGATTTCAGAAGGCATCCCGGTCCGATCCGCACGGCGGGGACCAGAACTGCCCATGACGTAAATGTACGTCCTTGGTCCTTAAGACCCAGGGTGTCGGGACGTACCGTTACGTCATGGGTCCTGTAGGGGTTAAACAGACTCGGCTAGCAGAGGTCTTTGAATGGAGCTCAACATTGATGTGAACCCGACCTAAGACCAAAACACCCGAACCAGTTGTTGTACACAATTTATGCAAATCCCATTCTCTTTAATTGGAGGTGCATAAATAGCACAGCACCACAAACTATTTGGTGTACAATTCTATGCCACAATAAAAAAAAATTGCACAGTGATATTGGCGCTATACTAGTACAGTCTACCTGAGACAGACTGTATCAGAAGAACAGCTATTGGCAGCACAAGTTAAGTAGGAGAACTCAATGCGCTATCCTTACTTATCGGACACCCAAATCCACCAGCACCTATTTTGGAATACATACAGCTTATCGTTGACTTTAAACCCCTTAAGGACCACAGTTTTTTTTTGTATTTTCCACCTCACCTTCTCAAAAATTATAACACTTTCAATTTTCCACCTATAGACCCATATGAGGGCTTGTTTTTTGCACCACCAACTGTACTTTGTGATTACATCAATAATTTTACCACAAAATCTATGGTGAAGCAAAAAAAAAAAAAAAAAAAAAAATCTTTGTTGGTAAAAATGATACCTTATCTTTATTCTGTAGTTCCATACAATTAAAATAATACCCAACTTACAGTCATGACCATAAATGTTGGCACCCCTGAAATTAATCAAGAAAATGAAGTATTTCTCACAGAAAAGGTTTGCAGTAACACATGTTCTGCTATACACATGTTTATTCCCTTTATGTGTATTGGAACTAAACCAAAAAGGGAGGAAAAAAAGCAAATTGGACATAATGTCACACCAAACTCCAAAAATGGTCTTGACAAAATTATTGGCACCCTTAACTTAAAGGGGTACTCGGCGCTAAGACATCTTATCCCCTATGTTTGCTCCGGGTCTGATGAATGCCGATCACGGGGCCGGAGTATTGTGACGTCACGGTTCCACCCCGTGTGATGTCACGCTCCGCCCCCTCAATGCAAGCCTATGGGAGGGGGCATGACACATTCCCTCAGTGGCGTTGCGACCCGGGTGCGGGGGTTGCGGCCCGCACCGGGTGACACCAACCTAATGGGGTGACACCAAGACGCTCCGCAGCATCCCCCCCCCCATCTGTGCCTGACCGGCCTCCCATCCGTCAGCCCCCCCCCCCCCCCCCGGCCTTCACCTGCGCTGTGTGTGTGGTGCGCCCGTCCGTCAGCCTCCACCGGCCTTCAGCTGCACTGTGCGCCCGTCCGTCATCACCCCCCCTCGCCTTCACCAGCAATGTGCCCAGCCTCCACTCCCACGTCTGCGCCGGCCTGACGTCACACCGCATGGCCTCGCAGGAGGACGTCAGTTACGTCACAGGGCACCCGGTGAGAAGGAGCGCTGCGCTGGATGGGTGAGTGTGTGTTTGTCTGTCTCTCTGTCTGTCTCTATCTCTGTCTGTGTGTGACTCTGTGTGTGTGTGTGTGTTTGACTGTGTGTGTGTGTGTATGTGACTGTGTGTGTTTGTGTCACTCTCTGTGTGTGTGACCATGTGACTCTGTGTGTGGGTGTGTGTTTGTGTGTGTGTGTGGGGGGGTTGAACCAGCGATTTAATGTGGGGAGACTTTGACCCATTGTGGGGAACCTGCAAGGGAACCTGCGGCCTATTGTGGGGAAACTACTACCAAATGTGCGGAGTCTATGCTACCTAATGTGGGGAGTTTATGCTACCTAATGTGGGGAGACTGCTACCTAATGTGGGGAATCTGTGCTGCCAAATGTGGGGAGTCTATGCTACCTTATGTGGGGAATCTGTGCTACCGAATGTGGGGAATCTATGCTACCTAATGTGGGGAAACTGCTACCTAATGTGGGGAAATTGCTAACTAATGTGGGGGAACTGCTGCCTACCTAATTTGGGGGAACTGCTTCCACCTTATGCTCCTCCCCTGGCAGTAGCACCCTCATCATGCACCAGCAACACCCCCCCCTCCAGCAGTAGCACCTCCATCAGCAGATCCTGATGGTGGATGATGGCAGTGCTCCTGCCAGGAGGATGATCCTGCCGATGGATGATGGGGGTGATACTGCCAGGGGGTATGGCCAGTAGCACCCTCATCATCCTCCAGCAACACCCCCCCAGTAGTAGCACCCCCATCATCCACTAGCAACATCACCAATACCCCCCTCCCGTGGTAATAGCATCAGCTAACGGATGTTGAGGGGTGTGACATCAGTTGTGGTATTATATTCAGAGGGTGCACTGTATGGCAACGTTATATTCAGAGGGCACAGTTTGTGGTAGTATTATTATAGATGAGCGAACTTACAGTAAATTCGATTTGTCACGAACTTCTCAGCTCGGCGGTTGCTGACTTTTCCTGCGTAAATTAGTTCAGCCTTCAGGTGCTCCGGTGGGCTGGAAAAGGTGGATACATTCCTAGGAAAGAGTCTCCTAATACTGTATCCACCTTTTCCAGCCCACGGGAGCACCTGAAAGCTGAACTCATTTATGCAGGAAAAGTCATCAACTGCCGAGCCGAGAAGTTCGTGACGAATTGAATTTACTGTAAGTTTGCTCATCTCTAGTATTATATTCAGAGGGCGCAGTGGGTGGTAGTATTATATTCAGATGGTACAGTGTGTGGCAGTGTTATATTCAGGGGTACAGTATGTGGCAGATTTATATTCAGAGGGTACAGTGTGTGGCGGTATTATATTCAGGGGTACAGTATGTGGCAGATTTATATTCAGAGGGTACAGTATGTGACAGATTTATATTCAGACGGTACAGTATGTGGCAGATTTATATTCAGAGGGTACAGTATGTGGCAGATTTATATTCAGAGGGTACAGTGTGTGGCGGTATTATATTCAGGGGTACAGTATGTGGCAGATTTACATTCAGAGGGTACAGTATGTGACAGATTTATATTCAGAGGGTACAGTGTGTTGCAGTATTATATTCAGGGGTACAGTATGTGGCAGATTTATATTTAGAGGGTACAGTGTGTGGCAGATTTATATTCAGAGGGTACAGTATGTGTTGGTATTATATTCAGAATGTACAGTGTGTGGTAGTATTATATTCAGTGGGTATGGTGTATGGAAGGTTTATAATCAAAGAGTGTAGTGTATAGTAGTATTATATTTAGAGGATACAGTGTCTGGCAGGTTTATAATAATACTTGTTTTCATATAGAGGATAAGAATGCGCTGACATAGTGAGGAGACGTCTGGGCGTCACATTCTACAGACAGAAGTTTTAGCTGGACCCGGTGGTATGTACCATCTGAATTAGATAAGGGAAGACTATAGAGAAGACGTCACCTGTAGTCACTGATATCATTGTGTATTCTCCTCCCTATAGAGAAGACGTCACCTGTAGTCACTGATATCATTGAGTATTCTTCTCACTATAGAGAAGATATCACCTGCAGTCACTGATATCATTGTGTATTCTCCTCACTATAGAGAAGACGTCACCTGTAGTCACTGATATCATTGTGTATTCTCCTCACTATAGAGAAGATATCACCTGCAGTCACTGATATCATTGTGTATTCTCCTCACTATAGAGAAGACGTCACCTGTAGTCACTGATATCATTGTGTATTCTCCTCACTATAGAAAAGACGTCACCTGTAGTCACTGATATCATTGTGTATTCTCCTCACTATGTCCTATCAGAGCTGTAGTCGCTTGTCAGTTCTACAGTTAGGTCAGTGAAACTACAACTCCCAGCATAACCTTACCACTGCATAAATGAGTACTCTACTGAAAAAATTTTTTTTTAATCAACTGGTTGTCACAACAGGCTAAAAACTTACTGGGGGGAGGGGGTAGGTATGAGGGTGACACCCTTTTCTACCGCACCGGGTGACACCAACCCTAGCAACGCCACTGCATTCCCTTTACATGTTTGGCTTGTCCACAATGTGCATGATTTTTAGGTCAACAGCAGTTCATAAACACAGTGGGGGGAATTTATCAAATTATTCAGAATTTTTAATTTTTTTATGGTAACATTTTGCCACTTTATACTGCATCGCGGATTTGTATGAAATCGCTGTTTTTGTATGAAATCTCCAAATGCGGATGCAGTGGTCAAGAATTTATCATTGCGACTTTCTGTGGGAAAGTCGTAAAAAAGTAGCAACTCCCCCCCCCCCCCCCCCCTCAAAAAAAAGAAGTTGCAAGTCACCGCCAGGTCGGACCTGGCTTACAAAAGTGCCTGTTGGGAGCACTTGTAAAAAGTCTCACAAAAAGTCGAAACTGCAAATTTTTGTGCGAAAAGCACTGCTCCCCGCCCGCTAGCTGCTGTAAGACTATAACTCCCAGCATGCCTTCACAATGAGGACATGCAGGGAGTTGTAGTTGCAACAGCTATCCAGCGGGTGGTAGATGCGGTCGGGTGGCCAAGGAGCGGAGCAGGCCGGCTCTCGGGAATATGAAACTAAGGCACTGTCACGGCTCTGGGCAGGAAATATAAAAATGACAGTGACGTGATTTCATATTCCTGTGAGTTGGCCTGCTCCGCTCCCCAGCCACCCACCCACATTGAGTTGTAGTCTTGCAACAGCTAGCGGCCAGGTGGTAGATCCGGGTGGACAGTAAGCAGCTTGAATTTTAACACCAGGGTGCCTCCAGCTTTTGCTAAACTACAACTCCCATCATGGGAGTTGTAGTTTAGGAACAGGGTGCCTCCAGCTGTTGCTAAACTACAATTCCCTTCATGGGAGTTGTAGTTTAGGAACAGAACACCTCCAGCTGTTGCTAAACTACAACTCCCATGATGGGAGTTGTAGTTTAGCAACAGCTGGAGGCACCCTGTTCCTAAACTACAACTCCCATGGGGAGAGCGCCATAAATTTACTAACCTGTTTTCCGTTTTTTTTCCTTCTCATTTCAGATCCGTCATTTCAACGTTTTTTGTTTAATATTTTTTGAACGTTTTTTAAATGTGTTATTTTTTTAATTTTATTTACTTTACATGCTTAGTAGTGGAAGCCATCTTATAGACGGAGTCCATTACTAAGCTGTAAAAACAGCTAGC
Organism: Hyla sarda; assembly: GCF_029499605.1. Classification (NCBI taxonomy): domain Eukaryota; kingdom Metazoa; phylum Chordata; class Amphibia; order Anura; family Hylidae; genus Hyla; species Hyla sarda. The sequence goes on from NC_079190.1 coordinate 325,644,590, forward strand.
GCTAACCCCCAATTATTACTTAGTATCCACTGCCATAGGGGTGCTGGAAAAAGCCAGTACCAAAAGCGGTAAAAATGGCGCTCCTTGGCCTAGGAAGTAACAGGCTGGCATAATTTAGGCTGGGGAGGGCCAGTAACAATGGTCCTCACCCACCCTGGTAACGTCAGGCTATTGCTGTATGGTTGGTATCTGACTGAGAAAAATAGGGGAACCACACATTTTTTTTCATTATTTAATTAATTTTATTTATGCATAAAAAAGTGTGGGATTACCCGTATTTTCATTCTCAGCCAGATACCAATCAAGCAACAACAGCCTGGCGTTACTAGGGTGGGTGAAGACCATTGTTACTGGCCCTTCCAAGCCAAAGTAACGCCAGCCTGTTACCGCCTAGCCCCAGGAGCCCGATTTTTGCCACTCTGTGCTTGTTGGTACTGACTCTTCCCCGGTGGGTACTTGGGTAATAATTGGGGGTTAGCGCTAGCTGTAATTGGGCTAACACTAAGCCCTAGCTAAGTAATGGACTCCATCTGTAACATTTAAAAGCCTCACCCTCGGGCCATCCTTAACAGTACCCAACTACAACTCCCAGCACCCCCTGAGTTTAAAAAAACCGCTAATAAACCCCTCGCCTAAAAAAAACAAGATTTTACTGAGCAGGCTGCAGATGTTATTACACCCCAACAGTATGGTGCAGAGTGGAGAGGATGCAGTGTAACCCCTTGGAAGCCCTGTTGCCTTGCTGTGCTTTTCACCCAATTGATTAATACTGACTTGTTATGAGACAGAAGATTTGTTCCAGATCGCTAGGGTTCTGACAAGGTCCTGTAGCTCTCTCCGCCAGGGCTTGAATTTCCTCTGTGTGGGGGGGATCCTTGCAGAATGGCTGGATAAGACTTGAGATTAGATTTGTTCTGGGCTTCCCTCAGAGCTTCTGCACACACAGCTCACACCTTTACCACACTTTACTCAGCTCTAGTCTGGAATGAACTGGGGCAACTCCTCCCCCCACTACTCTATATAGCTAAAAATTTTGTGGTTCTCATTGGCAGGCAGGGTCACATGGACTTGCACTGCTCCTCTGCCCTTAAAGGTATAACACATATAAATATCAGATAACACAGTACTTATGAAAAATATAATAACCATTTGATAAAGTGCTGGAACATAAAAACTGTAACAACCAAAGCAAAAAAGGAAAGGTTGATCCAGCTAATCAAATGTAAAATAGCACTGTTTATTCCAGCATGACGACACACAAATGTACAGGTAGACGGAAGTGACGCGTTTCAAGCGCAGGTGCACTCTTAGTCAATGCTGGAATAAACAGTACTATTTTACATTTGATGAGCTGGATCAACCTTTTCATTTTTGCTTTGATGTCTTGGTGTTGTCCTGCACCTGGATCAGTGCTCAGATCGTCTCGTACGGGGTGAGCTGGATGCACTGCCTTTCTTTCAACTGTAACAACCAGTCCTTTAGTGGGCCCAACACCTGTGCCACAGGTCTGCCAGAGGAAGTCTGCAGCCCACAGGACAGCCTTTGGTGCCAGGACACCTCAAACTCCCCCTCTTAAAAACAGCCGTCCTTGGCGCCCAGTCCTGGAGGCTGAGGATTGACGAGGGTAGTGCACTTAGGCGTTCCTCCTTGGAGGCAGACAAGAGTTCCTTCCTTTGGGGTGGCTGGTGCCTTTGTTGGTAACCATATGCTTTTGGGAATTGGGTGAAGTGCGAATAGTGCAAAGTAGTGACAATATTGAATACCTGAGAATTTAAGGTTTGTTGGCTTCGTAACTGCATTGGGACTGACAAACAAACATGAAACAAACACATAACAGGCCCTGGAGCTCTTCCTAAGGTTGCAGCGCTTACGACCAAGGTGACTCTGGAAGTCGAGCCGGAGCTGCCGTAGACTATTCTTCGCTAACGGTCCTGTGCCACGGGCCCATTTGCTTTTAGCATCTTTTCCCCGTGACGGCTGTGTAGAGACCACCTCATTGGCCACACCTAAGGGACCCAACAAGGGACAAACAGACTCCTCCCTCTGCGCTTAAGTTTCAGCCAAGGTATCCCCTTGAATTTTGGGAGAACCTAATGCGCTTCAGGAGACAAATGGTACAAATGACATGAAACATGTAGAGAAATACATTTAATTACTGTCTGGCTTTGTGCATTTCACTAACGTCAGCATTACTTATGACATTAGAAATACTGAATAAGGCAATAAAGCACTTTTAGTATTTGGCACCAAACCATGAAGGTATAAGGATGCTTAAGAAGTTCATGGTAGGATACCGGGTACATGAAAGTGTAATGGTTTCTTCTTGGCTAAATGCCAGGCACATTGCTTGAACTGTTGCAGAACTTAGTGAACAAGAACTGGGGACATTCCTGGGGCACTGCTCGTAATGTCCTGCACAAGCTGATTAAGGTTATTGTTACAGTGAGTGCTCCGGTCCCCGCTCCTGGACCGGAGCGCTCACTGCCTCTGTCCCGGCCCGCAGCGTCCCTGCGCGTCCCGGTTAGACACGCTGACCGGGAGCGCAGAGTTATCCTACGGGGATGTGGTTAGCGTGGCGGGAGGTCCCTGCACACGCGCCGCATCTTGCTGCTCTCCCCTACCGTCCCTGCGCGTCCCGGTTAGACACGCTGACCGGGAGCGGAGAGTTATCCTACAGGGATGTGGTTAGCGTGGCGGGAGGTCCCTGCACATGCATCGCATCTTGCTGCTCTCCCCTACCTCCTGCGGCTCCACGTGTCTTCTCTGTTCCCCGGCGCGTGCGTCCCAGCTCTCTAGGGCACGCGCGTGCCAATTTTATGAAATTTAAAGGGCCAGCGCACCATTGATTGGTGCCTGGCCCAAAGTGATCTATAAATGTTCCCTGCCCCTTCCTGTCCTTGCCGGATCTTTGTGCCTTGTGACAAGAGAAAGCGTTCCATATTTGTTCTAGTGTTTCCCTGCCTGTTGCCGACCCATTGCCCGTGCCTATCGCCTCTGAATCAGTGCTACCTGCTTTGACCTGTTGCTAGTGACTATCGCCTCTGATCCTGTGCCGCCTGCCCTGACCTTTGCTACGTCTGACTACGCTTCTGCCTTTTCCTCCTGTACTGCGTCTATCTGAGCTACCAGAGGAGTTGAGTCGCTACTGGGTGGAACGACCTGGGGGCTACCTGCCGCAGCAAGACCATCCCGGAGTCTAAGTAGCTCCTTAGACTTTGTTCCCCGGGTACGGCCCACGCCATCACTCCTCTGGTCCAGTGGATCCACCTCCTGCCACCTGTCCGGACCATTACAGGTATAGATGAAAACAGGAAAAAGAGGCTTCTTCGCCATAAACAGAAATTTTTAAAGGAGTGAGTGTTATTATGTCTCACCTACTAGGACATGTAGACTTGCTTTATTTAGGGTGGAGGCTGAGGGTCCCACTCAGGCAGGCAGCCTCTTTTCTCTTGTGGAGTAGCCAGATGCTTTGGTGGCCTGACTTTCGTATCCACTGGGGTGGTGATGCTCTGTATCCAGGACACACGGGACAGTTGTGATCCTGAAATGTAAGGGGTCACCATGACTACGAATTGTATCGACATAGCACCCACCACTGGAGCTGCTGAAGTAGTTGTTGGTGCCTGCTCTTAAGGCCAAACATGGGTATTAGGGGGCCGAGGTGCGAACTTGGGGAGCCGAAGCTTCTCTCTTGGGACGGCTGTGGGTGATGCAACTGTCGCCGGTTCCAGTAACTGGGACATCCAGCCAGGTGATATCTTCTTCTCAAGGAGGGGGGCGAGGTGCTCCTGCATATATAGGAGTAATTCAGCTCACCCCCAAATACCCACCACGGCAGCGGTGACTTGGGCCTCACTGATGGCTCTGGCTTTACTGGGGTGCTCGCAGATAATCTTTTGGGTCTTGAGTAGGAAAAGGGCATGTTGAAAGTGGCACCAGTAGTAGTAATGACCTCTGACTCCTCACTTCAGATTTCTGCTCATGAGTCGGACAGGAAATGGTGCCCTCGAGGATACTGAAGAGATATGTGAAGAAACGGGACTTCCATCAGCCGTCGCCTGTGCCCTCCGGGCATTGCCGACCCGATCTTTAAGCCCCATGGCCAGGGTTGCAAAAACTTCAGCGGCAGCCGTGGCCACTTGCTGAGCACTTGCTTCCGCCATGCTCACGTGCTGCTTCCTCTCTGCCATCTTAGCTGCACTGGACACACAAGGTAAAGCTGGGGGGCAGAGTTCTGCTGTTTGCTTTATAGCAGGCTCTACCAAAATGGCCACCAACAGGAAATGCATCAGCCATGCAGTGTCTTCAACCATTTCCTGTGCAACAAGGGGGTGGTCCTTTGAGATCAACTTTAGCTTTGGCATTGCAACTTGGTTCCCATGCCCAGGGTGGGGCGTTTCGTCTGGCAGGAGTTTTTTGCTGGAATAACCACTCTTGTGGTGGACTGGAATTTGTGGCGCAGCATGAGTTACGTGCGCTGTTTACACATGGACAGTCTTGAATTACAGTCTCTGGTCACAATTTTCTGTATGGTCGATAATAAAGTGCTCCCCCTCTATTTCGGTAGCACTGGTTGACATATACAATGTCCCGCACAGTAATTCTGGTGCACAATCTGTCGAACGCTCGTGCATTTTCTGGGATATAGTTCAGACTGTGTTTTTTTTGTAGGCACACAACTCGAATTCTGTTCCTGGACGCCAAAAGTGGCCGTGACACAGGGGTGCTGGGAATACCTGATCACTTCGTGACACCATGGTACCATTAGCCTATACATGGTCCAAGGGTGGAGACTGCTTCTCCTGGGCCAGACACAGGGGAGTAAAGAAACCTAAACCATAAATGCCTTCTACTGAGCAGGGTGCACATGTTATTACATACCAACAGTATGGTGCAGAGTGGAGAGGATGAAGTGTAACCCCTTGGGAGCCCTGTTGCCTTGCTGGGACTTATGGTGCTTTTCATCCAGTTGATTAATACTGACTTGAAGATTTATTCCAGGTTGCTATTGTTCTGACAAGGTCCTGTAGATCTCTCTGCCAGGGCTTAAATTTCCTCTGTGCTGGGGATCCTTGCAGAATGACTGGATAAGACTTGAGATAGATTTGTTCTGGACTTCCCTCAGAGCTACTCCACACACAGCTCACACCTTTACCACACTTTACTCAGCTCTAGTCTGGAATGAACTGGGGCAACTCCTCCCCCCACTACTCTATATAGCTAACAGTTTAGTGGTTCCCATTGTCAGGCAGGGTCACATGGGCTTGCACTGCTCCTTTGCTCTTAAAGGTATAACACATATAAATAACAGATAACACATAATAACCATTTGATAAGGTGCTGGAACATAACAACTGTAACAACCATTCCTTTAGTGGGCTCAACACCTGTGCCGCCGGTCTGCCTGAGTAAGTCCGCAGCCCACAGGACAGCCTTTGGTGCTGGGACACCACACACAGCCCACCGCTGAGGAAGCAGGGCCGTAAGTTATCACAGTCTGTTATTCTTTTTTTCTCTTCATCTTCATAGAGGAAGACTCTTGTCATCGTGGCTGGGAGCTGTGAGGGCCCAGGACAATCTCTTCTCAGGCTGCTCCTGTGTTATCACACTCCAGCAATTCAACCCTTACATAGCCTGAAAGGAGCAGCCAGAGAGGGGAAAGGAGAGACTTATAGTATAATCTTAATTACGGACAGTATGTCCATTCCAAACCCTTTTGTTCACTTCCCCAAGCCCCCCTTGTCCCCTCCAGAACCCTCTCTCCATCCCTGGTCCCCTATTCTGCTGATGGAGTCATTGGGGTGGGGGGAGTTATTATTGCTTTTACCCTGGTTTTGTGGTGTAAATTTGTCGCACAGTTTGTCTCAGTTTAGAGACTTTTCATTGGGAATGTTGCTTTAGAAAGCTTTTCAAAAGGAACATACCAAGTGGTGATTTCAGTTCATATTATGCAGTGGTCAAGAATTTATCATGTGCTACTTTTCAGTTTGTCGCAACTGCGCTAACTGAGTTGCAAATCTACACCAGCCCTGACTTAGCTTACAAAACTAACTGCAAACATCATTATAAAAAAGTTGTACCTTCTTTTTTCATGGGCTAAAAAGGCTGGGGGGACCGTACAAAGTGGCATACTGAAGTCAGAAATGTGATCAGATGAACATATTTTTTACCCCATTATTTGTGAGGTGGAAACTGTGTATCTGCATCAAATGTATTACATTGTGCAGGACATGTGATAAATATGGTGCTCATCACCTTTCTTATTTCAGTACTCCACTTTGTAAGAGGCTTCCTCTGTGACTTTTGTGCAACTTTTTAACCCATGCAACAAGATGTGCGACTTTTTGATAATGTTGTCAGTGGTCAGTTTTGTAAGCCAACTCAGGCCTGTTGTAGATTTGTGCCTCAGTTAGTGCATTTGCGCCGAAAAGAGGCAACAAACTGATAAGTCGCACAGGATTAATTCCTGACCATTTGATGATATCAACTGAAATCACAGCTTGGTATGTTCTCTTTGAAATAGCTTCTAAATAAAAAGTCACTAAATTTTTGTGCAAAAAATCACTGTGCCAAAGAAAAGCGCCAAAGAACAGCAAAAAAAAAAACCCATGGTAAAACAATTCATAAATTCCCCCAGTGTGTAGATATTTTACATAACTTATCACTGATTACTATTACTGATCCTGAGTTGTATCCTGTAAATCTTTTATTAAAATTTAAACATAATAAATAATTACAAAACATAAACATGCCATATCTGACAGAACATATCAATATAATGAATCGTAGGACCAACACCATAGCATAAAATACAACACCGGTCCACCCCACACTCATTCCTACACGCAAACCAATATTTACAAGACATTTCCTATAATACCTATACCATACTAATAAACTATATACACTACTATTAAATGTGAATTCCCTGGCCCAGTTGCAATACCAAAAACCAAATAATTAAGCAAAACTCAATACCACAATAAATAATAACAACAACAATAATAATATATACATACAAAAATAATACAAACCAACCCAAACCAAATAACACCTTTTGATTTTGGCCCTGAGCTGTTCCCGCATCCCATGCCCCCAGGACATGATACCAGACGTCCATGAACCAGTTCTGGATTTCCTGTATATATATATATATATATATATATATATATATATATATATAAAAGTCCCATAGATACCCCCTCCCCCCTTTTAACCCACCACTCAACCTAAATTAAACCCAAACTCCAGGTGGCATCACACAATATATACAGTACATAAAATATACACAGACTAACCATATATACAGCACATAAGTATACATTACAACAATAAATACTATAACAAATATATATAACACTAAAAAACAAACAACAAAGAGGCTTTTCAGCCACAAAACCCCTAAAGCTCAAGTTCAGTGCATGCAAGCCCTATATTACTGTATATCTACAGCACAAAACAAAAAGACTAATGTGCCAGCATCAGTCCACCACCAGGGGGAGACAACAGGCTAAGGCACTTTAAAGGCAGAGCCCCTCCACAGACAAGAAGCCCTGCCAGCACCCAGCCTCTCGTCCTCCAGAGAACGCACCTTCACCAGGTCACCCAGTATGTTCCTAACTACCTCACCCACAGGGAGGATTTTACGCTGTGTCGACACTAAACACCGTGCGTTCCACGTGTAGTACCTGACCACTGAGCTGACTAGGAATAAAGTGCACCGGTCCAAGCCTCCAAGGTTTCTAAATGCCCCATAGGCCCATTCCGCATAGCAGAGACTGGCCAGCCTAGGCCAACCAATGGAAGTGCCCACCCTTTTGTAAACCTCTGTGTTAAAGGGACAATGAAGCAGAAAATGCTCCATGCTTTCCAGCATGCCTCAACACTCTTCGTGGGGACATCCCTGGTCCTCAGAGCTCCAGAACTTCAGATTGTCCCTCACACACAATTTCCCATGGAAGCAGTGCCAAGTCAAGTCCTAAAACTTCAAGGGGATCATGATAGAATTCAAAAGCCCTAAATCAACCTCCAGATCCGACTTGGGCAATCCTTGAGCGCCAATGGCCTCTGGAAATGAGAAGACAGGACCCTCTTGTCAAGGAATTTCCTCGACAGAGTCCTAATCTCCCCAGACCCCACCGACAAATAACTTTCAGAACCGGGGTAGCATATGCCGGGAGATGCCCATGTGGTGTGCGAAGATCCTTCACTTGCCCTCCTGTCTCCGAAACCATCCCCTACAGGAGAATACCCAAGGAGGAGCCCTCTCTTTTCAGAGGTTTGCAATATTGGTCTTAAAGGTATTCGCTAGAAATACCACGGGGTTGACCATACACAACCCCCCCTAGTCTCCTCGTACGGTAAGTAACCTCCCTCTTCACTAGGTTCAGTCTATTCCCCCATAACATTTGGAAGAACACACTGTAGACCCAGGTCCAGAGAGGTTCTGGCAACATGCATACACTGCCCAGATATATCAGCAAAGGAAGCAGGAATAAGTTGATCAGGTTAACCCTTTCCCTGAGGGTCAAAGACCAACTCTCCACTGATCCACTTTCTGAGCGGCAATCTTAACCCGTACAGGCCCTAGGGCGTATGGATACGCCTTCTGTACCTGGGTCTTAAGGACCCAGGGCGTACCTGTACGCCCGTGGGAATTTTGACCGGGCCGGGGTGACTGCTGATATCGATCAGCAGGCACCCCGTGCAAATGCCCAGGGGTGTCATCAGACCCCCCCCATGTCGGCGATCGGCGCAAATCGCAAGTGAATTCACACTTGCGATTTGCGCCGATTCCGGGTCATTCGGGTCTATGGTGACCCGGTGACCCGGAATAGAAGGGGGATCGCGGGTGTCTAAGACACCCATGATCCCCCTGTAGCCATAGGAGTGAGGTGGCAGAGGTGCCACCCCTCCTATCTTTGCTATTGGTGGTCTAGACGCGACCACCAATAGCAGATTAGGGGCGGGGGGGTTTACTTTCATTTTCCCCGTTCTGCCCACCCACAATAGGCGGGGCAGGACGGGGAAATGACGGGGACCGAACGCCGAAGATCCACTTACCCGTCGGTGGAAGCTGCGGGACCGGATCGGCGGCGGTGATCGGCGCGGGCGGCGATGTCGTGCGGCAGAAGAGGACGGCTCCCTGGATCCGACGGAAGCCGGTAAGTTGCCTAGCAACATCTAGAGGGCTACAGTCTGAGACTGTAGCCCTCCAGATGTTGCAAAACTACAACTCCCAGCATTCCCAGACAGCTGCTGGGCATGGTGGGAGATGCAGTTTTGCAACAGCTGGAGGTCTACAGTTTAGAGACCACTGCACAGTGATCTCTATACTGTAGCACTCTAGATCTTGCAAAACTACAACTCCCAGCATGCCCACATAGCTGTTTGCTGTCTGTGCATGCTGGAATTTGTAGTTTTGCAACATCTGGAGGTCCACAGTTTGGAGATCACAGTGCAGTGGTCTCTATCTGTAGCCCTCCAGATGTTGCAAAACTGCAAATCCCAGCATGCCGAAACAGCTGTCTCGGCATGCTGGGAGTTGTAGTTGCGATCCCTCCAGCTGTTGCATAACTAGATCTCCCAGCATGCCCTTCGGCGATCAGTACATGCTGGGAGTTGTAGTTTTGCAACAGCTATAGGCACACTGGTTGGAAAATACTGAGTTAGGTAACAGAACCTAACTGAAGGTTTTCCAACCAGTGTGCCTCCAGCTGTTACAAAACTACAACTCCCAGCATGCACCGTCTGTCAGTACATGCTGGGAGTTGTAGTTTTGAAACAGCTGGAGGTTTGCCCCCCCCCCCATGTGAACGTACAGGGTACATTCACACGGGCGGGTTTACAGTAAGTTTCCTGCTTCAAGTATGAGCTGCGGCAAACTTTTCGCCGCAGCGCAAATTTCTAGCTCACTGTAACCCGCCAGTGTGACTGTACCCTAAAAACACTACACTACACTAACACATAATAAAGGGTAAAACACTACACATACACCCCCTTACACTGTCCCCCCAATAAAAATGAAAAATGTATTGTACGGCAGTGTTTCCAAAACGGAGCCTCCAGCTGTTGCAAAACAACAACTCCCAGCATTTCTGGACAGCCACTGACTGTCCAGGCATGCTGGGAGTTTAGCAACAGCTGGAGACACCCTGTTTGGGAATCACTGGCGTAGAATACCCCTATGTCCACCCCTATGCAATCCCTAATTTAGTCCTCAAATGCGCATGGCGCTCTCACTTCAGAGCCCTGTCGTATTTCAAGGAAACAGTTTAGGGCCACATATGGGCTATCTCCGTAATCGGGAGAAATTGCATTACAAATTTTGGGGGGCTTTTTCTCCTTTAGGAAAAGTTGGGGGCTACACCAGCCTGTCAGTGTAAAAAAAATTACAATTTTACACTAACATGCTGGTGTTGTCCTTTACTTTTTATTTTCACAAGTGTTAAAAGGAAAAAAAAGCCCCCCAAAATTTGTAACGCAATTTCTCCTGAGTACAGAAATACACCATATGTGGGCGTAAAATGCTCTGCGGGCGCATAACAAGGCTCAAGAGTGAGAGCGCACTATGTACATTTGAGGCCTACATTGGTGATGTGCACAGGGGTGGCTGATTTTACAGCAGTTCTGACATAAACGCAAAAAAATAAATACCCACATGTGACCCCATTTTGGAAACTACACCCCTCATGGAAAGTAACAAGGGGTATAGTGAGCCTTTACACCCCACAGGTGTTTGACGAATTTGGATGGAAAAATGAAAAAAAAAATGTTTTCACAAAAATGCTGGTGTTAACCAAAAATTTTCATTTCACAAGGAAACATAGGGAAAAAAAAACCTCAAAATTTGTAACTCCATTTTTTCTGAGTAAGAACATACCCCATTTGTGGATGTAAAGTGATTGGCGGGCGAACTACAATGCTCAGAAGAGAAGGAGCACCATTGGGATTTTGAAGATAAAATTTGTCCGAAATTGAAGGCTATGTGTGTTTACAAAGCCCCCATAGAGCCAGAACAATGGGACCCCCCACATATGACCCAATTTTGGAAACTACACCCTTCACGTAATGTAATAAGGGGTGCAGTGAGCATTTACGCCCCACAGGTGTCTGACAGATTTTTGGAACAGTGGTCCGTGAAAATGAAAAATTACATTTTTCATTTGCACAGCCCACTGTTCCAAAGATCTGTCAAACGCCAGTGGGGTGTAAAAACTCAATGCACCCCTTATTAAATTCTGTGGGTGGTGTAGTTTCCAAAATAGGGTCACGTGGGGGGGTCCACTGTTCTGGCACCACGGGGGGGCTTTGTAAACGCACATGGCCCCCGACTTCTATTCCAACCAAATTCTGTCTTCAAAAGCTCAATGGCGCTCCTTCTCTTCTGAGCATTGTAGTGCGCCAGCAGATCACTTGATGTCCACACATGGGGTATTTCCATACTCAGACTAAATGGGGTTACAAATTTTGGGGGTCATTTTCTCCTATTACCCCTTGTAAAAAATATAAAATGTGGGGGAAAACCAGCAATTTAGTGAAAAATTTTTTATTTCTCATTTACACATCCAACTTTACCAAAAAGTCGTCAAACACCTGTGAGGTTTTAAGGCTCACTGTACCCCTTGATGTGTTCCTTGAGGGGTGTAGTTTCTAAAATGGTATGTCATGTGTTTTTTTTTGCTGTTCTGGCACCATAGGGGCTTCCTAAATGCGACATGCCCCACAAAAACCATTTCAGAAAAACTCACTTTCCAAAATCCCATTGTCGCTCCTTCCCTTCTGAGCCCTCTACTGCGCCCGCCGTACACTTGACATACACATATGAGGTATTTCCTTACTCGAGAGAAATTGGGCTACACATTTTAGGAAGATTTCTCTCCTTTTACCCCTTGAAAAAATTCAAAAACTGGGTCTACAAGAACATGCCAGTGTAAAAAATGAAGATTTTGAATTTTCTCCTTCAATTTGCTGCTATTCCTGTGAAACACCTAAAGGGTTAACAAACCTTTTGAATGTCATTTTGAATACTTTCGGGGGTGCAGTTTTTATAATGGGGTCATTTTTGGGGTATTTCTAATAAGAAGGCCCTTCAAATCCACTTCAAAACGGAACTGGTCCCTGAAAAATTTTGATTTTGAAAATTTTGTGAAAAATTAGAAAATTGCTGCTGAACTTTGAAGCCCTCTGGTGTCTTCCAAAAGTAAAAACATTTCAACGTTATGATGCAAACATAAAGTAGACATGTTGTATATGTGAATCAATATATAATTTATTTGGAATATTAATTTTCCTTATAAGCAGAGAGCTTCAAAGTTAGAAAAATGCAAAATTTTCAATTTTTTCATCAAATTTTGGACTTTTTCACCAAGAAACGATGCAAGGATAGACAAAATTTTACCACTAACGTAAAGTAGAATATGTCACGAAAAAACTATCTCGGAATCAGAATGAAAGGTAAAAGCATCCCAGAGTTATTAATGCTTAAAGTGACAGTGGTCAGATGTGCAAAAAATGGCCGGGTCCTACAGTGAAAATTGGCTGGGTCCTTAAAGGGTTAAGCCTGCTGTCCCAGTTTTGTTTGGGGTAATCCCCTCTGCCAAATTCGATGCCGAGGACTTTTGCAGATTCCTGGGGCTCTGGAAGGGTGTTCGGGAGATGAAAACCAGGATCTCCCCCTCCCAGCCAGAGACTCTCGCACTTATCCTGGTTGATCTTGGACCCGGATGCCGCAGAGTAGCAGTCCCCCTCTGACATCACCCATCAGCCCTCCTCTTGTGAAGAGACAAACACGGTGATATCATCAGCATACGCTACTGCCCTCAGAGCCGAATCCGGCACCACCAGGTCCATTCTCACCCCTGCCAATGGTCCACAATCAATCCTCATAAGGAAAGGATCAATTGCAAACACGTACAGCAAAGGGCTGAAAGGACAACCCTGACGGACGCCAGACTCAACCTCCCCTGCATACAAGGTCTTAAGCCAATCAACAACACCCCCCCCCCCCCCCCCCCCCGCGGCAGGCCATATCTCAGAAGAACAGACCAGAGGTACTCATGGTTAACCCGATTAAACGCTTTTGCCTGATCCAAGGACAGCAAGTACTCCTTCCAGTGGTCAGCCCTACCCTGTTCCACAGCCTCCCGGACACCGAGCACAGCACTAAATGTACTGCGGCTTGGAACAGAGCAATGCTGAGCCTTAAAAGGTGCAAACTCCACCAGCCGGTTAAACAGCACTTTTGCCAGAATCTTTCTGTCCGCATTGAGAAGCGCTATGGGACGCCAATTCTCAATGTGGGACATGTCTTTACCTTTTGACAGGATGATCAGTGCTGACCTCCTCATTGACTTCGGCAGAGTGCCCGAGGTTAGACACTCATTAAATACCTCGGTCAACAGGGGAACCAAAGTGTCCTTAAAGGTCTTATAGAACTCAGATGTTAAGCCATCTGGACTAGGTGACTTCTTGAGGGCAAGCCCATCAATAGCCATCCTGACTTCCTCTTCTTATAGAACTCAGATGTTAAGCCAGCTGGACTAGGTGACTTCTTGAGGGCAAGACCATCAATAGCCATCCTGACTTCCTCTTCTTATAGAACTCAGATGTTAAGCCATCTGGACTAGGTGACTTCTTGAGGGCAAGCCCATCAATAGCCATCCTGACTTCCTCTTCTTGGATCATCTCTGTCAAAACGTCAAGAATGGGGTCTACTACTGGTTCAGGGACTGTTTTAGCCAAGAAAGCTGATACGTTATCTCGATCTAGATCCTTCCTTCCCAAGAGGTGCGAGTAAAAGGATCTGACGACCCCCAGGATCCCTGATCAGGACCTTTTCAGGGATCCCATACTATCAATCAGTCCTGAGACTTCTTTACTATTCACTGATATCTTGCAGTTTCTGTAAGGGTCGGCCGAGCGGTACTTCCCGTAATCCCTCTCAAAAACCAAAGATGCGTGTCTGTCATACTGGCCCTTCATAAACAAGGACTTCACTCTGGAGATATCATCACGACTACCTCCAGTCGAGACAAGGTGCTCAAGTTTCTTCCTCAGGCCCTGGTACAAGCGTTACCTGTTTAGGCTTCTGAGGCCCGAGAGCTGGCGGAAGAATCCTGCAACCCTTTTTTTGAACATCTTCCACCACTCTGACTTACTGCTACAAAGGCCCAGCAATGGTACCTGGCTCCGAAGAAAATCCTCAAAGGGCTGTCCTATCTCCGCTTCTTCCAAGAGAGACGGATTGAGCTTCCAATAGCATCTGCCCATCCAGGAGGGGGGGGGTTGTAACATTCAGAGAAATAAAAATTAAACAGTGGTCAGAGAACTCCACTTCAACAACAGACACTGGTGAAGAGACTGCTTCCTCCTTTAAATAAAACCTGTCTATTCAGGACCTACAACTACCCCTATGTTATGATAGGTAAATCCCACGTGGTCTGGGGTGTGCCGGATGTGGACATCCACCAGGCGAGCCTCACTCGCTATGCTGTTAAGGGCAGCGCTATCATAAGTCAGCTTGTCTCTGGAACCACCCCTGTCTTGGGGCATTGTGACAACATTAAAGTCCCCTCCAAAGACCACCTGCCAACCTGTAAAAAGATAGGGCTTGATCCTCGTAAAGAGACACTTCTGGTCCACTTAGACTGTTGGCCATAGATGTTAATAAGGTGCAGTTCCTGTCCCTTCATGATAATGTCTAAAATCAGGCACCTCCCCATTTCTAACTCCATAACCTGTTGGCATTCTACCGCTGCAGTAAAAAGGACCACCACTCTGCTATCCTCTGCCGCAAGAGACCAGTAGGAGGGCCCATGCCTCCACTCCCTTCTGGCTTTAAACAATGATGACACATCTGTTAACCTGGTCTCCTGCAAAAATAAAATGTTGGCTTTCATATGGATGAAAAAATCCATAAAAGGCTGCAAATTGAGCCATATCTGACTTAATGCTGGCAACATTAATGGACCCAGCTTCAACTGAGAGGGTGCCGCCATCGAGGGTGATTGAGTTAGATAGCTTTCTTTTTCCCACTCCTCTTATCACCATCCACATCAGAAGAATCCTTTACCCTCTATAGAGATACTGAAGTATCCATCTCACCAAACATAGTTTTACTTTCTTTGTCTCCGGACTCTAGGCCAGTCCCTTCGCCCAAGGACAAAACCTCCTCAAGAGAAATGGACACGATACCCCCTGGAAGCTCATTCTCTTCTGAGCATTTCAGTTCGCCCACACATGGGGTATTTCCAT
Organism: Hyla sarda; assembly: GCF_029499605.1. Taxonomy (NCBI): domain Eukaryota; kingdom Metazoa; phylum Chordata; class Amphibia; order Anura; family Hylidae; genus Hyla; species Hyla sarda. The sequence continues at coordinate 325,659,845 of NC_079190.1, forward strand.
ACTCAGAAGAGATGGGGTTACAAATTTTGGGGGGCATTTTCTCCCATTACCCTTTGTAAAAAAGGAGATTTTTGTTTACTTAGCGTAAAATCTCTTTCTCGGAGGGTCCATTGGGGGACACAGACCGTGGGTGTATGCTGCTGTCTCTAGGAGGTGTGACACTATGGTAATAAAAAAAAAGTCGGCTCTTCCCGGAAGGATATATCCGCCTTCATGCTCTGAGCTAATCAGTTTAAGTTCCAGAGCAATAGGAGGAGACCAACAGGTCAAAGAAAAACCCAAAACTGTCCGAGAATCAGAAGAAAAAACATAACTGAACACACCCTCGGACAGAGAACCAAAGGAAATCCCAAAAAGGGCGGGAGCTGTGTCCCCCAATGGATCCTCCGAGAAAGAGATTTTACGGTAAGTAAATAAAAATCTCCTTTTCTCTATCGGCTCCATTGGGGTCACAGACCGTTGGACGTACCAAAGCCGTCCCTTGGGTGGGCAGAAAAGCAGTCAGGCAGACGGCCGATCCACTGCCGCCTGCAACACTTTACGACGCAGACTAGCATCAGCCGATGTGAAAGCATGAACTCGGTAAAACCTTGAGAAGGTGTGCAAAGACGACCAGGTAGCCGCCTTGCAAATCTGCGAGGCCGAGGCTCTATTCCGGATAGCCCAGGATGCCCCAACAGAACGGGTAGAATGAGCCACAACCCTGAAAGGAAGAATCTTCCCCTTACAGCGGTAGGCTTCCGAAATGGCGGACCGAATGCACCGAGAAATGGTGGCCTTGGAAAAAGGAATCACACTGACGAAACGAAGAAGTGATGGAGAGATAAGACCGAACAGCCCGAACTACATCCAGCTTGTGTAGTAAGCGCTCCTTAGGATGAGAAGGAGCAGGACAAAAGGACGGGAGGACAATGTCCTCATTGAGATGGAAGGCCGAGACCACCTTAGGCAAAAAGGAAGGATCTGGCCGGAAAACAACCTTGTCCTGGTGGATCACCAGAAACGGAGGGCGGCAGGAAAGAGCTGCCAATTCAGACACCCTCCTGTTGGAGGTGATAGCAACAAGAAACGCCACTTTCCAAGAAAGGAGGCGGAGAGACACCTCTCTAAGGGGCTCAAAGGGTGCACCCTGGAGGGCACTTAGAACAAAATTCAAGTCCCAAGGGGGAGAGGGTGACCGATATGGAGGAACAGCATGCGCCACTCCTTGAAGGAAGGTCCGGACATGAGAATTAGAAGCCAGGGGCCGCTAGAAAAGAACAGCAAGGGCCGAAACCTGACCTTTAAGTGAACTGGAAGACAACCCCAGTTCCAACCCCGACTGTAAAAAGGAGAGAAGACGGGGAACTGAGAAGGTTACCGGGGAGAAGTCCTGAGCTTCACACCAACGAAAATAAGACCGACAAGTACGGTGGTAAATACGGAGGAGGGCTTACGAGCCCTGAGCAGGGTGTGAATGACTTGGGAAGAGAACCCGCGGGCCCTCAAAACCGCTGTCTCAACTGCCACGCCGTCAAATGCAGCGACTGTAAATTGGGGTGGCAAAGAGGACCCTGAGAGAGCAGGTCCGGACGGAGTGGAAGGCGTAGAGAAGCGTCGTCCAGGAGCCTGACTACGTCGGCGTACCACGACCTTCAGGGCCTATCTGGAGCTACCAGAATGGCGGGGACGTCCTCTGCTTTGAGCTTCCTCAGCACCCTGGGATGGAGCGGAAGGGGAGGGAACAGATAGAGTAGGGCAAACCCCGCCCAAGGAATCACTAGGGCGTCCACGGCGCCCCACTAGGGCGTCCAAGGCGTCAACTTGGACACAAAAGGAAGGATTTTCCGATTGTGCCGGGACGCGAAGAGGTCCACGTCCGGGATGCCCCAGAGTTGGCAGAGCTGCGCGAAGACCTCTGGATGTAGAGACCACTCGCCGGGGTCAGGTGAGGACCGACTGAGGAAGTCCGCTTCCCAGTTGAGCACTCCCGGAATGTGAATCGCCGAAATGGCCGGAACCTTGCTTTCCGCCCAGGTGAGAATCTTGGTTACCTCGGCCATGGCTGCCGAGCTGCAAGTGCCACCCTGTCGATTTATGTACGCCACGGCTGTGGCGTTGTCCGACTGAACGCGGACAGGACAGGACTCCCAATGAAGAAGACAAAGAAGAATCGCCCATAATTCCAATATGTTTATCGGAAGAAGGGTCTCCCGGGGAGACCAGCGTCCCTGAACCGTCCAATCCCTGAACACGCCGCCCCAGCCCGACAGGCTGGCATCCGTTGTAACAACCTGCCAGTGAAGGGGTAGAAATGACCGCCCTTGGAAAAGAAGGGGGGAGCGGAGCCAACAGAGCAGAGACTGACGGACCCTGCGAGGGAGAACAATCAGACGATCGAGGGACAGAGGAGACCTGTTCCATCGAGAGAGAATCGCCAGTTGAAGGGGGCGGTAATGAAACTGGGCAAAGGGTATGGCCTCCATAGTTGCCACCACCCGACCCAGGACTTCCATACAAGTGCGGATGGGGACTGAGACCTGGGTCCGAAGGGAGCGGACCCCGGACCGAAGCGCCAGAAGTTTGTCCGGCAGGAGACAAATTCGGGCAGAGGCCGTGTCAAATCGAAGTCCCAGGAAGGTTAGAGACTGGGTCGGACGGAGGACTGACTTGTCCCGGTTGACCATCCACCCGAAGCGATCCAGAGTGTGGAGAGTGACATCCAGATACTCCAGAGCCTTGATGAGAAGGTTGTCCAGATAGGGTATCACCGAGATTCCCTTCGACCGTAACAGGCCCATCATTGGTGCAAGGATCTTTGTAAAGACCCGAGGAGCCGTGGCTAGACCAAAGGGGAGGGCTACGAATTGAAAGTGCTCCCCCGGAACCGCAAAGCGGAGGTATCGATGATGGCCTGAGAGATTCCATTCGGAAGTGGCGCATAAGAAGGTGACGGTTGAGACGCTTGAGGTCTAGGATTGGTCGCACAGAACCGTCCTTCTTGGGGACCACAAAAAGATTTGAATAGAAACCCTGAAACCGTTCCCCTTGAGGAACGGGAACGATAACCCCCTGGAGAAGCAGAGACTGGAGAGCCGCTCGAAATTGCTTCGCCAGAGGAGGAGACCGGGGGGCCCGGGATCGAAAAAAGCGATCCCTCGGCAGGGAGGCTAATTCGATTCGGTAACCGTTGGACACAACGTCCCTGACCTTAGAGTACTGAATGTGTGAGTTCCATATGTTTCGAAAAAGTAAGAGATGACCTCCCACCCGAGAAGAAACCATGGGTGGGGGCCTCACTTCATGCAGAAGTGAGTTTGCGGTTGCCTGACTTGGGCGCAAAACGGCCGGACCGGTTGGAGTCCGACTTCCAAGACGGGCGAGCCCGGAACGAGGGAGCCTTCTTGTCCCGCGAGGGCGCCTGCCCGGACCCTTTGCTGGCGCCAGAGGTCCGAAAGGACTGAAAGGAAAAGGACTTCCTTTGGGAAGTAGGGCGAGCCTTATTTTGAGGTAACAAGGAACTCTTACCTCCTGTTGCTTCAGAGATAATCTCATCAAGGCGTTTGCCAAAAAGACGGCCACCCGTAAAAGGAAGCTCAGTGAGAGAGCTTTTGGAAGTGGCATCGGCATTCCAAGCTTTAAGCCACATAGAGCGGCGGAGAGCCGCTAGGTGACCCACAGCAAAGGCAGAACATTGGGCTGACTGCATGGAAGCTGCGCACAGGAAGTCCCCAGCTTTAGAGCATTGGAGAGCCAGAGCAGACAGATCCTCTGGGGGGGATCCCGCTTAGATACCCTGATGGAGCTTTTGGCACCACCACTCCGACAGGGCCTTGGACACCCATGTCGAGGCGAAGATGGGATGAAGGGAAGAGCCAGCTGTTTCAGAGGCAAACTTCGCTAAGGATTCTACCTTCTGGTCCGTGGAATCCTTGAAGGCAGCGGCATCTGCCAGTGGCAGTGTAGTCGCCTTAGAGATCAGGGAGATTGGAGGGAGGGGAAACCATCTTAGTGACAAAGTCCTTGTCAAATGGATACCGTTGTTGAATCGTCTTGATTCCGGGAAACCTCTTGTCTGGATGTTTACATGCAGATTCCAGAATGTCGTCAAAGTCAGCGTGAGAGCTGAACCTTTGAGGTGCTGGCTTAGCACGATGAAAGGATACTCCTGGAGTGACATCCGAAGATCCTGGGTCCTCTAAGTGAAAGGTGTCTCTTATGGCTATCACCAATGAGTTCACCGTTTCAACTGAATCCGAGCGATCCTCTGAGTCTGATGCTGGCTCGGAGGCCTCATCCGCCAGTTCACCAGGAGAATGTGAACGAGTAGAGGCAGTCCTGGAGGGGGGCGACCCTGACCGGGTATGCGGCTCTGGAGTGGCAGAGCGGCGACTCCGAGAACGTCCTCCGGAGGAGCGACGTTTGTGTCCAGATGACAGGGGGCGGGACCCACGGGGGGAACGCCCACGTCTATCTGAAGACTCAATGGAAGAGTCAGACGAGGCACCCCTAGTACGCTTGTGAGAGTGTGAAGTATGTGGAGACGAGGAGTGGGTCCTCTCAGAGGCCCTGTGCAAGGAAGACCCCTTCAAGGTGGACACCACTTCCCTGGAGGCCTCAGCCACCGAACGGGAGATTTGGGTCAAGTCTGCTTTATACTGGGTCAGGGAAGAAACCCAGGCTGGTGGAGCGGCTGAATCCACCAGAACCGAAAGGGCATCCGGGGGTACCAGGGGGTCTGGGGGAGCAGTGGAGCAGGCAGTGCAAGAGGGCTCAGCAGAGCCAGACATCTTGGTATTACAGTGCTTACAGACAAAATAAGTCACTGAAGTTCCAGGTTTCTGTTTAGAGGGAGGAACAGCTCTGGGTACTGACATAATGAGAAAATAGACAGGAACTTTCTCACCCAGTCTGTGTCCCCTGGCAGCTGCAGTGAGGAGAACTCGGCTCCGTGCAGCAAGAGTGAAGGGAACAGGCCGGCCAATAGGAAGAGAGGGGCGTGCCTGAAGCAAGGCACTAACTAATTGGCCCCTTCTTATTGAAAATCGCGCCCACGACGCTGATTGGAGTCTGCTTTGCGCCTCTGAAGAGCTCCCAACCCTGTGGGCGGAGCATTAGACTGCCAAAAAGAAGCTGTAATGGCACCTGCTCCTTGTCCCGAGCGCACATGTCAGCCGCATATGCGCTCAGGGGAATAGAGCGGGCGGCCTAAACGCCGGCAGAGACTGCCGGAGAAAGTGAAAGTAAGCCGGCGCTGAAAGCGCCCGGCCCGAACCAGCGTCATGGCTGTCGGCCGCATATAAGGGGCTGCTGGCGAAGTGAAAGCAAGCCGGTGCTGAGAGCGCCCGGCCCGTACCAGCGCCGCGGCTGACAGCCGCATATAAGGCACTGCGGACATGGTTGCACGAAAACACACACACATACAGTGAAGTGCCCAATGTAAGACATATATTACATGCCCCCTCAGATGCCACTGCTCCCCCAGAATAAAAGTTCAGCCCCTGTAAAGCCAGCCCCATAACCTGAAAGGTGGGCTAAAAACAGGGGGTCTCCAGAGGTTGCAAGTCCGTACCTATGGAGAAAAAGGGAGGAAGTACTTACCTCAGTCAGAAGAACTTACCTAATGGAGTCTTCAGTGAAGTCTTCAGTCAGCTTTAGTTACCTGCATCACACCTGGCTGCTATGCGCGAGCGAGGCGAGCAGGGAAATAGGGGGACCCGGACCCATGAGGTACCAACCCAGGCGCTGACCGTTGGCAAGGAGGGGTTAACAGCGCATATACACAATGTCTGTGCCCCCTTACTCGTAATGGGGAAACAGGGAATCGGAGTCCCTGAGTCCCCACCTGAAAAGAAAAGGGAATAAAAAACTAACATGTCCCTATCCTAGGAAAACAAAAAATCAGAAGACCTGGTCTGGAGAATTCCAGACCATGTCCACCTCCTTCAGACACTAAGCTTAAACTGATTAGCTCAGAGACTGAAGGCGGGTATATCCTGCTGGGAGGAGCCGACTTTTTTTTTATTACCATAGTGTCACACCTCCTAGAGACAGCAGCATACACCCACGGTCTGTGTCCCCCAATGGAGCCGATAGAGAAATTGTAAATTTGGGGAAAAAAACTGCACTTTAGTGAAAACATTTTTTTTTTCCATTTACACATCCGAAAAGTCATCAAACACCTGTGGGGTGTTAAGGCTCACTGGACCCCTTGTTACGTGCCTTGAGGGGAGTAGTTTCCAAAATGGTATGCCATGTGTGTGTGTGTGGGGGGGGGGGGTTCTGCTGTTCTGGCACCATAAGAGCTTCCTAAATGTGACATGCCCCCCAAAAACCATTTCAGAAAAACTCACTCTCCAATAATCCCATTGTCGCTCCTTCCCTTCTGAGCCCTCTACTGCTCCCGCCGAACACATGACATAAACATATGAGGTATTTCGTTATTCGAGAGAAATTGGCTACAAAATTTGAGAGGATTTTTCTCCTTTTACCCCTTGTAAAAATTCAAAAACTGGGTCTACAAGAGCATGCGAGTTTAAAAAATTAAGATTTTGAATTTTCCCCTTCACTTTGCTGCTATTCCTGTGAAACACCTAAAGGGTTAACACACTTATTGAATGTCATTTTGAATACTTTGAGGGGTGCAGTTTTTATAATGGGGTCATTTGTGGGATATTTCTAATAAGAAGGCCCTTCAAATCCACTTCAAATTTGTGAAAAATTGGAAAATTGTGGCTGAACTTTGAAGCCCTCTGATGTCTTCCAAAAGTAAAAACATGTCAACTTTATGATGCAAACATAAAGTAGACATATTGTATCTGTGAATCAATATATAATTTATTTGGAATGTCTATTTTCCTTACAAGCAGAGAGCTTCAAAGTTAGAAAAATGCGAAATTTTTAATTTTTTCATCAAATTTTGGAATATTTCACCAAGAAATGATGCAAGTATTGACAAATATTTACCACTAACATAAAGTAGAATATGTCACGAAAAAACAATCTCGGAATCAGAATGAAAAGTAAAAGCATCACAGAGTTATCAATGCTTAAAGCGACAGTGGTCAGATGTGCAAAAAAACGCTCTGGTCCTTAAGGTGAAAATGGGCTGGGTGCTTAAGGAGTTAAAATATATATATTTAGCAAAATGAAAAATTATTTTTAAAAAATTTAAAAAATCACCAAAGATTCTTTAAAAATATCTTGGTCAGCATTTTGGACTGCATTTCTTAGGAAAACGTACACATCTTTCTATAAAGGTGCATTTATATCACAATTTGTGCCTCCATGGCATAGATACTATTTTCTAGAGCTCAAATCGGCTGACGCTGTTTCCATGGACGGATCGGAACGGATGCCGTTCAATCCAATTATTCTAGCATAGTTAGCTAGTGACTACATTCGGGTCATTTTACTAGCGTTTCCAACTTTTGGATCGGACTGAAAATAATGGGGGTATTCCGGCACTAAGACATCTTATCCCCTATCCAAAGGATAGGGGATAAGATGCCTGATCATGGGGGTCCCGCCGCTGGGGACCCCTGTGATCTTCCATGCCGCACCCCGTTAGAACCAGCCCCCGGAGCATGCTCGCTCCGGGTCTGATTACTGGCGATCACGGGGACAGAGCATAGTGACGTCACGGCTCCGCCCCCATGTGACGTCACGCTCCGCCCCTTTTAATTTTTTCATTAGGTTTCATTTTGTCGTACTTCTGGAAAAAAAATCATAACTACATGCAGGAAAATGTATACGTTTAAAAATGTCCTCTTCTGACCCCTTTAACTTTTTTATTTTTCCACGTACAGGGCGGTATGAGGACTAATTTTTTGCGCTGTGATCTGAAGTTTTTATCGGTACCATTTTTTTTTGATCGAACTTTTTGATTACTTTTTATTAATTTTTTTAATGGTATAAAAAGTGACCAAAAGTACGCTTTTTTGGAGTTTGGATTTTTTTTTACGTGTACGCCATTGACCGTGCGGTTTAATTAACAATATATTTTTATAGTTCGGACATTTACGCATGCGGCGATACCACATATGTTTATTTTTATTTACACTGTTTTATTTTTTTTAACCGTATGGACCTACAGAATAATGATAAGGTGTCATGTTTACCGAAATATGCACTGCGTAGAAACAGAAGCCCCCAAAAGTTACCAAATGGCTTTTTGTCTTCGATTTTGTCGCACAATGATTTTTTTTCCCGTTTTGCCGTGAATTTTGGCGTAAAATGACTAATGTCACTGCAAAGTAGAATTGGTGGTGCAAAAAATAAGCCATAATATGGATTTTTAGGTGGAAAATTGAAAGGGTTATGATTTTTAAAAGGTAAGGAGGAAAAAACGAAAGTGCAAAAACTGAAAAACCCTGCATCCTTAAGGGGTTAAATGCACCCTGATAGGGTTTTTTTTTCTCTGTGTCTGCTTCGTTCCTGGTTCCAACTAATAAAATATTGACCAAAATACTATGGGTTAGATTTATTGAAATCTGTCTAGAGGAAAAGTTGATGAGTTGCCCATAGCAACCAATCAGATCGCTTCTTTTGTTTTTTCAGAGGCCTTTTCAAAAATGAAAGAAGTGATCTGATTGGTTGCTATGGGCAACTTTTCCTCTGGGCAGGTTTTGATAAATCTCCCTTTATGGGTGAGCCTAGCCTCTGGATCCACTCGTGACCTTAGTTTAAGGGTGCGTTCCCACAGGGCGTATACGCAGCGTATTTGACGCTGCGCAAAATTTATGGCAGCAGCGGGAAATACGCTGCGTATCCCTTGCTCACTATACACACAGGGCTTTCCGGCGGCAGCCCTATGTGTGTAGTGAGTTTTGGAGGCGGGGCCGCGCGTCACAGTCACGCCGGCACACGGCCCCGCCTCCAAAACTCACTACATACATAGGGCTGCCACCGGAAAGCCCTGTGTGTATAGTGAGCAAGGGATACGCAGCGTATTTCCCGCTGCTGCCATAAATTTTGCGCAGCGTCAAATACGCTGCGTATACGCCCTGTGGGAACGCACCCTTAAAAACTGAACGAAAAACTGAAATAAAAATGTCAGAGAAGGTTTGTGGAAAAGGCCAAAGGACGTGTTTACGAGTCTAATAGCCCCATTTTTTTTTTTACGCAGTCTTTGTGTAGAAAAAAAAAACACGTGGTGTATCCGAAATCCTGCTTCCGTTGATTTCAATGGGAGGTTGAGAACTGTGCAAAAAATTGACATCACTTCTTTTTTGCGCAATTATGCTGTAGCTATCATTGAAGACAATAGGACAATGTTTTCCAACCAGGGTGCCTTCAGCTGTTGCAAAACTACCACTCCCAGCATGCCCGGACAGCCAAAGGCTGTCCGGGCATGCTGGGAGTGGTAGTTTTGCAACAGCTGGAGGCACCCTGGTTGGGAAATACTCCAATAGGTTCAGGGCTTTCCTCCCCGTGGCTCACTATACACAGGATTATGCGCTACTAGATGATGCTGTGGTGATTCCTATGGCAAATTCTGATAATGCAGAATACTGAGGATTCCTGAGGGGAAGTCAGTACAAAGCAGCTAAAAACAGAAATGACTGACAGAAAATGGCCACCCTGAGGATTTGTAATACAGTGTCATTACATATATGGCTTTAGTGTGTGCACTGTTTATTTTGTACAATTCTTTTACTCAACCATCCAGCATATGTATATACATCAGAAGTGGTGTGAACATTGGAATTATGACTTATTTCAGTAAATTCATGTTCATAATTGGTTCCCATTTATAAATGAAGCCCCTAGAAATGAGCGAACTTACAGTAAATTTGATTCGTCACGAACTTCTCGGCTCGGCAGTTGATGACTTTTTCTGCATAAATTAGTTCAGCTTTCAGGTGCTCCGGTGGGCTGGAAAAGGTGGATACAGTCCTAGGAGACTCTTTCCTAGGACTGTATCCACCTTTTCCAGCCCAACGGAGCACCTGAAGGCTGAACTAATTTACGCAGGATAAGTCATCAACTTCCGAGCCGAGAAGTTCGTGACGAATCGAATTTACTGTAAGTTCGCTCATCTCTAGAAGCCCCAACACCTCATTGGATCCATCACAGAGTAGATACCTCCAGCCTGGTGACCACCATACGCTGGGAAGGAGAGCCCTGCATTTACTATTATTCTACCAAACCTATCTGGTATAACGTGCTATGTCAATAGAGCCCAATGCATTTTGACGTGAACTTTAAATACGCATATATTTAATGTTCATAATGAAGACCAAATCCGTTCACGGATGTGAGGCCTGGTGTCTCAGTGAAGAAACACCGGAGCCGCAGCCATTATCCTCCTCCTCCCTGCACAAAACGGACGTGACGTTTCAGGACGTGAACGTGAGGCACATCCCGCCCGCCCCGTGCGCTGTGACTGACAGCAAAATCGTCCAATAGGAACTGTAGGTTGAGCTGTCTTGTCCAATCAGTGCACAGGGTGGATCCTATTGAGCAAAAATTGCAAGATGGCGCTGAGAAGCCGTGTATGAGGGTGCGTTCTTTCCTCAAGTCGCCATGAAAGGTAAAGAGCGCTCCCCGGCTAAAGCCAAGCGGTCCCGGGGGGCGGACGAGTCCTCTCGGGAGCGATGCGGAAAGAAGCTGAGCTCGGCCAGCGGCAGTAACGGCAGCGGAACCGCCGGCAAATCCGAGAGCGGTTCGGGCCGCCGCGGCCTGCACCTGGACAAAAGCCTCTCCAGCAGCCGCGAGTACGAGGCGTCAGGCAGAGCCCCCGGCCTGCACAGCTATGGCTCCCCGGGAGCAAGTAGTGGCAGCGGCAGCAGCAAAGGCGCCGAGGGCCGAGGAGGAGCGGCCGGGCGGGTAACGGAAGGCCGCGGGGAGTCGGAGTACAAGTCTCTGCGGATCAGCGAGCTGGGCTCGTCCCTCAGCGATGAGGCCATAGAGGACGGCCTCTTCCACGAATTCAAGAAGTTCGGGGATGTCAGTGTGAAGATCTCCCGTAATGGGGACGAGCGGGTGGCCCTAGTCAACTTCAGACGCCCAGAGGATGCCAGAGCCGCCAAGCATGCCCGGGGCAGACTGGTGCTGTATGATCGACCACTCAAGATTGAGGCAGTCTACATGACTGTAAGCAGCCGGCGCAGGAGCCGATCCCCTGCGGACAAGGAGTCCTACACTAGTCTGTCCACCGCAGTGTCCTTGCCAGCCCACCGCCACCCACTAAGCCAACGGGGACTGTCCCCAGGCGGCCTTGGCTACAGGGACTACCGTCTTCAGCAGCTTGCCCTAGGACGCCTACCGCCACCTCCTCCTCCACCTCTGCCCAGGGACTTGGAGAGGGATCGGGACTACAACTTCTATGAGGGGCGGGTGAGGCCCACTTACCCCTTAGACCAACGTCTGAGCATCCGTGAGGACGACAGCTCGCCCGAGAATGACATGCGGGCCAACAGGACCTTGTTCCTTGGTAATCTGGACATCAATGTGACAGAAAGCGAGCTACGCCGGGCATTTGAGCGCTTTGGGACCATCACTGAAGTTGACATTAAGAGGGCGGCTCGGGGGCAGACTTCTACCTATGGATTTCTCAAGTTTGAGAACCTCGACATGGCACACAGGGCTAAGATGGCCATGTCTGGCAAGTGTATTCTAGGGAACTGTATTAAGATTGGCTATGGCAAAGCCACTCCAACCAACCGCTTATGGGTAGGAGGCCTTGGACCCTGGGTGCCAATGGCATCGCTGGCCCGTGAATTTGACAGATTTGGTACTATCAGATCTATTGACTACAGGAAGGGGGACAGCTGGGCCTATATACAATACGAGAGCTTAGATGCCGCTCAAGCTGCCTGTACTCAGATGAGAGGGGTTCCATTGGGTGGTGAACACAGAAAGCTGCGAGTGGACTTTGCAGATACAGATCACATCTACCAGCCCCCTTACCTTCAAACATTACCTGTGCCCCATTATGACTTAGTGGGAGATAGCTTTGGCCATAGGGCACCTGATCCTCTACGAGCCAGAGACCGCACGCCACCTCTGTTGTACAGAAACAGAGAAAGAGACTTGTATTCAGACACTGAATGGCTGCCCCTTCCTGTTAGAGACAGAAACAGAGTTGCTTATGATTCAATAGAGACATTAGATCGACGAGCTGATGGCTGGTCTTTAGACAGAGACCGTGAGAGAGATGGAATGAGCAAAGATCAGCCTAGAAAAAGGAGGCTTATGGACGATAGCCGTCATATTGACCGATCTCCAGAAAGTGATCGCTCCAGAAAGAGACATTGTAATAGTCCTGACAGAAGTCGTGATGGCAGCGCTGGGCGGGACAGCCGTTACAGTGATACAGACCGCACAGCCGGGCGCACTGAAAAGACATCACCTGCCAGAGACTGGCGCAACAGCCTAGAGCGTGGTGTTGGAGAAAAGCGTGATCGAAAGAATTCAAACTCAGTTGAAAGAGAGAGAAAGCATCGTATTGTGGAGAATAAGAGCCCTGTAAGAAAAGATGAGCGCCCCGAGCCCAGCAGTAAAGTCAAGTCGCCCCAGAAACAGGATGCATCACAAAAGCTTAGTCTGGCTTGGCAAGGTATGCTGCTCCTCAAGAACAGTAACTTTCCGTCCAACATGCATTTGTTACAAGGGGATCTTGCTGTAGCAACTGGCCTGCTCATTGAAGGTTCCACAGGAGGAAAAGTTGCCCAGTTAAAAATTACACAGCGTTTACGCCTGGATCAACCCAAGCTGGATGAAGTGACGCGTCGCATTAAAGTGGCTGGTCCTAATGGTTATGCCATCCTGCTTGCAGTACCTGGTACATCTGATGGTAATTTCAGTGGAGATCAAGCAAGCTCAACCCAACGTCCTCTGAGAAACCTTGTCTCCTACCTAAAGCAAAAACAGGCAGCAGGTGTCATTAGTCTGCCAGTGGGGGGCAGTAAAGATAAGGAGAACACTGGAGTTCTTCATGCTTTTCCACCATGTGAATTTTCCCAGCAGTTCCTGGATTCTACAGCTAAAGCCCTTGCCAAATCTGAAGATGACTATCTTGTAATGATAATAGTGCGGGGGGCCTCCTAATGCAGTGTCTATATTCTCATGCACTGTCCATGTGGTATTATGGGATACAGTACAAACGGTTCCTTTTGGTTTTGCTAATTCATTCTTTGTGCAGTGATCTCATGCCACACATAGCAAGGTATACGCAAGTACACTATCCCATATTGTAGAACAGTGTTGATGTGCTTTTTTTTATTTTATTTTTTTTTATTAGCAAAGCTTAGCCCCCCCCCCTCTCCTTTTTTTTCTATTCACCTGTATATCATTTTCTTAACTCCTGAAATGAATGCTTGTTCGTAGATCTTTACAAGCAGAGCCTTTCATAGAGATTTGAGTTTGTACACTATTTTGACACAATTTTCTGAAATCTACTAACTGCTTAGGTTTACCTATGAGACACCATGGATAGTAGATGTTCTACAAATAGTAACAGTTTACTGGAAAATTGGAGCTATAATCCCAGTTTATATAGTGCATTAGGTTATAGCAGGCTATACACATTAGCTGGCAGTCCCCTTTTTAACATGCAATATTTATTCCAAAAGCCACTGTCGGACACCATTGAGGATGGGGATGATGAATTCAGTTATGTTATCCTCTGTTGGTAGGCTAGATGTTAATCTAATGTTTATGGCACTTTATTCTAAATTGTTTCCTGCAGTTAAAGGGGTATTCCAGGCAAAAACTTTTTTATATATATATATATATATATATATATATATATATATATATATATATATATAAAAAATATAGAGAGAGATAGATAGATAGAGATATATATATATATATATATATATATATATATATATATATATATATAATCAACTGGCTCCGGAAAGTTAAACAGATTTGTAAATTACTTCGATTAAAAAATCTTAATCCTTCCAATAGTTATTAGCTTCTGAAGTTTTCTGTCTAACTGCTCAATGATGATGTCACGTCCCGGGAGCTGTGCATGATGGGGAAAATGTCCCCATAGGAACTGCACAGCTCCCGGGACGTGAGTCATCAGAGAGCAGTTAGACAGAAAACAACAACTCAACTTCAGATGCTAATAACTATTGGAAGGATTAAGATTTTTTTAATCAAAGTAATTTACAAATCTGTTTAACTTTTCGGAGCCAGTTGATATATAAAAAAAAAAAGTTTTGGCCTGGAATACCCCTTTAAGTGTAATCTATTGCTTTCTGGTATCAATCATTCAGGGTGTAGAAAAGCATCCCTGCTTTATCTGTCGCATCTCCAGCTCAGCCTCCAGAAACCTTTTCTGTGTGACTGTTTGCAGCTCTGTCATATATAGTTTACCTTTTTATAAGATTATTATTTTTAGATTAGATTGCTTTGGTGCTGGCGCATGATCTATATTATAGCTTGGAGAAATCTAGTTCTGCCTCTCTATAGTTAATTGTTAGCAATTTTTTTTTCCTTTCCAAAACTGCACCACCCTTGTCCTCAAGCTGTTTACTATTAAATGGAATTGTGCTGCATTACCACACGCAACCTGAGGACAGGGGTGGTGCTGTGTTTGGAAGATATCAGCTCTGCAGTAAATATCTAAAACAATCCAGAAACAAAATGAACATATTGTGGATTTGCTGAACTGCAGCATGCTCATATTGTCACATGGAAACATGGTGTGCAGTATGTGAATGACTTTTGGGAAATCTCATCTATTTGCCAGGTCTGTTTGCTACTGGAGATGTTATCGGCACAAATCTGTTAGTACAGTCTGCAGCAATTTTGCAATGTTCAAATTGAATCTAAAGTAGAATATTACTAAAACTGGAGGGGTCCAACATTAGACTGGATTATTCTGTAGTTTGTTCTGAGAACTGAAAATACAAAGAGAATATTGAGGAAATATTTCTTTTCCCTGGTATGCTGAATAAACTACATGAAGATCTAATGATTTAAATGAAATTCCCAGGGCTTACATTGTTGACTTGTCTGCCAGTTCTTTTAGTAGATATCCTTTTTGTTAGTGTTCCTGTTAACCCACACTTCTCTCTCGCTCTATGTCTATGTGAGCGGGAGAGTCCCATAGACTTCCGTTATGAGACAGTCTCATCAGGTGGCACAGAGCCGAAGAGAATGCGCTAAGCGCGCACACTTCTCCGTGCTCATTCTAGTCAGTCTGAACTCTCGGATCCCAACTGATAAACTTTTGATATGTCTTTGACCTATCAGGTGTTTTTTTTTTTTTTTTAGGAGGAAGCTTGAAGCTCGTACATTTTTTAATTAGTATATCACTTTCTCTCAAGTCATAAAAATATTGAGCGAACTCTGCATGATCTGTGAAGAGGCATTGTCCCCCGCCCCCCCCCCCCCCCCCCCCCCCCCTCCTCTCCTTTCTGGCTATTTCCCTTTTTAGAAAAATTATGAAAGGCTGAAAATTACTTTTGCTAAATGGCTAAGTTTACTCAAGGACTTTGCCAGTTTATTTACAACTATATGTGTGTTCCCTTTCCATCCTTTCCATTGGAAAGCAAGCTGTCACACAAACACAGGCTTTACTCATTTAAGACGATTTATGGGTGCTTATAATGAATTTTGGATATATGTGAAAGTTTTATTTTTTTTAAATTTTTATTTTTTATTTCAAGAAACTGCAGGATGCCCATATACTGGAGAGGTTGTTGGTTCTTTTTGTATTACATTCCTGTACAACTGCATGATATAGCCTTTTTAATTTTCTTAAACCTTGTACTTTTTAGAATGCGTCTGACATTTCATTAAGGTAACAAACTGCAGGGGGTGAACAGTTTCTGTGCATCAGGTGGAAAGAACAATGCTAGATTTGTCTCTGTAATGGAACTGCTTATACAATGGCTATTTCCTACCTCTTGCTTAATTCCCATCCATTAGATAATTGTGGTATATTTATTACCTTGTTAGCGGCTATTTACAGCATGAAAGCCATTGTATAAGTGTTGCAGCTGTAATGTTATGTATCTATACTGTATCCCATAATGCAGTCCAGGGTTGTAGATGTAACTACGTTTGGTAAATGTAGAAGAAACCTGTTAAACTGCTACAATGTGCTTTACATTAGAAAGAACGTGGATTGTCATACAGGCATTTAGATTAATGGCATTGAAATTCTAAGTTGTGTTATACACATTCCTGCAAATGTTTTAATTGACAATACAACCTCATTGCTTGTTAACAGAAAGAACTCAAGCTGGGCAGATCCTATTTACTTACATGGTCAAAAGAGCCAGTGATGCAAAAAGATTCAGCTGTTGTGGTACCGAGCGCTGTTCTATTCCGCTACAAAATACCTGCCACCGGAGAAATCCAGCGCCATGATGTTAATAGTGCTTGATACCTTGTTAAACGTGCCCCTATGAAAACTGTCTTCACTGTGCTGGATAAACAGCAGTTGTAAAACATTGGGCATTTCATGTGAATTGCTCACCAAAAGTCATCTGTGCTGCTGGTGAACATTTGCTGTGTCCTGGCTTTTAGCATGCTAATTTTGCCTTGATGCCCCACTCAGCAGAGCTAGTACAGATGTTAAACACCCACAAAGATGTCCATCAAGGCAAAATGAGCCTGTTTTTGTTATAAATGTAAGCCAGTTTATACATGGTACATACTTAAACTGGACCATCTAAAGATGCACCAGATTTATAAAACTGCTGTCGCTGTCAAAAATCTGGTGCAGTCTTTATTGTCTAAGAATTAGTTTTATCTCCCCAGTGACTGCACATCCCACATGACTCCTAGTAAGCAGTTTACATATAGGGCATGATGTGCTAGAACATCCTTCTTTTCTTTTCTTTTTTCCAGCATAGTGACAGATTTTAAGAGAAGTGTTTAGAAAGATATTGGCCCTCATTTACTAAGTGTTGTGTAGGTTTCTTTGTGGGTTTTTTATTCCCTACAATTTATTTTCCACGGTATTTACTAAGGTTTCCCTACATTTTCCCCTTTCCCTACACTTTGCTTTTTTTTCACATGTTCTGATCTGTTGGGTTTTCCTCAGCTCAATTCCACCATATTTTATGTGGAAACCTTAGTAAATATGTTGTTTTTTTGTGAAAATGTTGGGATCACGCCCCTTTTTCTCGGCGACCACGGCCCTTTTTCGAGTTTTCTTAGCAAAATGGAGAGTGAGTTGGGTTTTTTCCATTCTGGCGCAAAATCTGGCGCAGAAAAAATTTCTGGTGCAATACGAAAGAATCTGGTGCACAACCCGACAAAATGTCGGGTTTGCAATAGTAAATGAGGGCCATTATCTTATGGCACTGGTTTACTCTAGTGACAGATTCCCCCTTGAAAGATTACACACGTGAAAGATGAGGATTAAGTTAAAAGTTCTGTTTGGAAATGAACACTCAGGAACCTTCCATTGAATTGGGGTATGTTTGGACTAAACAGTATGCTGTATTGTCAGTCTTAGTTGTACTTGTGCAGGGCTCTGCACATTAGAAAGTCATATAATACTGATCTACTGAGTAGAGCTAAACAGAATATAGGGATGGAAGAAGCTTTAGTCTTGTGTTCCGCAATCTGGAAATGCTGGCCGAATGCCTACTTTTTCATTGGACACATTGATCACTGAATCCTCAATAGCTGAATCTGTGTCATAAACTTGACACATCACATCTTTGCACGATGGCAGCTTTTTTTTTTTTTTTCTTCTGTTGAACAGCATTGAATCTTTCTGTTATCAAAATCCCACCCAGTTGATTTATCCTCACTTCGATTATTCTGCATCAACCTGTTCCCATTATATTTTATGGTATGAAGTATACAGTATTGTAATATGATGGTTTTCAGGTAAATGAGCTAAGTGAAAGGTTTATCACCCATTTGAAAAAGTGCTGCATCCTGAACAGTTGGTCTGCTCTGCAGTATTTTGAACAGGCTGAGAATGAAAATGATTGTGAAACTAGCGCTTCTTATATAAAGTCAGTTGCTCCTTAGCCACAGTCAGCCTACATACACAGGACCTCATTTAAAGGGGTACTCCGGCGCTTAGACATCTTATCCCCTATCCTTTGGAAAGGGGATAAGATACCTGATCGTGGGGGTCCCGCTGCTGGGGACCCCCGTGATCTTACACCCCTTTAAAATCAGTCCCCGGAGCTTGTTTGCTCCGGATCTGATTTCTGTCTATCGTGGGGCCGGATCATTGTGACCTCGCGGCTCTGCCCCGTGACGTCACGCTCCGCCCCTCAATGCAAGCCTATGGGAGGGCGTGTGACAGCTGTCACGCCCCCCCCCCCCCCCATAGACTTGCATTGAGGGGGCAGGGCGTAACATCACACGGGGGCGGAGTCGTGATGTCACGATCTTCCATTCCCGTGGTCGGGAGCCAGAACCTCCAGCGCTGCCAGAAGCAGATACAGGTGGGTGCTGCATGCTATATTGCGGGTGTCCCCAGCGGCGGGACCCCCGCGATCAGACATCTTATCCCCCATCCTTTGGATGGGGGATAAGATGTCTAGGGGTGGAGTACCTCTAACAAAAAAAACTGTCCAAGGGTAGGGTCACACTTGGCGTATCCGCTGCATATTTCACGCAGTGAGGTTTGAAGGCGGCCCAGCATGCTGTTGTGACTGTAGAGTGTCGGCCTGCTCCCAAACCTCACTACACACACAGGGCTGTTGTGGAGAAGCCCTGTGTGTCTGCGTGTAGCAAAATAAGCTGCGGATTTCCTGTGCAGTTGCCCATAGCAACCAATAAGATTGCTGCTTTTATTTTTTATAAAGGCCTCTAAATAAAAAAAAAAGCAATCTGGTTGCTAAGGACAACTAGTTTTGACAAATTTCCCCCTTTTGTGTGTTGAGCAGCAATTGACAGAATTTGACACTTAGGGGGAGATTTATTAAAACCTGTCCAAAGAAGAACTTTTATTTAGGACAATTTTTTTTAGAGCGTGTTCACACATTTTAGGGCGTGTTCACACATACAGAATCTGCTTCATATTTTTGCTGCATATTTTCTGCAGCTGATTTTGTTACCCATTAACGTTAATGGGTAGTAAAATCTGCTGAACAAAATATACAGCAGATCCTGTACTTGTGAATGTACCCTTATGGTGTAACTTGGCCCACTTTAAGACCCCATTTTATACCGCAGTATTTTGCATCAATCTTGGTATGCCAAAATATAACTTGTTGCAGATGCAAAATACAGGATGTACAAATCTTTGTGTAGGTTCCACTCAGTTTTGCCTTGCAAATTCTGATGCAGAATACTGTAAGCGTAAAGGTAAAAACTGAAAGCCCTCCTATAAAATGACACATAGCTTAGGGTACAGTGGCATTTTATAGTGTTAATGTAGATTTGTAGCACTTCTGGTACCAGAAACCCTCCATTTGCCTGCATAACTTTAAGACCCTATGTATATGGTCAGTTGAGCTCAATATTAATCAGGTACCGAATATGGCTTCCATAGCTGACCTCTTCCTCCAGCTTTATACACAGGTGCAGTTGTGAGTGTGCAGCCTTAGAGAGTCTCTACTACATGTACAGCTTTCAGAGGTGAGAATTAGAGATGAGCGAACTTACAGTAAATTCGATTCGTCACAAACTTCTCGGCTCGGCAGTTGATGACTTTTCCTGCGTAAATTAGTTCAGCCTTCAGGTGCTCCGGTGGGCTGGAAAAGGTGGATACATTCCTAGGAAAGAGTCTCCTAGGACTGTATCCACCTTTTCTGGAGCACCGGAAAGCTGAACTAATTTATGCAGGAAAAGTCATCAACTGCCGAGCCGAGAAGTTAGTGACGAATCGAATTTACTGTAAGTTCGCTCATCTCTAGTGAGAATGAATAGTGTTTCATGGAGGTATCACGTAATGACAGTGCCTAGGTACCCATTTTTGTCTGCATAAACATCTACATTTTGGTTCCTTCAAATTAGTTTTTCAGAAATAAAACGTGTGGTGTACAAAAAATAGTTAGAGAGAACACTGCTTATGTTGGATGTGTACAAATATTAAAGAAAGGAAAATGTATTAAAGGGAACCTGTCACTAGGATTGAAACTATGGGGGAGATTTAGCAAAACCTGTTGAGGCAACTGGTCAACTTCCCCCTACACAGGTTTTGATAAATCTCCCCTTATATAACCAGCAGCAACACGTTCTAGATGTGAAGATTCCTACAACTGTATGTGTGGCAGAAAACCTAATCTTCACATCTATAGCTTGTTGGCGCTGGTTAGAGAGAGTCAAAAATGGCAACAGGTTCCCTTTTAAAATACTTTCTGATAAGTAACACGTGGGCAATTTAGCATATACTTTATTCACATTAATGTTTAAAGCTGTGCAATATGTCATTGCTGTTTCTTATGTATTTGTGTCAACAGCTTGCAATGATGGCTTGTATACCGACCCAATGTTTCTTACCACAGCGACCCTAAGTAAGCTTAGAGACATTTAAAGGGTATTCTGGCAGAAGGGTGTGGTGTTTTATTTAAAAAAAAAAATTAAAAACAAACCCTTACTCTACTCCCATGTTCCTCAGGTATCCCCGCTCCGGTCCCCAGTGCAGTCCTCTGCGGCCAGTGATATGCTGTGCTGCATCAACCTTGGGTACCAGAAAGAGGATCACACCAGGGACAAGAGCAGTGATACCAGAGACACCAGGGGAGTATGGGAGGTAAGTGAAGGTTTTTTGGGCATCTCTAGGAAAAAAAAATCAAACAGAACCCTTCTGCTAGAGTACCCCTTTTAAAGGGGTAGTCCAGTGGTGAAAAACTTATCCCCTATCCTAAGGATAGGGGATAAGTTTGAGATCGCGGGGGGTCCGACCTCTGGGGCCCCCTGCGATCTCTCTGTACGGGGCCCCGGCTCTCCGCCGAGATAGCGGGTGTCGACCCCCGCACGAGGCGGCGGCCGACACGCCCCCTCAATACATCTCAATGGCAGAGCCGGAGATTGCCGAAGGCAGCGCTTCGGCTCTGCCATAGAGTTGTATTGAGGGGGCGTGTCGGCCGCCGCTTCGTGCGGAGGTCGACACGCCCCCTTCCCGCGGGCTGTCGGGGCTCCGTACAGGAGATCGCGGGGGGCCCCAGGGGTCGGACCCCCCGCGATCTGCAACTTATCCCCTATCCTTAAAATAGGGGATAAGTTGTAAACCACTGAATCACCACTGGACTACTCCTTTAAGGGTCTATTCATATGTACAGTATCCTGCGCATATTTGATGTGCATGATTTGAAGCTGCAGATTTCAATGTAAAGTAATTGACTGAACACAGATATATGCAGCTTCAAATCCTGTGCATCAAATATGCATACTGTACATGTGAATGGAACCCTAAAGGATACCCATAGTTTTTTTTTTTTTGTGACATGTCATAAGTTTTGATCAAGTTCCTATGAATCTACTGTACATCTGTGGGGGTCTCGGCAGTAAGATCCCAGTCAGTTAAAACCTATGACATGCAAGATGTTTTTAAAATAGATGTGTATCTTAGTGGTGCTGTGGTTTCGGAACACTGGGCATGACCCTCAGAATCTTTGTTTTCACTGGTTGTCAATGTAAAGCAAATCATGTAACTTGGATTAATCCCTCATAATGGTTTATCACAGAAATTAGCCTTGTTGTCCCTAGCAACCACTCACAATGCAGTTTTCTCTTATCCAGGGTAGTTGATAAAAGCTGATTTTCATTGGAAGCAAGGCCAATTTCTATGTTAAACCGTTCTTAAAGATGTAACTGTTCTCCGAGGGCAGTTGGATTCTGTGTTACTATTATGCACTGGGTCCTTATGAATAAATACACTGTTTTCCCCCACTTGTGTAGGTAACAGGTTAGGTGTCCTGAGTCTTATTACATTTCATAGGTCACCTTTTTATACTTTGTAGAAGACTTTGTACTATTTTGGGTACACTGGTGCAGAATAATCAGAAAGGATGCGGAACAGTGTAAACACTCCATTGTTATGATTTCTTTGTTTGGTATTCAACGCTCAACTAATTTCTCCTCCTCATTGTACAGCAACAAGTTGTGAGAAAAGAAGATTCTGCTCTTCATGTGGCTGTTGAAAAATGGAACATTGATGGAGAAAAGTGTGTTTAGTACTTGTGCATTTTACAGCCAAAAAAAGAGAGAAAACCCAGAAAAATATGCATATTGTGTATCTGCTTTTGTGATGCCAGTTCCCGTGTTTTAAGTGAAAACGTGATGACTTCATTACTTTGTGCTGTATACACAAGATTTCTGGAAAGTGAGGCGTTACCCTCTCTGGCTCACACAAGTTATCATAATGGTCATACAAAGCGTGCACACAGTTCAACTGGTTTTGTTTTCATTCTCAATAAATTGTTTCTTTTGAGGAAAATGTCTTTCTGCCTGGATGTGAATTGACAACAAAGAGCTGACAGTTGTGGTTGAGGGGTACACAGTTCCTGATTGATTGAATTGTAGCAGACAAATTGATGTTTCATAATCCTCAGGAAGTCAAACATTGACATACTCATTTTAAAATATTTTTTTTTTCCTTTTTTGTTTATTTTTTTAATTTGAAAACTTTGTGTTGTGCAAGTGGAGTCACCTCTAGTTCTGGTTGCTGTATCTATAAATCGGATCATGGTGGCTGCTCATTCTCCTTAGGAGGGATCCGTGATGCTCTAGAAGAAGCAGAAAACCTACTTCATTTCTCACTGTAACATGCTACTGTTCTGGAGAATACAGTAAAGATTTTGATTTGTTTGGATCAGCAGCAATGATCCTAATTTGTTTTCATTTGAAATTTACTTTATATCATGTTTCGTTTTCAGCAGTCAGGACCCAGAAATCAATCATCGTAGCAGTTTTAAACATGTAATAAAGCATTCCATGACAATTTGGAAGAACCATCTACGCCTGGGATCAGAGCTTGTTTTGTGCGTAGGTGGTGGCCCAGCAGGAGAAGATTTTCTGTGCGTCACCAATAAGTAATCCTTTTCATTGGTCATTGTGAGGCCATTTGGGAAGGGTTCTGTGACACACTGGATATGCATTCATTCTGGTATATAGCATGAGGAACCACTGTGTGTGCCTTATATTTCACTCAGAGGTCAAGCATGAATTCTTTGGAGCCTTCCTTGAAATGAAATTTGCCGCATCCTTCTGTACCATGTGTTGCACTTTATAGCTCCTTGTTGGAAGTCAAATGCTGTTGCAAAAGTATAGAGTATTACGGCAGGATATGACAAGGCACACAGCATCTAGTGAAGAACCTACGGAACCCTCTGTCTCTTGCTTCTGATCTTGGTCAGGATGCAGCATTGACAAAGGCGGTGAAAATCGTGCATGCATTGTTCAGTGGCAGCTGTTACTGTTTCCATCTACCAGCGGATGGGAAGAGAGGGTGGTGGCCGTATCCACATGAGCGGTCTGCTGCTAGGGGACGGGTGAATTGCCACTGCTCTGATAACTTATCTACAGGTAGGTTCCATGGAAATCTCTTGCACAAAGGTAAGGTAGTGAAAGATCAAACTGAGAATCAGATATCTTTTCAGCCACAAACAGCTTGAGTACAGCCTATGTTATTTCTATAAGACTAGTGTAAAGTAAGCCTCCCTTTACTGTAGGGTGTACATTACTTACTTTTAAGTGTTGAAATATAGTATGTCAATTGTAGAAACTGAACAAAATGTGTGTTGCTTTTTTTTTTCATTTTTAGGGAATGTTTGAGTAAGTGCTAAACAAAAAGCTACATCTTTATACATTGTTTTAGCTTTTCTGCAATTTTCTCCATAATTGTAGCAGTTGCCCCCACTATTCATAGGGCTTGTTAAGCTATTTAAAAATACAGTTCAGAATGTTGTAAAAGAAGTCTTACCTACCTTGCTTGATTCCAATTTAAGTTTAATCTTGGCTTGACATGTGAATGCTGCAGTCAGATGTCAGTGTCAAGATGTACTAGAAGTATAGATCAGTGGGGGATCCTACAGCATCAGAATGGGAGTGACGGGGAGGAAGGGATTGATATCACTAATTATTTCAAGACCTTAGCATTGCCTAAAAATATAATCAGCAATTTTTTTGTCTGAGCAGTCTAAATTTTCTTTAGACGTGCCTATAGGAGACCTTGCATTATGTGAACAATTTCTTGTGCAGATTGGCAGTACATAACAATTACTATGTAATTTTATCATTTTTTTTGTAGCATATATATATATATATAATATTTTAGATTTAAAAAAAAAAAAATTATGTATACTGTTCACACTTTACATAACCTGTAAACTAATTCTTCAGGTTGTCTTGGATGCATTAGTACCCAATGTTTTTTTTTTGTTTTGTTTTTATATAAACATATTAAATTAAAGAAAAATAGTTTTTATTTATTGTTTTAAAACTTGAATGTATTATTTAATGTTATATATATTTATGCTCTGTGTCACTTGGACCCAGGCTGCTGCTAGGGTTACAGCTTAAGAACTAGATCTGTGAGTGCTAAGGTTTATAGCATAGGTGTGGCTCCAGAGCCACGGACACTCCACAATTGGAGTAACCTTAAAAGAGGTCACTGTAGACTCTCATTGTCTTCCAACAAGATAGTGGGTGGTCCTTTTTTAAAAGGTAAAAAATATGTACATGTCTGGAAAATCCCTTAGTGACCAAGGCAACTTGGGCCTAACTGCTCAAACATTGTTTTATTGTTTGAATTCTGATAGCTTTAAAGGACAACTGCAGTGGTAAACATTTATATATGCCCGGGCCTCTAAAAAATCAAAATAAACTTATACATACCTTCCTACGAGCCCCCGTTGGTCCGGTACAGGCCTCACGGTCCGGCAGTGCTGACCTCATTCCACTTCCTGGGGACAGGGACACCGCAGAGCCGTTGGCGTATCACCGGCCGTGGCGATGTCCCGCCCCGGCCTGTGATAGGCTGAGCCCACTGTCATGTAAGGCGCTCTTGCCGGCTTCTTACATGACAGTGGGCTCAGCCTATCACTGACCGGGGTGGGACATCGCTACGGCCGGTGATACGCCGATGGCTCTGCGGCGTCCCCAGGAAGTGGAATGACGTCAGCACTGCCGGACCGTGAGGCCTGTATGGGGGCTCATAGGAAGGTATGTATAAGTTTATTTTGTTTGTTTTTTTAAGCCCGGGCATATATAAATGTTTACCCCTGCAGTTGTCCTTTAACTTTTTTTTTTTATTATTATTGTCGATACGGCCACAGGAGGGCTTGTTTTTTGCAGGACAAGTTCTTTTTAACCATTTTAGGATCCTTAACTTATTGATTTAATAATTTTTTTTTTTTTTTTTTTTTTTTTTTTTTAGTTTGTGTGTGTGTGTGTGTGGGGGGGATTTTCTTTTACTTTATTTTATTATACTTTTTACCTAGTCCCATGCAGACTTTATACTACTGTAGTTGTTTATATACAGGGGGTCATGTTTTGACCCTCAACATGTAATGAGTTAAAGGAGAAGTATCATGCATAACCACCGCTGGGACTGCAATGATCCCTGCCATCCAAATATCAATATACTTAAAATTGTCATCTTCTGACCCCTAAATTTATTTTTCTGTATACAGGGATGTATGAGGGCACATTTTTTGTTGTGATCTGTAGTGTTTATAAGTACCATTTTTGTTTTGATTGGTTTTTTTTTCTGATATTTGATGTTAAACTGTATTTCTGGGTTTGTTTGTTTTTTTTTTTTTTTTTTTTTTTTTTTTTTACATTTACAGTTTACTGTGCAGAATTATAAACCTTTTAAATAGTATGGGCAATTACACATGCAACGATACCAAATGTTTTTATTTTTGGTTTTATGGGGGGGGGGGGTCATTAAATTTTTTAGTAGAGGAGGGGGTTTTATATAATTTGAGACTTTTTATTTTACACTTGGGGCACTTTTATATGCAATCATTAGATTTCATTCACTTTGTAATGCTTTGCCTATGGCATAGCATTACACATCATAATCGTCAATTCACTGATAGTCTAGCTAAGCCAAGATGCGTAAGGCTGGGTTCACACTACGTTTATCACATATGGGGACCGGATCCGTCTGGTAAAACCAGGCTCTCCCGTATCCCAGCCGGACTTGGCCCGTATCTCTCGTTCATTTGAATGAGCCGAATGGAGTCAGATTGTGAAGTCGGCTCATTTTTTAGCCGGGTCCGGCTACTAATAGTAGCGAACACATGGCGATGTACTGCAGCTCCTGTGCTTGCTTCAAAGTTACTTAATGCTCCAGGGCGTACAGGTATGCCCTGGTGCCTTTTAAAAGTGGTACGTCATCTCTAGTCATCTTCTATCCAAAGGATCTCCAGCCTGGCACTCCAGTAATACGCTCACACGCAGTGCTAGTTACGAGCGACAACAGGCATCTTGCCCCCCTCCCTGTACCTCCCATGGACATTAATGGAGGGGGCGTGACGCTCACGCAAAGCCTAGCACAGCCGACGTTTTGAACATTGAGGTGCCGAATGGCTGGACCCACGCCATCAGACATCTTATTCCCTATTCTTTGGATAGATGATAAGATTTCTAGGTGCGGAGTGCCCCTTTTAGTCCCAGCTGGCAATGGCATACCTGTACGTCCTGCATCCAAAGGGATACCCGGGTGGTAAAAAAAAAAAAAAAAAATTCATATCAACTGACTCCAGAAAGTTTTTTTTTTTTTTTGTATTTTTATGAACAGATTTGTAAATTTATTTTATAAAAAAAAAATCTTATCCCTTCAAGACTAATTGGCTGCTGTACCCAGGGGAAGTTTAGTTGTTCTCTGGTGAGACCTCTGTCCATGTCAGGAACTGTCCAGAGCAGGATAGGTTTGCTATGGGCATTTTTTCCTGTTCTGGACAGTTCCTGAAACGGACAGAGGTGTCAGCAGAGAGCACTGTCATCAGACAGAAAAGAAATTAAAAAAAGAGAAGAACTTCCTCTGGAGCATACAGCAGCTGATAAGTACTGGAAGGATTAAGATTTTTTTTTTTTAATAGAAATAATTTACAAATCTAACTTTCTGGCACCAGTTGATTTGAAAATAAAATCGTTTTCCACTGGAGTACCCCTTTAATGCACTTTTTTTTCCTCCGTGGCACATGGGGATTTGTGGCTGACAAAAACAAAATCAAATAGATTGATCCATGTGAAGGCTCTTTACATGAACACCAATCAACGGTCGTCACTGTGTAGCCCTTGGCCATTGTAAAGGGCCTTAAATTTACACTAAACAGTAGTGTGTTTTGTTTGTTTTCTACAGCTTTGGTACTTTTTTTTTTCTGTTTCTGGTGCCTTTTTTTTTTTTTTTTTTTTTTTTGATGTGCAATATCATGTGACCAAGACAGCAGCCACTCATGTCAAAGCCACTCAGATATGCTATCAGTGATCTATCATAAATTGCTGCCATGATCACCTAAAGTGCCGTCACTTAATTACATGGCATAATAAACAGAGGACTGCTAGCAGGGTAAGCAGTAACAGTAATATTTAAGATGAGATTTCTCTCTTCCTAGGGCACATAAAATATATGGTTGGATTAACACAAAGTGACAAGAATAGGCAATGTCAAACCTTCTTTGTATTTTCTAAAAGGTACCTAAATTAAAAGGAAAAAAGTTAGGCATACCTTGGAAACATGTCAGAACTTTGGATTCTTCGGGTTTATTTTAGTCCCGATCGTTCTTAAAAATGAGCAAGGAGAGAGGTAGTCCTATAGACTTGTGTTGGGGATACAGCCGGTAGAAAATGAGTTTAGGATGGACTTCTGGCTTGTTAAGTGATCAGTTGGGTTCTGAACACTGACCCCAATTGGTCAGTTTTTTGCATGTAAATTTTTTTCTCTTTAAGTTATCCCTTTTAATTGCTGCAGCTTTAGCACTGTAACTGTTTAGGCCTTCATTGTGTTTCAAGTGACCTGAAAGGCAGAAACAGTATTAACGGGGAAACCCTCAACTCTAGATTGCACACACTAATGTAGTTTAATGAAACTGGTATTGTACAGCTCTGTAAACTAAAACCTAATCACCGTCATAAAAAAGGCGCATTGACCGTCATTTAAAAAGATTTAATTTTATGTTTTAACTAAGCTTTATTGATGCAGATAAATGCTGATTATGATGTCTTTAAGGCTCCTGTCATAATCTTTCATAAGCAGTAATCTTAATTTTTTTTCAGGTTAAGGTGATAACAGCAGGTGCCATCTCTTGTGCAAAGTACTTTCATTAACCCCTTAAGGACTGAGCTCTTTTTCACAATTCTGACCACGGTCTCTTTACGAATTAATAACGTGAAAACGCTTTTACCGAATGTTCTGAGACTCTTTTTTCGTGACATATTATACTTTATTTTGTTGGTAAATTTTCGGCGCTACTTGCATCCTTTTTTGGTGAAAAATCCCAAAATTTCATGAAGCTCTCTACTTGTAAGGAAAATGGATATTCCCAATAAATTTTATTTTTCTTCACAAATACAATATGTCCACTTTATGTTGGTATCATAAAATGGACATATTTTTGCTTTTTGAAAAAATGAGAGGGCTTCAAAGTAGAGCAGCAATTTTCAAAAATGTCATGAAAATTGCTAAATCTGAAGGGACAGATGTTACAGAACTACAACTCCCAGCATGCCCGGGCAGTCCAGGCATGCTGAGAGTTGTAGTTTGGCAACATCTGGAGGGCTACTGTTTGGGCGCCACTGTAACAGTGGTCTCCAAACTGTGACCCTCCAGATGTTGCAAAACTACAACTTCCTAGTGGTTGCCACAGTAAAGATCTTTTTACTTTCACATTCAATTCTCCCCTAATCCCATCCGATCGGGGGGGGGCATCTTCCTTGCATCCATCTTCTGTCCATGTTCCCCTCGACATCCAGGGGTGGGCAGAACGGGGGTTGCCATGGCAACCCTCTGTCCTGCACTGCCATTGGTCAGAATCAGTTCTGACTAATGGCAGGGGATAGGAGGAGATTGCAGCACTGTGATCTTACTCCTTGCCCTCAGGATGATCGGGGCTGTCTGACAGCTCCGATCATCCCTATTTTCCGGGTGATCGGGTCACCAGACACCCGATCAGCCCGGCAGGGGATAGGAATTGACATGCGATTTTCTGCGATCGCCGACATGGGGGTGTCTCAGGACCCCTCCCTGGGTGATGTGCCGGGGTGCCTGCTGAATGATTTCAGCAGGCATCCTGGTCCCCAACCAACTAGTGGCGGGGACTGGAGTTCCCATGGGTGTATGCATATGCCCCACTTCCTTAAGGACTCGGGATGCAGGGTGTATTCATACACCCCGCGTCCTGAACAGGTTAACCCTCTGGTCCTATTATGTGTATCTACAAAAGGGTGTTACTGCAGCACTCTGCATGTGTACAGCCCTTGGATGGGGCAAGATCAGAACAGTAGCCCTTGCCAAGTGCAGCCTCAGCTAGCTAGTCGCAGCTGTGGTTTCTAAGGGGCTAGAGCAGTACAGTTCTCCTGTGTTCTGGCTGGCTTCCCTGTCATTCTCCCTCTATAGTGTTACTGAGCAGGCATAGTGACATGGTTACATGCTCCTCTATAGGATTGGAGTACACGTGAGAGCGGGGCTAGCCATCAGCTTGCAGCACACTGGTTGGAAAATTCTGGGCTAGAGGATGGATGTATTAGGAAATGAGCAAACCTAGATGTGCTTGGGGAGAAATGTTTTAACTGGGAACTGACATGAGGGAAATTACAATATAGAAGGGGAAGAAAGTGTAGGTGGAGAGAAGTAATAAACCCTGGGGTGGAGCGATGGAAGAAGACAAAAATATGAATAAAAATATCAGGTGCATGTATACTAAAGCCAAAAGCCTCAATAATGAATTAAAGGAAATAAAACTATTAGTGGACATGTCAAAAATTTTGACCAACAGGGGTCTGAGTGTTCAGACTTCCTCCAATCAGAAGAACGAATTGGAAGAAATCTTATTTTTCTTACAAATGCTCCATAAAGCAATCACCGCTTTAGTCTTAATTCCCCACAAATGGTGTTTAAACACAGTTGGTGTGAAGTCACCGGCTAGCTCACAAACTCCCTTCCTTTCTTTGCTTTTTAACATTATCCAAAAGCCTCTCTTGCAGTATCTGCTTAATAGTGAATGCAAAAGGGGTTCAACATTAAGCTCAACTTTAGTGACCAGTGGCTTCATAGGCATTTTTGACATCTTCTAGATCAACACAGACGGGGAGAGTTATCAAAAATGCCCATAGCAACCAGATTGCTTCCTTTATTTTTCAGAAGCCTCTTTACAAATGAAAGAAGCGATCTGAAGCAACTCTTCCTCTAGACGGGTTTTGATAAAGCTCCCTCAGGGTTTTTTTTTTCTATTTTCCAGTTGACTGCATTTTTTTTTTTTTACGCTAGAGCGTTTTTATCATAAAATCACACTGTGTTCTATAAAACATAGTATTATATCATAGCATTAGTTATCCATAAACTGTGAACATTGTTAAAAAGAAAATGTATTCCTGTCTGTATTCAAACTGAGACTCCTTTTACACAGCCATACTCCTTGTCAAAACCAGCACTCATTTATATCAGTGCTTATATAAAAGATCTTTTATATACAGATGTTGCTCAACTTTTTTCTAGCCAAGTACCCCCAAATAACTTGTTCCAACTTAGTACTACAAAGAAGTGATCAGTTATAAATGGTAACTAAGGCCAGGCTCACACTGCTGCCAAACCACACTTTCATGCTGTGACTAATAGCTACTCAATATTGCAGCGACATTGTGCACTATTTGCCATCACGTTGGTGTGGTTTAGGTTGCATGCCATGATTGCCACTGGCACACGCCTCATCTCGAAAGGTATATTTCTAACACTAGCAGGGGGCAGAGGTATGTGCTGAGGAGCAGACCTATTCTGTTTTCTGGACAACCCCTTTTGAAGTTTCCTTTGACAGTTAATTTCAAGATCAGCCCCCCCCCTCCCCCCCGCTATAACAATGTGATTGACTTGCATGTCCCCCATAACCATAATACCTCTCTATAGCCTATATACACCCCTTGAAACATAGAATGTGTCGGCAGGTATGCTCCTGCATAGTGCATGGTCCCTTTGGGGCGATGCACTTACATTGCCTAAACATTGACATTCCCTACAACTTTTTAGTCCTGACTATGTAGATTCAGATGAAACCGTTCCCAGCTGTTGTACCCCCTTAACATATGTTGCATACCACCTGTGGTAAACATACCACAGGTTAAGAGAGACTGCTTTTATACCCAATTATTGTGAATAAAGGGCTGCACAAACAGTTGCTTGATCGTTCATGCAGCCATTCGCTACCATTATTAGAGATGAGCGAACTTACAATAAATTTGATTCGTCACGAACTTCTCGGCTCGGCAGTTGCTGACTTTAGCCTGCATAAATTAGTTCAGCTTTCAGGTGCTCCGTTGGGCTGGAAAAGGTGGATACAGTCCTAGGAGAGAGTTTCCTAGGACTATATCCACCTTTTCCAGCCCACCAGAGCACCTGAAGGCTGAACTAATTTATGCAGGCTAAAGTCAGCAACTGCCGAGAAGTTCATGACTAATCGAATTTACTGTAAATTCGCTCATCCCTAATTATTATTGGCAACTCATCCCCTGTTAACGTGGGGGGGGGGGGGATGTGCACCCAACAAACAATCCCAATGTTTACTCATTATTTGACTAATTGCTAAGTCTTTAACCCCTTAAGGACCAAGCCCATTTTTACTTTAAGGACCAGAGCATTTTTTGCAAATCTGGCCAGTCACTTTAACCCCTTGAGGACGGAGTATTTTTCTGTTTTAGCACTTTCGTTTTTTCTTCCTTACCTCTTTAAAAATCATAACCCTTTCAATTTTGAACCTAAAAATCCATATGATGGCTTATTTTTTGGGCCACCAATTCTACTTTGTAATGACCTTAGTCATTGTACCCAAAAATCTACAGCAAAACAGAAAAAAAATCGTGCGACAAAATGGAAGAAAAAACGCCATTTTGTAACTTTTGGGGGGCTTCCGTTTCTACGCAGTACATTTTTCAGTAAACATGACACCTTATTATTGTTCTGTAGGTCCATACGATTAAAATGATACCCTACTTATATAGGTTGGATATTGTTGTACTTCTGAAAAAAATCATAACTACATGCAGGAAAATTAATACGTTTAAAATTGTCCTCTTCTGACCCCTATAACTTTTTTTAATTTTCCACGTACGGGGCGGTATGAGGACTAATTTTTTGCGCTGTGATCTGAAGTTTTTAGCGGTACCATTTTTGTTTTGATCTGACTTTTTGATCGCTTTTTATTCATTTTTTGTATGGTATCAAAAGTGACCAAAAATACGCTATTTTGGACTTTATCCATTATGAGGCCACCTCCACGTGGTGGATGGGGGAAACGTTTTGATCAAAAAGTGCGCTAAGAGCCTCCATTTTTTGACCAAGTGTGCTGCTGCAACCTTCCTTTTTTTTGTATAATCTGTATTTTGGACTTTCAAATTTTTTTGCGCGTTCGCCATTGACCATGCGGTTTAATTAACTATGTATTTTTATAGTTTGGACATTTACACATGTGGCGATACCACATATATTTTTTATTTACAGTTTTTTTTTTTCATTTATGGGAAAAGGGGGGTTAAATGATCTTTACCTTTTTTTTTTTTTTGCAATGTTATAGCCCTGGGGGCTATAACATGCAGTACATTGATTCAACACACTGATCACTGCCATTGAATCGCAATGTCCCGATCAGCAAGGACGCAGCAGGAGGTCCCCTCGCCTGTCTCCTGCGCGTCCGATCGTCGATTGATTGCTCCAAGCTTGGATTTCAGGCTTGGAGCAATCAATCGACGATCGGACGTGCAGGAGACAGGTGAGGGGACCTCCTGCTGCGTCCTAGTTGATCGGGACATCGCGATTTTATCGCAATGGTCCCAATCAGCCCGACTGAGCAGCCGAATGCTTTTACTTTCACTTTTATAAGCGACAATCAACTTTGATCGCCACATCTAAAGAGTTAATGCCAGACATCAGCCTGATTGGTGATGTCCGGCATTAGCGTGGGTCCAGGTTGCTTATAGCAACTGGGTCCCACCGGGTATGATGCGCGCATTATATATGGGAATGCCCATATGGACGTTCATAAACGTCCATATGCGCTAAGGAGTTAAGCATTAATAACTCTAGAATGCTTTTACTTTTCATTCTGATTCAGAGATTTTTTTTTCGTTACATATTCTACTTTAACATAGTACATTTTTGGCGTTACTTGCATCCTTTTTTGGTGAAAAATAAAAAGAATTTATGAAAAATTTGAAAACTTAGCATTTTTTTTTTTTACTTTGAAACTCTCTGCTTATAAGGAAAATGGACATACCAAATAAATTATATAATGATTCACACATACAATATGTCTACTTTATATTTGCATCATAAAGTTGACATGGAAATGGGATGTGTGTGGCCCTCCCTAACTTGTAAGTGTGTAGTGTATGTGTTTGGTGTAACTTCTATATAACGGTGTGTGATTATAAATCACACACCATTATCAGAAAAGAAAAAATGCTGTGGCCAAAAAATAAATAAAGGGGGCCAAATGCAGCACCCTGAAAGACTAATAGGGCCCGGGTCGCACTGCAAAACCTGCAGCAGACCCTTGAGAACCTATTTGGGGGGGGGGGGGGTCATTATTTTTTTTACTTTTAACCTCCTACCTGTCCCTGCATTGAAACTCACCCTGCACTAACATTAATTCTTCATCCCTGAGGGGCACACATCTTCACAGAGGGGGGTCCCTGGCTCATTCTCTCAGCTCTGCCCACTGACTGAGCTCTGTGGGTGAGCAGAGCTGAGAGAAGGGGACATTAACCCCCCCCTCTGCCAGCTGCTATTGCAGCACTCCTGGGGAGGTGACAGGGTCGCCACCTCCCCCTAGCTACGGGAGGTGATTGGCGGTGTACAGTACACTGCTGAACACCTTCTAATTTTGGGTCATTGGGTCACACGACATCTGCGGCATCCCGTGACAATGCCAAGGACCCCCCTTGGCATTGTCACGGGATGCCTGCTGAATTAGTTCAGCCGGCATCCTGGGGTGCGTGTCGGGGACAGAGATTCCCACAGGCGTTACGCCCTGTGTCCTTAACTACCAGGACACCAGGGCATACCTGTACACCCTATGTCCTGAAGAGGTTAGATTGGGACAATAATTGGCCAATAATCCCTCTATAAAGGCCCATAAAGATTTTAAACACTATTAGAAAATACTTTTTTTTTTATTCTTTCCTTGCACTTAGGTGCAAAAAATACTTTGTTCACCATAGGTCTTTATTAAAAATATTGCCTGCTTTTGTTTCTACAGCCCCACCGTGTTCTGTATGAGATGTACCGGTAGTTCTTTCTATTCTTGAATAAACAGCATATATGATTCTCATGCACACTGCCCTGTATCTGATCTGTTTTTTCAGCCTGTGTGAGCTGTCCATGTTTCTCACTCCCCTGTCTCTGTGTAACCCCACATCCCAGCCCACTGCTGTTATCTCTAACACAGAGAGTAGAAATTCTGTGTGAACCACTTGTCTTTCAATGATTAGCAGCCAAGTGATAAAGATTTCTCAGGAAGACTATTTAGAAAGTTTTTTAATTTTGCATTGAGGAAACAAATTAACAAAGGGTGCAAATCTATCCATAGCCTTTAATCTGTTCCTAACCACTATATACATATATATTGTATATTTTTCTACTGCCTGTTTATTTTAAGGTTATAGTAACATAGTTCCTAAGGTCAAAAAAAGACCCTAGAGTCCATAAAGTTCAACCTATAACCCTAATGAGTTTATATAGATCTAGAATCCATAACCTGTAATGTTGTTATTCTCCAAAAATGCATCCAGACCCCTTTTTTAAATTCTTTTACAGAGTTCACCATGACTACCTCCCCTGACAGAGAATTCCACAGTCTCTTTGCTCTTACAGTAAAGAACCCCCGTCTGTGCCGGTGTAGAAACCTTTCTTCTAGACGTTGAGGATGCCCCTTTATTATAGATACAGTCCTGGGTATGAATGGGTAATGGGAGAGATCTCTGTACGGTCCCCTGATATATATATATATATATATATATATATATATATATATATATATATATACACACAGTTATTAGGTTGCCCCTAAGCCTTCTTTTTTCTAAACTAAATAACCCTAATTCTGATAATCTTTCTGGGTACTGTAGTCCTCCCATTCCCCGTATTACCCTGGTTGCCTGTCTTTGAACCCTCTCCAGCTCCACTATATCTTTCTTGTACACTGGTGCACAGTACTATACACAGTATTCCATGTGTGGTCTGACACCTGTTAAAGAAAAAAAAAATTTCACCTGAAATTCAAGCTCAAAATAGCCACCATTAGGGGTCCCTGTCTTTTAGCCAGACATACTAGTCTAGATTTTACAGCATACTGGATACCGGCCGTAAAGCATACCGGTATCCAGTATAGGAGATTTCTATTGTGTATGCAAAACTACAGATAAAGGATGTGTGGACATGCTGGGAGCTGTAGTTTTAAAACAGCTGGAGGCAAAACTGCTCTAACACAGTTATTTACAAACATTGCAGCTTCAGTTGTTACTAAACTACAACTCCCAGCATGCTGAAATAGTCAAAGCTTTCTCGGACTCCTGAATGACAAAGAAGTTGATCAGACATTCAGGAGTCTGTGAAAGATGAATGACACACATAGTGACAGCTATGCTGATTAGCATCCAGCTTTACTAGGAGAAGATAAAACAGATAGAACATGTATTCATAAAAATGCTGTACTTTTATCTAAAAAATCCTTGCACTAATTTTATAAAGATCTATTCTTATATTTATACAATTTATCCTGTTATTCTGATTACTGCAGGCAGGCTCCAAGTATCTTCCTCTGACACATGACACGGCATAAAACCAGAGAGGAAAGGGTTACAGAGTAGAGAGTACTGATTGGCTGACTGCCCAGGCTTGCTCCTGTGAGGGAGACAGACTGACACGCCCCCTCCAGCCTGCACAATGAAAAAGTAACTCACCAGCAGATAAATGCTTATATCTCTGGATATATAGGTCTGAGACACATAAAAATGATATGCACATGATCATGATTGGGTCCTGAGTAACATATCACTTTTTTTTTTTTTTGCACCCTGACAGGTACGCTTTAAAGCGTAGCTCCCACCATCCTTTAAAAAAAAAAAAAAAAAAAAAATGTTTTTCTGTCCCTGCCTATTGCCAGCTATCCCTAACCCCCTCAATGCTTTTTTGTCTGCCTGGTACTACGACTCTCACCCCCCCCCCCCCCGTGTTAAAGCGCAGAACCCCACTCTCCCCAACCCCAGTGTTAAAACCCCAATCCCCCTGAACATCTCCTCTAAACATACATGCCGCAGTGTCCCGGAAGCAGCAGCGGCGACATGTGCGGGAGGAGTGGCCAGGGAGCCAATCCGCTCACTCCGCCTGTCTGACAGGCAGGGAGCGAGCACAGGCTGAATGAATTTGGACCGATTGCCCGGCCAGCATCGGTCCGAATTCAGGCGTGACGTCACGCCAGCCTGCAGCCGGCCACTAGGAGGGAGACCCCTAGTGGCCTGTTTTCAAACTTAAATTAAAAGGTTTTAATTAAAAAAATAAAGAAAATATATTGGAGATATGTTGTAGTACATATGTACTACAACATATCAAAAAAAAAAAATGTTGATCAAACTTTGCCTTCCTTATTGAAGAACAAGTTAGAATGTATTATATTATGATCACTATTTCCTAGGTATCCTTCTACTTGCACCTTAGTTACTCTGTCAGGTCTGTTGGTTAATATTAAGTCTAGAAGGGTGCCCCTTCTGGTCGGGCTCTGCACCATTTGGGACAGTGTTTCCTTTATGAGATTCACAGGTCTCAGTCTCACAGTTTATATCTAGATTATTATCACATCATTCTTATTTGCTGCATTGTTTATTCAAGTTGTAATTGAAAAATTAAATTGCACAATTTTGTTGGCCAATAAACGAATGAGTTCACCGTATGGTAAAACTGACGCTAAATTTATTCTACTGGTTAGTATGATTCCAGCTATACCATATTTGGATAATTTTTTTACTTTAACCCCTTAACGACCACGAACGTAAATGTACGTCCTGGTTTTGGGACCCGCCAGTAATGGCCGACATCTGCGAACGCACGGATGTCCACCATTCACCCCTCAGATGCCGTGATATGTACAGATCATGGCATCTGCGGCAATGCGCATAATAAAATAGATGATCGGATCGCCCGCAGCGCTGCCGCGGCGATCCGATAATCCGGAGGTCCCCTCACCTGGCTCCGGCCATCTCCCGGCGTCTCCTGCTCTGATCTGAGATCAAGCAGGCCAGAGCATGAGAGAGCCGATAATACTGATCAGTGCTATGTCCAGTGCATAGCACTGAACAGTATTAGCTATCAAATGATTGCTATAGATAGTCCCCTATGGGGACATAAAAAGTGTAAAAAAAAAAAAAAAAAGTTGAAAAACGTAAAAATAAAGTGAAAAATCCCCTCCCCCAATAAAAATGAAAATTGTCAGTTTTTCCCATTTTACCCCCAAAAAGCGTAAATTATTCTTTTATAAACATATTTGGTATTGCCGCGTGCGTAAATGTCCAAACTATCAAAATATAATGTTAATGATTCCATACGGTGAACAGTGTAAATGTAAAAAATAAAAAAAAAGTCCAAAAATGCTTTTTTTTTTTGTCACATTTTATTTAAAAAAAATTAATAAAAAATTATATAAAAGTTTTTTTATATATGCAAATGTGTTATCTATAAGAAGTTCAGATGATGGCGCAAAAAAGGAGCCCTCATACCGCCCTATATATGGAAAAATGAAAAAGTTATAGGTGGTCAAAATAGAGCGATTTTAGACTACTGATTCTGTACAAGAAGTTTTAGTTTTTTTTTAAGCAGTGCAAAAATATAAAAGTATCTAGCCATGGGTATCATTTTAATCATATTGACCCACAGAATAAAGAACACATGTAATTTTTACCATAAATTGTACAGTGTGAAAACAAAACCATCCAAAATGTGCAAAATTGTGGTTTTCATTAAAATTTCCTCCCTAAAAAAATATTTTTAGGGGTTTGCCTTACATTTTATAGTAAAATCAGAGGTTTCATTACAAAGTACAATTGGTCACGCAAAAAAGAAGCCCTTATATGGGTCTGTAGATGGAAATATGAAAGAGTTATGGATTTTAGAAGGCGAGGCGGAAAAAACGAAAATGCAAAAATAAATTTGGCCTGGTCCTTAAGGGGTTAAAAATAATTTGTGAAAAAAGTAGTAAAAAAAAAATCTGCACATATTCTGACCTCTACATGCTCTCATGCAAGTGGACTCAGCTATCATAAACCAACAAGGGTTGCCACTATGTGTATCAAACATGAACACTATAACAAATAGGGCACACCCACAATACATGTACCAAAAATACTTTTTTCACATACAAAAAATGTATATATTAGCAGACAATACAATTAAAAAGATTTAAAAGACCCAAATGGCCACCTACACAAAAAGGCTGGGGATGTGTCCCCCAAGACCCCACCCAGTGCACCTGTTAATCTTTGAATACTCTATGCCTGTCACAGTAGTTAGTTACATAAACCCCTCAGACCCCACACATTACATCGGCAACTTCCTCAGGGGGCGACATAACGCGTGGGGTCTAGGGGAGCACCTGCCTGGTTCCTCTCTCCATCTGCCATCTGTTTTGCTTCCCCAGTACTGCAATTACGTATCCCAGTATAGGTTGTATGATTATTTGCTCTGGGGAAGTTGATTTAACTGACAGTGGGCGCTTTGTAAACGCACATAGCCTTCAATTCCAGACACATTCTCTTTCCAAAAGCCCAATGGAGCTCCTCTTCTGAGCATTGTAGTTCGTCCGCAGAGCACTTTACATCCACATATGGGGTATTTATATACAGTGATCCCTCAACTTACATTGGCCTCAATGTACAATAGTTTCAACATACAATGGTCTTTTCTGGACCATTGTAACTTGAAACCAGACTCAACATACAATGCTACAGACAGTCCAGATCTGCGAAACATGTCAATGGCTGGAAGAACTGACACCTGTATTACTGAAGTGCATGAACTGTCTGGTAGCGCCTCCCTAAAGTACAGAGAGGTACTACATGTTCTGTACTACTCTTTACCTGTGCCAGGGTTAGCTGCTCCTTTCGACACCAGGTAAGGGCGGCTCCATTTTACTTTTTTAGGACTTTGCGTGTACTGTACAAGACCCTGAAGAAGCTCCTGTCCTCTACATAGATAGTGATTTACAGCTCCCTGCAGCTCTTTCTTTTATATGTAAGGACTTGCTTTATCTGTATTAGTTATCTACTTATATTTGTTTAACCCCGTAAGGACTCAGGGTTTTTCTGTTTTTGCACTTTCGTTTTTTTCCTCCTTGCATTTAAAAATCATAACCCTCTCAATTTTCCACCTAAAAATCCATATTATGGCTTATTTTTTGCGTCCCCAATTCTACTTTCCAGTGACATTAGTCATTTTACCCAAAAATTCACGGCGAAACGGAAAAAAAAATAATTGTGCGACAAAATCGAAGAAAAAACACAATTTTGTAACTTTTGGGGGCTTCCGTTTCTACGCAGTGCATATTTCGGTAAAAATGACACCTTATCATTATTCTGTAGGTCCATACGGTTAAAATTATACCCTACTTATATAGGTTTGATTTTGTCGCACTTCTGGAAAAAATCATAACTACTTGCAGGAAAATTTATACGTTTAAAAATGTGAAAAATCGGTACGGTTTTTGTTTTGATCAGACTTTTTGATCACTTTTTATTCATTTTTTAATGGTATAAAAAGTGACCAAAATAAGCTTTTTTGGACTTTGGAATTTTTTTTGTGCGTACGCCATTGACCGTGCGGTTTAATTAATGATATAGTTCGGACATTTACGCACTCGGCGATACCACATATGTTTATTTTTTTTTTTTATTTACACTTTTTTATTTTTTTTATGGGAAAAGGGGTGATTCAAACTTTTATTAGGGAAGGGGTTAAATGACCTTTATTAACCCTTTTTTTAAACTTTTTTTGCAGTGTTATAGGTCCCATAGGGACCTATAACACTGCACACACTGATTTCCTATGCTGATCACTGGCGTGTATTAACACGCCTGTGATCAGTGTTATCGGCGCTTGACTGCTCCTGCCTGGATCTCAGGCACAGAACAGTCATTCGTCGATCGGACACTGAGGAGGCAGGTAAGGGCCCTCCCGGTGTCCTGTAAGCTGTTCGGGACGCCGCGATTTCACCGCGGCGGTCCCGAACGGCCCGACTGACTAGCCGGGATACTTTCGCTTTAGAAGCGGCGGTCAGCTTTGACCGCCGCTTCTAAAGGATTAATACCGCACATTGCCGCGATGTGTGGTATATGCCGCGGGACCCGGACGTTAATGAGCGCCGGGACCGACGCGATGTGATGCGAGGTCGCAGCGGGAGCCGGCGCAGGAAGTAAATATACGTCCTGCGTCGTTAAGGGGTTAATCCTCATGACATGGATGACATTTTGGTGGCTTCAAAACCAATTACCAGGTTTCCATAGAGTTATGGTCTCAACATACAATGGTTTCAACATACAATGGTCGTCCTGGAACCAATTAATATTATAACTTGAGGGACCACTGTACTCAGAAGAAATGGGGTTACAAATTTTGGGGGGCTTTTTTCCTATTACGCCTTGTGAAAATGAAAAATTTGGGACAACACTCGCATTTTTGTGAAAAAACACAAATTTTTCATTTTCACGTCCAACTTTAACGAAAATTCTTCAAGAACCTGTGGGGTATTCTGGGTCACTATACCCCTTGTTATGTTCTGTGATGGGTGTATTTTCCAAAATGGGGTCATATGTGGGTGTTTTTTTTGTTGTTTTTTTGCGTTTGTCAGAACCGCTGTAACGATCAGCCACCCCTGTGCAAATCACCTCAAATGTACATGGTGCGTTCTCACTCCTGAGCCGCCTTGTGCGCCCACAGAGCATAAAGTAAATGTTTCAACCCCTTTAACCCTGTCAGCACAGAGCGTTTTTCTGTTTTTGCACTTTTGTTTTTTCCTCCTTACCTTTTAAAAATCATAAACCTTTCAATTTTGCACCTACAGACCCATATGATGGCTTGTTTTTTGCGCCTCCAATTGTACTTTGTAATGACATCAGTCATTTGACAAAAAAAATCTATGGGAAACAAAAAAATATATCTGTGGGACCAAATTTCTATAAAAAAAAAACTCAATTTTGACACCTTATTTCTATTCTGTAGGTCCATACGATTAAAATGATACTCAACTTATATAGGTTTGATTTTGTTTTATAAAAAATGGTGCAGCTCACAATTACAAAATCACTGGCTGAGGTGGATTGGGCAAACACCTATACCTAAGGTGCAATAAATTGTATGCACATAAAATAAAAAGAGAAGCCCACACCTCAAGGACAGTGAGATAAATGGATTAAATAATAACTAAAAAAAAAATGGTTGGCTGAGACTAGAGATGAGCGAACTTACAGTAAATTCGATTCGTCACGAACTTCTCGGCTCGGCAGTTGATGACTTATCCTGCATAAATTAGTTCAGCTTTCAGGTGCTCCAGTGGGCTGGAAAAGGTGGATACAGTCCTAAGAAAGAATCTCCTAGGACTGCATCCACCTTTTCCAGCCCACGGGAGCACCTGAAAGCTGAACTAATTTATGCAGGATAAGTCATCAACTGCCGAGCCGAGAAGTTTGTGACGAATTGAATTTACTGTAAGTAAGTTCGCTCATCTCTAGCTGAGACCGTGCTTCAAATAACAATGAAAATGATTTATTTATAAATTATTATAATATTGCATAAACATTCCCCTCACAGGGCCCTTGGGAGAGGAATATAGTGTAAAATTACATATAAAATAACATAAGACATAAAAACTATTTCAACATAGGTAGATGTTCTGACTATGTGACCAACTATCTGATAGTCTGGCATTGTTCCTGCCCGTACAATGGAACAATTATGGAGTGCTGTGTGAATGTCCGTCCCCTAATAAAAAAAAACAGTCCTGCCACTGATTAATGATACAATGTATTACCAGATTCACTGTGGGTGCCGTTTACCTCCTGCTGATGGATAGTGCCAAGCAAGCACTCATAGTTGACAGGCTGACCTTGATGCGCTTGCAAGCGCTGAGCACGGCTGTCCAGACAGCACTGGACCCGGTGAATGCCGCACAGAAGCTCCAAGGGTCCCAGTATGCAGACAGATGGCGTCTTCCTTGTGGTAGCAGTGTCTGACGTCAGCGGATGATAGGAGCCATAGATGGAACACAGGAGCGGCAGATGGATCACAGGAGCGGTATATAGATAAAAAAAAAGGCAGTAGATGGATCATAAGTATGGCAGGTGGATCACAATCACAGCAAATGGATCTCCAAATGTGGCTGTCAATGGCTTGAAGTCCACAACAATATCGCAGTGCGTCTATTTGAATTTAGCTAAACGCGTTTCAGGGTACTTGACAACGTTTTTGACCCCTTCCTCAGCTACGTGGCACATAGCTACTGAGGAAGAGGTCGGAAACTTTGTCAAGTACCCTGAAACACGTTTAGTTAAATTCAGACACAGAGCCGTGAATCGGCAATCAGACAACGAGGAGGCAGGTAGGGACCCTACTCGTGTCCTCACTACTGATCAGGACACTGCGGTGGTGATATGACACGGGGTCAGCCTGTGACCCAGCTTTATAGCGCGGGCACAGGTCGTACTGGTACGCCCTTCGTCCTTAACAGGCTAAGGACATAAATGTACATCCCGGTGCTCTGGTATGTAACACACCGGGGCGTACATTTACGTCCTGTACATCAAGCGAGCACAGGAGCTGCGCTTGCTTCATGCACAGCAGGTCTCGGCTGCCATCAGCAGCCTGGAACCCGCCGTTAATGGCATGTATTAGTGATTGCGCTGTCTGCCATTAATCGCTCAGATGCTGTAATCGATGGGGCACAACCATAGGAATCCGATCAACTAAAATGGCGAATGGAGGTCCCCTCACCTGCTTCTGCTCTTGTCGTCTTCTCTGTTCTGCCTTCTAGCATAGCACTGAACAGTATTAGCAATCTAATGATTGTTATGAAAAGTCCCCTATGGTGAAATAAAAAAAAGTTTAAAAAAAAAGTCAAAATTGTTGCTTTT
Organism: Hyla sarda; assembly: GCF_029499605.1. Taxonomy (NCBI): domain Eukaryota; kingdom Metazoa; phylum Chordata; class Amphibia; order Anura; family Hylidae; genus Hyla; species Hyla sarda. Next base: position 325,703,039 of record NC_079190.1, read on the forward strand.
TTTTTTTTTTTTGTCACATCACATTCCAATAAATTGTAAAGGTTGTTGAGAGCTCACAGTGCAAAAAATTAGCCCTAATAAAGCCTATATATGGAAAAATTTGATAAGGTTTTTTTTTTTTATTTTTTTTTTTTTCATTTTCCCCACACAAATACACTTTTATTTATTTTTTGCCATACATTTTATGGTAAAATGAGTGATAAAAATACAAAGTACACTATGTGTCGCAAAAAAAACAAGCCCTCATATTTGTGGATGGAAATATAAAAGAGGTGTTCATAAGGCCAAAATGGGCTGTGTCCTTAGAGGTTGAAGGCCAACAATATTTTTTTTATATATTTGGGATGATTCACATTTTTTAATTATCCACTTACATAACATTACTGCTATTTCAACAATTCCTTATGTACTATTTAAAGGCTATTTCACAAAGGCTTGGTTACCTCTACCTATGGAAGCAAACATTTTGCTGTGACATGCCACTTTTCTAAGCTTAGCTTGACCTGGCATGATTTTGTGTTTTTTTTTGTGGGGTTTGCATCCTTTTATTTATTTTTATTTTTCACCTTTTTCAAAAAGGCGCACATGGTAAATATTTTCTGGTACAGTAAAGGCTTCTTTCTGGCATCTGGACCATGAAGTTCATTTGTGGTCATGCATCGTCATATTGGGCGCCTTGAAACAACCACAGTCTTTTTTTTTTCCTAGAGCAGCTTGTATTTCTCCTGAGGTTACCATTGGGTTTTTCCTAGTATCCCGAACCATTCTTTTGGCAGATGTGGCTGAAATCTTTCTTGGTCTACCTGAGAGATCACCAAGTAAGTGAACAGTACTGACTGGTATTTCCAAGGCTGATATCTTTGGATATATTTTTATATCTTTTTCCATATTAAGGGTGTATTCACATGGGTGCTACCAGCGCACACACACACACAGTTACGGCAGAGCAAGCTCTCTGCTGCTGCCTTAGCTCTGTATGTCTGCTCGTGACTGCCGGCGGAATATATATATATATATATATATATATATATATCTCAACTGGCTCCGGAGAGTTAAACAGATTTGTAAATTACTTCTATTAAAAAATATTAATCCTTTCAGTACTTATTATCTGCTGAAGTTGAGTTGTTCTTTTCTGTCTAAGTGCTCTCTGATGACACGTGTCTCGGGAACTGTTGCAGCAAATCCCCATAGCAAATCTCTTCTACTCTGTGCAGTTCCCGAGACAAGCAGAGATGTCAGCAGAGAGCACTGTTGCCAGACAGAAAAGAATAACTCAACTTCAGCAGCTGATAATTATTGGAAGGAGTAAGATTTTTTAATTGAAGCAATTTACAAAAATGTGTGCAGCTAACAAACAACAATCCGAGGATATAATTGGTTATATGCCGAAACCCAACGGCCAGAAATTACAAAATTAAGCAAAATGTATAACCAATCCTCAAGGATCTTACCCCAAAAGGTACATAATGATGTTCAAATAAAATATCATAGGATTGCTTTAGTTGACAGTTTTATTAAATATATAAAATTGCATGTATAAAATAAAATAAATTAAACTAAATTGCACTATATAATACTCTGGCACAAATTTGATATAAAGGGTGAGAAAAACCACTGGGCCCTAGTGGTAAAAAAAAAAAAACCCTGTATGAAAGGTCAAAAGATGTAATGTAATGTCCAGCACTCTAGTGACCTTGTGAATTTAGTAAGGTCTATTGAATGGTTCCGGTCTATGAATAATGAGTCCTTTTCTGGATGATTTAAAAGACTTTGCAGTGGATACTGTAGTGAAAATTGTAACATAAACGTTGTTACTTGTATCTGAGTGTTAAAGTCTCTTTACTGGACTCAAATAGAAACACTGCTGGTATTATATCTCACCCGCTCCTTTAGGACTCTATATGCAATGTCCTCTGCATTCACCACGTAGCGGCAGCGTTGGCAGAAGCTGTCTCTGCTGACAAGGTGGATACTTGCAAGGGTGCGCTTGGCAAAGCGTCTCCCGTGGCCTCCGCGCTGTTGTTGCAAAGCGGGTAGCGCTGGATGGTATGGCGTCCCTCGTGGTGAATGAATGGAGTCCTGGGCGGGTGGACAGGTGAATCTCGCCCAGCAGCAGGTTCAGGCTCGGGTTGTAGCAGGCACAATAAAGATCCGTAACGGACTCAAGCTGAAGTTATTGCCGGTTTCAGTGGATCACAGGTACTGGTGCCAGATTCACACTTGGTGTATATTGGATAGTCAGATAGGGGGAGATTTATCAAAACCTGTGCAGAGAAAAACTTGCCCAGTTGCCCATAGCAACCAATCAGCTTGCCTCTTTTATTTTCATGAAGGCCTGTGAAAAATGAAAGAAGCGATCTGATTGGTTTCTATGGGCAACTGGACAACTTTTCCTCTGCACAGGTTTTGATAAATCTCCCCCATAGTGCTTAAAAGTTTGTCCTAGACGCGTTTCAGGGTTCTATTGCTAGATAACGCACGACCCTTTCTTCAGTAGGGATTAAAAGCAAACATATGTTTGCTTTTAATCCCTACTGAAGAAAGGGTCATGCGTTATCTAGCAATAGAACCCTGAAACGCATCTAGGACAAACTTTTAAGCACTATCTGACTATCCAATATACACCAAGTGTGAATCTGGCACCAGTACCTGTGATCCACTGAAACCGGCAATTACTTCAGCTTGAGTCCGTTACGGATCTTTATTGTGCCTGCTACAACCAGAGCCTGAACCTGCTGCTGGGTGAGATTCACCTGTCCACCCGCCCAGGACTCCATTCATTCACCACGAGGGACGCCATACCATCCAGCGCTACCCGCTTTGCAACAACAGCGCGGAGGCCACGGGAGACACTTTGCCAAGCGCACCCTTGCAAGTATCCACCTTGTCAGCAGAGACAGCTTCTGTGTCTGTGTGACAGGACTGCTGCGATTGGTTAGCACTCACATATTGAGAACTATGAGGAAAGGAATGACGAGCTGACCACAGGCTGTAGAAGAAGTGTAGGTGGAGATGGTGGATTATGCAGCGCTTCCTGTCTAGAGAGAAATCACTGAAAAAGGTTTTTTCTGTTCCAGATGGGTTATGTGAGTATATTACAAAGTTATATCACTTTTTATAACTGTATAGAATTTTTCACCATTGGACTACTCCTTTAAGCTGAAGTCAAACATGCAATATGCAATGCAGTTTTATGAGATAGAGACATAACTGCCTTGAAAACTGCATGTGTGATTTGCATTCTAAGGCCACATTCACACAAATGTATTTTGGTTAGTGGATCCAAATACTGAAGAGATGCAAATCTTGTCATTGCACCTTTTCTCTTTATATTCCACTCCTGGACTTGGCTTAAAAATACTGATATAACATAATGCCATGTGAAGGTGGCCTAAGGCTGGATTTACATGACATTCCAGCAGTACTTAAAGCAGTAAATGTTTGCAGCCATAAAAGGTATGCCAATGTAAACTGTGGTGGTCCCATTCATTTAAAAGTAGCTCACTAGTTTGGTCTTTTTTTTTTTTTTGCAGGACTTAAAGGAGAACTTTGGCAAAAATGTTTATTTCTCCTATATGCCCGGATTGCTGTTAAGAAAAAAAAAATTTGAATTACCTGATCTTTTCCCAGCTCTTGGTGCCAGACACATCACACTGCACTCAGCTAATAGCCGGTAGCATCTGTGTCCCGCCTCGGCCAGTGATAGGCTGAGCTGCAGTGTGATGTATCGGGCCAGGGCACCAGATAGAAGGCCAGGCACGTTACATCACACTACCAGTCACCTGTTTGAGGCTGGACATCACTGCAGCTGGCGATTAGTTAAACAAAGCATGACTTGTCAGGCACCAAAAACCAAAAGAAGAGCAGGGTTGAAGGATGGGAGACCGATTCCAGAGGCTTTGGGAGAGCTCCTGAAGGTAAGTCAAAGTTTCTTATTTTTTTTCCAGCAGGCCTGGCATATAGGGAAAGTTAAAGGGGTATTCAAGGCCAAAACTTTTTTTATATATATCAACTGGCTCCGGAAAGTTAAACAGATTTGTAAATTACTTCTATTAAAAAATCTTAATCCTTCCTATAGTTATTAGCTTCTGAGTTGAGTTGTTATTTTCTGTCTAACTGCTCTCTGATGACTCATGTCCCGGGAGCTGTGCAGTTTCTATGGGGATATTCTCCCATCATGCACAGCTCCCGGGACGTGACATCATCATTGAGCAGTTAGACAGAAAACTTCAGAAGCTAATAACTATTGGAACGATTAAGATTTTTTAATAGAAGTAATTTACAAATCTGTTTAACTTTCCGGAGCCAGTTGATATATATATATATATATATATATATATATATATATATAAGGTTTTGCCTGGAATACCCCTTTAAAGTATTCCCTGGAGTTCTCCTTAACATTCATAGGTGACCACTCTTTTCTACTTGCAAAAAAGGATATGTGATAGGGTACGCTGCGGTATACAGTGGCAAAACTGTTTTGTCAGTATTCTGACGTACACCAATGGTGTACTACCTACACATTGACACTGTTAAGGAATGTATACATACTGGAGGCATATATATCAAGAGTGGAGCAGTTGCCCATAGCAACCAACCGAATTTCATTTTTCATTTTTAAGAGGCTTTTTTTAACCTGTTGGGGATGGAGGGCGCAGGGGTATGCCCTCGCGTCCCAGTACTTAAGGACGGAGGGCGTACTTGTACACCCTGAGTCCCGTTACCAGCAGCCAGGACCCAAGGTTAATGCCGGGTACCGCCGATCGGGCCGATGCCCAGCATTAACCCTTTAAATGCCACAATAAAAGTTGATTGCGGCAACTAAAAACGAAGGTAAAATGTCCTGGCAGCTCAGCGGAGCTAATCGTGACTATTGCGACAAAATCACGATGTCTCGATCAGCTGAGTGGACAGCGGGAGGGTACCCACCTGCCTCCTCACTGTCTGATCATTGTTTTGCTGCTCCATGCCTGCTCAGCAGGTTGGAGTAGCAGAGCACCGATAACACTGATCAATGGCATAGCATTGATCATTGTGGGGGCTTAAAAAAATAATAATAAAGTGTTAAAAAAAAAGTTTAGAAAAGTTAATTAACCCCTTCCTAATAAGTTTGAATCCCCCCCCCCACTTTCCGATTAAAAAAAAAAAGAATACAAATAATCATATGAGGTACCGCACGGTCGATGACGTACACGTAAAAAATACCAAAGTCCAAAATTATGCATTTTTCGTCACTTCATATACCATAAAAAATGTATAAAAAGCAATCAAAAAGTTCTATCAAAACAAAAATGGTACCAATAAAAACCATAGACCACGGCCCAAAAAATTAGCCCTCATATAACTCTGTATGCTTAAAAATAAATAAGTTATAGGGGGCAGAAGATGACAATTTTAAACATACTAATTTTGGTGCATGTAGTTATTATTTTTTAAAGTAGTCAAATAAAATCTACATGAATTGGTTATTCTTGTAACCGTATGGACCTACAGAATAAAGATAAGGTGTCATTTTTACTGAAAAGTGCACTGCCTAGAAACCAAAGCCCCCAAAAGTTACAAAATGGCATTTTTTTTTATTTCACCCCACAAATAAGTTTTTTTTCTTTTTTGTTTTGCCACAGATTGTTATAATATGTGATGTCATTACAAAGTACAATTGGTTACACAAAAACAAGCCCTTTATATGGGTCTGTAAGTCCAAAATTTTAGGCGTTATGATTTTTAGAAAGGGGGGGAGCAAAAAAATGAGTGCAAAAATTAAAATTGGCCTCGTCCTTAAGGGGTTAAGAATAAAAACTGGAATCTGTTTGGCTATGGGCAGTTTCTACTCGTCACTCTTCCTCTGCATAAGGTTTGATAAATCTCCCCCTCTGTGCTTTAGTAATACTGAACTGTTCTTACCAGAGATACCACTATACCAGTGGTCTCCAAACTGTGCACCTCCAGATGTTTTAACCCCTTAAGGACTCAGCATTTTCCGTTTTTGCATTTTCATTTTTTCCTCTTTACCTTTAAAAAATCATAACTCTTTCAATTTTGCACCTAAAAAGCCATATGATGGCTTATTTTTTGCGTCACCAATTCTACTTTGTAATTACATCAGTCATTTAACCCAAAAATCTACGGCGAAACGGATAAAAAATATAATTGTGAGACAAAATTGAAAAAAAAAAACGCCATTTTGTAACGTTTGGGGGCTTCAGTTTCTACACAGTACATTTTTCGGTAAAAATGACACCTTATCTTTATTCTGTAGGTCCATACGGTTAAAATGATACCCTACTTATATAGGTTTGATTTTGTCGTACTTCTGGAAAAAATCATAACTACATGCAGGAAAATGTATACGTTTAAAATTGTCATCTTCTGACCCCTATAACTTTTTAATTTTTCTGCGTATGGGGCGGTATGAGGGCTCATTTTTTGTGCCGTAATCTGAAGTTTTTAGCGGTACCATTTTTACATTGATAGGACTTATTGATCTTTTTATTCATTTTTTCTTGATATAAAAAGTGACCAAAAATGCACTATTTTGGATTTTGGAATTTTTTTGCGTGCACGCCATTGACCGTGCGGTTTAATTAACGATATATTTTTATAATTCGGACATTTCCGCACGCGGCGATACCACATATGTTTATTTATTTACACAGGTTTTTTTTTTTTAATGGGAAAAGGGGGATGATTCAAACTTTTAATAGGGAAGGGGTTAAATTATCTTCACTTTTTTTATGCAGTGTTATAGCTCCCATAGGGACCTATAACACTGCACACAATTATCTATTACATTGATCACTGGTTTCTCATAAGAAACCAGTGATCGCTGATTCTGCCGCTTGACTGCTCATGACTGGATCTCAGGCACTGAGCAGTCATTCGGCGATCGGACAGCGAGGAGGCAGGTAGGGACCCTCCAGCTGTCCTGTAAGCTGTTTGGGATGCCGCGATTTTGCCGCGGCTATCCCGAACAGCTCCCTGAGCTAACCGCCATGCTTTCACTTTCACTTTAGACGCGGTGTTCAACTTTGAACGCCGCGTCTAAAGGGTTAATAGCGCGCGGCAGCGCGATCAATGGCGAGCGCTATTAGCCACGGGTCCCGGCCGTTGTTAGAGGCCGGGCCCGACCCGCTATGACGTGCCGTGGCCCCGCGTTATAGATCGGGAGCGGACTCATGACGTACCGGTATGAGTCCTTAAGGGGTTAAAACTATACCTCCCAGCATGCCCGGACAGACAACATATGTCCAGGCATGGTTAGAGGTGTAGTTTTGCAACATCTGGAGGCCCTTAGTTTGGTGACTACTGCTCCTATTCTTTTCAGGTCAGAAGTAGGATTGCATGGTGATGGTACTAGATTAAAATATGAAAGCAGATGAGACTATCATTGCTTTTAGAGCATTTTTTTTGTCTATGTTCAGGCGCACGCAGCATATTTTGAGACTTTTATGCGCCTTTGATATAGACAGTTTTACTCTTTTTTTTCCTACCCGTAGAACTTTTTCTTTTTGACCATGCAGTGGTCACGTATTTATCATTTGCGACTTTTGTCAAAAGTTGCTATTTTGTGTACAAAGGAACATTTTTTGGCGCAAAGCTACACCACCTACCAGTAGGAGTGAGAATAATTTCTACCTTCCACAATTCAACCTTTAACCCCTTCCCGCAGATTCCCGTCTATAAACGGCGAATTGCGCAGGTCCTTCGCGCATTCTGCCATCTATAGACGGCATTCAGTTAACCCGGCGATGAGCGGCATCGCACGGGTTAACTGGCAGAAGTCCCGCTGTTACCAGCGGGGGACAACTCTGCCCTCCCCTAGATGTTGGGCAGAGCATGCGGCACATAACGAGGCATCAGGCAAGTGGAGGAGGCAGCGGCGGCATCAGAGGCAGCAATGAAGATCGTCACTAATCTTCGCTGCTGCTTCTAGGAGTTTTAAAACTACAACTCCCAGCATGCCTGTCTGGACATGCTGGGAGTTGTAGTTTTGCAACATCTAGAGGGCCACAGTTTGGAGACCAATGTTCAGTGGTCTCCAATCTGTGCTCTTCCAGTTGTTGCAAAACTAGAACTCTCAGCATGCCCAGACAGTCCAGGCATGCTGGGAGTTGTAGTTCTTTAACATCTGGCCCTGCAGATGTTGCCGAACTAGAACTCCCAGCATGCCTAGGCAGTCTGGGCATGCTTGGAGTAGAAGTTTTGCAACATCTGGAGGGCCATAGTTTGGAGACCACTACACAGTGGTCCTCAATCTGTTCTCCAGTTGTTGCAAATCTACAACTCCCAGCATGCCCTTCGGCTGTCTGGGCATGCTGGGAGTTGTAGTTTTGCAACAACTGGAGGCACACTGTCTGGGAAACATTATCTGTTTTCTAACTCAGTGTTTCCCAACCTGTGTGCCTCCAGCTGTTGCAAAACTATAGCTCCCAGCATGCACTGACAGACCCTGCATGCTGGGAGTTTTAGTTTTTCAACAGCTGGAGGCGCACAGGTTGGGATACACTGAGTTATGTAACAAACTGTGTTTTGCAACCAGTGTGCCTCCAGCTGTTGCATAACTACAACCCCCAGCATGCACTGACAGCCAAAGGGCATGCTGAAAGTTATAGTAGTGTGCCTCCAGCTTTTGCATAACTGCAAGTCCCAGCATGCCCTTCTGTCACAGCATGCTGAGATTTGTAGTTTTGCAGCTGGAGGTTTCAAGTAGTTGCCAGTGCATGACCGGTATTTGTCGGTGCTTTCGCATACCAATACTCAACCCGTGGTGTACCCCTATGGGTACGTGTACCACAGGTTGAGAACCCAGGCCTCTGGTTGTTGGTCTGACTCTCTTTTAGAAAAGGTGTACGTTAGACAACTTTTCACGCTAAAAGAGAGCTGCGCCTTATTCATCATTACGCTGCGCATTATTGATGAATAAGGCGCACGCTAATCAAAGTATAGACAAAAAAAGTGGAAATTTCTTGATAAATCTCCCCCTATGAGTTTGTAGTGTTTAACCCCCTTAAGGACAAAGGGGGTAAATGTACGCCCTCTTCCCGCTCCGGCTGTATGAAGTGCACTGTATGAAGAAGCTGAGCGCGCTTCATAACTGGTGGTGTTATTAGCAGCCAGGACCCACAGGTAATACACCTATCAGGCCGATGTCCAGGATTACAACAAAAGCAAAAAATGCTCCATAGTGTATTGCTGGAATCACAAGTAAACTCTTCAATTGAATAGGTGCCTGCTCTTTGCTAGTGGTGGTGCAGACCAAGCACAACTTTGGAACTAATTGTGTATCTTCATGTCTCTCTGCAGCCTTCCTATTCAGTGGTAATACGATATAGCAGACATTTCCTCTGGATGGATGATGGGATTACAACAGGCGCCAAGAGAGCTTCCACTTTTGGCATCCCACTTTTGTAATCCCATCATCCATCTGGAGGAATCGTCTGCTATATCGATTCCCAGCATTAACCCTTTAGATGCCGCAATCAGAGTTGACCGCCATGTCTAAAATGGAAAAAATGTATTGCTGTTTAGCTCATTGAGCATGGCAAAATCACGGTGTGCCAATAAGCTGAGAGGATGGGGACAAAAAAAAATGTGACTAAAGTGTAAAAAAAAATATGAATAAGCACCCTCCATAAGGAAAGCTTAAAGGAATGTTATGCAGAAATAGAAAAACAGAGCTAATTTCTTTCAAAAAACGATCCCCATCTGTCTCCAGGTTGGGTGTGGTTCTGCAGCTCAGTTCCATTGAAGTGAATAGAGCCAAGTTGTAATACCAAACACTAACAAATGGCCCAAGGATGGTGCAGGGGTTAATTCATAACCATATAACCAAACCCCTCACCTGGGAGTAACTCCAGGTGGGGGTGCAATATCCGTGTGAAGCACCCACTCCTAAAACTCAACTTTTATTTATTGTATTTATAAATTAGACTTATGAGAACCTATTGGTTAAAAACCCAGCATAGAGTAAGCCACGCTATTATTTGTATGTACTCTCAACAGAGAGCGTATTATTGCCCTGTGCCTGCAGAACTAGAGGGTCAGTTGAGTGGCTATATTGCTGACTTTAAAAACACTGTAACCTGGCCTCCCCTACATGTTTCGTGACATCAGTCATGTCATCAGGGGTGTCTGAGGCATATGCGTCATGCGCGGCAGGTCCGGGCTGCTATCAGCAGCCAGGGACCCGCAGTTAATGATGTACATCAGCGATCGCGCGGATGTCCGCCATTAACCCCTCAGATGCCGTGATCAATACAGCATAAAAAATAAATAAACTCCACAAGTGTGGCGCTATCCCAGAACGGAAGAAGTAACTGGTATCTTAAATACAGCAGTACTTTATTTAAAACATACTTCAATGGTTACATCCATAAGCAAAACGCGTTTCAGGTATGAGCCTACCCTTTTTCAATTGCATCTGCAATAAGGATAGAAAACTGTATGCATTGACTTAACATTGTAAACTGTATGTCAAACGCATCATCCGGTTTAGTCCGTTTTGCATCTCATACGGTTTTGTCCAGCTTTTTACCCGGACCCAAAACCGTAGTCTACCACGTTTCTTGGTCTGAGTGAAAAACTGTATTAAACCGTATACATATTTTTTTAACACGGGAGTCAATGGGAACCGTACAGAACTGTATGTGCGTATGGTTCCATCATGTTTTCACCATACGGTTTTTGACTTTGCAGAGTTTTTTTCGTGGAATTTCAATCAAATAAGTGAAACTTTATTCAAAATGGAGTGAAAAGTTAAAAACGTATACTTTTTTTTTTTATTAAAAAATGGATGCAACCGGACATTATTTTTCAAACCGTATACGGCTCTCAACTGTATATGGGTTAAAATTTGTACACACTTTTTGATACAGTTTAGTCAGGTTTTGAGGAATACGTTTTTCATCAAAAACCTGATACAGGAACTTAGGCTGCATTCACACCTCGTTTTCACTGTACAGGTGCCGGATCCGGCTGGGGGAGGGGCAAACCGGTCTCTCCCGTACCCCAGCCGGACCAGTGCTGAAATCCATTTACTTTAATGAGCCGACCGGAGTCAAGCGGGGACTCCGGTCGGCTCATTTTTGACCCATATCCAGTTTTGTGACCGAACCTAATACTGTAGTATACTACGGTTTTAGGTCCGGTCAGGAAACCGCATACGGGTCAGAAATGAGCCGACCGGAGTCACCATTTGACACCGGTCGGCTCATTAAAGTAAATGGTCCGGCTGGGGTACGGGAGAGCCCGGTTTGCCCCTCCCCCAGCCGGATCCGGCACCCGTAACGTAAAAACGAGGTGTGAATGCAGCCTTACTGTCTCCTTACAGCATGCATCTTCTTCTTCAGTATCTGTGCTGCTGCTTGAAGATATAAGTTCTGCTATTTCGTTACCACTTCTCTTCAAGTCTTCTATTCTACATTTTCTGGCTTAGTTTCTCCTTTGTAGGTAATTTTGCATCCACACCTACCATCAATCCTCTACGTTCTTTTGCACGCTGAGCTAACTAGAAGTTATGATCCCCTGGAATTGTTATAATTTCAAGTTCTCTAAGATGAGAAATGTCAAAAAGGTCATCTAGTGTTAGAGATTGTTACCCCTTTTTTTTCTTCAGCAAACGCCATTCTTCAAATGTTTGATCTAGGTTGGTTATGCAGTTTCTTGGACCCAGCATTGGGATCCTTGCCATTTAACCCCTTAAGAACCAGGGTTTTTTCAGTTTTTGCACTTTAATTTTTTCCTCCTTACCTTTAAAAAATCATAACTCTTTCATTTTAGCACCTAAAAATCCATATGATGGCTCATATTTTGCTCCACCAGTTCTACTTTGTAATGACATCAGTAATTTAACCCAAAAAATTAGTTGTGCAACGAAATTGAAGAAAAAACATATTAGAGATGAGCGAAGTTACAGTAATTCGATTCGTCACGAACTTCTCGGCTCGGCAGTTGCTGACTGCATAAATTAGTTCAGCTTTCAGGGGCTACGGTGGGCTGGAAAAGGTGGATACAGTCCTAGAAGAGAGTCTCCAAGGACTGTATCCCCCTTTTCCAGCCCACCGGAGCACCTGAAAGCTGAACTAATTTATGCAGGCTAAAGTCAGCAACTGCCGAGCTGAGAAGTTCGTGACAAATCGAATCACTGTAAGTTTGCTCATCTCCAGTCCATACAATTAAAATGATACCCTACTTATATAGGTTTGACTTTCTCGTACTACTGGAAAAAATCAAAACTACATGCAGGAAAATTTATACGTTTAAAATTGTCATCTTCTGATCCCTATAACTGTTTAATTTTTCTACGTATGGGGCGGTATGAGGGCTAATTTTTTGTGCCATGATCTGAATTTTTTATCGGTACCATTTTTGTATTGATTGGACTTTTTTTTATTGCTTTTTATTCATTTTTTCATGATATAAAAAGGGACCAAAAATATGCTATTTTGGACTTTGGAATTTTTTTGCGCATAGCTATTGACTGTGCAGTTTATTTAATGATACAGTGACCCCCCGACTTATGATGGCCCCGACATATGATCATTTCAACATATGATGGCCTCTCAGAGCCCATCGTATGTTGAAGGCAGCCTCGACATATGATGCTGCTGTGTGTCGGGTCCATCGTACAAACAGCTATCTGACAGCGCTGACAACTTCAGCAACTGACAGATAGTTGTTTAATGTGCCCCGTGTGCCCCGTTCTGCCTCCTGTAACTCACATGCTGTCCTGTTAACTCATACAGGCTTCCAGTGTGAGCTCCGTGTAAGCCCCCCCCAGTGCAGCCATAGCCAATAGCCTGCAGCATCTTGCTGCAGGCGTCCAATGAGCTGCTGGCTGCCCTCCCCTTCCTTTCCTATAGAGCTGTAGTCGGCAGGATGGTAATGGAGGACATTCTGTCCCCCCTGAAGGTATTTAAAGAACTGTACAGTACTGTATGCGATGTCACACATCACATACAATACATATACACACTATACACCCCATACATCAATGTTTCCCTATCAGTGTGCCTCCAGCCATTGCAAAACTATAACTCCCAGCATGCCCAGACAGTCAATGGCTGTGCATGCATGCTGGGAGTTGTAGTTGTGCAACAGCTGGAGGCACCCTGGTTTGTTAAACGCTCCCCATACAATGGTCATCCCAGAACCAATTAGCAGTTTCCCCTAGAGATATGTATTCAACATACAATGGTTCCGAGGCCCCAGAACCAATTACCATTTTTACATAGACATATGTACTCGACATATGATGGTTTCAACATATGATGGTTCTCCTGGAACCAATTAATATCATATGTTGAGGGACCACTGTATATATTTTTATAATTCGGACATTTCTGCACGCAGCGATACCACATATGTTTATTTTTATTTACAGTTTTTTTTTTTTTTAAAGGAAAAGGGGGGTGATTCTTACTTTAATTAGGGAAGGGGTTAAATGATCTTTAACTTTTTTTTTCCTTTTTTTTTTGCAATGTTATAGCCCCCCCATAGGGAGTCTGGGTAGTCTAGATTAATGCTTGTACTACTACCCCCATCATGGAACAGAGTCTGTTCCATGTTGGGGGTAGTAGTACAGGGGCTGAGGGATTGATCGCACTGGGTCTCACATCTGAGACCCCATGCGATCAAAAGTTATTAACCAGGGGAGTGGGCGGCATGGTCCGCAACCCTGCGATGTAGATCGTGTGTGTGTGTTTGGTGAAAAAATTAAACATTACAGATCTTAGGATAGGGTGACACAAACTAACTAGAAAATTGGAAGACCCAAAATCCACTCGCTGCTCCGTCATGTCTGAGGCCTGTGCGTGAGTCATGTAGCGCACAAGGGCCACATATGGGATATTTCTAAATATGTTAGAATTAGGGGAATAAATATTGAGTTATATTTTCCTCAGACCCTGCTGTGTTGCAGAAAAAAATGTAGCTAAATGGCATATTTGCAAAAAAAAATTTATTTTTTAATTCCAAGATGCAAATACCTTTTAAAAATGTTTCTAATGCATATTTTCTTTTACAGGAAATGTTGCTGTAGTGCTGCAGCCTACAGGTGAAAGGTAACAAAAAATGAGAAACCGTGAACACAGGTAAGGAAATATTCTAATTTATCATTCAAGCAAATTATATCATTTTAAAATGATTGCTCAGGCTCTGTTCAGATATTGAGCCCTTAGCTTCTAAAACCAGTTGGAGGCTGCCGTGTATGGAGCGGTTTCAAGTAAAGAGCGGTTTCGTACATCCTTATATATTAGTCATGTTTTCCAAACACCTTAAACGTACACCCTGCGCCTGTTCTATTATGCGCATCATAGCATGATGGCTAATGCCAGACATTATTGATCAGTGATCTGATTAACTGTTTGTACACCCTGATCAAAGTTGATCGCAGCATCTAAGATGTAAAAAAAAAACGAATCCCGGCAGCTCAGTTGGGCTGATCAGGACACCAGAGGTGAAATATCGCAGGGTCCCGATCAGCTGAGCAGAAATAAAGATTGCGTCATTTTTTCTGAAAAGTGTGCAATGCGTTAAAACGGAAGCTCCCAAAAGTTCTATTTTTTTTTTTTTTTTCAATTTTGCTCCACAAATTACTTTTTGTTTTCACCTTAGACTTTGTGGTGAAATGAGTGATGTCATTACAAAGTACAATTGGTTGTGCAAAAAATAAGCCCTCTAGGTGGAAAATTGAAAGCGTTATGGACATTAGATATTAGACATTCTTAACAATGTTTTTACTTGCAGTACGTCATTTATCCTTTTCACCATGCAGTGGTTATGAATTTGTTAATTACAACTTTAGTAAAAATATGCTAATTTTTGCGCAAAGAGCAAAAGTGAGGCGCAAATCTAAAAGGAGATCCTGAGAAAAACATCTATACTAAGGATATGTTCAAAATACTGATAACACATCAAATTTATCATTGTCATTGTGACTTTTCTTAAAGATTTAAGTGTGCATGTCAAAACCACAGTAAAAAAATAAAAAAAGGGTGGAGAAAAACAACTACAATAGACATCCTGTCGTAAATATCAGCCAATAAGTTTACAGCTCAGAAAACAGGCCAAAAACATCCATCTTTTGAACATGATATGAAAGAGTCTGGTAATTCCCATTCAGTAAAATTTTACAGCAGTAATTTTATGGCCATAAAAGTTAGTGCAAGGTCCTCTGTTTTAGCTGTAGTTTTTAAAACTTTTTTCATCTTTCATCATAAAAAAAAAGCTAAAAATACAGCTGAAAAAATAGACCAAAGGCAAAGACACATTGGCCCAGATTTATCAAACTGTGTTAGAGAAAAAATAGAGGGATTTCAGCACAACAACCAATCACAGCTCAGCTTTATCTTTACCAGAGCTCATTATCTGAGCTGATTGGTTGCTGTGGGAAAAATATAAATCTGGACCATTATGCCTAATCCTCATTCTTGTGAATTAGGCTGAACTACATTAACAGACACAGTCCAATAACAAGAACAGTGTTTCTACATTCCCAGACAACCCCTTTATTACTTACTAAGCTAAAATGTCTAATAAAAAATGACCCCTAGCCAAACCTGGATAGGTTGTGTAAAATGTATAAATAAGTTACAATATATTATTTTATTAAAGAGCTAGGTACCTTGGAGCTTGAAAACAACCATTCTAGATACCCAAAACCTTGGACTTTTAATGGACTGAATGAACTGTTTGGATTTATAAACTAAATGCTAGAGAGAAAAGGCACAGTGGCAGATTAATAATGTCATATTTCAATAGTCCATACGTTACTGCACGCAACCGTACCCATTATACACTGCTCAAAAAAATAAAGGGAACACTTAAACAACACAATGTAACTCCAAGTCAATCACACTTCTGTGAAATCACACTGTCCACTCAGGAAGCAACACTGATTGACAATCAATTTCACATGCTGTTGTGCAAATGGAACAGACAACAGGTGGAAATGAAAGGCAATTAGCAAGACACCCCCAATAAAGGAGTGGTTCTGCAGGTGGTGACCCCAGACCACTTCTCAGCTCCTATGCTTCCTGTCTGATGTTTTGGTCACTTTTGAATGCTGGCAGTGCTTTCACTCTAGTGGTAGCATGAGACGGAGTCTACAACCCACAGACGTGGCTCAGGTAGTGCAGCTCATCCAGAATGGCATATCAATTTTAGCTGTGGCAAGAAGGTTTGCTGTGTGGTCAGCATAGTGTCCAGAGCATGGAGGCACTACCAGGAGACAGGCCAGTACATCAGGAGACGTGGAGGAGACTGTAGGAGGGCAACAACCCAGCAGCAGGACCGCTGCCTCTGCCTTTGTGCAAGGAGGAGCACTGCCAGAGCCCTGCAAAATGACATCCAGCAGGCCACAAATGTGCATGTGTCCACTCAAACGGTCAGAAACAGACTCCATGAGGGTGGTATGAGGGCCCGATGACCACAAGTGGGGGTTGTGATTACAGCCCAACACCGTGCAGGACGTTTTGCATTTGCCAGAGAACACCGAGATTGGCAAATTCGCCACTGGCGCCCTGTGCTCTTCACAGATGAAAGCGGGTTCACACTGAGCACATGTGACAGTCTGGAGACGCCGTAGAGAACATTCTGCTGCCTGCAACATCCTCCAGCATGACCGGTTTGGCGGTGGGTCAGTAATGGTGTGGGGTGACATTTCTTTGGGGGGCTGCACAGATCTAGATCTAGAATGTGTTCTCTTAGTGTTCCCTTTATTGTTTTGAGCGATGTATTTATTTTTTGTAGTGTAGATTTTTTTTTTCTTTTAAAAATGGGAATTGAATTTTTAATATTAGTATTTTGTACATATTTTTGTAAAACTTTTAATTAGATTTTTAGCTCCCTAGGGGATTAACACATGCAAATGCTTGTGCCGTACAATGCCGTACTAATGTATATATTCTAAAATGAATACATTGCAGTGTGCTGTTCTCCTGTCATACTCTGTCTATAATTTATGGCAGTGTGTAAAAGTAGAACAAACATAGCAGCCCCCATGGTTCCTCCTTCCCCCTCAGACTGGTCCCTCTGTCAGACAATCTCCCATGGTGCCCTGTGTTCTACAGACTGGCCTACCTACCTCTCTCTGACAACTCGCCCTATCGTTCCCCCTACTTTTATCACTTACGCCACATGCATATATTTCATGGATGTTCTCTTTCTTCTCCTCTATGGTACTCTACGAGTCTTTTAACATGTGACTGTGACATCACCACAGGTCCTACAAGGCCTTTTACAGTTTTATTAAAGAGTACCTGTCACCAAACTAAACATTTAATATATTGTTCCATACGTAATTATAAGACACTTTGCTTTTTACTTGCTTTTAAAATTCTCAACCTTTATAGGTTTTTAATGTGGTTGAAAAATGGCCACTAGGTGGCTCTGTTCTGTTCCCTGCTGGTTTCCTCCAGGCCTGGCAGGAGACCAAACTCTGGAAGTGTGTGCGGGGTATGGTGAGGCACAGCTCTCGCAGGCTTCAGTGACATTGCACCTGCTGGAAAACGCCCCCTTTCTCCTGCCGGGAGCTCACACACAAGGGGAAAGGTATGATACAGAGCTTTTTAAGATCTGAAAAAGATTTTAAGGGCAGAAGGGGTGTTAGGAGTAGTTAGGGAATATAATCTCAGTATATTTAGAAAATATGGTTTGATGACAGGTACTCTTTAAATGGTATCCCAGCTGCAGTTTTGCCAGGTTTAGGTAAAAAAAACAAAAAACACAAGTTTGCACAAATTGCAGGAAATCCGCAAAAAGGTATCCTAGCAAGGCAGAAAGCATGTGTCTGGTTTTGGCCACGGGTCACTTAGGAGACCGAAACCTTGTGGGCAAGGAAAACAACAATGACACTCTTGTTTTTATGTCCTGACCTCCTACTCCATGTCCTAAAGGTTAATTCAACTCAACAGTGAATATATATATATATATATATATATATATATATATATGTATATGGTGTAGTCAGTTAAAGGCTGAGCAGGCTAACACTGTCAATGAATCTGTCTCTGAAGTAGGAAGAAGCAGGACTAGCGAGGAACCGGTTGATGTCACACTGGAAACTACACATGACTGAGGTAGGTGAGCATCACAGGACTTGGGCTAGGTTTTGTAAAACTGCCACTGCAGTTTTTGTGCTAAAGTCAGAAGTGAATTCAGCAGGAAGGAGAAGTATAAGGCTATGTTCACACAGGCGAAAAATGTGCAGAATGCTCACACCAAAAATAAGTTCGGACATTCCGCACATTTGACTGACCAGCGGCCGCTAGGAAATCTCCTAGGCATTTCCTTGTTGACTACGCAGAAAGGAGAGACTTGACTCTTCTTTCTGCAGACACTGGAATCTGAATTTCTGCGCCAGAATTATTTGGCGTGGAAATTCTGCCATGTGAACAGTGCAGCAGACTCTGAATGCTGTGGAATTCCGCACGGACACTCGGCTGTGTGAGCATACTCAAAGTCCTTCCTTTATATTTCCAATTCCTTTAGAATACACTTCTGGTGCAAATACTGCAGTGGCAGTTTTACAAAAAAAAACACCAGAAAAAAAACATGTGTGGAAACCTAGCCTAATTCTTGATTGGGTAAACCATTTACTGTCTATATGTTTGTAATTTCATAACATACATTTTCATGTATAAATATACATGACTCATTGTGGTTGGCAGCTATGTTTGGTTGGGCCAAACCTCAGGTAAGAAAATACTAATCGTCCAAAAACAAGTATTAAAGGGGTACTCTGGTAGAAACAAATTATTATTATTTTTTTTTAAATCGACTGGTGCCAGAAAGTTAAATAGATTTGTAAATTACTTCTGCTTAAAAACCTTAATCCTTCCAGTTTTTATTAGCTGCTGTATGTTCAAGAGGAAGTTTTTTTCTTTTTGAATTTATTTTTTGTCTGACCACAGTGCTCTCTGCTGACACCTCTGTCCATGTCAAGAACTGTCCTTCCTGACCCCTTCCTGAACATGTTCTGTGCTAAGGCCAATCTGAACCCCTTAACGACCACGGACGTATATATATTTACGTCCTGTGGCCGGCTCCCGATCTGTGAAGCGCGATCTGTGAAGCGTATCTGCTGATAGCAACCAGGACCCGTGGCTAATACCAAACATCGCCGATTGGGCTGATGTCCGGTCTTAACCCCCCCAAAAAAAGCCATCATATGGATTTTTAGGTGCAAAATTGAAAGGGTTATGATTTTTAAAATGTAAGGATGAAAAAACAAAAGTGCAAAAACTGAAAAACTTTGGTCCTTAAGGGGTTAAAACAGGTAGTTAAGTAAACTCCTGAACACTCCATTGGCACTGCCATCCAGAATTGAACTTAGCCTTATGCCGGGTTCGAGTAGAATTCCGCTCAGAAATTCCAGTGCAGCAGCCTCCAAGGCCGGGTTCACACAACTGAATTTTCCGATCGTAGTTCCGCTCAGGTATTTTGGTTGGAATTCCGTTGACAGAAAATTCTGATCAAATAATTTCATCAGAACATTGAACCTGCTCACTGTTCTGGCGGAACCCGTGATATTGCTGTCTATTGGGACAGCAATGTCTGTGCGGCCCTAGCACCGACTTATTTAGTCAGTGCTGTCCTCACTCGGAATCTCCAGCAGTATTTTAACCAGCCGGAAATTTCAAAGTGTAAAATTACCATTATTGTTTACAATGTGATTCTGCAGCGGAAATTCAAATATGTTGATGTGGGGGAGGAGCATGTGAGCAGACGGACGCAAGCACGCCGCTCACCTTCCACCTAACCATGCTGGGAGAGGGATTGCCGGCAGCTGGGATGCAGCGCTAAAACACTGATGAGACCAGAGGGGGAAAGAGCCCTGGGCAGAGGACAGATTTGCGGGCGGAGGATAGAGACGGCGGCACGAGAGAGATAAAGAAGAGAGATGAGCCACTGTTAAGTAAACCCAGAGAGAAAGAGAGCTGCCGGCAGAGAACAAAGGCTGAGCCATCTAAGTGAGTAGAAGCCAGGATGGGTCACTGCAGATCAGCGACTATGGAGGAGTGAAACGGATAGAGCCGGCAACGTGGATGACAATGAGGATAAGGTCAGACTGGGGCTACTAAATAGAATAGCAGAGCTGCTGAGACGCAGAGGGATATTAGAAGTGCAGTGCCTCTTAAATGGTCTGGAGTTAGGGTATAAGAGGATGGAAAAGAGGAGGGAGGTAGAAGAACTGGTACGGGAACAATGGGACCTAAAGAGAAAGGAGAAGGGACGGTTGGTGGTGTAATGGACAAATTTTTGTCCCCAACGGTTAAAAAGAAAGAGGAACAGCGAGAGAATAGACCAGAGTCAGAGGAGGAGGTAGAACATGAGGGAATGAGAAGGGAACCCCTGGAAATTTTGGGTAAAATACTGGAAGGTGTTCAGAAGTCTAACAAATCCCTTATTGAAGTACAGGAATACCTAGGAGGGCTTAGGGTAGACATTGCCTTAATAAGGTAAGACATTAAAAAAATGAGAGAAAGAGTGGGAGAAGTGGATCAGAGAGTAGGAGTAGTGGAGGAGGTAGCAAAGAAATCGGAAGAGATCACTAAATTAAAAAAGTTTGCCAGCAGATGACAGATAAGGTTAGAGACCTGGAGGATAGGAGTAGGCAGGTGAATATTAGAGTCCTGGGTATGCCAGAAAAGGTTGAAGGAGAAGACTGTAAGAAATTTATGACACAGTGGCTGAAAGAAAACTTTGGAGAGGAAGGGATGCTGGAGATAATGATGATAGAAAGAGCACATAGGAGCTGGAGACAACGATGATAGAAAGAGCACATAGGGTCCCCTTCCAACTCCCTCCACCAGGATCTAGGCCCCGATCCATTTTGGTAAAACTTGTATCTTCAGCTGATAGAGACTATATTATAAGAAAGGCAAGGAAAAAGCCAGAGACAGTTATAAATGGCAGTAAGGTGGCAGTATTCCCGGGTGATGGCACTGGTGTTTTTTTTTTTTTTTTGTTTTTTTTTAAGATGGTGAATATTCTTGTATGGAACATTAGAGGACTGGCAGAAAGAGTGAAGCATGCAGCAGTGTTTAAAGTGATATCGAAGTATCTATCAGGGGTTGTTTGCCTTATAGAAACGCATCTGAAAAGAGAAAAAACAAATATGTTACAGCATAAATGGACAGCTATGTCATCACTCAATGTACTCCAATTATTCAAGGGGGGTAAGTGTGATGATACATAAGGGGGCACAAGTGGAAGTTTTAGAAAAAAAAAATCATAGAGGAGGAAGATGATGGCCTTCATTCATATTCCACCCCCTTTCAACCTGTCGGTCCTATTGATCCTTTGCAGATTTATTGATGAGATGGAAAATGTCCCAGTATTAATTATGGGCAATTACAGTGCAGTAATGCAAGAGAACATAGATAGATGGCGAAATAGAGAGATCAAGGGAAAAGTAGTTAACACAGGACTAAAAAAAATTCCTGGACGAAATGGGATGGAAGGATTTATGGAGGACCCAAAAGCCAGATAAGAAAGTATATTCGTGTTATAACAAATCGAAACAAACATTGTCCAGAATAGATATGACAATAGGATCAGATGACCTGTTAAGAATAGTAAAAGAAGTTAGATATGAGCCAAGAAGTGTCTCAGATCACTCACCAATGCTAATAAGGATGAATAGTAATATGGAAAGGCAAAGAGGGTTATGTGTAAGTCCATACTGGTTAGAGGTATGGGGGTATGAACCAGATATAGTGGGTAAAATCCAAGAATTCTTTGAATTAAATAAAGATTGAAGATGAAGGAGATGGAAAAATATGAAGAACTTATTAACAATCAAGCAAAACCAACAATCAAAACCACGAATAATCAAGTATATAGGGAGAGATACTTTGAGGGAGGTAGACCAGGAAATTTTTTTAGCAAAGATGATTGAGGAAAATTCATCAAAAACAGAAATAAAAGTTATAAAAGATGGGAAAGGAAATGTAATCAAGGGGAAATTGAAAAGGCCTTCCTGGAATACTATAGCGAATTATATAGTACACAAGGGGAAGTGGATATTCCCACAATAGAGAAACTACTAAAAATAAAAAAAGAGATGGTAGATGGGCTGGGAGCAGAAATTAGAGAAGAGGAGGTCAAGATAGTAAAGGAAGTCCTAAAGTCAAAGGCAGTAGGCCCACATGGGCTACCCTCCGAACTGTATAAAATCTTTGGTAGAGTGTTAATTCTGAGAATGGTGGGACTATTCACTGAAATATTCAGGTGGGGGCAATTGCCAGAATCCATGAATAAAGCAGTAATTGTGTTGATATTAAAGTCAGGTAAAGAAGTAACGAAACCAGGGTCATATAGACCAATTTCATTATTAAACACTGATATGAAGCTTTTTGGAGAAGCTGTTGGCCAAAGTTATTCCAGAGTTGGTGGATAAAGATCAGTGTGGATTCAGACAAGGACTCAGCACTTCTGATAATATAAGAAGGTTATTCGCAAACATCCAGGAGTTAGAGGAGGGCCATTCCATCCTGTCACTTGACGGAGTCAAGGCTTTTGACAGGGTGGAATGGCTCTATCTAGGGAAGGTGTTGGAAAGTTTTGGTCTAGGAGAAAGGTTTATAAAATGGATAAAGATTCTATATAAAAACCCAGTCATCATCCCCCCTTCATCACCACTACCTGTCATCATCCCCCCCTTCATCATCACCGCCTGTCATCATCCCCTTGTCATCATCCCACACCCCCCTTCATCATCCCCTTGTCATCATCCCCACCCCCCTTCATCATCCCCTTGTCATCATCCCACCCCCCCCCCCCCTTCATCATCCCCTTGTCATCATCCCACATGTCATCATCATGGTCTTCAACCTGCGGACCTCCAGAGGTTTCAAAACTACAACTCCCAGCAAGCCTGGGCAGCCATCGGCTGTCCGGGCTTGCTGGGAGTTGTAGTTTTGAAACCTCTGGAGGTCCGCAGGTTGAAGACCACTGCGGCCTTCAACATCATCCAGCCCCCTCTCACTCCCTTTAGTTCTGTACAGTACTCACCTCCGCTCGGCGCTGGTCCGGTGCTGCAGGACTGTCCGGTGAGGAGGTCGTCCGGTGGGATAGTGGTTCCGGGCTGCCATCTTCACCGGGGAGGCCTCTTCTACGCGCTTCGGGCCCAGAATAGAGGCGTTGCCTTGACGATGACGCAGAGGATTACGTTGGTAATGAACGTACCTCTGTGTCGTCGTCAAGGCAACTTGAGGCCCGAAGTGCGGAGAAGAGGCCTCCCCGGTGAAGATGGCAGCCCGGAACCACTATCCCACCGGACGACCTCCTCACCGGACAGTCCTGCAGCACCGGACCAGCGCCGAGCGGAGGTGAGTACAGAACTAAAGGGGGTAAGAGGGGTCTGGATGATGTCGAAGGCCGCAGTGGTCTTCAACCTGCGGACCTCCAGAGGTTTCAAAACTACAACTCCCAGCAAGCCCGGACAGCCGATGGAGGTCCGCAGGTTGAAGACCACTGAGGGCGGAGAGTTCACTCGAGTATAAGCCGAGGGGGGTGTTTTCAGCAAGGACTCCTCGACAAAGCCGCTTCTGGCGAAACGCATCGGAGTTGTGGAGGTGGACTGGGGTGAGTCCTGTGCCAGCTGATACTAAAGTCTCTTGTTTCCTTTACCTTTACTTCTTAGCATTTTTGCCAGCTGCTAGTTACTATCTTTGCTGCACCTTAGGTTGCTGCTAGTTACCCTATTTGTTATTACCTGTTTGCTGCTAATCACCATAACTGCTGCTAAGACCTTATATGGTCACCCAGATATTATATATTTATCAATTCACTACTGGGTTCTTTAATTACGACTTTATTTGTTATGTTCTCACACATTTGCACTTTATATACCCCTTTTGTATTTCACCAGTGTGTTGTGATTCATCACCGTTTTTTAATAGATTTTTTCACCAACAGTCATTTTTTTTACTGTATAATTTTTTTAATTCACTCTTGGTCTTTTGGCCTTTGTGTGGAGTTAGTTGTCCTATGCATTTTTGCACATTTATTACTTTTTTTGCACATATCTCCTGGGTATAGCTTCATTATATTATTTTTTCTTTGGTGTATGCAATCCTATTATTATTACAATTGCAGCTTACCAGCAGTTCTGTCATACTGTTTATATTTCATCTTATTGCTACACAGGCTCCCTCACCCCAGTATCCACCTTATAAATTATATTTTACATTGGTATTTTTAAACTTTACATGTGTGTGTGTGTGTATATATATATATATATATATATATATATATATATATATATAATATATATATATATTTTTTTATTTTTATGAATTGATTCTGTGTTTTATACAAATATGCATTTTTTAACCCCTTAAGGACCCAGCCCAAATATACCTTAAGGACCCGGCCATTTTTTGAACATCTGACCACTGTCACTTTAAGCATTAATAACTCTGGGATGCTTTTACCTTTCATTCTGATTCCGAGATTGTTTTTTCGTGACATATTCTACTTTATGTTAGTGATAAAATTTTGTCGATACTTGCATCATTTCTTGGTGAAAAATTCCAAAATTTGATGAAAAAATTGAAAATTTTGCATTTTTTTTACTTTGAAGCTCACTGCTTGTAAGGAAAATGGATATTCCAAATAAATTATACATTGATTCACATATACAATATGTCTACTTTATGTTTGCATCATAAAATTGACATGTTTTTACTTTTGGAAGACATCAGAGGGCTTCAAAGTTCAGCAGCAATTTTCCAATTTTTCACAAAATTTTCAAAATCAGAATTTTTCAGGGACCAGTTCAGTTTTGAAGTGGATTTGAAGGGCCTTCATATTAGAAATACCCCACAAATGACCACATTATAAAAACTGCACCCCTCAAAGTATTCAAAATGACATTCAGTAAGTGTGTTAACCCTTTAGGTGTTTCACAGGAATAGCAGCAAAGTGAAGGAGAAAATTCAAAATCTTCATTTTTTACACTCGCATGTTCTTGTAGACCCAGTTTTTGAATTTTTACAAGGGGTAATAGATGAAAAATCCCCCCAAAATTTGTAACCCAATTTCTCTCGAGTAAGGAAATACCTCATATGTGTATGTCAAGTGTTCGGCGGGTGCACTAGAGGGCTCAGAAGGGAAGGAGCGACAATAGGATTTTGGAGAGGGAATTTTGCTGAAATGGTTTTTGGGGGGCATGTCACATTTAGGAAGCCCCTATGGTGCCAGAACAGCAGAAAACCCCAACATGGCATACCATTTTGGAAACTAGACCCCTCAAGGCACGTAACAAGGGGTCCAGTGAGCCTTAACACCCCACAGGTGTTTGACGACTTTTCGTTAAAGTCGGATGTGTAAATGAAAAAAAAAATTTTTTCACTAAAGTGCAGTTTTCCCCTCAAATTTACCATTTTTACAAAGGGTAATGGGAGAAAATGCCCCCCCAAATTTATAACCCCATCTCTTCTGAGTATGGAAATACTCCATGTTAGGATGTAAAATGCTTTGCGGGCAAACTACAATGCTCAGAAGAGAAAGAGTCACATTTGGCTTTTTGAAAGCAACTTTTGCTGAAATGGTTTTTTGGGGGCATGTCGCATTTAGGAAGCCCCTGTGGTGCCAGAACAGCAAAAATACCCACATGGCATACTATTTTGGAAACTACACCCCTCAAGGAACGTAACAAGGGGTCCGCTGAGCCTTAACACCCCACAGGTGTTTGACGACTTTTCGTTAAATTTGGATGTGTAAATGAAAAATTTTTTTTTTTTTACTAAAATGCAGTTTTTCCCCAAAATTTTACATTTTTACAAGGGGTAATAGGAGAAAATGACCCCCAAAATGTGTAACCCCATTTCTTCTGAGTATGGAAATACCCCATGTTAGGACGTAAAATGCTCTGCTGGCGAACTACAATGCTCAGAAGAGGAGGAGCGCCATTGAGCTTTTGGAAAGAGAATTAGTTTGGAATGGTAGTCAGGGGCCATGTGCGTTTACAAAGCCCCCCGTGGTGCCAGAACAGTGGAACCCCCCACATGTGACCCCATTTTGGAAACTACACCCCTCACAGAATTTAATAAGGGGTGCAGTGAGTATTTACACCCCACAGAACTTTGGAACAGTGGGCTGTGCAAATGAAAAAGTTTATTTTTCATTTTTACGGACCACTGTTCCAAAAATCTGTCAGGCATCTGTGGGGCGTAAATTCTCAATGTACCCCTTATTACATTACGTGAGGGTGTAGTTTCCAAAATGGGGTCACATGTGTCGGGGGTCCATTGTTCTGGCACTATGGGGGCTTTGTAAACACATGTGGCCTTCAATGCCGGACAAATTTTCTCTAGAAAATCCTAATGGCGCTCCTTCTCTTCTGAGCATTGTAGTTCGCCCGCAGAGCACTTTAAATTCACATATGGGGTATGTTCTTACTCAGAAGAGATGGGTTTACAAATTTGGGGGGGCTTTTTTCCTATTTCCCGATGTGAAAATGAAAAATTTAGGGTAACACCAGCATTTTAGTGAAAAAATATAATTTTTTTCATTTTCCCATCCAACTTTAATGAAAATTCGTCAAACACCTGTGGGGTGTTCAGGCTCACTATACCCCTTGTCACGTTCGGTGAGGGGTGTAGTTTCCAAAATGGGGTCACATGTGGGTATTATTTTTTTTTGCGTTTGTCAGAACCGCTGTAAAATCAGCCACCCCTGTGCAAATCACCAATTTAGGCCTCAAATGTACATGGTGCACTCTCACTCCTGAGCCTTGTTGTGTGCCCGCAGAGCATTTTACGCCCACATCTGGGGTATTTCTGTACTCAGGAGAAATTGCGTTCCACATTTTGGGGGTCTTTTTTTCCTTTTACCGCTTGTGGAAATAAAAAGTATGGGGCAACACCAGCATGTTAGTGTAAATTTTTTTTATTTTTTTACACTAACATGCTGGTGTTGCCCCATACTTTTTATTTCCACAAGCGGTAAAAGGAAAAAAAGCCCCCCAAAATTTGTAGTGTAATTTCTCCCGAGTACGGAGATACCCCATATGTGGCCCTAAACTGTTTCCTTGAAATACGACAGGGCTCCGAAGTAAGAGAGCACCATGCGCATTTGAGGACTAAATTAGGGATTGCATAGGGGTATTCTACGCTAGTGATTCCCAAACAGGGTGCCTCCAGCTGTTGCTAAACTCCCAGCATGCCTGGACAGTCAGTGGCTGTCCAGAAATGCTGGGAGTTGTTGTTTTGCAACAGCTGGAGGCTCCGTTTTGGAAACCCTGCCGTACAAGACGTTTTAAATTGTTTATTGGGGGGGGGGGACAGTGTAAGGGGGTGTATATGTAGTGTTTTACTCTTTATTAGGTGGTAGTGTAGTGTAGTGTTTTTAGGGCACATTCACACTGGCGGGTTACGGTGAATTTCCCGCTAGGAGTTTGCACTGCGGCAAAAAATTTGACGCAGCCCAAACTTGAAGCAGGAAATTTACTGTAAACCCGCCTATGTGAATGTACCCTGTACGTTCACATGGGGGGGGGGGGGGGGCAAACCTCCAGCTGTTTCAAAACTACAACTCCCAGCATGTACTGACAGACCGTGCATGCTGGGAGTTGTAGTTTTGCAACACCTGGAGGCACACTGGTTGGAAAACCTTCAGTTAGGTTCTGTTACCTAACTCAATATTTTCCAACCAGTGTGCCTCCAGCTGTTGCAAAACTACAACTCCCAGCATGTACTAATCACCGAAGGGCATGCTGGGAGATGTAGTTATGCAATAGCTGGAGGTACCCAACTACAACTCCCAGCATGCCGAGACAGCTGTTTGCTTTCTGGGCATGCTGGGAATTGCAGTTTTGCAACATCTGGAGAGCTACAGTTTTTAGACCACTGCACAGTGATCTCCAAACTGTGGACCTCCAGATGTTGCAAAACTACAACTCCCAGCATGTCCAGACAACAAACAGCTATGAGGGCATGCTAGGAGTTGTAGTTTTGCAACATCTGGAGGGATATAGTTTAGAGACCACTGTATAGTGGTCTCAAACTGCAGCCCTCCAG
Source organism: Hyla sarda (assembly GCF_029499605.1). NCBI lineage: Eukaryota > Metazoa > Chordata > Amphibia > Anura > Hylidae > Hyla > Hyla sarda. The sequence goes on from NC_079190.1 coordinate 325,731,073, forward strand.
CTGTTGCAAAACTACATATTCCAGCATGCCCAAACAGCTGTCTGGGCATGCTGGGAGTTGTAGTTTTGCAACATCTGGAGGGCTACAGTTAGAGACCACGGTCTCAGACTGTAGCCCTCCAGATCTACTTACCGGCAGCCGTCCTCTTCAGAAGCACGTGACGCCGCCCGCCGATCAACGTCGCCGCAGCCTCCGGACGGGTAAGTGGACGTCGGCGCCCGGTCCCCTTCGGTTCCCCGTTCTGCCCCGCCTATTGTGGGAGGGCAGGACGGGGAAAACGAAAGTTAACCCCCCCGCCCCCGGTCTGCTATTGGTCGTCGCCTCTGACGATCAATAGCAGACCAATAGCAGGGATAGGAGGGGTGGCAACCCTGCCACCTCACTCCTATGCCTACAGGGGGATCGTGGGTGTCTTGGACAACCGCGATCCCCCTTCTATTCCGGGTCACAATAGACCCGTATGACCCGGAATCGGCGCAAATCGCAAGTGTGAATTCACTTGCGATTTGCGCCGATCGCCGACGTGGGGGGGTCTGATGACCCCCCTGGGCATTTGCACGGGGTGCCTGCTGATAGATATCAGCAGTCACCCCGGCCCGGTCCCCGCCCGGCGGGGACCGAAATTCCCACGGGCGTATGGATACGCCCTGGGTCCTTAAGTCGTTAATCAACATCTCAATAAAATTATTTTTATATGTGATTATGCTTGTTATACATTATTTACATTAGGACAAATTCACAGTTCTGTGTGGTTTTCCACACTTGTAACTCAATTACAGTATGTGTAAAATCCTTCTTTCTGTACTTTCCGTTTTAGGCCCTGTCCAGATCTTTTTTCATGCATTATCTGTTTCTGTGCTTTCCAGGCTTGGAAGAGTTAAGCCTTTCACCCATGTGCTAGGCGGGTGTGGTTATATAACTCCAACTCAGTTTGTATTCTGGTTGCTGGTTACTTAGTGCAATACACTTTGTCTGCTTTTGCAATAATGCTTCTATGATGTCTGTGCATTATACTTCTATTGCATTTACCTTGTATTTATCTTGTGATATGATCTGAGTTGTTACCCATGATTAAATAGTCTTTTATTTTAGATTTTAGTCTGTTATTCATTAGTCTGTTTTAGGATTGGTATGTATGTTCTGCTATGTTGCTGTTCACACTGTAAGTTTTCTTGTATGCATTTTCTGTGTTTTTGTAACAAGACATCCCTGTGACCTTTTAATGGGACTCTGGGGAATTGAGTTTAAAGGAGAACTCCGTAATATAAAAATTGTTCCCCATACTGCCGGCAGTAAAAACAGGCCTTACCTCCTGCTGTATCCTGCTGCCGGGACCGCCGCCGCTGTATCCTGCCACTGGGACCTATCCTGCTGCTCCTGTCGCCACCACCACACACGAGGGGACCCCCGCCGGCGCCGATCTCTGCTCTGATTGCCATCCCCAGCAGGTCCGTGATCGGTCGTTCCGCCCGATTAATCACATGATCGTGAGGCGGCACCCATGCCACCTCACTCCTGCTGGGTTAGAGTCAATGGGGCTGTCTCGGACAGCCTTATTCACCCTTTTTTTCCGGGTCACCTGAAACCCGATTGACCCGGAACAGCAAATCCTGATTGACCCGGAATGGCAAATCGCCGATTTGCCTTTGGCTGTCTGGGCATGCTGGGAGTTGCAGTTTGGCCTTCCTAGTGGTTGCCACAGTAAAGATCGTTTTACTTTTACTTCCTCCCCCCCCCCCCCCCCCCCCCCCGTCGATTCCCTACCTGAGCCAGCAAAGATTCCGGGTCCCCAGGCATCTTCTCCTACAGGTACGGCCTCCATCTTCTTCCCAGATCCCCTCGACATCCAGGGGCGGGCAGAACCCCCTGTCCTGCGCTGCCATTCTGACTAATGGCAGGGGATAGGAGGAGATCGCAGCTCTGCGACCTCACTCCTATCCCTTAGGCTGATCGGGGCTGTTGCTGACAACTCCGATCAGCCCTATTTTCCGGGTGATCGGATCACCAGAGACCCGATCAGCCCGGAATTGGAGAAAATCGCATGTCTGAATTGACATGCGATTTTCTCCGATCGCCGACATGGGGGGGGTCTCAGGACCCCCCCTGGGCGATGTGCCGGGGTGCCTGCTGAATGATTTCAGCAGGCATCCGGCTCCGGTCCCCAACCGGCTAGCGGTGGGGACCAGATTTCCCACGGGTGTATGGATACGCCCTGTGTCCTTAAGGACTCCGAATACAGGGCGTATCCATACGCCCTGTGTCCTGAAGAGGTTAATCCTTTCAGTACTTATGAGCTTCTGAAGTTAAGGTTGTTCTTTTCTGTCTGAGGGCTCTTTGATGACACGTGTCTTGGGAATCACCCAGTTTAGAAGAAAATCCCCATAGCAAACCTCTTCTAAACTGGGCGGTTCCCGAGACATGTGTCATCAGAGAGTACTTAGACAGAAAAGAACAATCTTAACTTAAGAAGCTCATAAGTACTGAAAGGATTAACCTCTTCAGGACACAGGGCGTATGTATATGCCCTGCATTCGGAGTCCTTAAGGACACAGGGCGTATCCATACGCCCATGGGAAATCTGGTCCCCACCTCTAGCCGGTTGGGGACCGGAGCCGGATGCCTGCTGAAATCATTCAGAGAGCACTTAGACAGAATAGAACAATCTTACCTTAAGAAGCTCATAAGTACTGAAAGGATTAAGATTTAATATAAAGTAATTTACAAATCTGTTTAACTTTCTGGAGCCAGTTGATATATAAACAAAAGTATATATATATTAAAGTTTTTTCCTGGATAACACCTTTAAATTGAGTATATTTGATCCTTTATATAAAAAAAATTTACTCTGTTCATTTTAGTTCTCCTTTGAACTTACTTATTCTTCCTATTACACATACACATCTGAATGTACAGTCATATTTGTTAAAGGCTATGGACATTTTTGAAAAGCATTTATTATTCTTGCTTTATACTTACCATCTTAAACAATGTTTTCACAACATAGTAAGTGGAGGACATGTGTAAAGGAAATACTTCCACTTTTCTTACATTGTATTTAATAACTGCAATTAGAAGGCTGACTATGTGAAAACAACAGAAAAACTTCAGATGGAGGATTACATTGTCACAAACCACATTTTGATATCAATAAAGTTTTTTTTTTTTCTTAATGTGTTTGCTTCATTATTTTGTGCTTAACTTTATATGTTCACTTATAGCCACGTGTCATAATTTGAAATGAAACCTAAGCATTTTTATTTTGCTTTCAATAGTTGGACACTTAAGTAAGGGTTTTTACACATCTAAATTGTTACCCAAGCATTGCTGTTTATCAGATAGTTGCTCAGAGTTGCTGTGTATATGCAAAGGCATAGGAATTAAAAGATATAACACTGCAAAGTATAACACTGCAAAGAATAAAAGTGAAAATAAAAGTTAAGATCATTTAACCCTTTCCCTAATAAAAGAAAGAATCACCCCCTTTTCCCATTAAAAAATAAATAAAAATTATCGCCAGGTGCAGAAATGTCCGAACTATAAAAATATATTGTTAATTAAACTGCACGGTCAATGGCGTACGTGCAAACAAATTCCAAAGTCCAAAATAGTGTATTTTTGGTCACTTTTAATACCATGAAAAAATGTATAAAAAGCGATCAAAAACTCCAATCAAAACAAAAATGGTACCAATAAAAACTTCAGGTCACGGCACAAGAAATGAGCCCTCAAACCAGCCTGTACACGGAAAAATAAAGTTATAGGGGTCAGAATATGGAAATTTTAAACGTATAAGTTTTCCTGCATGTAGTTATGATTTTTTGCAGAAGTCCGACAACATCAAACCTATATAAGTAGGGTATCATTTTAATTGTATGGACCTACAGAAAAAATAGGTGTCATTTTTACCAAGAAAATGTACTGTGTGGAAACGGAAGCCCCCAAAATGTACAAAATGGCGTTTTTTCTTCAATTTTGTCGCACAATGAATTTTTTTTCCACTTTGCCGTGGATATTTGGGTAAAATGACTAAGGTCACTGCAAAGTAGAATTGGTGGCGCAAAAAAATAAGCCATAATATGGAATTTTAGGTGCAAAATTGAGAGTTATGATGAGGAAAAATGAAAATACAAAAAAAGAAAAAAAACTGAAAAACCCTGCATCCTTAAGGGGTTAAACCCAGGAAGGGGAACACGCTCTGAACTGGAAGTCAGATTGAGGGCATCATGCCCATAATGAAAGGGTGAAAAAAAATATATAGCGCTGCTGGTAAGCTAGTGTTACGTGCAAAAAATATATAATTCTTTTAAGTTTTTTTTTTGTTTACCACAAAATACAGCATGTAGTTACAGAATAGTTGATAAATAAAACCTCTAAAGGCCTGCTACTTAGACTCCCAGTGATTACTAAAACAGGTAGAGAGGAATTTAAATGGCGTGACGGTCAAGCGTGCATGTTGCCACAAAATGGAGCAGTCTGATCACCACTTCATTCAACCAAGGTGGACACTGATGTCTGCTCTCATAAGGAGAGGGGTGGACAAGTCATGGGTGTCTTATTGGAGTGTTCCCAATTAGTTTTGTTGTTCTTTTTATCAGATTATCATGACAAATCCACCAAGGGAAGCTATTTAGAGGCCTCAATAGATACGGTTTTAATAAAAATTTATTGCAGAGTAAATAAAAAAATAAAAAAAGTGCAAGTGTGAATCCAGACTTTATTGTGTTGATTTATGACTTCAGAAGAAACCAATAGTCATAGTTGAAGATAGTAATAAATAGTTTTCTTTAAAATCTACATTTTCAGAAATCGATGTATTTTGTATCATTTTCTTCTCTGCAGCAAAGATCAGCTCTTAGGATGTCATTTTATGAATTGCTACAGTCAAGTGGTCATGCTTCTGAATCATAATGGTTCTGTAATGAAAAAAGAAACAAGTGATCAGCTTTAAGTCTTTTTGGCAAAATCTGTGTGGTTATCATGCAGCAACTACTAAGTACTAAAAGCAAAAAGCATGATGCTATGGGGGGGGGGCATTATGGGTAGATTTAAAAACAGGCTTAGGCTGGGTTCACACTACGTTTTTCAACTACGGTTGACCACGATTTTGTCTCCGGTTTAAAAACCGTACTGCAACCGCATAAGTTTTTTTTAACATGGACGTCAATAGGAAACGCACATGTATACGGTTCCATACGGGAAAAACGTATACGTTTTTACTTTGCACATGCGCATTTGAATCCTAAAGTCCCCACCCAAGACCCCTCCCATAAAAAATGGACAAAATTTTCAAAAACGTATGGGTTTTTTTTCTACAAAAACGGACGGAACAGTATGCACTTTTAAAAACAGTATACTGTTTAAAAACCCATACGGTTTACTTTTTCCCATACTGTTCCATCCGTTTTTTCCCCATACTGTTTTTGATAGAAAACGTATGCGGGAACCTTAGTTGAAAAACGTAGTGTGAACCCAGCCTTAAACTAACAGAACATATATCAATTGACAATGATTGTCAATTGAAGTTTAGTGCAAATAGGAAAGTTATTTTTACTGCCTAGTCCACAAAGACAAAAAGTATGTTTATTTTTATAGCTAAAGAAGACAAACATGGTAGTAAATTTGTCAGAAATTCACAACTGAAATATGTAGAAATCGACTAGCTGGGTCATTCTAATCTTTTTTGCTAGACATTAATGACCATAAACAAACTTTTTCCCCCCATTAATGTAGCTGTATGATAAGCTGTTTTCATTGGATGATGTATTTTTAAAGGGCATTAATTTGGGGTACATTTTTCCAATCCGCCCCAGTCTCTGATGGCACGCTGTCTGCTCTAGGTTTCAAACACATTAAAGTTCCAAAGATTGACTCGTGTAAGGCTAAGTTTCTACTTGTTTTTTTTGTGGCCCAAAAAATCCAAGAAAGAAAAAAAAAAACGCCACAGCATTTTCCTTTGTTTGGTGTTTTTTTTTTCTTGCATTTTTTTGCACTACAATGAAATGCTTTTTTGGCCCCTTTGGCGTTTTTTTGGGGGGTTTTTTGGTACCCAAAATTTGTTGGGTACCAAAAAATTTCAAAAAATAAAAGATGCAGTAGTGATGGAAATTTTTTATTTAACAAAATGTATATTTTTTATAACGAATTTTTAATTACGGTATTTTTTTCATAAAGTGTGTGTTTCACTTTTTTAGGTAGTACTACTACTCCCAGCATGGAATAGACTGTTCCATGATGGGAGTAGTAATTCTCTAGACTAATAGGCATATCTCCCCGGGTGTCAATCCGGACACCCGATGCGATCATCCATAATATGGCTCGATACAGCGCTTGCATCTCTGCTCTGTACTCCGGCCAGTGATCATCACTTCATATTTTCCGCCCAGAGTGGTGATTGGCCGGATGGTTGCAGTCAATCACAGCTCTCAGTGGGAAATATGAATGAGTGATGTTCTATTCACATCACTGGCCGGCTGGAGTAAAGTGCAGAGATGCGAGCACTGTATAGAGTTGCTCTGCATCTCTGCAATAGATCACAACGGATGTCAGGAGTGATACCCAATGTGATCTTTCCTTAACTGCAGGTACTACTACTCCCAACATGGAGCACACTCTGCTCCATGCTGGGAGCTGCGGTACCTGCATTAATAGATCACAGCGAGTGTAACTTCTGACACCTGTTGCAATCTGTCTATTAATGCAGGTACTACAGCTCCCAAGCAGGGGCCTCCAGCTGCTCCACATGTGAAAATAGGAAGTAGCTAAAACTTGACTTTTAGTCCATGTAGTTAAAAACAGGGGATATCCATATCAATAAAACACAAAAAGGAAAGGCAATTGACGCGTTTCGAGACGATACTGGCACAAAAGTATAGGGGCATGTGCCCCTTATATAATGTAAGCCATTAATGAGCCCAACGGAACCAGGAAACCCGGAATCCGGAAAGTGAATGACGTGTGCCGGCCATGCTACGCCGGCAACAAAGCCACAAAACATGGACTGGACACTACCAAGAATAAGGTTAGTACAAAAACAAAGGCATTCAACATAATGCGTATGTGTGGACTGCACCCTATATGTAAAGAATGCATGTGCGAATCAAGTGGGTACATTTCAAAAGGAAATTAGTGCAAATATTGATAAAAAGCAATAAAGGGAAATGCTTATGTTACTAGTCAAGCACAATTATGGTATATCAAAATTGATATGTGGGCGAGGACAAGTAACCAAAACCAGATAGCTAAGGAAAATAAACTAGGATAATTTAACATAAAGTTATAACTCTCAGTATAAGAGAGATAATAATAATACATACAAAATGTTATACACAAAATAGTAATAATGCATGTAAATATGTGTGAGACATAAGTGAAGCATTAATAATGTGTGTTAACATAGTTAAAGAAACTGTACAAAATAGGTACAAAATAGGTACAAAAAACCGCACATAAAGTTAAAACCCACATGTCGTTTTTCTTGGCGTTTTTTCACTCCCATAGACTTCTATGGGAGAAAAACACTACAATTTCATGGACAAAAAACGCCAGTGAAAAAATGCCAAAAGGAATATTAAAAAAAAAAAAACAACACCAAAACTGAAAAACGCCAAGTAGAAAAATAGTTTTGCGATTTCTCATTGATTTACAGCTAACATCTGGCCGCAGCGTTTTTTGGCCGAAAAAACGCCATACGGCAGAATTGGTGTTTTTCCCCCCAAGAAACAAGTAGAAACTCAAGGGAATGTCATAAGATGTGGGACAGCATTTTATCTGGGTAAATAAACAGTGACTGTGGCAGACTGAAGTATTTCATTATACTACTGCCGACAATGAGGGATTGTTAACAGTGCTTACAACCACATGGTTTTTGGTGGTGGAAAAAAAAACTGCACTGCATTTCCATGTCAAAAACCAAGCAGTATCCCCTTTAAAGTTAGGGGAGCTTTGGCGCTGGCTTCCTTATCCTCGCCGTGGTTCTGAGAGCAGCAGTGCCGCTCACAAGTGCAGATAATGCTATTTACACATGCCCTATCAGTCAGAGTATTAGGCCAAGCCTCTGGCATTGCTTGGTAGGCAGTTATTTATGGTAGACCTGAAAGCTCCTGCAGTAAACCATAAGCCCTCTTCAGTCACATGACAGATAGCCCCACCCATCAAACACCTTAGATGCCGCATTCACTACTGATTACACCTTCTCAGGCATTATACTGTATAATCGAAAACCCACTTGGTCACTGATCAGTGCTCTCATGCCCAAGATTAGTAAGGGCCCAGGACTGAGCAGCACACAGCACTGCAGTCTTCTAAAGCCCCACTGGAAAAGGAACATAAAAAAGTCCCTTAAATGTGATCTGTAAAAATCATTTAAAACAACCACCCTAAATAGTTTTAATAAGATTTTACATTTAAACCCGTCCTTCTTTTACTGGCATGTCCTCCAAAAGTCTGTAAAGAAAAATGTAAAGGGAATCTGACAGCTCCATACAGATACAGAGCTGCAGATCCCAGCAGATAGGTGCTAGAGGGGTAACATTAAACATACCTTTAGTTTTTATTGTTTCTAAAATTATAAAAGTTCCCTTTTTGTTAGAAGCTGAAGAGTCAAACCGGTGGTGCTAGAGGCAACAGCATGCCTTCTCCACCCTGCATGACTAATGTACAGGGCTCAGCTGCCAGCAGAGAATGTCAGTCAAAGCAGTGCAGGCTGGGAAAGGGAGCGATCATGTGCTGGGCATTAGTAAACAAAGACCAGGGTGCCCACTGGAGCTTCTGCTTTGGATTGGGGAGGTAAGTAAGGGTTTTTTTATTTTATGAAATTTAGGCCTCTTAAATTTTATTTTTCTAAATGGTGGATAAAACCTGTTAGAAGGATTAAAAATAGCAATTGCTCTACCCGCTGTCTGATTCCAGACATACAACCGGCACATCGGTGGGGTCCATTGTAAGCTTAGCTGCCTGCTGAGGGAGTATAGAGATCACACCAGCATGCTCATCAGAAAGACTGCCACAGCCTGAAAGAGAAGAGGATTTCATTACACCTGTAGTCCTCTAGTTTATGCCTTACCTCATATTATCCGCCACATGGTTAAATGCGGTCCATGCAGAGTCCACGCACATCCAAGTAAGCTGTTCACATGATAGACAATCTAGCCCCCGATACTGAATAAAAACAATCATGTATATAGCTAGCATTCTGCCAGTACCGGAGAACGGCAATGAATTAGTAACCAGTTATAACTCAGTTCATACTACATATGAAAAAGAGTTTCATACTTCAATTCACACTATTCTAGTATACTTTATTTTTTTTATGTAATGCATTCAAATAAGGTGCCACACAGATGGGGCGTGTCATCAAACTACCTTCAAGGGGGGGTTCTCTAGAGGAGGCAAATTACCTTTAGAGGGGGTCCTACATACAGGGGACAAGCCCACACAAACCTAGCAATATCACCAATACCAGCTGACACACCTCACCACAGCGAAGCAGTCCCAGCAACCACATTACAGGGAGTTAATCCAGGAATAAAAAAATATAACTAATTTATATCAAAAACATCCCCACAACTGACCTCAGGATGATCGTCGTATTATATTTCAACTCTCCTCACTTTAGTGGAACTGAGCTATAAAACAACACCCAACCTGAGGGCAGGTGTTTTTTTTTTTTTTGTAAGTAGCTTTGTTTTTCTAATTCTGGATAACCCCTTTAATTAAATGTTTGATCACATATACCTGGCTCTTTGGCGGCTGTATGCTGCAGAGAAGGTTCTATACTTTTTGAGTTTCTTTTTTGTCTTGTCCACGGTGCTCTTTGCTGACACCTGCTGCCCGTATTGGGAACGGTCCAGAGCAGCATAGGTTTGCAATGGGGATTTTCTCCTGCTCTGGGCGGTTCCTGATGCGGGAAGCGGGTGTCAGCGGAGAGCACTGTGGACGGGACAGGAGGGAAGTTCGGAGGGTGTGGAATTTTCTCTGTGGCATACAGCTGCTGGGGAGTTCTGGAGGGGTAAAAAAAAAAAATACATTTTTTTTTTCTTTTTACCCCTCCAGAACTCCCCAGCAGCTGTATGCCACAGAGAAAATTCCACACCCTCCGAACTTCCCTCCTGTCCCGTATATATTATATAGTGACTCCCCGACCTACGATAATTTCAACATGCGATGGCCTCTCAGAGGCCATTGCATGTTGAAGGCAGCATCAACATACGATGCTTTTGTATGTCGGGGCCATCGCATAAACGGCTATACAGCAGCGCAGACTGCTTCAGCTGCCACCGGATAGCCGTTTACGGTGCCGCGTGTGCTCCGGTGATGGTCTCCTACCTGTCATCGGGGCTCCGGAGCGTCCTCTTCGGGATCCTCTCCATCGCCGGCGCTCTCCATCGACATCATCATGTCGCCACGCACGCCGTCCCGTCATGCAATAGGAGCGGCGTGCGTAGTGATGTGATGACGGCGACGTGAGAGCGACGATCCCAGGCAACAAAGACGTTCCGGAGCGGTGGGGACACGGCGACAGAGATGGAGCGCAACATCCAGGGCAGCGGTGACGGTCCGGAGCGGCGGGGACAGGTGAGTACAACTTCCTATTCTTTACATTGCACGGATACCTCAACATACGATGGTTTCAACAAACGATGGTCCATTTGGAACGGATTACCATCGTATGTTGAGGGAACAATGTATATACCTGGCTCATTTTTAAGCTAATAATTTTGTATCATCTGCAAATGATCACAAAAATATCCAAATAGCCCTTGACAGAAAAGAAAAAAGTTCCTCCCCCAGTTTAGACCTATGTATTTTCGCAGAAGTGCCAAGTAGCCCTCCCTCAGAGGGAGAAGAGCTTGTTCTCTGGTGACAAACTGACAACTGAATGAATGTAGTATAGAAAAGACTTACACCCCAAGTTAAGTCCCTGTGAATCTGTGCACAAGATGCCAACGATAGATGGAATTTTCATCCTGAATTTAAAGACACAATGATATAGTTACAGGGAGAAGAGAGGCCTGTACCTCTGCATCATTACATGAAATGAAAAAGCATCTTCCATATTTAATGAAATCGCTTAGTAGTAAAGTTATTGGCGCACTCACACTTAAAGGGGGTTATCCAGCTAGAAAATGCAATCTGACACTCCACGCATTGTCTATGGGAGCTCCGGAGATATGAGAGTACAGAAATTGGCTATTTCTCTGTTTCCATAGACCAGTGGTCTCCAACCTGCGGACCTCCAGATGTTGCAAGACTACAACTCCCAGCATGCCCGGACAGCCAACGGCTGTCCGGGCATGCTGGGAGTTGTAGTTTTGCAAAATCTGGAGGTCCGCAGGTTGAAGACCACTGCCATAGACAATGACCCAGTTCTGGAGATTGCAGCGTTCAGATAGTGGATAAGATACTTTAAGTTGGAATATCCCTTTAACTCCTTTTGATAATTTTTTGGTTATATCTGGAAAGCGGGTAATTAATATGGATCCTAAGACCTCTACAATACTGACTCTCACCCAGCTTTTAAGGGGTTATCCAGGAATAGAGCTAATTTCTTTCAAAGACAGTACCTCAGGTTGTGTGGCATTACAACTTTGCTCCATTCACTTCAATGGAACTGAACTGAAATACCACACGCTACCTGAGGACAAGTGTGGTGCTGTTTTTTAAAGAAATGAGTTTGTTTTGCGATTGCTGGATATCATCCTCCAGCCTTCAAAGCTGCATTTGACAGGTATGCTATTGAGGAATTTAAAGGGGTTATTCAGGAAAAAACTTTTTTTCATATATCAACTGGCTCCAGAAAGTTAAACAGATTTGTAAATTACTTCCATAAAAAAATCTTAATCCTTTCAGTACTTAGAAGCAAATCCCCATAGCAAACCTCTTCTAAACTGGGCGGTTCCCGAGACAGGTGTCATCAGAGAGTACTTAGACAGAAAAGAACAACCTTAACTTCAGCAGCTCATAAGTACTGAAAAGGAGTAAGATTTTTTAAAAGAAGTAATTTCCAAATCTGTTTAACTTTCTGGAGCCAGTTGATATATATATATAAAAAAAAAGTTTTTTTTCTGGATAACCCCTTTAAGTGGTGCAGAGGTAGCTCAGCCCTTTAAAGGGGTACTCTGCCCCTAGACATCTTATCCCCTATCCAAAGGATAGGGGATAAGATGTCAGTTCGTCGGGGTCCTGCTGCTGGGGACCCCGGGAATCGCCACTGCGGCACCGCGTTCTCATTACAGCACAGAGCGAGATCGCTCTGCACATCATGATGGGCAATACAGGGGCCGGAGCATCGTTACGTCACGGCTCCGCCCCTCGTGACGTCACGGCCCACCCCGTCAATACAAGTCTATGGGAGGGGGCGGAGCCATGACGTCACGCTGCTCCGGCCCCTGTATCGCCCGTCATTACGCACAGAGCGAACTCGCTCTGCGCAGTAATGATAGCGGGGTGCTGCAGCAGGGATCCCCAGGGTCCCCAGCAGCAGGACCCCGGCGATCTGACATCTTATCCCCTAACTTTTGGATAGGGGATAAGATGCCAGGGGCAGAGTACCTCTTTAAGACTACACCAGTCTCATAAATGGCACATAGTAAGCATGGGACCCTTTTACAGATTTTGCACTGGGGTCCAGAATCTATAGGTGACGCCTCTGACTAGCAGCCAATTTTGGCCTTGTTTACATAGTTATTTGCATTACTTTCCAGATCAGTATGCTGTGCAACTAAAATGAGGTTTTAATCTAAAATAATACATCACACTGATAAAGCCATACTGTGGATTTCTCATCATGGAAAAAGAAAGAACAGACTTTTCTTAGCATTTCCGGATGAAAATCTACATTGCAAATTCTATGTGGATTTGGAGGGAATTTTCAGCACGGATTGTGAACATGCCCATATAGAGGTTTGATAGACTTGACAAGAAAGGACTAAACTTGGTCTCAAATTCACCATTTTTCTTCATTTTAGGGGTAAAGAGCAACAGTCATTGCAGCAGTTCCACTTACACTAAATAGTAATTCAGGATGCTCACAATGTTTTAAACAGGTTATCCAGAATAAGATGAACATTAGCTGCGTCTTCCAAAAACAGTGCCACGCCCGTCCTCAATTTGTGTGGTATTACAGCTCAGTACCATTCACTTTGATGCACTAACTGATTGTTTTTATGGAAAAAGCAGCTAATCCTGGATTACCCCTTTAAAAGGGGTACTCCAGGAATTTGAAGTTAAGGTTGTTATTTTCTGTCTAAGTGCTCTCTGATGACACGTGTCTCGGGAACCACCCAGATTAGAAGAGGTTTGCTATGGGGATTTGCTTCTAAACTGGGCGGTTCCCGAGACAGGTGTCATCAGAGAGGATTTAGACAGAAAAGAACAACCTTAACTTCAGAAGCTCATAAGTACTGAAAAGATTAAGATTTTTTAAATAAAAGTAATTTACAAGTCTGTTTAACTTTCTGGAGCCAGTTGATATATAAAAAAAGTTTTTTCCTGGAATACCCCTTTAAAGTATGGAGCGCTAGCGCCTCTCCCCCTTTCTTTTCTTTGCTGGATTGCAGTACGTGGCTTGAAACCTCCTCTCCAACACCTAACACTATGCACTCTCATCCTATCAGTTGTGTCTGGTACCACACGGCTTGACAAATCCTGGGTGCCAGGCCTCAATGGTGCCCAGGCTTACGTTATCCATTTCCAAAAAGGAGTGTCCATCCATTAAAAACTGATTTCCTGCCCTGCAATTCAAAAACCGTCTGCTGCCGTATCCTCGCCATACCCCATTCTTTTCAATAAGCCAGACTGCTAGTGACTCCAGTCGGCTCATTTTAGGACCCTATCAGTTTTTGTTGCCGGACTGAAAACATTGGTCTGTTGCAGTATCAGTCCGGCAACAAAAAAATTGATACGGTACAAAAATGAGCCGACTGGCTGACTTTGTCTGGCTCATTGAAATGAATGGGGTATGTCACAGTAGGGCTGGGCGGTATGACCAAATGTGTGTATCACAGTATTTTTTTAAAATTTTGGAGGTTCCACGGTATATAACGGTATTTCCTAGCCCCCCCCCCCCCCCATATTAATTATCAGCCCGCATCCTTATCGGGGTAAAATACTCACATATCACCCGCAAGCGCTGCCCTCATTGTCCTGTTTGTTGTGGCCGCCGGCGCTGACACTCTATACTGTGCGGTATCCCTATGCCCGGGCTGCAAAAGGTAAACAAAATAAACTTTAACGCACCTATGTCGGCCTTACGCTGGGGACGGGAACGACGGACAGCTGTCAGCCTATCACCGGCCGCAGCGATGTTCCGCCTCGGCCGGTGATAGGCTGAGCCCAATGTCATGTAAGAAGCCGGCTTCTTACATGATAGTGGTCTCAGCCTATCACCGGCAGAGGCGGAACATCGCTGCGGCCGGTGATAGCTGTCTGACGTTCCCGTCCCCAGGAAACAAGTGAGGCCGGTACCGGACTAACGGGAGGTAAGTTAAAGTTTATTTTGTTTATTTTTTGCAGCCCGGGCATAGGGATACTGCACAGTATAGAGCAGTGGTCTCCAACCTGCGGACCTCCAGATATTGCAAAACTACAACATCTGGAGGTCCGCAGGTTGGAGACCACTGGTATAGCGTGTCAGCGCCGGCGGCCGCAACACACAGGACGAGGAGGGCAGCGCATGCGGGTGACATGTGAGTAGTAGCCTGATGGGGACAGCGCTGGGCTGGGCTAATAATACAGGTCACATAGGATTGGTTCCCTGATGTGGGGACAGCGCGCTGCGGCTGATAATGCATTCATTGCTGAGGGGGAGGGGCCAAACCGGTATTGCGGTATGGGTTAAAATTCATATCGTGCAGCACAAAAATGTCGGTATTCAGTATGAACCGGTATATACCGCCCAGCCCTATGTAACAGGTCCAGAGGGGATACAGCAGCAGACGGTTTTTATATTCGGCTGCCATATGCCCAAATCATGGTGTGAATGCACCCTAACATATACATTTCTTAGGGAAAATGAATACATTAACTGATGCTTCCCATTGGCTTCCATTATATAAAAGGATCACAATACTTTTTTTTAGTGTACACAATAGTCTAGTTGACGTTCTTTGCATACAGAAAAATGAAACGTACAAGAACGGAAACTGTGACACAAACACAGTGTGAACCCAGCCTAATGCTCCACCGTGCTGCCTGTATCCCACACTTACGTCTCCTCCAGGTGCTGCTCCAAAGCGGCCTCCATGATCACAGGGAAGATGCTAGTTCCTGTTAAGCTAAAGGACCTTTGTTGATGCTGTGATCATGTGATTTGTCACATGCACGGGAAGTCAGACGACGTCTTCCTCGTGAGCTAAAGGACCTTTGGTGATGTCATGACCATGTGATCAGTCACATGTATGGGCTAACGCCTCTAGGCTGGGCAGTTGAATGTAATGTTATTTGTATGCAGCAGAGCTGTGTGAGGTGATGTAGGTTTATCTGCTCTCATGTGCATGTGGTAGAGCAGTGCTTGTTACATCAAGGGCATGTTCACACATTGCTATAGATTCTATACACTTTGGGAGAGATATCAAAACCAATTGGATTGCTTCTTTTATTTGTATTAAAAGTCTCTGAAAAATAAAAGGAGGAGTCTGGTTGCTATGGGCAACTCCACCACTCTTCTACACAGGTTATGATAAATCTTCCCCTACATGTGGACATAATGGATTGAACATAACCACCTTCCTTAGGCTGGGTTCACACTACGATTTTAACTACGGTTCCCGTATACGGCTGGGAGGAGGGGTGGACGGGGCTTAATTTGGCTGCTTTTTCGGCCGTATGCGGTTTCCCGACCGCAGGCAAAAACGTGGTCGACCACGTTTTTGCCTGCGGTTGGGAAACCGAATATGGCCGAAAAAGCAGCCGACCTATGCGCTCTATGCTGTCTTTCAATTTGCCTGCTCGTAACGGCAATACGCCACGACGAGCAGACACACTGCAGCGATGTGCGCGGTGTACTCGCACAACATGGCCGCTGTCCCTGCTCTGAGCTAGGCAGAGAGCTCCTGTGATGTGTGAGTATACTGCGACTCGCACATCGCAGTGTGTCTGCAGGGCTCTGGCAGTGCTCCTCCTACTCCTTGCACAATGGCAGCGGTAGCGGTCCTGCTGCTGGGTTGTTGCCCTCCTACAGCCTCCTCCACGTCTCCTGATGTACTGGCCTGTCTCCCAGTAGCTCCTCCATGCTCTGGACACTACGCTGACAGACACAGCAAACCTTCTGGCCACAGCTCGCATTGATGGGCCATCCTGAATGAGCTGCACTACCTGAGCCACTTGTGTAGGTTGTAGACTCTGTCTAATGCTACCACTAGAATGAAAGTACCGCCAGCATTAAAAGTGACCAAAACATCAAGCATAGGAACTGAGAAGTGGTCTATGGTCACCACCTGCAGAACCACTCCTTTATTGGGGGTGTCTTGCTAATTGCCTATAATTTCCACCTGTTGTCTGTTCCATTTGCACAACAGCATGTGAAATTGATTGTCAATCAGTGTTGCTTCCTGAGTGGACAGTAGGATTTCACAGAAGTGTGATTGACTTGGAGTTACATTGTGTTATTTAACCCCTTAACGACCACGGACGTAAATGTACGTCCTGGTTTGTCGGGACTTCCCGCACCAGGACGTACATTTACGTCCTGTGTATGACCGCGAGCATCGGAAGGGTGCTCGCGTCATACACGGCAGGTTCCTGCTGCTAGCAGCAGCCGGGGACCCGCCCGTAATGGCCGACATCCGCGATCGCGCGGATGTCCGCCATTAACCCCTCCGATGCCGTGATCAATACAGATCACGGCATCTCCGCCATTGCGGCACTTTGATTGGATGATCGGATCGCCCGCATCGCTGCCGCGGGGATCCGATCATCCAGCATGACAGCTGGAGGTCCCCTTACCTAGCTCCGGCAGTCTCCCAGGATCTTCTGCTCTGGTCTGAGATCGAGCAGACCAGAGCAGAAGATCACTGATAATACTGAGCAGTGCTGTGTCCTATACACAGCACTGCTCAGTATTAGCAATCAAACGATTGCTATAGATAGTCCCCTATGGGGACATAAAAAGTGTTAAAAAAAAAGTTGAAAAATGTAAAAATAAAAAGTAAAAAAAAAATGAAACTTGTCCGTTTTTCCCATTTTACCCCCAAAAAGCGTAAATTTTTTTTTTATAAACGTATTTGGTATCGAAGCGTGCGTAAATGTCCGAACTATCAAAATATAATGGTAATGATCCCGTACGGTGAATGGCGTAAACGTAAAAAATTTAAAAAGTCCAAAAATGCAGTTTTTTTGTCACATTTTATTCCCAAAAAATGTATAAAAAATGATCTAAAAGTTTTATATATGCAAATGGGGTATCTAAAAAAAGTACAGATGATGGCGCAAAAAATGAGCCCCCACACCACCCTATATACGGAAAAATAAAAAAGTTATAGGTGGTCAAAAAAGGGCGATTTTAGATTACTGATTTTGTACAAAAAGTTTTAGATTTTTTTTCAGCGGTACAAAAATATAAAAGTATCTAGCCATGGGTATCATTTTAATCGTATTGTCCCACAGAATAAAGAACATATGTAATTTTTACTGTAAATTGTACAGTGTGGAAACAAAACCGTCCAAAATGTGCAAAAATTTGGTTTTCATTAAAATTTCCTCCCTAAAAAATTTTTTGGGGGGGTTCATCATACATTTTATGGTAAAATGAGAGGTTTCATTACAAAGTACAATTGGTCATGCAAAAAACAAGCCCTCATATGGGTCTGTAGATGGAAATATAAAGGAGTTATGGATTTTAGAAGGCGAGGAGGAAAAAATGAAAACGCAAAAATAAAATTGGCCTGGTCCTTGAGGTGAAAATGGGTTTGGTTATTAAGGGGTTAAGTGTTCCCTTTATTTTTTGAGCAGTGTATATGTGTGTGTGTATTAACATACGTGATTTATTTTTATTTTTTTATACATTTTCTTTATCTTTTTCTAAAATTTGTATAGTTGAAAGCAAGATGGAGGAGATTTTGAGTTCACCCCATTAATGCTTTACGTAACGATTGTGGCCATATTGGGCATCTGTACGAAGAACTAAGATGACATGCAGGGGCGACCTGACAACACTCAGGGCCCCCGGACCAAAAAAAGTAAGGGCCCCTTGGGTTGCTCTGCTGCTGGTCACACTTCTGTCCCTATTCCACCCCAATCCCTCCACCAGCCCTACACACAAAATAAACTACATTTTATATATAAGAAACACTTTAACGTAGGTAAAATACATCTCCATGACCAATTATACCAGTATACAAGGAGTAAATTATATACCTTCTTCAAGCTTTTATTGCAGCGACATAATGCTCACATATACGGGGGGGGGGGGGGGGTACAGAAAGGAAGAGCAGGGGGTACAGAGGTGACAAGCTCCGTTTCACACACTCAAGTGCTTCGTCCAGCCACACTAGTTGCCGGCTTTTCTCCTCTCTCTCCACATGAATATTGTATCTACTGAATACTGCAAGTAGCCTGAGCACCACCTACACCTTAAGAACCAACTATACACCCTATCCTATGTACCTCCTGCAGTTCAGAAATCGCAGTGCCGAACGGGCTTTTCTTTTTTGCTTCGTATTTAAGTAAATTATATACCACCACACAATAACTGGATAATACCGCCATACTGTACTGCATAAAACCACTATACACAGACCAGTACACTATACAGGATCTGTATACAATATAAGTGATTATATACAGGACCATATGGCGGTAGATATCAGCTGTACACAGGATGTGTATACCATATAAGTGATTATATACAGGACCATATGGCGGTAGATATCAGCTGTACACAGGATGGGGGAGATCAGATCGCTTCTTTCATTTTGCAGAGGCCTTGTTAGAAATGAAAGAAGTGATCTGATTGGTTGCTATGGGCATCTGGGCAACTTTTCCTCTTTCCAACTTTTCATTTTTTGGCTCAGTGGGCAATCTTCAAAATAGCAAGCATGTTGAGACATTGGCGTTTTTTTCTGTAAAATCATAGTGTTGTTATCCCATAGAAATCAATGGGTGTAAAAAAAACTCCATCAAAAACACCATGTGGGTTTACACATTTGGCGTTTCTTCTGGAGTTTTTTCCTCTTTTTTGTACTTCGCAAAACAGGATGTACATAGGCGCCTGTATCCAATTTCTTAGGGTACCATAAAGATGCAGGAGTGATGCCAGCGGGATGCAGGGATAAGTAGAAAACGACCTGGGACCTGAAAATGCTGCGGCCGATATAAAAACTAGACGAAGGGTTCATTTAATATTTTTTGTTCTAATTTTCGTTCAAAATATTACATTTTTTGTTTTGTTTACATTTTTTTGCTCTATTTTATTTATTTTATTAAGACTAAATACATGTTGCACTAGATGTGCTTGACTGAATTACTGCGGAGATCAAAAGAGAGCCGTGGACGGTGTCATCAGTGTAATGTATAATACAGTAGGCACGAAAAAGGCTGACAGTTTCCCTAAATGAACGGGAATCCTTCATCTTGCAGGGATTTCCCAGTAGAATTAGTTTTTTTTTTTTTTTTTTCAAATCAACTAGTACCAGAATGTTGAACAGATTTGTAAATTACTTCTATTGAAAAATCATAATCCTTCCAGTACTTATCAGGTGCTACAGAGGAAGTTCTTTTCTTTTTTAATTTCTTTTCAGTCTGACCACAGTGCTCTCTGCTGTCACCTTTGTCCATGTCAGGAACTGTCCAGTCTAAAGATAGGGGAGAAGGCGCCTCATGTGCGGGATCAGCAAATCTTGTTAGTGGGGGGAGAGGAACTGTCCAGAGCAGGAGAGGTTTTCTATGGGGATTTGCTCCTGCTCTGGACAGTTTATGACATGGTCAGAGGTGTCAGCAGAGAGCACTGTGGTCAGACAGAAAAGAAATTCAAAAAGAAAAGAACTTCATGTGGAGCATACCGCAGCTGATAAGTACTGGAAGAATTTCGATTTTTAAATAGAAGTAATTTACAAATCTGTTTAACTTTCTGGCACCAGATGATTTCAAAAAAAAAAAATAGTTTTCCACCGGAGTACCCCTTTAAATCCAAACTTCAGCGTGATCGCTAATGTCCAACATTACCCTTCAGATTACACAATCCAAGCCAAGTGCACCATCTAAAAATGTAAATATTGTTGATTGGATAGTGGAGCTGGTCAGGACTTCCACTGTTCAATTGTGGGGTCCCGATCAGGTGACATGACAGTCGGGGACCCTCATCTGCCTACAGCACATACCATCTGCATGTTGCTCTTTTGCTCCATGATGCTTTGGTATTCTGAAGAAGCAGAGTGCCAATAACACTTGAAGTGAACTATAGTGTTGCTCGCGAATATTCGCTATTCGAATATTATTCGCGAATTCGCGAATTTCGCGAATATAGCGCTATATATTCGTAATTACGAATATTCTTTTTTTTTTTTTTTCTTTTTTTCTTCACAGTACACATCACAGTGATCATCCCTCTCTGCTTCCAGCTTGTGTGGTGTAAAGAAGGCTGTAATACTACTGTGTGAGACTGGTGTGCGAAAATTCGCATATGCGAATTTTCGCATATGCGAATGTTCGCATATGCTAATTTTGTATATGCTAATATTCACATATGTTAATTTTCGTATACGTGAATATTCGCATATGCGAAAATAAAACGAGAATACAACGAATATGCGAATATTCGCGAATATATGACGAATATTCGTCCATATATTCGCGAATATTCGCGAATTCGAATATGGCCTATGCCGCTCAACACTAGTGAACTAGTGAAAAAGTTAATTTAAAAACATTTATATATGTTAATAAGCCACTCCCCTAATAAAAGTTGAAATCACCCCCCCTTCCGATTAAAATAAAAATAAAATACGATTCAGAAACACTGTTTAGTGCGAATCGGACGTTGCTCTGTTTGTGTACCTGCTTGTTCACCCGCAAATAAAAGCCACTGCTGTCCGACCAAGCCCCCCGGCTCTGGGCCACTCCACCGTGCAGACAAAGCATCACAGTAGCAATGATCGCCACAGAGCACCACACCAGTGTGAACACCTACCATGTGCTCCTTGCCAGAGGGCTTGGAGAATGCTAGGAGAAAACCCATATGCAGTCTCCTGCTAATTAAAAACGCCTGGGCCGAATGGGCTGGCAGGGAGCACATGGTAGGTTTCACACTGGTGTGGTGTTCTATGCTTTGTCTGTGGGGTGGTGTGGCCCGGAGCCAGGGGCTTGGTCGGGCAGCAGTAGGTGTGCCTGGCCATTGGGTCATTCCCCGGTGGACTTGGTGTCTCGGAGGCAGCGGTCGCTGCCTGGCACTACGTCAGTGTTGGGTTAGGGACCCACTCTGACTAGGTGGCCTTGTCGTGGCGAGTGGGCTTGCACTTTTTGATTAAAATGTACATTAACAACCTGTTAGTTTTTGAAATTATGTTGAGAAGCAAGTAGATCAAAATACAAATAGTGGATGCGCGGCTGTGTTTCTCTATTTTTGTTGCACATTTAAAGCCTGAACTGTATCTGGTGAGTCGCCGCATCTTTTCTCTACTACATAAACACAATTATTTGGAGTCTCTGTTGGACTGTGTTTGCTGAGCACTGCCAGTAGCATGCATTGATAAAAGCGATTTTATGACAAGACAGGAGGGCTTCGCATTATAGTGCATTTCTTTCTTTACTGCAGAGCATATAGCAGCAATAATAAAACGTTTTTTCAATGGTTAACCAGAAAACTTTGATATATACAGGTATACAGGTGTTACAATCATAGGTGAGCGCAACCTAACATGCTGTGTCTAGTAGCAACCAATGAGCATGCAGCCTAGGATATATAAACTCCAGATTGATAACACTATCTCTCTTTCTTTGCTGCTATACCTCAGATAAGTATCCATTATATTCCTTACTTATTCAATGTATAGTTTAAGATTGTAGTCTACTCATTTACTATTTTATTCCGTCCTCATTCTCTGCGGTTTTACACTAGTGACCATTGTCATCTTCGTTACATATTCTAATTTTATTTTTTCTACTATATATTTTGTGTTCTGACTATCCCAGTACCTGTAAGACTTCCTCCTCAGCGCCGGCTATTTCTATGTTACAAGCGCAGCTATTTTTCCTCCATACGTGCGCCCCTCTCGCAGACACGGCGTAGTTTCGCGAGATTTGGTCTGAAGTGGTGATCACTTCAAACCACTCCCGCTCTCTCCCCTCAGACGCGACTTCTCCTCACAGACGCTAGCAGCTGATACTGGTCACAGTCTCCCTATTCCTGTCAGCGCTCTTACTGTATATTTTTATCATTTTACTGTCCTTTTCAGGACAGTTTATATAAATAGTCAGTACCACTCCTTATTATTATTTAGTCTGTGGCATATTTCTATATATAGAACCCATTTTTAATAATATATACATATATCAAATTTACAATATAATTATATATTACATATATATATTTTTCTTCTATCACTGACTGAGTTATTACCTCATTATTAATATGGAACCATCCAATCCTGAAGCAATGCCTAATGACCAACTCCAACTATTAGTGGACCACTCTGTGTCCAGGTCCGTCCATTCTGCTGTTAATAATGCTATGGCAGCTATGCAGGAGTCTCTGGTAAAATCGGTTGCCATGGCAATCTCTCAGACGTCCGCTCATAAGACACATCAGGTACAACAGGCTAAAAAGTGCTCTTCAAAAAGGAGACATATGTCTCATGATAATCCCTTTACTAATAAGCAAAGGAAAATAGTGCCTAATGAGAGAGCTTTACAAGCTAATAATGATTTACCTTCCACCAGCAAACATGATTATGATGTGGAACAATCCCATCCCATACCCTCTACCCGGGAGGAGAATACTAACACACGGGTCATTCATGTCTCAGAGACTATTAACCCCTCAGATCATTTTGAAATTATTGAGGGTGACAATAATGATGTATATGACGATGAAAATGATATGGCAGACAATTACTCCGAATTATCGGATGTTGAAGACCCCTCATACGTACCTGAAAACAATGAGGGTGAGGATATTTATTATGATAGTTCTAATAATTTGTCTGAGTCCACCATTCTTGATGGTCAGGGACTTCCCTTTTTTGACCCCTCACAAATTGTACACCCCAGATCTGGAGAATGGACACCTACTCCAGAAATAGAAAACTTTCTATCTTATTGGATAAGAAAAAGTTTAGACAGTAAAGACAGAAATAAACTCAGGGCAGAGTGTCCAAGACCCACATTGCCCTTAAATGCTGCCCAAACGCCTGAATTAGACCCAATTCTAGTACGATATATCCAGAAATCGGGTAAAAACCCCAAAAAAGGTATGGACCGAAACTTTAAAATCTGTCAGGATAAATTTTTAGATTTATTAGGTCCCCTGACAAAGATTATGGAAATTACTGAAATCGCTTATAACTCTGGCACTATGGTGGATGCTAACACCCTTAGGGGTTGGATACAGAGGGCCTTATGCCTCTTTGGTAACATTAATGAAGCCTTTTGTACTGAAAGAAGGCGATCAATCCTACTTAAGCTAGACCCTCAACTGACTCACTTGGCTGCTACACAGCCTCCCTCCCCTACAGGAGGTTTTCTCTTCGGAGACCAATTTATTAAAGAAATATCAAAATATGTAGGCCTGTTCTCATCATTAGACAAGGCTCAGTCATCCCTCAAAAAAGTTTTTCCCTCTAAAATTTTTGGAAGGGCCGGGAGAAGCAGGGGCCGTTTTCCCGGCCGGTACCCCCAATATAGAGCACAATATCGAGGCCCCTCTTATCAGACAGACAGAGCTTCCTTCCATATCCCTCCCCCTCAACCCCAGCCACAACCCTTCTTCCCTTACCGGGCACGTCCATGGAGACCGAGAGGACAACGGGGATACACACGTTCCAGACCCCAAGGTAAGATGTCTTCCCAATTATTCTTCCCATCCTCCAGTGGGCGGAAGACTCCTTCTTTTTTCCCACCTTTGGGCTGGGATCTCTTCCGACCAGTGGATTCTAAATACTGTAAGGGGTTATCAGATAGAACTCATGTCCAATCCTGTACAAACGAAGATTCCTCATCCTATTCATTTTACAAAAGAGGATCAAATTCTGATACATTCAGAAATAAAAGACCTTTATTCCAAACAAGCCATTATCCAGGTCCCACTAAATTCCCCAGGCTTTGTCAGCAACCTGTTTTTAGTAAAGAAGAAAGATTCAGGTTATCGCCCAGTAATAAATTTAAAAATACTAAACAATTTTGTATGTTATCGTCATTTCAAAATGGAAGGCATCCATCTTCTCAGGGATATTCTTGTACAAAACGACTGGTTGATAAAAATCGACCTAAAGGACGCGTATCTTACGGTCCCAATACATCCATCGTGCCAACCTTTACTCCAATTTATTTGGAACAGCACGAAATGGCAATTCACTTGCCTTCCCTTCGGACTATCTTCAGCTCCTTGGTGCTTTACCAAGTTAATGAAGCCTGTGGTAGCTCTGTTACGAGCTCGAGGGATTCGCCTCATAATATATCTAGACGACATCCTCATTATGGCCAATTCCATCACTCAAGCTTATTCCCATATGGAATGGACTTTATCACTACTGACCGAGTTAGGTTTCCTGATCAATGTCGACAAGTCAAACCTTATTCCTTCTCAGGAACTAGAATTTCTAGGTTTTCTGATCAATACCCGATCAGCTTTATTGAGTCTTCCTACGAAGAAATTGAAGACTATCCGCAAAGAGATTCGGTCACTTATCAACAAGGATCTCATCTCTCTCCGTTCCATAGCACGTATCGTGGGACTCCTTTCCGCATCCATTCAGGCCATATTTCCAGCCCCTTTACATTATCGGGCTCTCCAACGTCTGAAGATCCAACATCTAAGAGAAGGTCTTGGATATTCGGACGAGGTTCCTCTCTCTTCAGAAGCCAGAGAGGAACTTTTATGGTGGCTTCAACACATTCAAGAATGGAACGGGAAAGCAATTTTCAATTCCCTTCCAGACTTAATTTTGGAATCGGACGCGAGTCTCCTTGGTTGGGGAGCTCGCTGTGGATCTCTTTCCACAGGAGGCAAGTGGTCATCTTTAGAGACGCAATACCACATCAACTGTTTAGAACTCCTCGCGGGTTTCTTTGCTCTGAAGAGCTTCGCGAAGGACAAATTTCAAAAATGTATTCTCCTACGCATGGACAATATTTCGGCGGTACAATATATCAATCGCCTAGGAGGAACACAATCCTCTATATTGTCCAATATAGCCAAGGATCTATGACACTTCTGCCTGGACAGGGACATTACTCTCAAGGCCGAATATCTCCCAGGTCTCTCCAACACCATAGCAGACTGGAATTCGCGTTACCTAAAAGATTCCAGCGATTGGATGTTGGATCCCTCTGTATTCCAACAAATTCAACAACTATGGGGTCCGTTTTATCTGGACCTATTTGCATCCAGACTCAACCGCCAACTTCCACGATTCTTCAGTTGGCGTCCGGATCCCGAATCAGCAGGGACGGATGCCTTCATTCAAATTTGGCCACGGGAAATATTATATGCTTTCCCCCCGTTCAATCTTATTCCCAGATTTCTAGTTCAGGTTTCAATGCAGAAAGCAACTGTAGTTCTGATCACTCCATGGTGGCCCTCTCAACCATGGTTCCCACAGATTTTGGGAATGCTGATCGATTTCCCAAGAATACTTCCCACCTTCCAGAATCTTCTACTAGACCCACTAGGGAACTCCCATCCTCTAGTATTATCCCATCAACTTCCTTTGGTGGCTTGGTTAATTTCGGGACAAATCCCACAGAGACAGAATTTTCTCAAACAACTAGAGAGATTCTTTCTGATGCCTGGGCCCCAGGTACCAGGATCGCTTACAGATCAGCCTGGAAACTTTGGACTGATTGGTGCATTCAACAGGAATTGGATCCCTTATCTGCACCTATCCCACGCATTCTAAATTATCTTTCGGATGCTTTTGATGCTGGTAAAGCATACCGTACTATAAATATTTATCGTTCGGCTATTTCCTTTTATCATATCCCCGTCAATTCCATTCCCATTGGTAAACATCCTTTGGTTTGCAAATTACTTAAAGGAATTCGTTTTAGACGACCTCCAACTCCTAAGTATCACTCTACTTGGGATGTTAATCTTCTTCTTGACCTTTTTCAGAGTTGGGAGGATAATGATTCATTATCCTTAAAACTCCTGTCTTTTAAACTTACCACTTTACTTTGTCTCATATCAATTAAAAGAATTTCGGATGTCAAAGCTTTGGACATCTCCCATAGACAATTCTCCCCTCAAGGGGTATTATTTTCGGTTCATAGACGAACCAAAACCAATATTCATCAGGTATTTTATCCAGCCTTTCCTCTTAATGACAAACTCTGTGTTGTCCGCTGTTTACTTACCTATGAAGACAAAACAAAATCGATCCGCCATCCTTCTCATTCTCAGCTTCTTATATCTTACTGTAAGCCACACTTACCGGTTTCTTCTACAACTTTAGCCAGATGGATTAGAACAGTCATGACCATGGCTAATATTGATGTATCAAAGTTCGGAGCACATTCCACCAGAAGCGCTGTCTCCACCAAACTCATACAATCTGGGGGATCATTATCTGATCTCTTAAAAGCAGCCAACTGGTCATCTGACTCCACTTTTAAATCCTTCTATTTCAGACCTGAACACCATGTTTCTATGTCTCTTTTATAGCTTACTTTACTCTTGTAATTGCTTGTTGCATATATGCGTATGTGTAGGTATGGTACGTGTATATGTGCGTATATGTGTGTATATGTATGTATATATATATATGTATATAGGATATTATGGTATATATATCTTAAGCTTTGAACATGCACTATAATGCGAAGCCCTCCTGTCTTGTCATAAAATTGGAGATTTTCCTAGTCTTGGTGACGGAAAATATAGATTTTATGAAAGACAGGAGGCGAGCATTATCCCTCCCTTATCCCACCCATTAACAATTTTATTTTATTTCAGCCTACTAATCGTCAGGATACATGGACCTCCCTGGGTTACTTCTGTTCCGTTTGGATCATCTTATCGTTCCTGGTTCAAGTTTTTCTTCAGATTCACAGATGAATGGACTTTCTTCTTTTACCTGAAGCTTCTTTACAGAAGAATTTCAACTTTCAAGTTATTCTAATTTTATGAACTTTAGCATATATATTTTTTCATATAAGTATTCTTTATATTTCGGTTCATCAAAGAAAGAGGGATAGTGTTATCAGTCTGGAGTTTATATATCCTAGGCTGCATGCTCATTGGTTGCTACTAGACACAGCATGTTAGGTTGCGCTCACCTATGATTGTAACACCTGTATACCTGTATATATCAAAGTTTTCTGGTTAACCATTGAAAAAACGTTTTATTATTGCTGCTATATGCTCTGCAGTAAAGAAAGAAATGCACTATAATGCTCGCCTCCTGTCTTTCATAAAATCTATATTTTCCGTCACCAAGACTAGGAAAATCTCCAATTGTGAGAGACCTTTCAGGGAGAGGGGAGGCTTGTATCTCCAATCAAGTGCAGTAGTGCCAGATGGCTCACTTTTGTGTATATTTATAAAAAATCGAAATATGCATAAAATATTTTGTATCGCCGTGAGTGGAAATGTGGTAATGTTGGGAAATCTAATGTTAAAGGGGTTATCCACCATAAGGTGATTTTAGCACTTATCTGCCAAACAGTAATGGACATGCTTAGGAAGGATCCGCGCTTGTCTTTGGGTTAAATAGCTATGTTATGAGATTACCATAACACTGTGGCTATCTTTTTGTATCCTGGGTATTTCCTGTTGGAGTATTCGCTTTTACTACAAATCCCATAATTCCACTTTTCTCCCTCCCACACATCAGCCACCCCACCTCACCCACTGAACCACTAACAAGCAGAATTCCATGCAATAGATTAGTGCTTTCCAACCAGGGTGCCTCCAGCTGTTGCAAATTCCCTGTGGTCGCTCCTCCCATTGAAGCAGAACAGGCTCCTTGTCATCACCTGACTAGTGAGGTAGTGTCTCGGCCGCACTGCATCCTGAGAAAACCTGAGACAGGAGTCATTTCATATGCTGTCAAAAACGAATATCCAGAGCAAAGATCACATAAGGATTGCAAGACCAGCTGTCAGAGACAGGTACAGACTCTATATTATTAACTACACTAACTTTACAGCCCCTGTAGCATAGTCAAATAAAAAAAAATCCTGGAATACCCCTTTAATGAAACCACATATTTAAATGTCGCACACTTTAAAACTTTATTTACCAGATAAAAAACATGATCAAACATTTCCATCTAAATCTGAAATAGAATCAATAAAAATTACACATGTCTGCACAAAAAATCATGTATACGGAAAAAAAAATTGGGTTGCTACTTAATTTATCCAGATTTTCTTACAAAAACATATCATTTTAAGACTATGCTCTCACAGTATAAAATAAATTGCAAAATATGAAAAATATTTTCATAAAATAGGAATAAAATACATCTGTATTTTTAATCTAATAATGTGCACAATGAAAGTATATGGAAAACTGGCTGTCAAGGCACACACAAAACAAATTTATGTAGGTCAATTTTAGTTTTACTACTTGACTTATATAACCTCAAAAACTGTAAATGTTGAGTATGCCTAAACAGGACAGGCACTCCTCTGTGCTCACTCCTGTCCTGTCTACCACAGCACAGTGGACTCAGGGAGGAAGTGAATGCATGGTGAGCGAGGGTCACCTATTCCTGAGCACTGATACCAAATATGTTTGTTTATTTTTCTTTGAAAAGGAGCATATTACCAATAATTTGGAAGTCTCACCGTATATCCAACTTTTTTGTCGATATATCAATGATCTTTTTTTTCCTTTGGAAAGGACCGAAAGAATCAATTGAGACATTCCTAGAAAAACTGAATAATAACCTATGGGGCATCAAGTTCACTCTGGAGATCAGCGAGCAGCAAGTAAATTTCCTCGACCTCAGCATCTCCCACAATAAAGATAATTTTATTACATCTACACACTTTAAGCAGGTGGATGTGAATAGTTATCTTGACTATCACAGCATCCACTATAAACAGTGGCTGAAGAATGTCCCCTATGGGCAATACAAAAGAGTGCGAAAAAAATAAATAATTGCATGGATGATGGAACCTTCAAAGAACAGGCCAAAATTCTATCTAACCGGTTTAAAGAAAAAAACTATCATCAAGGATGCATACAAAAAAGTGAAAGATAAAAGCCAGAAGGAGTGTTTAAAACCGGACAAAACAAAAAGTGTGGACATAGATGCCAATGAGAGACAAAAACTAAATTTTATCACCACGTACTGCAACCCAGTTAACATCCTTGCCCCGAGTATTATTAAACAGCACAAAATTCCCAATACCAAGCCACAATTACCACCTGGATCATTTAAATGCCAACCAGACTGGAGAGAAATTCAATGTAAAGTACAGGCTCACATGCCAGTCCTCCTTTGTGATCTATTTGTTAGATTGCACCTGTGGATTACAATTTGTGGGACGGACCATCCAGCCACTGCGGAACCACCTGAATAAGCACAGGCAAAACATAAGGAACAATTTTATGCTTCACAGCATATCCAGGCACTGTGCCATTTTACATCCAGGGGGTGAAAATCTCATCTCAGTCATGCCAATCAACCACTTACCCAGCGATCTGGCTAATCGGTTTGAAATACTAAAAAAAGAAGGAAGTCTTCTGGATGTACAAACTGTCTACTATATCCCCGAAAGGACCTGGGTGGAGGGCCTCTCTCTATATTACATTATATAGCTCCCCCCACCCTCCACCCCTTTGGGTAATATTTTATTTATTTTGTTTGCCATATGGATTATACTATGGATTGGCTTTTATGTACTGTTTTAATCTAATCGAATTGATTTTACATGTTTAATTATTGTATGTGACCTTTTAACCCGGTTGAAGTTCTCTCCCCAAGCTTTTTATAATCTGACAGGATGCCTGATGAAGAGCCCAGTACAGCCTTCATTTTACATTGAGAACAGCTGCCTTGCCTCTTTCCTGGGAGGAGAAGCGCTGTATGGAAAGTCCTACTTTTTGGAATTGATCCATGTACTCTATTACACTGCATCCAGCTGACCTTGAGGCATCTGGAAAGGACACCGTGGCTGCTGACGTGTATACTTGGGGCTTGGGCATAAGGAAGGGTGGGCCCGTTGTGATCGGCCAGACGAAGAGCACCTGTGGGGACATTCCCCCTTGGCTACTTACCTGGGTCCTAATGGCAAGTGTAAACTATGATCACTCTGAAATGCACAAGAGTTTCAGAATAAATCCTATTGCGCCTTAAAGGACAGCTGCAGCGTTCCACAGGATAGGGGATAAGTGTTTGATCATGGGGGGTCTGACCGCTGGTACCCCCCCGTGGTCTTCTGAACGAGACCCCCACATTAGTGCTCATTGAGTGCGCTAATGCGCGTAGCGTCGATCTAGAGAGGTCAACAGCATGCCCCCTCCCCATACAGTTCTATTGGAGAGGAGGGGAGACACGAACGCTATCTCCCCACCTCTCCCATAGAGATACATGGAGATACATGGAGGAGGCGTGTCGGCCGCAATGTCATGCTGCGGCTGGCATGCCTCCTGCACGGGAGAGCTGTGGCCCCGTGCAGGAGATTGAGGGGGGCGTTCGGGCCCCCCGCAATCAAACACTTATCCCCTATCCTGTGGATGGCCTTTAATTTTGATCCCTGCATTGTTGTTATGCTGTCCTAGGTTTGGGAAGCATTGAACTGGTGACAAGTTCCCTAGGAACTTCAGATACTACATAACATAATAAATCAGACAACAAGTTTTGATTTGCAAATTAAATAACATTTATTTATTACACATTAAATCAACCACCCATCCACCCTCTTGCCCAAACCCCAACTGGCCCACACATCCTCTTACCCAAGCCCCAACTATGCAAACCACCCACCTACCTAACTCAAAAAACTATATACAAAATAAGCCACCCAGACTGAACAGGTGTATATGGATTGGGAGGGATCAAAAAAACTTGTGGAAGGGGATAGTGGGCTTGGCCCACTGCTGGAGTACTGCTGAGGATGGTGGTACGGATATCCACCAGCAGTGGTCAGGAAATATTGTGTGGGATGGTTCGGTCTTGGTGGCAGTATTGTTTGGTGGTGGTGGAAGATGTTGCAAAAAAAAAAAAAAGAAATCTTGAGGTTTGATGCCAAAGATCCACTTGTGTCCATTTTTTTGAGTCCTTGTTATGATTTCAAGCACAGTGTGAACATTTTGTAAAATTTGTATGAAAAAGAGATATGACAGCTGCGCAGGAATTGCTGCTGCTCATTTTACTTTTTTTAAACTTACAATTGCAGCAGGGCTCAGGACAACTTTCATTTTACTATAAAAGAAATAAACAGACGGCACTTACCTTATTCTGCTGTGACACGTTATTCCAAAAAGATGAGTTCATGCTGGTGTGTTCACAAAATGTAAGTAACACTTGTTTCGCGCTAAATGCGCTTCCTCTTGTCTAACACATTATTCCGCCATCTCCTAGCCCTTGAAATACACTGCCCATTCATGACGCACATGCATCAGCTGATCTGTGTATCTCAGCATCTCCTGGCAACCTCGGACAGCAGGCCGGAGGGGGGGGAGGAGAAGAAAAAAAACTCCTCCCACCCCAGCCAGAACACTTCCCATGCATGTCATGTCGTTATGTTAAGGTCTTGTGCACCTAGTACCTGTGAAAATAGAATTTTAGAAGTTAAATGGGCACTGTCAGATATAGAATTTTTGTTGATACTTGCATCATTTCTTGGTGAAAAATTCCAAAATTTGATGAAAAAATTTAAAATTTCGCATTTTTTTTAATTTGAAACTCTCTGCTTATAAAGAAAATAGACGTAACAAATAAATTATATATTGATTCACATACACAATATGTCTACTTTATAGTTGCATCATGAAGTTGACATGTTTTTACTTTTGGAAGACATCAGAGGGCTTTAAAGTTCAGCAGCAATTTTCCAATTTTTCACAAAATTTTCAAAATCTGAATTTTTCAGGGACCAGTTCAGTTTTGAAGTGGATTTGAAGAGCCTTCATATTAGAAATACCCCATAAATGACTCCATTATAAAAACTGCACCCCTCAAAGTATACAAAATTATGTTCAGAAAGTGTGTTAACCCTTTAGGTGTTTCATAGGAATAGCAGCAAAGTGAAGGAGATAATTCAAAATCTTCGTTTCACACTTGCATGTTCTTGTAGACCCAGTTTTTGAAATTTTACAAGGGGTAAAAGGAGAAAATTACCCCCAAAATTTGTAACCCTTTTTCTCTTGAGTAAGGAAATACCTCATATGTATATGTAAAGTGTTTGGCAGGTGCAGTAGAGGGCTCAGAAGGGAAGGAGCAACAATGGGATTTTGGAGAGTGAGTTTTTCTGAAATGGTTTTTGGGGGGCATGTCGCATTTAGGAAGCCCCTATGGTGCCAGAACAGCAAAAAAACACAACATGGCATACTATTTTGGAAGCTACACCCCTCAAGGAACGTAACAAGGGGTACAGTGAGCTCACTTTTCGTTAAAGTTGGATGTGTAACTGAATTTTTTTTTCACTAAAATGCTGGTTTTCCCCCAAATTTTTCTTTTTCACAAGGGGTATTAGGAGAAAATTACCCCCAAAATTTGTTACCCCATCTCTTCTGAGTATGGAAATGCCCCATGTGTGGATGTCAAGTATACTGCGGGCGCACTACAATGCTCAGAAAAGTCACATTTGGCTACAGCAGTGTTTCCCAAACAGGGTGTCTCCAGCTTTTGCAACACTCCCAGCATGCCTGGACAGTCAGGGGCTGTCCGGCAATACTGGGAGTTGTTGTTTTTCAACAGCTGGAGGCTCCGTTTTTGAGACAGTGCCGCACAAGACATTTTTTTTATTTTTTATTTGGGGGTGGGGGACTGTGTAAGGGTATATGTAGTGTTTTACTTTTTATTTTGTGTAGTGTAGTGTAGTGTTTTTAGGCTACATTCACATGGGTAGGGGTTTATAGTGAGTTTCCCGCTGGGAGTTTGAGCTGTGGTGGAAAATTTGCCGCATCTCAAACTTGTAGCAGAAAACTATCTGTAAACCCCCGCCCATGTGAATGTACCCTGTACATTCACATGGGGGGAAACCTCCAGCTGTTGCAAAACTACAACTCCCAGCATGCACTGACAGACCATACATGCTGGGAGTTGTAGTTATGCAACAGCTGGAGGCACATTGGTTGCACAACACTGAGAGTTTGTTACTTAACTCAGTGTTTCACAACCAGTGTGCCTCCAGCTGTTGAAAAACTAGAACTCTCAGCATGTACAGTCTCTCAGTGCATGCTGGGAGTTGTACTTTTGCAACTGCTGGAGGCACACTGGTTGTGAAACACTGAGTTAGGACACAATCTCTGTTTCACAACCAATGTATCTCCAACTATTGCAAAACTCACTCAAGATGCATTGACAGTCGAAGGGCATGCTGAGAGTTGTAGTTTTGCAACAGCTGGAGGCACACTGCTACAACTCCCAGCATGCCCTTTGGTAGTCTGTGCATGCTGGGAGTTGTAGTTATGCAACAGCTGGATGCACATAGAAAAAAATTGAAAAAATGTGCCTCCAGCTGTTGCCTAACTACAACCTCCAGCATGCACAGACTACCAAAGGACATGCTGGGAGTTGTAGTTGGAATTCCAGCTGTTGCAAAACTACAACTCCCAGCATGCCCTTTTGCTGTACATGCTGAGAGTTGTTGTAAAGCAACATCAGGAGGTGAACAAGGCTCACCTCCTGCTGTATCCTGCCACCAACCTCCGCAGCTGCTGCCACCACTCCTGATGGGACTCCTGATGGGACTGCCGCTGCCGCCGCTACTGAGGGGAGCCCTGCCAGGCCAGGGAGAGATAGGAGACCCCCGCTGGCCCTTATTGCCGCCCCGATCACCGCCCAGCAGGGCAGAGATTGGTCTCTCGTTCGACTGATCAATCACGTGTTTCTGAGATGGCACCCATGCCACGTCACTCCTGCTGGGTAAGGGTGAATGGGGCTGTCTTGGGCAGCCCCATTCACCCTTTTTTTTCCGGGTCACGGGGTCACCAGAGACCCGATTGACCTGGAATCGCTGATTGCCGACATGGGGGGGGGGGTCTCAGGCCCCCACCAGGGGTTTGCATGGGGTGCCTGCTGAATTATTTCAGCAGGCATCCCGGTCTGGTCCCGCCTGGCGTGTGGCAGGGAACGAAATTCCCACGGGCGTACAGGTACACCCTGGGTCCTTAAGTACCAAGGAGCCAGGGTGTACCCATACGCCCTGGGTCCTTAACCCCTTAAGGACCCGGACTTTTTCCGTTTTTTCATTTTCAATTTTTCCTCCTTAACTTTAAAAAATCATAACTCTTAAAAATTTTCACCTAAAATTATATAATGGCTTAATTTTTGCGTCACTAATTCTACTTTGTAATGACACTAGTCATTTTACCCAAAAATCTACAGTGAAACGGGAAAAAAAATCAATGTGCGACAAAATTGATGAAAAAACACTATTTTGTAAGTTTTGGGGGCTTCGGTTTTTACGCAGTACATTTTTTGTCAAAAATGATACCTTATCTTTATTCTGTAGGTCCATACGGTTAAAATGATACCCTACTTGTATAGGTTTGAATTTGTATCAATTCCGAAAAAAATCATGAATACATGCAGGAAAATTTATACGTTTAAAATGGTAATCTTTTGACCCCTATAACTTTTTTATTTTTTTGTGTTCAGGGCGCTTTGAGGACTCATTTTTTGCGCCGTCATCTGAAGTTTTTAGCGGTACCATTTTTGTTCTGATCAGACTTTTTGATCACTTTTTATTCACTTTTTTGTGGTATAAAAAGTGATCAAAAATGCGCTATTTTGGACTTTGGAATTTTTTTGCGCGTACGCCATTGAACGAGCGGTTTAAAAAGTGGTATATTTTTATAATTCGGACATTTACACACACGGCGATACCACATATGTTTATTTTTATTATTATTTACATAATGTTTTTTTTATTTTTGGAAATGCCGGGTGATTCAAACTTTTATTAGGGGAAGGGATAATTGAAAGGGTTAATGATTTTTTTACACTTTTCTTATGCAATATTATAGCTCCTATAGGGGGCTATAACATTGCATTAACTGATTTTTTACACTGATTGATCCATCTCCATAGGAATGGATCAATCAGGGTTTTCGGCGATTGAATGCTCAAGCCTGGATCTCAGGCTTGAAGCATTCATTCGGCGATCGGACAGCACAGGAGAAGGTAAGAAGACCTCCTCCTGTGCTACAGCTGTTCGGGATGATGCGATTATACCGCGGCGATCCCGAACAGATCCCTGAGCTAACCGGCACATTTTACTTTAGTTTTTAGCCGCAATCAGTGCTGCGCGTTATATCGCAGGACCGGGACTCATGACGTACGCATACGTCATAGGTCCTTAAGGGGTTAAAAAGTAAGTGTCCCTGCATATGTGTGTGTGTGTGGAAATATATATATGTATGTGTGTATATCAGTGAATATATGAAGTGTGTGTAAGTGATACAGAGGGTCTACAATCATATGCCTCCAGCTGTTGCAAAACTACAAATCAAAAGGATGTGTGGGCATCCTGGGAGCTGTAGTTTTGCAAAAGCCGTAGGCACAGAGTGTGTATGTGTGTGTGTGTGTTTGTGTGTATAGCATAAAACCAGAAAGGAAAGGGTTACCGCTCCCAGAGCAGGGAGGGGGGAAGTTGTCATCATAGTGAGGACCTGCCCCCCTGCTGTAAAGAACTTTCACTTTGCAATCACTCCAAGTAAATAAAGTGAATTGTAAGAGAAATATTGGTCATAGACACATACAGATTACATGTACATGATCAGGATGAGATACTGAGCAACATATAACAGTTTTTTTTTGTAATCTGACAGGTACACTTTAAAGTTACGAGTTAAAAATGAGAAACTAAAATGTTGCATTGACATAAGTATTAGAGAGGGGGGTTACTGAAGAAATTTAGGACTGTTTTGCTCTACAAATGTCACAAATTTAGTTGCATGTGCTCTATGGCGCAAAAAGTGTGCGACTTTTGATGTCTCTGAATGAAATTATAATTTTTTTTACTTTGCAGTAATTACTAATTACAGTGGGGATCAAAAGTGTGGGCACCCCAGGTAAAAATTTGTATTAATGTGCATAAAGAAGCCAAGGAAAGATGGAAAAATCTCCAAAAGGCATCAAATTACAGATTAGACATTCTTATATCAACAAAAGTTAGATTTTACTTCCATCATTTACACTTTCAAAATAACAGAAAACCAAAAAATGGCGTCTGCAAAAGTTTGGGCACCCTGCAAAGTTTATAGCATGCACTGCCCCCTTTGCAAAGCTGATATCTGCCAGTGTCATGGATTGTTCTCAATCATCATCTGGGAAGACCAGGGGATGTCAATATCAAAGGTTTTAAATGCCCAGACTCATCTGACCTTGCCCCAACAATCAGCACCATGGGTTCTTCTAAGCAGTTGTCTAGAAATCTGAAACTGAAATAGTTGACGCTTACAAAGTTGGAGAAGGCTATAAGAAGATAGCAAAAAGTTTTCAGATGTCAATATCCTCTGTTCGGAATGTAATTAAGAAATGGCAGTCATCAGGAACAGTGGAAATTAAAGCAAGATCTGGAAGACCAAGAAAAATATCAGACAGAACAGCTCGCAGGATTGTGAGAAAAAAAATTCAAAACCCACGTTTGACTGCACAATCCCTCCAGAAAGATCTGGCAGACACTGGAGTTGTGGTACACTATTCCACTACAAAGAGATACTTGTACAAATATGGTCTTCATGGAAGAGTCATCAGAAGAAAACATCTTTTACATCCTCACCACAAAAATCAGCTTTTGAACTTTGCAAATGAACATATAGACAAGCCTGATGCATTTTGGAAACAGTTCTGTGGACCGATGAGGTTAAAATTGAACTTTTTGGCCAGAATGAGCAAAGGTACATTTGGAGAAGAATGGGAACAGAATTTAATGAAAAGAACCTCTGTCCAACTGTTAAGCATGGGGGTGGATCAATCATGCTTTGGGGTTGTATTGCAGCCAGTGGCACAGGGAACATCTCACGAGTAGAAGGAATAATGGATTCAATAAAATTTCAGCAAATTTTGGATGCTAACTTGATGCCATCTGTGAAAAAACGGAAGTTAAAGAGAGGATGGCTTCTACAAATGGATAATGATCCTAAACACACCTTGAAATCCATGGGGGATTACATCAAGAGGCATAAACTGAAGGTTTTGCCATGGCCTTCACAATCTCCTGACCTCAACATAATTGAAAATCTATGGATAGACCTTAAAAGAGCAGTGCGTGACAGACAGCCCAGAAGAACTGGAAGACTTTTGTAAGGAAGAATGGGCAAAGATACCTCAAACAAGAATTGAAAGACTCTTTGCTGGCTACAAAAAGCGTTTACAAGCTGTGATACTTGCCAAAGGGGGCAGTACAAGATATTAACTCTGCAGGGTGCCCAAACTTTTGAAGATGCCATTTTTTTTTGTTTTCTGTTATTTTGAAAGTGTAAATGATAGAGGTTAAATCTAATTTTTGTTGACATATTGTAAGAATGTCTAATCTGTAATCTGATACCTTTTGGAGATTTTTCCATCTTTCCTTGGCTTCTTTATGCACATTAATAAAATTTTTACCTGGGGTGCCCAAACTTTTGATCCCTACTGTAATGACGTGTGATAAGTCTACACTATCACAAGTCAAACATGTTTACCAAAAAGGCATACAAAAGCATTTCCTTCCTAACATCATATGTCCTTATTAAATTAGTAACCTATTGCCATTCTCTTTCAATTATATTAGATTCCGGGAAGCATGTTGTAACACACACAGTGCCCAGATATATATTTACACATAATTTTGTTAATGCAGCTGGTGTTGCTTAATGTAGATGAAATAAGTAATGCCAGTTGGTGTAACATATGGTGCTGACTTGCTCACATGTTGTGGAATGTGACAAAGCCTCTGCAGCACTTAAAGGGGTACTCCAGTGGAATATTATTTTTTTTTAACAACTGGTGCCAGAAAGTTAAACATATTTGTAAATGACTTCTATTTAAAAATCTTAATCCTTCCAGTACTTATCAGCTGCTGTATGCTCCAGAGAAAGTTGTATTTCTTTCTGGAATTCTTTTCAGTGTAAACACAGTGCTCTCTGCTGACACCTCTGTCTGTGTCAGGAACTGCCAGAGCAGGAGAAAATCCCCATAGCAAACTTTTTCCTGCTCTGGAAAGTTCCTGATACGGACAGAGGTGTCAGCAGAGAGCACTGTGGTCAGACAGAAAAGAACTCCGGAAAGAAATAAGACATCCTGTGTAGTATACAGCAGCTGATAAGTACTGAAAGGATTAAAATGTTTAAATAGATGTAATTTACAAATCTGTTTAACTTTGTGGCACCAGTTGATTTAATAAAATTTGTTTTCCATCGGAGTACCCCTTTAAAGGGATATCCTGTGCTATCACTTTGCCAGTTTGTAATATCTGAAAGCACTGAAACTTCTCTAACCAGCTTCATTGGAAGGCCAATCAGACTATCCTCTTACATTAGCTCCTCACATTTTCTAATGTGGTGTGCTGAAGTGATTTTTTACCTGTGGTGTACGTGTGCCAAATTTAAAGGGGTACTCCGCCCCTAGACATCTTATACCCTATCCAAAGCATAGGGGATAAGATGTCTGATTGTGGGAGTCCCAACACTGGGGAGCTCCACGATCTTTGCTGCAGCATCCCAGACATCCGGTGCACAAAATGAACTTCGTAGACTTGCATTGAGGGGGCATGGCCATGACGTTACGAGCCTCCGGTGCTTCAACCGACGCTCCAAAGGAACGCTGGGTGCCATATGGAGATCGCAGAGGTCCTCAGCGGTGGGACCCCCACGATCAGACATCTTATCCCCTATCCAAAGGATAAGATGTCTGGGAGCGGAGTACACCTTTAAGTCCATGCGACTTTTGATACATTTATTTCACATACACCACCTCAAAATCTGTAAAAACAGTGTAGTCAACAGTGTACCAACTCTTTATTTTTAGTTTTTGGGAGTTTGACAGTTATCATTTTGACAGGGCGCAACGGGCAACAGTGGGTCCGATGGAGCCCATTATAGTCAATGGGGTGCGTCGGGCTCCGCTGTTTTACAGTGGGAGTAGCGGGAGAAAAAGACGGTGCAAACTGTATTTTTTCTACCGCTATTTTCCCCGATGGCCGTCACACTACCGTGTAGCAGTGGTAACAAAGTAGCCTAAGTACTATGTTTCTATGAAATGGATATCTATCTATCTAACAGATAGACAGATTCATACTAAGTTTATTTATTTGTCAGTTTGATAGACTGACCTATACTAAGCCAAAATCCAGAGATGAACCTACAGAGGAAAAACAACAAAATGAAAAGATTTGTACATACTGAACCAAATACTTACTTTAAAGTTCACACTGACTGTGTAAAATCCCGATGTATTTTGCTATATGCGTGCATTTTAGCATTTTTGGCTTTTTTTTTTTCTTTTTTCTCGCATATTGTGTATAAAACCTGCCAATTTTTGATAAAATACATTGGGAAATTTAATGCAGTGTGAACTTTGCCTTAGGCTATAAATCCCCCCTATATAAAAACAATTCATTCGAGGATATTGAGATTTTCCTGGACACTAAGATTTGAATCCACTTTGTCTATTGCACTTAGACTAAAGAACACTTATGATGTATTGGTCATGAATAAAAACAACATAATGAGATTTTTTGGCTTTATGGAGAAGCATTTTTATGGATTATACAGCGGTGACTAATAATTTCACGGTAGATCCAACCAACATCAGCACCATAATGTTCTCATATTAAAGTAAATGCAATTGCTTGTGACGTCCAGCATTTTTATATACTGTGGTGTACTGGAAAATGAAACTAATCCATACAGATATCAGCAATAATTTGCCTCTAGCTTTATGCACCATAATAAACTGGTTTGTTGTTTCATAAAACTAAGATGTGGAAACAATACATTATTGGCAGATCTATTATATTTGCTATGCATACAGGGCGTTACTCATTGTGTATAGATAATAATACAGCGGAGCGGTTTACACAAAGAAGCTGCCTAGAATCAAGCACAATGTCACATTTACTAATACTGTCTAATATGCATAGTATAAACTTAGGATGGGTTCATACATAGTATTTTGGTCAGGCTTTG
Organism: Hyla sarda; assembly: GCF_029499605.1. Lineage (NCBI taxonomy): Eukaryota > Metazoa > Chordata > Amphibia > Anura > Hylidae > Hyla > Hyla sarda. Next base: position 325,771,511 of record NC_079190.1, read on the forward strand.
GCTAGAATTCCACTGAGGTTTTTCATGCAAAAACGCAGATAAAAAATGCCCTTTTCTCTGAAAAAAAAACCCCTGCCAGATGTTAGCTGCAAGTCAATAGTGAACTGCAAAATGCTAGATCCACTGGCATTTTTTAAAATCCTTTGGGCGTTTTTCTGCTCTCTTGGGCTCAGGGGTTGGTTTTCAAAAATGTCCTTAACCCCTTAAATGACAACTGCAGCGGTATGACAAGAAAAATGCCATGTGGGTTTTATCTTTGGTGTTTTTGCAGGCGGTGTTTATTCTTTTTTTGGACTTTATCGATCCCAAAAAAGTGATGAAGATACCTTTTTATGTTACATTTCGTAGGGTACCATTAAAAAAAAATGTAAAAAAAAGATACAGTAGTGATGGAAAAAATTGTATTTAATGAAATGTATATTTTTAAGAACAAAATTTGTAAACATGGATCAATTTATGTGTGTGGGCAGAGAACTAAAAATCTAGCCGGCAATATAAAATATTTAGAAAGGGGCCATTTAATTATAAAAATAATATAATGTATTTAATAAAATGTGTGTTTTTTTACTTTATTTTAAAATATTTTTAGGTAGTACTTCTACTCCCAGCATGGAACAGACTGTTCCATGATGAGAGTAGTAGTACCTGTACTAATAGACAGATAGCAGAGGGTGTCACTTCTGACACCTGCTGCAATCCTCTCGTATACGCTATAGAAGCGGGCAGCACGCTGCACTTTTCTGGTCCCCTGCTGTATATAGTGTATACAGAAGACGAAGAAGTCCCCTTACATCCCTGCAATCCCGGCTGGGTCCGTGTAGCTCTGCCCCTAGTGATGACGTCATTAGGGGCGGAGCTACAGAGGGGAGCCAGGCTGGTAATGGTGTGAGGTTCTGTTTGCATTGTACATTTTGTATAATGTGAACAGACCCTTCTGCCAGTGTCCTCCTAGACAGGGAGACTCCAGCTGTTGCTAAACTACAACTCTCAGCATGACCAAAGTTAAAACCCACATGGTGTTTTTCTTGTCGTTTTTTCACTCCCATAGACTTCTATGGGAGGAAAACGCCAAGATTTTCCCGAAAAACCCCCAAAGTCTCAACAAGAGGTCATTTTTGAAAAACTGAAAAGGAGCCCAAAATAGCAGATAAACGCCAAAAGGATTTAAAAAAAACGCCAAACTGAAAAACGCCAAATGGATATGGCAGTTCCCCCTTGACTTGCAGCTGTAACCAATAGAAAGATTGCATTTTTTAGGCTAAACATGCACTGCTACAGCCAATAAAGTCAGCCATAGATACAAAATAAAGCAAAAATGACTATAAATTGCTTCATCTCAAGAGTCATAAACAAAATAAAGTAATAAGATGGCATACAAAAAAAAACATGCACCTGTTTCATGTGTGATTCCTAGTGCAGCAATTCCAGCTGCTATCTAGTTACCAGGTAGCTGAGTTTCTACAAGTTTACAGGGAAAAGGGAAATTTACAAAATTAAAGGGGTACTGCAGTAGAAAAAATATTTTCAAATCCACCGGTGTCAGAAAGTTAAACAGAATTGTAAAATACTTCTATTAAAAAATCTTAATCCTTCCAGTAATTACCACTGTTGTATGCTACAGAGAGAGTTGTGTAGTTCTTTCCAGTCTGACCACGGTGCTCTCCACTGACACTTCTGTTCATGTCAGGAACTGTCCAGAGCAGGATAGGTTCACTATGGGGATTTGCTTCTAATCTGGTCAGATCAAACTGAAAATAACTATATAACTTTCTCTTTAGCATACAGCAGCTGATAAGTACTGGAAGGATTAAGATTTTTATATAGAGGTAATTTACAAATTTATATAACTTTCTGGCACCAGTTGATTTGAAAACATTTGTTTTCCACTGCAGTACCCCTTTAAAGAGGTGCTCCGCTCCTAGACATCTTATCCCCTATCCAGAGTATAGGGGATAAGATGTCTGATTGTGGGGGTCCCGCTGCTGGGAATCCCCGTGATCTCTCCTGCAACATCCTGTGTCATATGCTGCACAAAGCAAACTTTGCTCCATGCCTGATTACGGGTGATACAGGGGCCGAAGTATTGTGACGTCATGGCCCCTCCCACTCATTACAAGTCTATGGGAATGGCCGTGATGGCCGTCACACCCCCTCCCATAGACTTGCATTGAGGGAGCAGGGTGTGACCTCACGAGGGGACAGGGCCATGACATCACAGTACTCCGGCCCCTGTATCTCCCGTCATCAGGCATGGAGCAAAGTTCGCTCCGTGCAGCAGATGACAGGGGGGGCTGCAGGAGAGATCGCAGGGGTTCCCAGCCGCGGGACCCCACAATCAGACATCTTATGCCCTATCCTCTGGATAGGGGATAACATGTCTAAATGTATAGTTATTTTCAGTCTCATCTGACCAGATTAGAAGCAAATCCCCATAGTGAACCTACCCTGCTCTGGACAGTTCCTGACATGAACAGAGGTGTCAGTGGAGAGCACCATGGTCAGACTGGAAAGAACTACACAACTCTCTCTGTAGCATACAGCAGTGGTAATTACTGGAAGGATTAAGATTTTTTAATAGAAGTAATTTACAAATCTGTTTATCTTTCTGACACCAGTGGATTTGAAAATATTTTTTCTACTGCAGTACCCCTTTAATTTAGTAAATTTCCCTTTTCCCTGTAAACTTGTAGCAACTCAGTTTCCTGGTAACTCTAATGGAAAGCAACAGGAGAATACAGCAGCACACTGCTAGCACAAAGATATAAATGAAACATGAGTATATAGATGAAACATGAGTATATAGATAGAACATGAAAAGCTATACAGCTGTAATGCAATAAATGAAGATATGAAACTATGAAAATATGAGGTACTTAGCTTGTAAATTTGGCGCCAAATAGCGTGGACCGTCCCACCTCATTCTGGGACGGACCCTACACTGTGTATATGCCTCTGTGTGAACAATACAGCAGGCATGCAGGGGCTGAAACATCCAAGGCACCTTATATACACCTAATAGAGGTGGGTGGGGTGCAGGAGCCAACATGGAGGTAGCCACTCCCCCCGTATGTGAAATACAACCAAAGGATAAATTGGCCAGCACTATTGATCCAAACTAGGCCAGGTTTTTACAATAGTTTGGATCAATAGTGCTGGCCAATTTATCCTTTGGTTCTAATGGAAAGCAGCTAGAATTGCTGCACTAGGACACCACACATGAAACAGGTACATGTTTTTTTTTTGTATACAACTTATTACCTTAATGTGTTTATGACTCTGGAGATGAAGCAGTTTATAGTCATGTTAGCAATGTTTTCCACCGGAGTACCCCTTTAAAGTTCGATGAAGAGTGGTGAATCACACTTCTGTATGTGGCAGTCTGATGGATAAGTCTGTTTGGTAAATGAGAAAATAATGTTAATTTTCTGACCATGTTATGCCAACTGTACAGTTTGGTGAAAAAGAGATAATGCTATGGGGTTGTTTTTCCGGGTTGGGCCTAGCTACCTTAGTTTTAGTGAATGGAAATCAAGCTTCAAGCTTACCAAGAGATTTTGGACTATTGTAGGCTTTTAGCTTTGTGGGAACAGTTTGGGGAAGGCCCTTTTCCATTTCAGAATGACTGTGCCCCAGTGTGAAAAGCAAGGTCCAGAAAGACATGGGGAGTTCGGCTTGGTATGGAAAAGCTTGATTGGCCCACACAGTCATGCCCATGCTGGGTGGTCAGTTTGACAAGGCAATCGTTCAGCGCTCAGCAAGTTCCATCCACAAGCCCTTTCCTAATTATAGGATTCATGCATGGAACTCACTGGGTGTCATACAGTTGCCTTGGCAATGCAACCACTCAGCCAGGAGCTGAGTCTCTCCACACCGATCTGTGCAGAATGGGTGGGAGAGCAACTCTGGAGGTATACTTTTAAATACCCCCATTAAAAACCTTTGGGATGAACTAGAATGGATAGTAAGAGCCAAGCCCTCTGGACCTATATCAGTGCCTGACTGCACATTTATGGGCAAACGTTCCCACAGACACCTTTATAATTTTATAGAAAGTCTTCCCAGAAGAATGGAGGCTGATACAATTGAAAAGGGGACAACTTCCTATTCTTGCCTATGTACTTGGAATAGGATGCCCTGTATAGGTATTCCAATACTTTTGTCCGTATATTGTATGTGATGCTATATACTCAGATATGTCTGTATTAGCGTTGTCAGCACATTTGATGCTGTCATGAAGCTGTCAATAATTATAGTATATTATAATGGCAGAGGTGGTATTCGTAGTAAACTGGTCCACTACTATAGACTGTACTATACAACCTTCTACTTATCATGATGTCATGATTTAATGCAGTAAATTGGTGAAGTAATACTGCAGTTAGATTAAATGTATTGACATAAGAGAATAAATCAAAGCTTAGCTGATATAGTTATATTTACGTTCCAGCGTTTAACTGTTCGCCTTGGCTGACGGATAATCTTTACTGGTCTTCAATTAATGATAGTTGCTGTGTCAGGTTATTGATTTGCTGCATTTAGGGTTATAATTCTTTACTTATGTGTTCAGATTACATTCAAAAGTATAGCATTCCTTCTACAACTTAGCCACTAAGCTATTGGGATGTATCTTGGAAGATTTCTTTAAACTGGTATATAGGTCCAAATAGCATCTTTTAAAGGGGTACTCCCCTGGAAAACTTTTGTTTTTTTAATTAGCTGGTGCCAGAAAGTTAAACAGATTTGTAAATTACTTCTATTTAAAGATCTTAATCCTTTAAGTCCTTCAGCCACTGTATACTCCACAGCAAGTTATTTTACTCTTGAATTTCCTTTCTGTCTGACCACAGTGCTCTCTGCTGACATCTCTGTCCATGTCAGGAACTGTCCAGAGTAGGAGAGGTTTGTTATGGGGATTTGCTCCTACTCTGCACAGTTCCTGAAATGGACAGAGGTGTCAGCTCAGAGCACTGTGGTCAGACAGAAAGGAAATAAATAAATAAATAAAAAAAAAGGCACCCTTGTGGGGGTATGTGTATTTTTCTCACCCATATGGGTTACAGGAAGCTGGCTTTTGGGGAACTCACTGAGTCAAATTTGTGATCCACTTGTTTGGGGAGAATCAGGTCTTTTTATTCTTTCCAGACATGAAGGAACGTTATGGCATCCCTGGAAATGCCTTTTATAGGTATCTTCAGCTTAGGCATGCGGTTTAGGTGCAGTTTGGCTCCCTGACGTTTACTCCTACGTTTTCTGAAGTTGAACTTCTTCTGGGCACCACTGATCTTTCTAAACCCCTTACTCAGTCTTATGCTCTTCCCCAGTCGTTGGGGCCTAGTCCTTTCTAAGGATAATTTCGTAAGTGGGTGGATGGACCTGTCTGAATCTCAGTGGAAGGAGGTCGAAGGTACTTATTATTCTACCGTGGTTAGTAGAAGAGATATGTGGATCCAATCTAGATTTGTACTTAGGCTGTATAATACCCCTGCCATATTGAAGTGTATAGGGGTCTCCCCATCTGATCTTTGCTTTCGTGCTCTTCGGAGATAGGTACCTTTTTGCATGCTATGAACAACAGAGAGGCATCAACTGGGCACTGCAAGCGGGAGAAATGAATGTAACAAGCCAAAGAAATGTCTCTGTAGCAGTGGGGGGGGGGTATGATATATAAAGCAAGGTACTGTGTGGTGCTCACGTACAGCGAGATAATGCAAACTTCAACAGAAAAAGAGCAGAAAAAGCGGAGCACACACCTGGAAATCTTGCTTGTGATGATTTATTTCAAAGGAACAACAGCAGGTTCCAACATCCCGACACCCCTAGACCAAGCAGAGCTGGAGCGGCAGGAGCTCTTCACCTGGACGACTGCACAGTTTCACGCTCACGGGCCTCAGGCCCCTGGACCTTTTTGCATGCTGTTTGGGATTGTCCTCTTATCGCCTCATTCTGGAGGGAAGTGATGGGGTTTTAAGTTGACAACTTGGAATTCCCTTTTCTACTCACACCTGTGGTGTGCCTGTTTGGAGTTATTAATGGGGTTGTTTCTGGTTCGCTTAGACGTCTACTGATCCGCTTCCTTCTCTTCTGTGCTCTGAAGGTGGTGGTGATGACCTTGAAGGATACCTCCCCTCCTTCTCTGTCCCGTTGCCTTGGTCTAGTTAATAAATGTGTCCCGCTATACCAGGCATTGTATGTGAGTCGCAAGTGCCCTAAGAAATTTGATATGGTGTGGACCCCCTGGCTTTTACATGTTTGAGCTGACCCTCCGGTCAGATTGTCCCAATAGGTCTGCTATGATACGGTGATGTTTTATGTGGGGGGGGGGGAGGCAGGTTGGGGGGGGTTGGGGTTGCCGGGATGTGTGAGTGTGTGGTGTGATTGTTCCTGTTTGTCTGTGTTGGGTCCTCCTCCAGCGGGGTCTCAGTTGTAGTTTTTATCTATTGTTGGTAAATATTTGATCCTACTTTGTACCCCTGTATATATTATGTTGTTGATCCCTAAGGCCTCTGGAGGTTGTTGTATCTCTGTTTTACCTTGTTGATGTTGTATGTTACTTAACATTGCAAAAATTTTGAAAAAAGAACACGTTTTTCACTGGAACATACAGTAGCTGATAAGTACTGGATGCGTTAAGATTTTTAAATAGAAGTAATTTCCAAATATGTTTAACTTTCTGGCACTAGTTTATTAAAAAAAAAATTCCATTGGAGTACCCCTTTTAAGCTGGCAGTATTGGTATATAGTGTTTGACATGGTCAGGACTCAGGGTTTTTCCATTTTTGCACTTTTGTTTTTTCTTTCTCACCTTCTAAAAATCAGTTTTCCACCAACAGACCTATATGAGGGCTTGTTTTATGCGCTACCAATTTTACTTTGTAATGAAATCAGTCATTTCACCACAAAATCTACGGCAAAACAAAAAAAAACCATTATTTGTGGGTCAAAATTGAAGCCGTAATATTTAGCGGCTTCTGTTTCCACACAGTGCACTTTTCGTTATAAATGACTTATCTTTATTCTGTAGGTACATATGATTAAAATGAGACCCAACTTATATAGGTTTGATTTTGTTTTACGTCTGTTAAAAACATGTAAAACTGTCCTCTTCTGACCCCTATAACTTTTTAGTTTTTCCATATACGGGGATGTGTGAGGGCTAATTTTTGCGCCGTTATCTGTAGTTTTTATCGGTACCATATTTGTTTTGATGGGACTTTTTGATCACCTTTTATAGATTTTTTTAAGGTATGCAAAATGACATTTTTTTTTATTTTTTTTTACGTGTACGCTATTTACTATGTGGTTTAATTAACATTATATTTTTATAGTTCACGCAGCGATACCACATATGTTTATATATTTTTTTTACATATTTATTTATTTTTTGGGAAAAGGGGGGTGATTCAAACTTTTATTAGGAAAGGGATTAATTTACATTTATTACCTTTTTTTTTCTTACTTTTTTTACTCCATTTTTTTAGTCCCCATAGGGGACTGTTACATGCAATCCTTGGATTGCATACACTGATCATTGCTATGCCATAGCATAGCATTGATCAGTGTTATTGGTGCTCAATTGCTCCAGGCTGCTGAGGCTTCCTGGAGCATCAGAGCACCGATCAGACAGCGAGGAAGCAGGTAAGGGCCCTCCCGCTATCCTCTCAGCCGATCATGACACCACGGGTTTACCGTGGTGGTCCTGATCAGCTTAGCTGAGCTGCCAGGAATGTTTTTTATTTTTGATGCGACATCTAATGGGTTAATGCCGGGCATCACTGTGATCGGTCCAGCATTAGACACAGGTCCCGGCGGCTATCAAGAAAAGCGTTCTTTTAGACGTAAAACTGTTGGTGTTTGTGCTTCTCTTTATCTAAGACCTGATATGAGGCAATAAATTCCTGAGTGCCGCCTGCTATTTCTCTTATTACTTATAAAAATGTTTATAAAACGTTCCTTGAAAACAAAAATGGTACCGATAAAAACTACAGATCATTGTAACACTCACGTTTCTGAAGACAGGAACCCCGGTGGATGTGGATCCGCTGGACCTGTGTGGCAGATGACTCAGACCGTACTAGGGAGCGGAGTCTAAGGTGCCACTGGTTTTCACCTGGACTTGCTGCGGCAGGCGACACCCAGGTCGCTAGCCCTGGCACGGCTCGACCACACAGGTGGCTGAGGAGATGCGAGGCACAGGAGGGATAAATCAGCTCGTAGCCTGGATAGCAGAAGGTCAGGGCACTTGGCATAGTAGCGTAGTCTACACATAGCAGGAGGTCAGTAGGCAGGCGGCAGAGGAGCAAGGTCGAGTCACAAAGCAAGATATCAGATACACGGCAAGGCAATAACAGGAATGCTTTCTCTCAGGCTCAAGGCAGCAAAGATCCGGTAGGAAACTGAAACTTATAAATGAGCCACAGGTGGATTACACTAATGAGCGTACTGGCCCTTTAAATCTTAAATCTCCGGCGCGCGCCCTAGGGGAGCAGAGAAGCAGAGGTGGAGGCAGGAAAAACACCCGAAGAGTGACGGACTGGGGCTACAGCAGATAAGAGGACCATGGGCTCACGGACAGCGTGTGCAGCCGGAGTGCATAATGTAACAATCATGGTGCAAATAATGAATACATCCATATATACGGAAAAATAAAAAAGTTATAGGGTTCAGAAGAGGCCAATTTTAAAGGGGTACTCCTGTGGAAAGCTTTTTTTTTATTTTTATTTTTTTAAATCAACTGGTGCCAGAAAATTAACCTCTTAAGGACCAAGGACGTACCGTTAAGTCCTTGGTCCTGCTCCAGTGATATAACGCGGGGTTACACGGTAACCCCGCATCATATCACGGCGGGCCTGGCGTCATAGTGAAGCCGGGACCCGCCGCTAATAGCGCGCAGCGCCGATTGCGGCGCCGCACGCTATTAACCCTTTAGCTGCATGCTCAGAGCTGAGCCGCGCGGCTAAAAGCGAAAGTGAAACCATGCCATTTAACTCAGTGGGCTGTTCGGGATAGCCGTGGCGAAATTGCGGCATCCCGAACAGCTTACAGGACAGCTGGAGGATCCCTACCTGCCTCCTCACTGTCCGATCGCCGAATGACTGCTCAGTTCCTGAGATCCAAGCATGAGCAGTCAAGCAGCAGAATCATCGATCACTGGTTTCTTATGAGAAACCAGTGATCAATGATAAAGATCAGTGTGTGCAGTGTTATAGGTCCCTATGGGAGCTATAACACTGCAAAAAAAAGTGAAAAAAAAAAGTGAATGAATATCATTTAACCCCTCCCCTATTAAAAGTTTAAATCACCCCCCTTTTCCCATAAAAAAAAACCACAGTGTAAATAAAAATAAAAATAAACATATATGGTATCACCGCGTGCGGAAATGTCTGAATTATAAAAATATATCATTCATCAAACCGCTCGGTCAATGGCGTGCGCGGAAAAAAATTCCAAAGTCCAAAATAGTGCATTTTTGGTCACTTTTTATATCATTTAAAAATGATCAATAAGTCCTATCAATACAAATGGTACCGTTAAAAACTTCAGATCACGGCGCAAAAAATGAGCCCTCATACTGCCCCATACACGGAAAAATAAAAAAGTTATAGGGGTCAGAAGATGACAATTTTAAACGTATTAATTTTCCTGCATGTAGTTATGATTTTTTCCAGAAGTACGACAAAATCAAACCTATATAAGTAGGGTATCATTTTAATCGTATGGACCTACAGAATAAAGATAAGGTGTCATTTTCACCGAAAAATTTACTACGTAGAAAACAGAAGCCCCCAAAAGTTACAAAACGGCGTTTTTTTTTTTCCATTTTGTCGCACAATGATTTTTTTTTCTGTTTCACCTTAGATTTTTGGACAAAATGACTGACCGTCATTACAAAGTCAAATTGGTGGCGCAAAAAATAAGCAATCATATGGATTTTTAGGTGCAAAATTGAAAGAGTTATGATTTTTTAAAGGCAAGGAGCAAAAAACGAAAATGCAAAAACGGAAAACCCCCGGTCCTTAAGGGGTTAAACAGATTTGTAAATTACTTCTATTAAAAAATCTTGATTCTTCCAGTACTTTTTAGGGTCTGTATACTACAGAGGAAATGCTTTTCTTTTTGGATTTCTCTTTTGTCACGACCACAGTGCTCTCTGCTGACCTCTGCTGTCCATTTTAGGAACTGTCCAGAGCAGCATATGTTTTCTGGATTTTTCTCCTGCTCTGGACAATTCCTAAAATGGACAGCAGAGGTCAGCAGAGAGCACTGTGGTCATGACAGAAGAGAAATCCAAAAAGAAAAGCATTTCCTCTGTAATATAGCCCCTAAAAAGTACTGGAAGGATTAAGATTTTTTAATAGATGTAATTTACAAATCTGTTTAACTTTCTGGCACCAGTTAATTAAAAAAGGGAGTACCCTTTTAAACATATTAATTTTGGTGCCTGTAGTTATAATTTTTTCTTAAGTAGTAAAATAACATAAAACCTATATAAATTAGGTATCCTCGTGAATGTATGGACCTACAGAATAAAGATACGCGGTCATTTGTACTGAAAAGTGCACTGCGTAGAATCGGAAGCCCCCAAAATTTACAAAATGGCGTTTTGGTTTAAATTTTGCCCCACAAATATTTTTTTTCTGGTTTTGTCATAGATTTTGTGGTGAAATGATTAATGGTATTACAAAGTAAAATTTGTGTGCTAAAAAAAAAGAAGATGATGAGGAAAAAACAAAAGTGCAAAAAGGAAAAATGGCCCAAGAAGGAAGGGGTTAAGCACATTCATTTTTGTAGTAAAATTAAATAAACTCTATATACATTGAGTATTGTTGTAATCATATAGACCTACAGAATAAAGATAAGGCGTAATTTTTACCAAAAAGTACACTGTATTGAAATGGAAGCTTCCAAAAGCTACACAATGGAAATTGGCCTGTTCCTTAAAGGGTTTAAAGATAGAATAAATGAAATGTATGTCCCCAATGAATACTTATCCCCTGTCTGTAGTGTTGTGGATGAGTCACTGATCGATGGGAGTTCGGATAGATATGTTGCCACTCTTTCATCTCTCTTGGCAATGCAATGATAGCCAAGAACAGTGCTTGGCTTTCTTATTTAATTGACATCTGTACAATGTCCATGGCCCAGCACTTCATCTAGCAAATCAACCTATGTACTTCTTATAGGTCAAGATGTATTCTGGGGTTCCCCTCCTGGTGCCTCCTGCTGGAATAGGGGTGCTGCTATTGCCCTGTTTTGTTGTCAATATACTTGATACAAAATATGTTGTCTCTGTCTAATGCCCTTCTCTTGTTTGCCCTTGCGGGATCTTACTGTACCGTTCTACTGGAAGTAAAGTAATTGAACAGAGTATGCTGGTGTGGTAGCCCTTGGGGGGTGTATGGTAGGGATGGTATGAGGTTGGTATATGAGAGGTTAATATTAACCCCTTAACGACGCAGGACGTATATTTACGTCCTGCGCCGGCTCCCGCGATATGAAGCGGGATCGCGCCGCGATCCCGCATCATATCGCGTCGGTCCCGGCGCTAATCAACGGCCGGGACCCGCGGCTAATACCACACATCGCCGATCGCGGCGATGTGCGGTATTAACCCTTTAGAAGCGGCGGTCAAAGCTGACCGCCGCTTCTAAAGTGAAAGTGAAAGTGACCCGGCTGCTCAGTCGGGCTGTTCGGGACCGCCGCAGTGAAATCGCGGCGTCCCGAACAGCTGATCGGACACCGGGAGGGCTCTTACCTGCCTCCCCGGTGTCCGATCGACGAATGACTGCTCCGTGCCTGAGATCCAGGCAGGAGCAGTCAAGCGCCGATAATGCTGATCACAGGCGTGTTAATGCACGCCAGTGATCAGCATTAGAGATCAGTGTGTGCAGTGTTATAGGTCCCTATGGGACCTATAACACTGCAAAAAAAATGTTAAAAAAAAGTGTTAATAAAGGTCATTTAACCCCTTCCCTAATAAAAGTTTGAATCACCCCCCTTTTCCCATAAAAAAAATAAAACAGTGTAAAAAAAATAAAAAATAAACATATGTGGTATTGCCGCGTGCGTAAATGTCCGAACTATAAAAATATATCATTAATTAAGCCGTACGGTCAATGGCGTACGCGCAAAAAAATTCCAAAGTCCAAAAAAGCGTATTTTGGTCACTTTTTATATCATTAAAAAATGAATAAAAAGTGATCAAAAATTCCGATCAAAACAAAAATCATACCGATAAAAACTTCAGATCACGGCGCAAAAAATGAGTCCTCATACCACCCCATACGTGGAAAAATAAAAAAGTTATAGGGGTCAGAAGATGACATTTTTAAACGTATAAATTTTCCTGCATGTAGTTATGATTTTTTCCAGAAGTGCGACAAAATCAAACCTATATAAGTAGGGTATCATTTTAACCGTATGGACCTACAGAATAATGATAAGGTGTAATTTTTACCGAAATATGCACTGTGTAGAAACGAAAGCCCCCAAAAGTTACAAAATGGCGTTTTTTTTTCGATTTTGTCGCACAATGATTTTTTTTTCCGTTTCGCCGTGCATTTTTGGGTAAAATGACTAATGTCACTGCAAAGTAGAATTGGCGACGCAAAAAATAAGCCATAATATGGATTTTTAGGTGGAAAATTGAAAGGGTTATGATTTTTAAAAGGTAAGGAGGAAAAAACGAAAGTGCAAAAACGGAAAAACCCTGAGTCCTTAAGGGGTTAACCCAGTCACTCGTGATGCCAGGGTGAGGGCTGGTATGCTGAATCTATGTTCCGGCCTATCGCCGCCCTTCCCAGAAGCGATAGGTGCAATGAAATGACTGAAGGTCCACAAGCAGATTTAACTTGAACTTGAATAACTTTACTGCAGTGCTTGCAATATCCAATGCGTAGTAACAGTCTCATATAACAGTTCTTAGGTTGCTTAGCGACTGGCAGAAGTTGCGGACCTTGCATTAAACTTATAGTCTCTGAATTTAGGGGGTGATGTGCAGATCCATCCGGATTTAGGGGAAATATTGGGTCCGGTGATACTGCAGAGTGCTTAGGGGATGACACATTCAGCCGTTGCCGCAAGGCTCAGGCCTAACTCACTGCGATTACTGCTATACAGGTATTGCTTGCTCAGGAACAAGAGAGAGATAAGATGGCCACCGCTCCCTTATATGGGCAGGGGGCGTGGCGATTTTGATTGGTCTGAACGTCTGCCACTCACTTTTCATGGTATCATGGGATTGCTTACATCACAGGATCTATATACATTGCAAAAACCCAAAATGAGACTAGAGATACCAAAGTGAGGCCTGGAACGCATCCAGAATGAGGCATGGAACGCATCACATGACCCGAAGGCCCTGCGACACCATGGAAACAAGTAATTAACCATTTATATGCAGAAATAATACTATATACATTATTCTATGGATAAATTAGAAATCTATACACTATAATAGAGGCGACTAACAGATATTACTAAGTCCTAGGGACTCTGGCTACGGGGACCCATAGATAAATAAGTACCGTATGAAATGCGGTACTGGGACACCACACTGGCATAACAATTATCCAGCTAGATTAAATCCCTTTTTCTTGTAATAGAAGGGGAATCATCTGATTTTCTAATAATATGCGTTTCAGAAAAGTCTTTTCATTTTATTTACTCTTACTTTTTGAGTTTTTTTTAAGACCCAGAAAGTCATCTTTAACTATTCCAAATTCAATGGAGTAATTTCAATAGCATTATTTTTTTTTATATAGCACCAACACGTTCCACAGCGCTAACTGATTATTGAACCAGTTAGTATGTTGTGTGTAAAGAAACCGCATTAACCTGAGGAAACCAACACTAAAATAGGGCAAACACACAAACTCCATGTAGATGGTATCTTTTGTCCTGCTTGTACCTCAACATTACTAACATACATTCCCTGCAGAATTTGGGGGCATTTAGTGTATGAATAGGTTATCTACAGACATTGGTTCTTTATGGAGATACATCCATCCAGATGTCCTAACACTCCTGAAATAAAAAATGTTGAACTCCAAACCTCCACTGTTAAGAATAAAGTATAAATAAATAAATAAATATATATATATATATATATATATATATATATATATATAGTATAAAGTCTATATATATACAGTGGTCCCTCAACATACGATGGTAATCTGTCCAAACAGACCATCGTTTGTTGAAACCATTGCATGTTGAGGGATCCGTGCAATGTAAAGTATAGGACAGTGGTCTACAACCTGCGGACCTCCAGATGTTGCAAAACTACAACACCCAGCATGCCCGGACAGCCGTTGGCTGTCCGGGCATGCTGGGTGTTGTAGTTTTGCAACATCTGGAGGTCCACAGGTTGTAGACCAGTGTTAGAGGAAGTTGTACTCACCTGTCCCCGCCACTCCGGACCGTCACCCCTCGTCACCGCTGCCCTGGATGTCGCCGTCCATCATTGTCGCCGCCTCCCCGAGGTGTCCCCAACGCTCCGGCAAGGCCTCTGCTTCCCCGGCATCCGCGCTCTCCATCGCAGCCATCACATCGCTACGCACGCCGCTTTCATTGGATGACGGGACGGCGTGCACAGCGACGTGATTATGTCGATGGAGAGCGCCGACGATGCAGAGGATCCCGAAGAGGATGCGCCGGAGCCCTGAGGACAGGTAAGTGATCGTCAGCGGACCACACGGGGCACCGTAAACGGCTATCCAGTGGCAGCTGAAGCAGTCTGCGCTGTCGGATAGCCGTTTATGCGATGGCCTGACATACAAAAGCATCGTATGTTGATGCTGCCTTCAACATGCGATGGCCTCTGAGAGGCCATCGCATGTTGAAATTATTGTATGTCGGGGCCATCGTAGGTCGGGGGATCACTGTGTATATATATACATATATATATGCCCAATGATTTTATATCACTTACATACAAGAAATGATGTTAATGTTATATCAATGATACATATAACAGAAAGGTTCTTTATGTGTGTTTTCTTTAACATTTTGGTATCTTTATAAATCTGTATGTCATCATTCGGATGCTATATCAACATCATATCACAGCTGATTTATCTAAGCAATAACTAGTGGAGCTGAGGGTTTTATTTTTGCCACATTCCATTTCTTTATTACGTTATTGAATCAATGTGAAGGTTTATAGTTCACATTTATCATAATCAGGGCGTAATGTGGTATAAATATACAAGCCAGCCAAGTTTAGTTCCAAACTGTCATATAAATCCTGCTTACTTTTCCGGTACATTTTAATACTAATATGCAGAAATAAGTACAAGGCTGTTTTGTATGTTTATATATGTGAGAAAATGTTTCACTCTCTTTCACAATTACAAAGCCTGGTACACTATGTATTCATACTGTTTCTAAAATAGGGAAAATCTTACACCTATTTATTTTTGTAATTGCCTCAGCCAAGGGCAATAAAAACAATAAGACTGTAATAAAATAAACCCTACACACAATTTGTATTTCTTAGGGTGCATTCACACCACGTTTTTGCAATACAGTTCCCGTATCAGGTTTTTTATTAAAAACGGATTCACTCAAAACCTGACTAAATTGTATCAAAATGTGTGTACAAATTTCAACCCGTATACAGTTAAAAACCGTATACGGTTTGAAAAGTGATGTCCGGTTGCATCTATTTTGTGAGAGAAAAACTTATACGTTTTTAACTTTTCACTCCATTTTGAATAAAGTTTCACTTGTTTGATTGAAATTCCAAGAAAAAATACTGTGCAAAGCCAAAAACCGTATGGTGAAAACTGGATGGAACCGTACGTACATATGGTTCTGTAGGGTTCCCATTGACTCCCATGTAAAAAAAAAAACGTATACGGTTTAATACAGTTTTTTACCCGGACCAAAAAACGTGGTAGACTGTGATTTTGGGAACAGGAAAAAAAACTGACAAAACTGTACAGGATGCAAAACGGACACAACCTGATGCATCTTTTTGGCATACGGTTTTCAATGGAGAGTCCATGCATACGGTTTTCAATACAATTCCATACGGTTTTCACATTGAAAATGTATACAGGAACTGTATTGCAAAAATGTGGTGTGAATGCAGCCTTACTTAGCTTTCATGAAGAAAACAAAGGCATCTAACTTTAAAATAATTGGTGGCAACTTATTGTTGTTTAGATCTGTCATGATACCGTTAACATCCGTTATTAGCTGTTAAAACATCCATTCATGTCTGTTAATGTCAGTTTTTTTATAACCATTCTTGTTTTTTTTTCTGAGCATGCTAGTAGCAAAAATGAATTAAATGATGGATATACATAATGAGTATATAGGAGAAACTTGAAAAATTAGAATATTGTGCAAAGTTCATTTATTTCAGTAATGCACCTTAAAAGGTGAAACTAATATATGAGAGAGACTCATTACATACAAAGCAAGATAGTTCAAGCTGTGATTTGTCATAATTGTGATGATTATGGTTAAAGCTCATGAAAATCCTCAAGTGGCCCCCCAATTACTATGATTTGGGGAGCCATGTCATCTGCTGGTGCTGTCCACTGTGCCTCATTAAGTCCAGGGTCAACGCATCAGTCTACCAGGAGATTTTGGAGCACTTCATGCTTCCTTTCCTTTTAAGTTGCATTAATGAAATACAATAAATTTTTGCACGAGTTTCACCCGTAATGGAGTTACTTGTGTCACCATAAACTACAATGTTAAATTACTACATTCGTTATTACATCCGTTATTTATGACGGAAAAACAAATCCTGCATGCCAGTCTTTTCTCTGCTCAAAAATAAAGCAAATTCAATGCAAAGGAGAATAACAATGTACAGCAGAGATAAAAATAAGCCCATTGACATGAATGGGATCCGTTACCTTATTTTACCATCTCTGTTGCTCATTTCTATATCAGAGATGAGCAAAGGAGGTTAAAAATGCTAATGTGAATCTAGCCCGGTTAGGCTGGGTTCACATATGTCCGGCATCCGGCATAGGTGAACTCAGCCTAGATCTGGACGCAACTGATGCCACAACTGATGAGAAGTTGTATGGCATCCGGCGTCCATTGTTTCTGGACAGTGGACAGGGGAACACAGCAAGCTGCGTTCCCCTGTCTGGTGCCCTCCGTTCTGTCCAACCATCCAACGTCAAAATTGAGACGCCAGATGATTGTGAACTGTCCCATTCAAATGAATGGGATCAGTTTAAGCATCAGTTTCCCTCTGGAGCACGCCGGAGGGAAACAATGATGGACGCCTGATATATGTGAACCCAGCCTTACTCGTCTCTCTTGTAGCCCACAATATAGCATATCCAAAAAAAGTGAAAAGAAAGAAGCACTGGTGCAGAGAACTCACAGATATGGGGGAATTGTGCTCACCTGAAAATGTTGCAATAGTCACAACAAATATTTAATGCAGATCCTACAGGCGTTTTTGCTCTCTGGTCATTTCTTTGTCTCAGTAGACATTCAGAAACTCTGGCGAGCTGAGTACATCAGGCCATTGAAGGATAGGAAATAGCAGGCTTACTGCTGGTACCTTTGGTTGAGTGTTCTTGGAGGCAGCCAAGATATGAGGTTAAATTTCACAGACACAGACCAAGTTATGGTTCCAGTACCTTATGTAGGATTTCATAAAACAATCCAGTGAGCAACGTGTTTTGAAGGTAGGTGAAGGCGGCCTTGTTCCTTTGGCTCATGATAGCTTTGAATATGTATATGTTTAGTCCTGAGACAAATAATAAAAACATGTTTCAACTATTTATTTTCTTTGAAAGCCTTTTCCTAAGGTAGATAGAGCAATCATTCTTTTACTGGCAGATCTTTTGGAATACTATTGGGATAGAAAACCACTGTGATAGAGCAAAATAACTGAACAAAAAAATGAATGTTTACTACAAACACATAAACAATCAATATCTTTATAGCTCTCAAAACACACTTCAATGATACATCCTCAGTGATAGAGCTTACAACCTCTGGCTCTTCTTTGCCACTCAGTGGCCGGACCTGTCAGAAGGCTCCTTTTTATTTAATGTTCATTATAGATTCAGCGAAGCATCAGATCAAGTGGGAAAACTGAAGAACTGTCTCACTTATATACAGCGGCTGAAGGAACCTGCTGCCACACTGCAAACAAGCTGGGAAAAGTGATCTGAGGGAGAATTTTCCTCTACCCCAAACCCAAGAAATGAAAATGATAATGCAAGCTTTTTTCCTTCTGGTTATTGTTACATTTTCAAAGTGTGCGGTCATAACCGGGGTAAGTCCTGCAATATTTGATTCTTATTGGTTAATGATAGTCATTTTAATCAATGACATTGGAAAACAAATTGTACACTCTATAGGGGATCAATATTTAAAAAAGATCCCGTCCTCAAGATGAACGGAAATGGAATTTTGTCTATAAACATTATCCTTATATAGAATTCAGCATGTTCACACACTTTACATTCCAATTCTTGAATACAAAGCCAGGAATGGATTGGAAAAAAAAGAGTTTCAGTCTTTCCTTTACATGTGTCCTCCATATATGATCTGTTCCTGGCTTTGTTTTCAATAATTGCAATAAAAAACCTGAACGTGTGAACACAGCCTCAGACTAACATTTTAATCTCAAATTGACAATCTGATTATTTCAAACTAAAATCCAATTTTATTTTAGTTGTAGAAGACATTTTAAGTAAGAATTAAGGTGTTAGGATAATGTAGGAATAATCTATTCAAAATCATATTATGACTATGCATCACATATTATGGGAGTATAACGTCCAGCAATTGCCAGTCACAATGCAATTCTATGGCAATGGAGGTATAGATGTAAATCACATATAAAACATAGCATGTAAATCAATAGAACGTAAAGTTACAGGTAAAATACAAAAATTAGACACTTTTATTTATACATCGAATGAGTATGTTTGGTATATGTAAGTTGCTGTCTCTATGACCCCGGATACTAATTCAATGGTAAGGGATTGATTCTACAGCCAGGATTATAAAATACGTGCACATTTTTGTGCTCTGACACACTGTTAGGAAAGGGACTGTGGATATTACCCTCTTAGTGACATTTTGCATCTAAAGAAGCTAAATTAAATTTGTACAGTAGTATAATTGAATTCTTTCTAAGCCATAGTCCTATATTTAGTGATCACTACACACTAAATGTCATCTCACTTAGTGTGTTTGGGTGTGTGCGTGTGAAACAGTTTTATGGTGTGTTCACACTTTGTTGTAATTATTGAATACAAAGACAGGAACAAATCAAAAGTGGAGGACATGAATAAAGAAAAGACTGAGACTTCCATTTGTGGCTTTGTATGCAACAACTGCAAAAATTAAGAATTAAAAAAAAAATTGCATTTAAGAATAGTCCTGCAATATTACTGGCCACTGAGCCTTACAACAGACTAACACTACCTGCTCTATAGAGATCACATCTCAGCAGCAGGGAAGAATACTGTAAAAAGTAACTCTCATTCAGATCCTTTGGATAGGGGATAAGATGTCTAGGGGCAGAGTACCCCTTTAACACTACAGAATGCCTGCTGAATCTCCGCTCGTGGAATTCAGAGAGCGGAGATTCAGCCTGGCAGCCGCCGTTGGTGGTAGGACACCTCGGCACTGCGGCATCATTGACGTCTATGCAGTGCTTGCAGAATTCCGCACAAAGAATGAACACGTGCAAAAAATTTCAGCAGCAGAATTTTCCGCAGCAAAAATTGCTCAGTGTGAAATTACCCATTCACACTGATGTAAAAGTTCACTGCGCGTAATTCCGCTAGCGGAATTCAACCCGCGGAATTATTCGGAATTCGTTGTGTGAATGGACCCTAACACCCCTCCGGCCCTTTAAAAAGCTCTGTATCTTACTGTTCTTCTTGCTCACAGCAGGAGAAAGTTGACGTTTCCCAGCAGGCATGACATCACTGAAGCCTCCTGGGGGACCACTTCCGCCCTCACATGGTTGCAGTGCTGTGATGAATAGAAGACCTCAAGCTCTGTGCATCTTTTCAGTCTGTGCAGCTTTCAGTGAGGCTCATTGCATCTTCCAGTGAGGCTCTGTGCATCTTTCAGTCTGTGCAGCTTTCAGTGACGCTCTCTCCAGCTGTCAATCAAGCTTAGTGCAGAGAAGCACTTCCTGAGTTTGGTCTTCTGCCAGGCCGGGAGGAGACCAAACTCACTATATTAAAGGAAATCTGCAGTAAAATAAACTTATACCCTATCCACAGGACCCCCATGATCTCCTGCATGGGGCAGCCAACACGCCTCGTCTATGGAATTCTATGGGAGAGGCGGGGATACAGCGTATGTGCATCCCCGCCTCTCCCATAGAGCTGTATGGAGAGGCATGTCCATAGAGCTCAGTGAGCTCTACGACACGTGCATTATCCGGCACACGGTGCGGCAATGCAGGTGCCACGTTTGGGAGATCGCTGCAGGTCCGGAGGGATCCTGTGGATAGGGGAATACATTTATTTCACTGCAGTTGTCCTTTAATTGTGGCAGGGAGCAAAACATAGCCACCTAGTAGCCGTTTTTTCTATTACATTTTAAACATATTTATGTTAATCATTTTAAAAACAAGTGAATGGGAAAGTGTCTGCTAATTACACAATGAACATTATATTAAACGTTTTATTTGGTGACAGGTACTCTTTAACAGATTAGTTTATAAAATAAGTCTTTTGTATTGTCTTAGGCCTGTGAAAGAGATCTACAATGTGGAGTTGGATCTTGCTGTGCAATCAGTCTGTGGTTACGTGGACTAAGAATGTGCACACCAATGGGACAGGAAGGAGAGGAATGTCATCCTTTCAGCCACAAGGTAAATTCTGTCTTCCAGAAATTAGGGCAAAGAGTGAGCACAGATCCATCACATACACAATTGTAAGGGGTGACCTTAAATGGATTATCTGGGACTATTGTCAATAATATAAACTTACGATATGTCACCAATATTTGGTCATGGAGGTATGCCATAAAGGTACATATTAAGAGCTCTATTTGTGACCCTTTGCATTTGACTATCCTAGAGTACATGGTGGTGATTTCTGGTGTCTATGGTGTCTAAAGTTGCCAGTGTAGTTATAATATTCCCTGGGTCCTTAACCCCTTCCCGCTATAGGACGTTTGCATACTTCCAATCATCCGACATGTTTGCGCAATTGGACGTATGCATACGTCATAGCGAGCTCCGGCACTGACGCGGGCAGCGCAGGAGATCGGCAACGGGACCCGACTGTCAATCACAGCCGGAGTCATGCCGCAGGTGCCGGAGCCGCGATCGCGCCGGTCCCAGCAGCATTAACCCCATAGATGCCATGATCAATCCTGATCACGGCATCTATGGTGTTGACAGGGGGAGCGCTCTCCCCCTGCTCTCCAATGGCGGCACCGCGATACAATCGCGGGTCGCTGTTGGTTGCTATGGCAGCAGGAGGTCAGATCATGACCTCCTGTCTGCCTGCTACGGAAGCCTGTGAGATCCAGCCAGAGGCTGGATCGCACAGGCTGTAGTGTGTGCAGCTCATCAGGTTATACTGTGCTGCAGTACAAATGTTTTGCAGCATAGTATAACCTGTAAAAAGTGTAAAATATAAAATAAAAGGTTCTTCAATAAAAGTATGAAGTGTAAAAAAAATAAAAAATAAATGCCCCTTTCCCAATAAAAGCCCTGTATCATCACCAAAAAAGATAAAAAACACAAATCATATACATAATAGGTATTGCCACGTCCGTAATGACATGTACTATAAAACTATAATGTAAATTATCCCACACGGTGAACACCGTAAAAAAAACATTAAAAAAGCGCAAAATTCGCCAATTTTGGTACAAATAGAGGAATAAAAAAGATCAAAAGGTAGCACGTAGCACAAAAATGATACCAATAAAAATTACAGCTCATCCCGCAAACAACAAGCCCTTACTCGAACGAAAAATAAAAAAGTTACGGCTGTTGGAAAATGAATGGCAGAAAAAGAATTTTGCTCAGAAAAGGTAAAAAATGGGTTGGTGGTTAAGGGGTTGATATCTATTTTTCCCATTTATAGAGTCATGAAGTAGAATGACTACTTCAGGCATTCAGTGCTTATCTATTCCCTGACAAATTGATTATATGATGCATGCATCGGAGGAGAAATGACAACTGACACACATCCAGGTTTACCAAAACTCTTCTGTTTATTAAAGCGTTTACAAGGGTTTATAAGGCTTCAAGATTAACATAAATTACCACCCATATTATCGATCATTATTCAATGATGTGTATGTGTACGCGGTTTGTCATGCACTAGGTTTATAGTCTTGTTTTTCTCTTAAGCGTGGAGTGATCATAATTTGTTCCTCTTTCCTTCCAGATGGTCAGCCTGACATTTATCAATCAGGCATTATTAGGCAAGCATTATCAGGCGTTGTTCCACACGTATCTTGGTACAGCCATCACTATCTTTTTACAAAAGTAATATTAGTAATCAAACAAAGTTCAATCTTGATACTTAGGCCACACTGGAAGGAAGGTTATATGCCATCTGTTACATATGAGCTAGTATTTGCAAAAGCCAAGCAAAATGTGAAATAGACATATTACTGAATTAAAGTGAAATAGACATTGTATTGTATTATATATGATTTTGTTTAAATATATTTTCATTTTACTACAATTCCCCCTTTGATAACATATTTATTTCAACATTCTTGCCCTAACAAAGTCCTATCTCATCTGTCCTATGTACTTCTCCAACTTTTTTTTTTCTTGCTGTATGTTAGACAAGTCATGGATTTTCCATGACCCCCCTTGCCATTTGTACATAGGTTTTCAGATGTTGTCCCTTACATATTTCATGTTTTAGTATTTGGGTATTTCTGCAGGGGTGCATGGGGTTCATCAGGGTATTCTTCATAGTCGATGTTTGTCATCAAGGGAGTAGCATTGTCCATGGATTTTTCCACACATAGTGAGAGGCGTGGCTCCAGGTGCTTCCCCCCCCCCCCCCCACCTTGACTGAGGTGGACGTAGTCAGCAGAACCCGAAATGGACCATCAAATCTGGGCCCAAGAGTATTCTTTCTCATTAATATTTTCACTAATACCCAATCACCATGTAATAGCCTGTGAGTCCCAGCAACTGCTTCAGGATCTGGAAGAGAAGAAAACATGTATCTTAGTCAACTCCTTTGATAATGCGGTCACATAATTAGTAAGTGCATCAGATTGTACTTGTAGCTGCTGAGGATGGTAACACCCTAATCTGGGGGCAGTGCCGAACAAAATCTTAAAGGGAGATAGAGAATGAGAGGGTGTATCTGACACTATAGAGGGCAATGGGTAGACTATCGGGCCATGGTAAACCAGTCTCTTGGGACATTTTCAACATTCGGGTTTTAAGGGTGCCGTTCATTTTCTCCACCTTACCACTGCTCTGAGGATGGTAGGGGGTGTGAAAGGATAAAATGACTCCTAGGGCAGACCAGATTTCCTTTTTCACCGTAGCTGTGAAAGCAGGTCCTTTGTCACTTTCTATGACTTCAGGTACTCCATATCGGCATACTATCTCATTGCGGAGCTTCTTGGCTATTGTCTTGGCTGTCATATTGCCGTTTGGATAGGCTTCTGGCCATCCTGAAAACATATCCACTACCACAAGGGCATATTCAAATCTTCCACTCTTTGGCATCTGTATGTGGTCAATTTGTGTCCTTTGAAATGGGTACTGTGCTCTGGCCAAGTGTTTCCAGGGTGTCTTCTCTATGCGGCCTGGGTTGCACTTAGCACAAATGGCACAGGACTTGCAGTAATTGTCTGTTAGTGGTGTAATTCCTGGTGCTGTGTAGTACTTTTGAATTAGAGCATTCATGAGAGTTTTTGACAAGTGGGCTGCTCCATGTGCCCACTGTACCACCGCTGGGTACATACTTTTTGGTAAGCAGGGTTTCCTATTGTTTTCAAATAGGCCATTTCTATTTAGCACAGCTCCTTTTTGTTTCCATATGTTCTTTTCTTTAGGGCTTGCTGCGTCTTGTATCTCCTTCAACTGGGATTTTTCCACTGGGAGGGTCTGTAAGGCCAACGTCGGTGTGTCCTCCACTCTGCTCTTCACTTCCTGTGAATTTATGGCTGCTTGTTTGGCCACAGAGTCTGCTAAGTTGTTGCCTTTTGCTTCTTTAGAGTTCAGTCATCCATGGTCCTTCACTTTCAGAAGCGCCACTTCAGTTGGGAGGAGTAAGGCATCCATCAGATCCTTAAAGGGGTTATCCAGGAAAAAAACTTTTTTATATATATCAACTGGCTCCAGAAAGTTAAATAGATTTGTAAATTCATTCTATTAAAAAATCTTAATCCTTTCAGTACTTATGAGCTTCTGAAGTTAAGGTTGTTCTTTTCTGTCTAATTAATCTCTGATGACACGTGTCTCGGGAAATGCCCAGTTTAGAAGCAAAGTCCCATAGCAAACCTCTTCTAAACTGGGTGGCTCCCGAGACACGTGTCATCAGAGATTACTTAGACAGAAAAGAACAACCTAAACTTCAGAAGCTCATAAGTACTGAAAGAATTAAGATTTTTTAATAGAAGTAATTTACAAATCTGTTTAACTTTCTGGAGCCAGTTGATATATAAAAAAAAGTTTTTTCCTGGATAACCCCTTTAATGGCCATACCATGTTTTACCGGTGTTCCTGCTGCCGTCAGGAAGCCCCTAGTTTTCCAAAGCAAGCCAAAATCATGGGTGGCGCCAAACGTGTAGGCAGAGTCAGTGTAGATATTTGCTGTCCGGCCTTCTGCCAATTAGCATGCCATGATGAGCGCTTGAAGTTAAGCTTCTTGTGCCAACATTGTAGGAGGGAGAGCCTCCGCTTTTAGAACCGTGTCCTCTGTAGTGACAACATATCCTGTGTGGTACTTTCCATGTTCATCTGCAAATCTTGAGCCATCCACAAAGATTATGAGGTCTGGGTTTGGCAGTGGAGTTTCACTTACAGATGGCAAGTGCGTTGTTTCCATCTTCATCAGCTCAAAACAGTCATGTGAGTGATTACCTTGAGCCTCTTCACCTTGATCCTCTTCATCACCATCATTTGTTCCTCTTTCCTTTCCAGCCTGACATTTATCGATCGGGGAGTATTAGGCAAACATTATCAGGCGTTGTTCCGCACGTATCTTGGTACAGCCATCACTATCTTTCTACAACATTAATATTAGTAATCAAAGTTCAATCTTGATACTTAGGCTACAGGTTATATGCCATCAGTTACATATGAGCTAGTGTTTGCAAAAGCCAAGCAAAATGTGAAATAGACATATTACTGAATTAAAGTGAAATAGACATTGTATTGAATTATTATATATGATTATGTATAAATATATTTTCATTCTACTACAGTCATATGAGGGCTTATGTTTGTGAGAAAAATTTGATTTTGTAACAACACCCTTAATTTTATAATAAAATATTCTTTAAAACAGAAATATACTACAATTACTGAGCAATTAAATTGACATTTTATCCTTATTTGTCAGGTAGGTATAATTACAATACCCAATTTGTATAGTTTTTGTGTTCTGTTTTACTACTTTGCCACTTTTTGTCCCCCAATAACTTTTCTGTCTACGAGGCTGCATGGGGCCTCATTTTTGCACAATTGTTTTTTTATCAATACCTTTTTGCCCATATATTGTCACATGCAGGGAGTAAAATGTCAACAAAATAAACATACAATACAGATGGAGGTCGGGACACTTTATGAAATCACACACACTAACAGAAAAAATAACTAAACATACAATCACAATGGGCCTCATTTACTAAGAGTGTCGGGTTTTTACTAGCGGGAAATGTTGTTTGAGACTTGCAGGATTCCTCACTATTTATTATGGGGACAAGTCGGGAACATTTTCTGACCAGCATTATCTAGGTGGAAATTTCCAGTCATTTATCCACAGGATTTTCTGTGAATTCAATAGTAAATAGGTTGAGTTGTGAAACCACGCCCCCTTTGGGTTGACTAAACCCACTTTGTGACAGACAACGCCCCTTTTTTGGCTTTTCACAGTGCAGTGTCGGGTTTGTCAGATTTTCCTGGCGCAGGCACTCTGCGCCAAAATAACCAGACAAAAACTTGTCGGTTTCAGCTTAGTAAATAAGGCCCAATATGTCACAGTCCACAAGCCGAGTCAGTAACAAGAGATAACAGAAAAGCCAAATTGCAGAAACAGGAGAGAAGTTGGAAAGCAGAGCCAATAGGTCAATTATACAAGAAATAAAAGATACAGTACAATCGCTAGCTAGGAGTATGAGCTCTTTTGACACGGCAAGGGATGACATGTCAATAAGAAAATGCCCATTTAAAACGAAAGAAAAAGTATCCTAGTTTGAAAACTCCTTTATACTGCAGACAAAACACCTTAAAAAACATATTGCGTTATTTAGGTAAAAAAATACTGCATCAAGATGTGGCAGTTTTTAAAAAATGCAGCATGCTCTTGATGTGGTGTTTTTTCACACAATTTGCACCGATTTATTTCCTATAGACCTTAAAAGATTGTCTTCCTGCTTACAAAATGGATGTGTAAATATAAATTGCAGTTTGTTATGTGTTTTTAGGGTACCTTCACATGGGAGCGCATCCGCAACATATTTGACACAGCAGGTGCTCTGCCGGCACACACAGAGTTACGGCAAGAGTGAGCTCCCTGCTACTGCTGTCGTAGCTCTGTGTATCAGCTTGTGACTGCCGGTGGGAAATCCGCAGTCACGGGCGGACACACAGAGCTATGGCAGTGACAGCAAGCTTTTGCTGTAACTCTGTGTGTGCCGGCAGAGCATCTGCAGTGTTGTTAAATACACTGCGGATGCGCTCCTATGTGAACGTAAACTTTTAATAATTTTTTATTTATTTACATTTTTCAAAAGAAATCTTTGTCAAAGAATTATGCAACAAAAATGCAACAGAAAAATACAACCTGAAATGTGCGTCATACAATACACTAAAATGCTTCAAGAACTGCATAAAAACATTATAAAAAGTATGTGTATAAAATATCAAACTGCTCTTACACTTGACATGCTTTTGTTAGTATGGATTTTCTTACCTCGGCTTCTAAATAAGAAGCTCTGTCCTGAGCGGCAGAAATATGGATGTGGCTGCTGTAAAGGTGCCAGTACACCTTTAAAGTGGACAAACTTTCCATTGTCGGCAGGTTTGGCCGACTATCTAAGGTGTATGGCAGCCTTCCGATTCTCCACTGACAGATGATGTTGATAGAAAGTTTCTAAATTCATGCAAGTCTCTAATGTACTCTTGTTACAAATGTTGCATGGTTTCTGAGTAAATTAAGCAACTCACCCCTGCTGAAAGTACTAAAATTTGTCAGTGTCACGTCTCCGCTCTGTGGTCGCCCTCTGCCATTAGGTGACGTAATATCAGTGAGCTACTGTAGATGATCGCTGCAAGCTTGGCTTTTATCACCGTCCTCAGCAGATGTCACGGCCCTGCTCCAAGGTTCCAGAATAGTTCTGCAGGCTGCAACTCCTCTTTAGCCCATTTCTCATTCCTGTATTGGGCAGCTCAGCGTGCACAGCCCAAGATTACAAGTCCCAGCTCTGGCTCAATAAGAGCAGGGCTGTAGCATCATTGGCTTTACTTCAATCGTGCTCTCAGCACTCGTCACGGCCCTACTCCTAGGATCATTAGTTAGATCACCGAGAATTGGTCCCTAATGTGATGCTGCACCTCTGCTCTCACTGAGCTAAAAGCTGGGACTCGTAGTTTTAAAGAGGCGCTGCAGCCTGCATAACATTACCGGGTTTCGGGAGCAAGGCTGTGATATACTGAGGATGCTAAAGAAAGCGATGCCCGCGGCCATCATGTACAGTAGCCCACTGATGTCATGTCACCTATTGGCTGAGGGCGGCCACAAAGTTGGGATGTGGAACTTGGAAACTGCAGTACTTCCAGCAGGGGTGAATTGCAAAATTTGGATGAATTTATTTACAACAGAAAAGCTTTTGCCTGGAATACTCCTTTTAGGCTGCATTCACACCATGTTTTTGCAATACAGTTCTTGTATACATTTTCAATGTGAAAACCGTACGGAACCGTATTGGAAAACGTATGCATTGACTCTCCATTGAAAACCAGATGCCAAACGATGCATCAGGTTGTGTTCATTTTGCATCCTGTATGGTTTTGTCAGTTTTTTTTCCCGTACCCAAAACCGTAGTCTACCATGGTTTTTGGTCCGGGTGAAAAACTGTATTAAACCGTATAATTTTTTTTTTTTAACATGGGAGTCAATGGGAACCGTACAGAACTGTATGTGCGTACGGTTCCATACGGTTTTCACCATACGGTTTTTGACTTTGCACAGATTTTTTTTCTTGGAATTTCAATCAAACAAGTGAAACTTTATTCAAAATGGAGTGAAAAGTTAAAAACGTATACGTTTTTTCTTAAAAATCGAATGCAACCGGACATCATTTTTCAAACTGTATACGGTTTTTAACCTTATACAGGTTGAAATTTGTACACACGTTTTGATACAGTTTAGTCAGGTTTTGAGGAATCCGTTTTCATCAAAAACCTGATACGGGAACTGTATTGCAAAAACGTGGTGTGAATGCACCCTAAGTCTCTGATCAGAGCCTCAGTTTGCAGATTCTGTAATTCTGTAAGGAAGAGTTATGCAATAGGAAGTGAGTCTTAAAATAACATATACAAAGTAAGCAGTATAATAAGTAACATGTACTAAGTACTGTACTTCATTTTTGCAGATGACCAGACTGTTCTATACAGACACTTTATTTCACGTTTGGGCTTAGTAATATTTTAAAAATCTTGTTTCTTTCTTGTTACAGGTTCCTTTTTATGGTAAACGCCTACATCACACCTGTCCCTGCGTCCCTAGCCTTGTTTGCTCAAAGTTTCTCAATGGAAAGTATCGGTGTTCAATTGATTTCAAGAACATGGACTTTCAATAAGATTTCTCCCAGGGTTATTAAATAATATGGTTAATTTATTTCATTTCAGTTCATTTCCTTTAAATGCTGTTGTGCACAAATGTTAAACGTAAATATTACATTGCAATATTGGCATTTATGCACTTGCAAGTTATATTTTGCAGCTATAATAAAATTTTGAATTTGGTATCCCTACCTGTTGTAGTTCGTGCAGCGATCAATACTGTTATTTCTAAAATATGATGTTTCTTTATTGTAAATTTTCATCTCCAAAGAAGTGCACTAACAATTTTTTGCCTATATAGATCAGCATAGACTATTATTAAAGAACAACAAAGATTTTGTTATTTTTTTATATGATGAGAATTTCCAAACACAGTCTCACATGCATCCATGCAGCCTATATTTCCTATTAAACCTATGGCTTTTAAGGCTATGTTCACACATCAGAATTTCTAGGGGCAGAATTCCACTTGGAATTCTGTACAGAGATTCCGCTGCACAGAGTCCCATTGAATTTAATGGGATTCTGCTGCGCTATGCACATGGCGGAATTTCCGTGCCAGAAAAAATGAACCTGTTCATTCTTTCTGCAGACTCTGCATGGAATGCATAGCCATCTATGAGACGGCGCATTCCTGTGCGGTAGGACATTGGGAGATTAGGAGATTTTCTGTGCAGACATTCCAGCCTAAGAGTCCTAACTAAAGGCAGTGAGTGATAGGGCATGCTAAATTGTACAGTGTTTTAAAGGGGTTATCCAGGAAAAAAACTTTTTTTTTATAGATCAACTGGCTCTAGAATGTTTTTGTCCTTTCTGTACTTATGAGCTTCTTAAGTTAAGGTTGTTCTTTTCTGTCTAAGTGCTCCCTGATGACACGTGTCTTGGGAAACGCCCAGTTTAGAAGAGGTTTGCGATGGGGATTTGCTTCTAAACTGGGCGGTTCCCGAGACACGTGTCATCAGAGAGCACTTAGACAGAAAAGAACAACCTTAAAGGGGTATTCCAGGCCAAAACTTTTTTAATATATATCAACTGGCTCCGGAAAGTTAAACAGATTTGTAAATTACTTCTTTAAAAAAATCTTAATCCTTCCAATAGTTATTAGCTTCTGAAGTTGAGTTGCTGTTTTCTGTCTAACTGCTCTCTGATGACTCACGTCCCGGGAGCTGTGCAGTTCCTAAGGGGATATTCTCCCATCATGCACAGCTCCCGGGACGTGACATCATCATTGAGCAGTTAGACAGAAAACTTCAGAAGCTAATAACTATTGGAAGGATTAAGATTTTTTAATAGAAGTAATTTACAAATCTGTTTAACTTTCCGGAACCAGTTGATATATATATAAAAAAAGTTTTTGCCTGGAATACCCCTTTAACCCCTTAAGGACCCGGGCTTTTTCCGTTTTTTCATTTTCAATTTTTCCTCCTTAACTTTAAAAAATCATAACTCTTAAAAATTTTCACCAAAAATTATATATAATGGCTTATTTTTTGCGTCACTAATTCTACTTTGTAATGACATTAGTCATTTTACCCAAAAATCTACGGTGAAACGGGAAAAAAAATCAATGTGCGACAAAATTGATGAAAAAACACTATTTTGTAAGTTTTGGGGGCTTCTATTTTTACACAGTACATTTTTTGTCAAAAATGATACCTTATCTTTATTCTGTAGGTCCATACGGTTAAAATGATACCCTACTTGTATAGGTTTGAATTTGTATCACTTCCAAAAAAAATCATGAATACATGCAGGAAAATGTATACGTTTAAAATGGTAATCTTTTGACCCCTATAACTTTTTTATTTTTTTTGTGTTCAGGGCGCTTTGAGGACTTATTTTTTGCGCCGTCATCTGAAGTTTTTAGCTGTACCATTTTTGTTCTGATCAGACTTTTTGATCACTTTTTATTCACTTTTTTGTGGTATAAAAAGTGATCAAAAATGCGCTATTTTGGACTTTGGAATTTTTTTGCGCGTACGCCATTGAACGAGCGGTTTAAAAAGCGGTATATTTTTATAAATCGGACATTTCCGCACGCGGCGATACCACATATGTTTATTTTTATTATTATTTACATAATGTTTTTTTTATTTTTGGAAATGCCGGGTGATTTAAACTTTTATTAGGGGAAGGGATAATTGAAAGGGTTAATGATTTTTTTACACTTTTCTTATGCAATATTATAGCTCCCATAAGGGGCTATAACATTGCATGTACTGATCTTTTACACTGATTGATCCATCTCCATAGGAATGGCTCAATCAGTGTTTTCGGCGATTGATTGCTCAAGCCTGGATCTCAGGCTTGAAGCATTCATTCGGCGATCGGACAGCACAGGAGAAGGTAAGAAGACCTCCTCCTGTGCTACAGCTGTTTGGGATGCCGCGATTATACCGCGGCGATCCCGAACAGCTCCCTGAGCTAGCTGAAAGGATTAAGATTTTTTAATAGAAGTTATTTACAAATCTGTTTAACTTTCTGGAGACAGTTGATATATATATATAAAAAAAAGTTTTTTTCCTGGATAAACCCTTTAACCCCTTGAGGACCGGGACATTTTTCATTTTTGCGCTTTCGTTTTTTCCTCCTCCCCTTCTAAAAATCATAACACTTTCAATTTTCCCCCTTCGGACCCATATAAGGGCTTGTTTTACCACCACCAATTTTACTTTGTAATGAAATCAATCATTTCACCACAAAATCTATGGTGAAACAAAAAAAAAATATTATTTGTGGGCCAAAATTGAAAAAAACAAACACCATTTTGTAACTTTTGGGAGCTTTCAATTCCATGCATTACATTTTTGGTAAAAATGACACCTTATATTTATTCTGTAGGTCCATATGATTAAAATGATACCCAACTTATATAGGTTTGATTTGTTTTACTTCTTTTAAAAAACGATAACTTTTTGTACGAAAATCAGCATGTTTAAAATTGTCATCTTCTGACCACCATAACTTTTTTTTTATTTTTCCGTATACTGGGATGTGTGAGGGCTCATTTCTGCACCATGATCTGTACTTTTTATTGGCACCATTTTTTTGTTTTCATGGGACTTTTTGATCACTTTTTATACAAAGTGACCAAAAATATGCAATTCTGGACTTTGTTTTTTTTTTTTTACGTATACACCATTGACCATGCGGTTAACGTAAAATGACATCGTTAAATCACTTTTATTAACTTTTTTTTTTTTTTACACAATTTTATAGTTATCTGTGCTCGACTGCTTCAGCCTGACATGCCTGACTGGAGCATCGAGGCACAGATCGGACGGCGAGGAGGAAGGTAAGAGCCTTTCTGCCATCCTCTCAGCTGATCGGGACACCGCAGTTTCACCAATCAGCACTGCTGAGCAGCCGGGACGTGGTTTTTAACATTTTAAATGTTGCAATCAACTTTGATTGTAGTGTCTAAGGGGTTAATGCTGGGCATCACAGTGATTGGTGATGTCCGGCATTAGCCACGGGTCCCGGCGGCTATCTGCTATGGCCCATGCTCAGCTCCTGAGTGACCGTACGCCCTTTGCCCCCAAGAGGTTAATCATCCTCTTCCACTTGTCCAGGAGACCAATAAACTCATCACTGCTTGTTTAAATGGTTATAAAAATTGTTTTATTTTGTGTAACAAATGAATTTTTGGTGGTTTGCCAGGTAAGCAATGTATATACTCTCTATATACTTCTGCAGCATTTAAATTTTTCCTTAACTGATGTCAGAATACCTTGAACTGCCTTTTTCGGCTGTCTGTAAGTGCTGTGTGTCTAGAGTCCAATGTAATGAGAAGAAGCTTCACAAAATTTTCCCCTGGCTTTTGCTTACTGCTCCTTGTTAGGAGGTAGGGGAGAATGGTGAGAAGCTGCCCCATGTAGAAATACAGATAAAAAGAAGACAGCACGACACTGCAGTCTCTTGGAACTGACACAATGTGGTATGACTGGATGTATATGTATCCGTGGTGGTCCTCTGGTAATACGGCAGTGAATGTGTGTGTGTGTGTGTGTGTGGTGGTGTGTGTGTGTGGGGGGGGGGTTAATGATATGTTCATGTGTGGACTTTGCTGTGGTTTTTGTTGCAGATTCTACCATTCAATTGGCAAATTTTCCATTCAGCCAACAAAATGTGCCAATCGGTTGTCAGGGCAGCTGGGGCCTCCTAAAAGCCCTTAGGCTTTACTCCTGATACACCCTGCCATAATTAGGGCACAATAGGAGATCAGCAACTTGATAGCACACTGCACTGTGTCAAGTCCAAATAGGACACTAAAAAGTGATGTATAAAATGTTTTTAAAAAGCATAAAAAATGTCCTATAGTAAAAATTTTAATCAGAAGCAAACAAAAAGAAATATACAACAAATAAACAACAAACTAAAGATATAGGATTGGATTAGTTTTTAATTCCCCGTCACAAATATTTTTTAAGTTTCGCTTTACATTTCATTGTAAAATTAAGAGTGCTACTTAAAAGTACAATCAGTCGCACACAAAAAAACAACACTTCCCTTTTATGTTGCTGAAAAAATAATTTGGAAATATGCAAAAAAAATCATGAAAAGATTAAAATGTTATTTTCATAAAAAACAAAAAAAACACTTTTGACATGTCAAACAGATTTGTCAAGCGTTTTAATCTAAAGCTAGAGCTAGAACGAGCAGAAAGAAGCCCTCAGCAGATCACTGTGTCTCTCTGCCATCCCCTCGCAGTGATAAACAGCTTCTCCATGTTTGTTCTAGAGCTCACTGGGGGCTCTAGACATGTCAGAGTCTTTTTTAAATGACAGGTACACTTTAAGGTAGTACCAAGTGACTCTTGCTATGCAATGGACTGCAGGACCACATATGGTGCTAAAACCCATTAAAACACACAAGTGTGCAATCCTATTTTGGCACCTTTTGAAGCATAACAGCTTAGCCTGTAGTCACACTTTCCAATGAAAAATTGGATTAAAAAAAAAAAAAAAAAAGTGTTCCATTTTTTTGTTTTATAATGGATTTTTAAGTTTGTCAAGTTTTTGTTCCGTCAATATAAGATCAGTGGGGGTCTGATACACCCCTATGGATGAGTTGTTTAACCCCTTAAGGACCCAGCCCATTTATACCTTAAGGACCCGGCCATTTTTTGAACATCTGACCACTGTCACTTTAAACATTAATAACTCTGGGATGCTATTACTTTTCATTCTGATTCCGAGATTGTTTTTTCGTGACATATTCTACATTATGTTTGTGGTGAAATTTTGTCGATACTTGCATCATTTCTTGGTGAAAAATTCAAAAATTTGATGAAAAAATTGAAAATTTTGAATTTTTTTTTACTTTGAAACTCTCTGCTTGTAAGGAAAAGAGACATTCCAATTAAATTATATATTGATTTACATATACAATATGTCTACTAAACTTTTCATTTTCCTGGACCACTGTTCCAAAACTTTGTCAGACACCTGTGGGGCATAAATGCTCACTGTGCCCCTTATTACATTACATGAGGGGTGTAGTTTCCAAAATGGGGTCACATGTGGAGGGGTCCATTGTTCTGGCACTATGGGGGCTTTGTAAACACGTGGGCTTCAATTCCGGACAAATTTTCTCTTCAAAATCCCAATGGTGCTCCTTCTCTTCTGAGCATTGTAGTTCGCCCGCAGAGCACTTTACTTCCACATATGGGGTATTTTCTTACTCAGAAGAAATGGGGTTACAAATTTTGGGGGGCTTTTTTTTCCTATTTTCCCTTGTGAAAATGAAAAATTTTGGGTAACACCAGCATTTTAGTGAAATTTTTTTTTTTAAATTTTCCCATCCAACTTTAATGAAAATTCGTCAAACAACTGTGGGAGGTTAAGGCGCACTATACCCCTTGTTACATTCCATGAGGGGTGTAGTTTCCAAAATGGGGTCACATGTGGGTATTTATTTTTTTGCGTTTATGTCAGAACCGCTGTAAAATCAGCCACCCCTGTGCAAATCACCAATTTAGGCATCAAATGTACATGGTGCACTCTCACTTCTGAGCCTTGTTGTGTGCCCGCAGAGCATTTTACGCCCACATATGGAGTATTTCCATACTCAGGAGAAATTGCGTTATAAATTTTGGGGGTCTTTTTTTCCTTTTACTGCTTGCGAAAATAAAAAGTATGGGGCAACACCAGCATGTTAGTATAAAATGTTTTACTTTTTTACACTAACAGGCTGGTGTAGCCCATAACTTTCCCTTTTCATAAGGGGTAAAAGGATAAAAAGCCCCCCAAAATTTGTAGTGCAATTTCTCCCGAGTACGGAAATACCCCATATGTGGCCCTAAACTGTTTCCTTGAAATACGACAGGGCTCCGAAGAGAGAGAGCGCCATGCATATTTGAGGACTAAATTAGGGATTGCATGGGGGTGGACATAGGGGTATTCTACATGCCTGGAGAGTCAGTGGCTGTCTATAAATGCTGGGAGTTGTTGTTTTGCAACAGCTGGAGGCTCCGTTTTTATAAACACTGCCGTACAATAAGTTTTTCATTTTTATTGGGGGGGGGGGGGACAGTGTAAGGGGTGTATATGTAGTGTTTTACCCTTTATTATCTGTTAGTGTAGTGTAGTGTTTTTAGGGTACATTCGCACTGGCGTGTTACGGTGAGTTTCCCGCTAGGAAAAATTTGCCGCAGCCCAAACTTGAAGCAAGAAACTTACTGTAAACCTGCCCGTGTGAATGTACCCTTCCAGCTGTTTCAAAACTACAACTCCCAGCATGTACTGACAGACCGTGCATGCTGGGAGTTGTACTTTTGCAACAGCCGGAGGCACACTGGTTGGAAAACCTTCAGTTAGGTTCTATTACCTAACTCAGTATTTTCCAACCAGTGTGTCTCCATCTGTTGCAAAACTACAACTCCCACCATGTACTGATCGTCAAAGGGCATGCTGGGAGATGTAGTTATGCAACAGCTGGAGGTACGCAACTACAACTCCCAGCATGCCGTGACAGCGGTTTGCTGTTTGGGCATGCTGGGATTTGCAGTTTTGCAACATCTGGAGGGCTACAGTTTAGAGACCACTGCACAGTGATCTCCAAACTGTGGCCCTCCAGATGTTGCAAAACTACAAATCCCAGCATGCCCAGACAGCAAAGTGCTGTGTGGGCATGCTAGGAGTTGTAGTTTTGCAAGATCTAGTGGGTCACAATTTAGAGATCACTGCACAGTGATCTCCAAACTGTGACCCTCCAGCTGTTGCAAAACTACAAATCCCAGCATGCCCACACAGCAAACAGCTGTCTGGGCATGCTGGGAGTTGTAGTTTAGCAACATCTGGAGGGTTACAGTATAGAGACCACTGTATAGTGGTCTCAGACTATCTCTCCAGATGTTGCTAGGCAACTCACCGGCTTCCGTACGATCCAGCGAGCCAGCATCACGTAATCGCCGCCTGCCGATTACCGTCGCCCGCTGCCTCCGGATGGGTAAGTGGCTCTTCTGCCGTCGGTCCTCTTCGGTTTCCCCGTCCTGCCCCGTCTATAGTGGGTGGGCAGAACGGGGAAACCGAAAGTTAGCCCCCCCCCCCCCCCCCCCCCGCACCCGATCTACTATTGGTCATCACTTCTGGCGACCAATAGCAGGGATAGGAGGGGTGGCACGATAGGATCGTGGGTGTCTTAGTCAACCGTGATCCCCCTTATATTCCGGGTCACCATAGACCCGGAATGACCCGGAATCGGCGCAAATCACAGGTGTGAATTCACCTGCGATTTGCGCCGATCGCCGACATGGGGAGTTCTGGGCATTTGCGCGGGGTGCCTGCTGATCGAGATCAGCAGTCACCCCGGTCCCCACCTGGCGCGCGGCGGGGACCGAAATTTCCACGGGTGTATGGATATGGGTCTTTAAGTGCCAGGAAGCCAGGGCGTATCCATACGCCCTAGGTCCTTAAGGGGTTAAAGGGATCACAAGTGCCTTTCCAATGCTTACTGCTGCTTAGCCTTTGCATTGCCGAACAGGGCAATGCTGCAATACTTTGCACCGCAAGTACTAAAAGTACAGCAATGAAAAGGACAAGCAGCAGTAAAGACTGAAGAAGCTCTTATGAGTCCCACAATCATTTTAAACAGCTTCCTGGCTCCCTGCAGTCTTCAGTGTCAGGGAACTCCATCTGCAGGCTGATGTGAGCCGAATCTCAGCAGACACTCTTCTTCCCAGTGCTGCAGACATGATAGCACAGTTTCACCAATCACTGTACGAAGATTCTAAGATCCTCTGCTCTAGTAGAAGAGACACCAGCCAGCAAATCGAGCACCCTGTTTTTATTTTAATAGCATGCCTCTGCCCATAGGTGAAATTTAATTTCCACTGGACAACCTCTTTAAGTCCAAGATGGTTGCAGCAGCATCCAGTGATTGGATGAGGAGACCCACACAATGATCCCCAAAGGATGAGCCAGAGATTTCAATATAGAACATTCACACAAAAAAATGGGGCCATAGTCCAGGGTACAAAAAATCCCTATATAGTGGCTCCCCTAAAACATCACTTTTATTATGTATACTCAAACTAAAATGTTAGTGATTTATAGGATATTAA
Organism: Hyla sarda; assembly: GCF_029499605.1. NCBI lineage: Eukaryota > Metazoa > Chordata > Amphibia > Anura > Hylidae > Hyla > Hyla sarda. The sequence goes on from NC_079190.1 coordinate 325,809,037, forward strand.
AGGAAATCTGTAACCAGTTTGACCTGCACTAGCCTGTCGGTACCTACGGTGCAGGTGACACCGATGACAACGGTACTTACCTTGTCCCGTTCCGTGGCGGGGATCTCCGGTAATCTCCTCCGTTAGCTCCAGCTCCCGGCACCCGGCTTTGGGCATGGGGGGAGCTTAGTGATCTCACTGCTGCTCCTCTCAGTCATCTACAGCACTTTGCAACTTCCTCTTCTCAGCTCTTAGAGAACTGAGAGGAGCAGAGAGCTCCAGTGTCCATGATTGGCTAAGGTCGCACACGCCTCCCTCATCTATATTCACTGATTCTCTGACCACATGCTGTATGTGTGTTCTTTTCTGGAAGAAAGCTCATAATTTTGTCGGAGAAGTTAATAATTATATGGGGTTTGTATACTAATTTGAAACCACGCCTCTTTGGTGGGGTTTCTGATGGTTTTGTCGGGACATTCAGTGATTTCAATGTTGCACCAAGGTTACAAAAATGTTGTACGATGTGTTTGCCAAAAAACCCTCTTAAATACAGGTTGGATTCAGTTTATTAAATGAGGCTCACTGACGTCTATGTTCTAAAAACAGTACAAGTACGGATCTGTTGGAACATGCTGCATTCTGAAAATAAAAAGCATCAATAGGTGATAGTAAATGCATTATCAACATTATTTTTTATTTTTTATGAACAGATACAGGAAATAATACGAGCTGGAGCTAACAGGGTCAACATTGCTGTGTTACTCAAGTCTAGCTGATGACAAAATGCAGTGAAAACCAGTAACCCGAAAACATGAAACCCAGCCTTGCATATACATAACAGAGTGCACACATATCATTTCTGTTGAGGGCATCCGTTTCACACATGGCTTAAGGAATGTTGTTAGTCTTGTTCTGGGAGGGATGTACTGGCTGTGGAAGATATGACAGGACTGTTAGTTTGGGGTTTTGCTTGGTGTAAACAATATGGAAATCGGAAGCACGTCCACAGGAGCGAGCACACATGAACAGGATGTGCCTGGAGACTATTGATCTGAAATACTGGCATGATACGATGTTTCTTTATCCTGCTATGTGAATACCTGGGCAAACGGTAGTGACAAAATGGTGGTCAGAAAGGAGAACACAATTTGGCCTTCTCTCACAGTAGGGGCGCCTATAGATGGTTATATTATGCCTCAATAAAGGAGCCATATTGCTTTTTTAAGAATGGAATTGTATCACATTAGAGTAAAGCAGTGAACCCTCTCCTGAAGACAATGGGGAAGATTTATAAAAACCTGTGTAAGGGAAGAGTGATGCAGTTGCCCATAGCGATCAATCAGATTGATTCTTTATTTTTCAGAGGCTTTTTAAAAATAAAATCTTCCTCTACACAGGTCTTCCTCTACACAGGAAGGTAATCTGGCTTATCTGCTGTACTTTATTTCAACTTTTTATTAAAAAAAAATCAATATTGCAGGTAACAGACTTGCAGGGCCATGGAAAACAAGTAACGACACCATTTCTTGTTGTCAACTGCAATTCATCTGGCCTCATCTAAGTCATGCCCCGGGGCATGTTAAATACCTACATAGTTGCTATGGATGAACCAAAAATTACCTCATGCACCAAAACCGTATCATTGTGAATTAAAAACAGCTAGCAAACAAACTCAAGTGGTTTCTTCATTTAGATTGGACCTGTAACGTTGGTTCTTATTATCCATTTTGCTTTCTTTTGCGCAGCGAGAGCTTGTGTCTATTGCCCCCTTTTGGGGCTAGCAACCTTTGAAACTCAGCAAACTCTAGCGGATACACATCAGCTTCATGGCTCTGAGTAAGGGTGCATTCACACCTCGTTTTTGTTATACAGTTCCCGTATACGGTTTCAAGTTAAAAACCGTACGGAACCGTATAGAAAACCGTATGCATTGACTTAACATTGCAAACCGTATGTCAAACGCATCATCCGGTTTAGTCCATTTTGCGTCTTATACGGTTTTGTCCGTTTTTTTTACCAGTACCCAAAACCGTAGTCTACGGGTGGAAAACCGTATTTAACCGTATATGGGAACCGTACAGAACTGCATGTGCATACGGTTCCATCCGGTTTTCACCATAGGGTTTTTGACTTTCCACAGTTTTTTTTCTTGGAATTTCAATCAAACAAGTGAAACTTTATTCAAAATGGAGTGAAAAGTTAAAAACGTATAAGTTTTTTTCTTAAAAAACGATGCAACCGGACATAATTTTTCAAACCGTATACGGTTTTTAACTGTATACATGTTGAAATTTGGACACACGTTTTGATACAGTTTAGTCAGGTTTTGAGGAATCTGTTTTTCAATGCAAAAACGTGGTGTGCATGCACCCTAAGGCTGCGTTCACACGGCCGCCTAGACTCGTTCCATTCTTCTCCTGTCAAAATTAAAAGCGGACATTTTGGACAATAACAGATGCAAACGGATGTATGCCGTTTGGATCCATTTGGATCCGTTTTTGTTCAGTTAATAAACCAAAAAAAAATTCTTTCTGAGCATGCTCAAAAGTAAAAACGGATCAAAAAACAGATTGAAAAAAACGGATGCAAACGGATGACATTAAATGCTCATCCGTTTTTCATAGACTTCAATGTAAAATTTACTGTATCCTTTTTTTCTTCCGTTTTTTGGACGGAAGATAAAATACTGCATGTGCCGTTTTTTCTGCCATCAAAAAAAAATGGAAATGAGTGCAAACGGGTGCAAATGAATGGGATTTTTTTTAAACTATTTTGAATCCGTTTACAGCCTGCAAAAAAGGAAACAAAGCGGGGATAAAAAAAAACGGGGACAGACGGCCGTGTGAATGCACCCTTAGAAAGCACAGGGAACCTTTTTTAGCTCATACAGAGGCAGGCAAAATGCTCTCCGAAATGCATGTAAAGTTGTCTCTTCTTCTTCCCTATACAGTGGTTCCTCAAGTTACAATATTAACCCCTTGGGAGTTTTTCGTTTTTGCACTATTTTAAAAATCTTAACCCTTTCAATTTTGCACCTACAGACCTAAATAATGGCTTATTTTTTGCCCCACCAATTCTACTTTACAGTGACATCAGTCATTATACCCAAAAATCTATGGCAAAACCCCCAAAAAAATCATTGTGCATTGAAATTGAAGAAAAAAACGCCATTTTGTAAATTTTGGGGGCTTCCGTTTCTACGCAGTCCATTTTTCGGTAAAAGTGACACCTTCTCTTTATTCTGTAGGTCCATGCGATTAAAATGATGCCCTACTTATACAGGTTTGGTTTTGTCGTACTTCTGAAAAAAATATAACTTTTTTATTTTTCTGCATACGGGATGGTATGAGGGCTCATTTTTTGCGCTGTGATCTGAAGTTTTTATTTGTACAATTTTTGTTTTGATTGGACTTTTTGATCGCTTTTTATTCATTTTTTTATGATATAAAAAGTAACCAAAAATACGCTTTTTTGGACTTTGGAATTATTTTGCGCGTACGCCATTGACCGTGCTGTTTAATTAATTATATATTTTTATAGTTCGGATAGTTTCGCACACGGCCATACCACATATGTTTATATTTATTTTTATTTCCATGTTTTTTTTAAAAATGCGATCAACTTTGAACTTTGCGTCTAGAGGGTTAATAGTGCACGTCACCACAATCGGTGACGTGCGCTATTAGCCCCGGGTCCTGGCTACCGTTAGACGTCGGGACCGACCCAATATCAACGCGTGACCCCGCGTTATATCGCGGGACCAGGAAGTACAGGTAGGCCCTGGTTCCTGGATGACCATTGTATGTTGAGACCATAACTCTTTGGAAAGCTGGTAATTGGTTCTAAAGCCCCACAATGTCAAATAACTAATACAGATAAAGCAAACCCTTACATTTGAAAGTAATAAAGAGCTACTGGGAGCTGTAAATCACTGTCTGTAACTTCTTCAGGGTCCTGTACAGTACACGCAATGTCCTAAAAATGGAAAATGGAGCTGCCCTCACCTGGAGCAGCTATCCTTGGCACAGGTAAAGAGTAATACAGAACATGTAGTACCTCCCTGTACTGTAGGGGGTGCTACCAGACAGCCAGTCAGTGCATGCATTTTAGGAATACAGGGGTTTTACTAGTGAATACCCATTCTGATTGGTCGGTTCTTCATGCCATTGACACATTTCGCAGATCTGGACTGTCTGTAGCATTGTATGTTGAGTCTGGTTTCAAGTGACAATGGTCCAGAAAAGACCATTGTATGTTGAAAATATTGAGGCCATTGTAAGCTGAGGGATCACTGTATAGTAACCTGCAGGGACATAAAATGCAGTATGTTATGAATGTAATCCTGCGAGTAATCCCCTGATTCACATTATGTGTCAGGAAGGAACAGCTATTACATGCGTGGTTGCCATTTGCAACTGTGTTATTCAGCCAAGTACTACACTGTACCTGTTTGTTTCTCCTTATGTCCACTTTTAGTTTGTCATCTATAGTCCTATTTTTTCTTTTTTTTGTAGATGACCACCAATGTATGCGCTGCAATCTCGTGGAAGTCTGGGTCAATTTCTAAAGATACCAGAATTTATGTATAGGGGAGTTCATTGTCTGTGTTTAATGTGGTATTATTAAATGAAAAATATTAACAGTTTCTCTCTCTTTTGTCTCATATAACCATGTACTGACCATCTTTGAGAAGACCATCCCCCTATAAGACCACTTTTCAATGCAATGTGGGGTCATCTTAAAAGAGGTTTCACTGTATATATTATCCTTTATTCATTAAGATGACATTGTTGCCTTTATCTTCAGAATGAATTGCCATGGACGGCCGTCACGCCGCCTTCCATAGACTTGCATTGAGGGGGTGGGGTGTGAGTCATGACGTCACCATATTCCGGCCCTGTGGTCGTCACGCTACACACTCTGAGCTTCCAGCACTGCAGAAAGTTCACAAAGGATGGTGCCAGCGGTGGGACCCCCGCGGCCAGACATCTTATCCTCTATCCTTTGGATAGGGGATAAGATGTATTAGGGCCGGAGTACCCCTTTAAAGGGGTGACTGGTGTTTGGTGATTTACCTTTACTGTTAAAAATGTGTCTGCCATGACCCAGATGTTCTCGTGCAATTGCAAAGCACTTTATAGTCTTCTTCTCAACACCAGGAAACGCCCACTAGGCCAATCATTGGCTGCAGTGGTGACCCGCCTTAATTAATGATTGGCCGGGTTGGCACTTATATGTGTTGAACACAGAATTCCTGGGCAGGGGAACCAGGCACAGTCAGAATGGAGGCGGAGATAAATCATTGCAGGTGAATACACATTGGGGGAGATTCATCAAGACCTGTGCTAAAGAAAAGTTAATTAGTTGCCCATAGTGTAATGTCCCAGTACAGAACATGGTTCTGTACTACCCTTAGGCCCTGTCAGGTTGAGTCCCTCAGTGACCTGGGAGCTCTCCTGCAGTGTCTCCCCTGCTGTTACTGTACTGTTATCTATTTTATTTTATGGATAGTAAGTGTCCTAATGTATAGTCAGTATAAAGGACCTGTGAGATGTAGTCGAAAGGACCTGTGAGATGTCACATGTTATGTCTATGTTGGCACGTGTTACCCAGAGGGCACCAGCTTAACCTATGATCCGCAGCTTGACCAATGGGCTTTGGCTCAGCCCCCCTCTATATAAGGGGGCAGCCATTACAATTCACTCTCTTTTCTCTTATGCTCCCTGTTGAGGAACAGCAAACACCAGAGATCTCAGTGCTAGTGACCAGCACGTGGAAGGCCTCAAATCTACAGTCATTCCAGTAAGTCAAAAGTCTATGTCTGCTGTCACTACCCATAGTCAAGTACAGTCTAAAGTCAAACCTCAAGATAATGATCTAAAGTCTATTACAAGTCTAATTGGTCCCAGCAAGCTGCGAGGTCTTTCTGTGTTCCTGGCCACCTCTCTGGGATTCTGACCAGCTGTGAAGATAATAATATCTATCTAAACTCAGTAAAGCCTCTGTTAAACCATAACTGGTTATGGACTCTCCTTTCACTACCTAACCATTGGAATAGCGGAGATACCATTCGCGTGGTTCCGGTACCCAAAAACCACTCTGGTGTCAGGAACAATAGGGGTTAACAACACCTTGCCCCGGGGGTTAATACCATCTGAAAAAAATAACAGAAGCAATCTGATTGGTTGCTATGGCCAGCTAGTCAAGTTTTCATCTGAACAAGTTTTGATGAATCTCCCATATTTTTCCAGCCTAGCCTGGCCATCCTATTGGAATTTGTCTTGAAATCAAGACTTTAGATGTACTTTGAAGTTGATGCAATTCCACTTGTTGCAACTACCTACCAAGTTCTGGACAAACAATTAAAACTAATAAAATAAATAGGGAAAACTACGAGAAACTAGCTAACACTTTCAACATGTATATATAGCCTTTTTTCTCCCTGATGGTAGGAGGAACAATGGATCTACACAAACATATATCAGGCTTTAACCACTTAGGGACCAAGGGCGTACAGGTACGCCTTCGCTCCCTGGTACTTAATGACCAAAGGCGTACCTGTACGCCCGTGGGAATTTCGGTCCACGCCGTACAGGGACCGGATCGAGATGACTGCTGATATCTATCAGCAAGCACCCTGTGCAAATGCCCAGGGTATGAATTCACACCGGCGATTTGCAGCGATTCTGGGTCATGACCGGGTGACTATGACCGGGTGACCCGGAAAATAAGGGGGATCGGGGTTGTCCAAGACACCCACGATCCCCCTGAATGGATAGGAGTGAGGTGGCAGGGGTGCCACCCCTCCTATCCCTGCTATTGGTCAATCAGAAGCGATCGACCAATAGCAGATCGGGGGCGGGGGGTTAACGTTCGGTTCCCCCACTCTGCCCACCCACTGTTGTCTGGGCAGAACAGGGGAACCAATGGGGACCGGCGCCGAAGGTCCACTTATCCATAGGCGGCGGCAGCGGGCGGCGATCAGCAGCGGGCGGCGATCCGTGGCAGCAGAGGAAGGAGATGCGGCTCCCTGGATCCTACTGAAGCCGGTGAGTTCCCTAGCCACATCTGGAGAGCTACAGTTTGAAGACCACTACAACTACAAATCCCAGCATGTACTGATCGCCGAAGGGCATGCTGGGAGATGTAGTTATGCAACAGCTGGAGACACACTGGTTGGAAAATACTGAGTTAGGTAACAGAACCTAACTGAAGGTTTTCCAACCAATGTGCCTCCAGCTGTTGCAAAAGTACAACTCCTAGCATGCACGGTCTGTCAGTACATGCTGGGAGTTGTAGTTTTGAAACAGCTGGAGGTTTGCCCCCCATGTGAATATACAGAGTACATTCACACGGGCGGGTTTACAGTGAGTTTTCTGCTTCAAGTTTGAGCTATTGCAAATTTTTCATCACAGCGCAAACTCCTAGCGGGAAACTCACCGTAACCCCCCGCCAGTATGAATGTATCCTAAAAACACTACACTACACATAATAAAGGGTAAAACACTACATATACACCCCTGACACTGTCCCCCCCCCCCCCAATAAAAATGAAAAACATATCGAACGGCAGTGTTTCCAAAACGGAGCCTCCAGCTGTTGCAAAACAACAACTCACATCATTTCCGGACAGCCACTGACAGTCCAGGCATGCTGGGAGTTTAACAACAGCTGGAGGCACCCTGTTTGGGAATCACTGGCGTAGAATACCCCTATGTCCACCCCTATCCCTAATTTAGTCCTTAAATGCGCATGTCGCTCTCTCACTTCGGAGCCCTGTCGTATTTCAAGGAAACAGTTTAGGGCCACATATGGGGTATTTCCGTCCTCGGGAGAAATTGCCTAAGAAATTGTGGGGGGCTTTTTCTCTTTTAACCCTTATGAAAAGGTAAAGTTGGGGTCTACACCAGCATGTTATTGTCATAAATTACATTTTTTACACTAACATGCTGGTGTTGCCCCATACTTTTCATTTTCACAAGAGGTAAAAGTAAAAAAAAACACCCAAAATTTGTAACGCAATATCTCCTGAGTACGGAAATATCCCATATGTAGACGTAAACTGCTCTGGGTAACACCAGCATTAAAGTGAATACATTTTTTTTTTTTTTTGGGAGAGAAGGAAAAGTTGGAGTCTACACCAGCCTGTTAGTGTAAAAAAAAATTAAAACATTTACACTAACATGCTGGTGTTGCCCCATACTTTTTATTTTCACAAGCAGTAAAAGGAAAAAAAGACCCCCAAAATTTGTAAAGCAATTTCTCCTGAGTACGGAAATAGGCCATATGTGGGCGTAAAGTGATCTGCGGACACACAACAAGGCTCGGAGTGAAAGCGCACTATGTAAATTTGAGGCCTAAATTGGTGATTTGCACAGGGGTGGCTGATTTTACAGCGGTTCTGACATAAACGCAAAAAAATAAATACCCACATGTGACCCTATTTTGGAAACGACACCCCTCACGGAATGTAACAAGGGGTATGGTGAGCCTTAGCACCCCACAGGTGTTTGACGAATTGTCGTTAAAGTTGGATGTGTAAACGCACATGGCCCCTGACTTCCATTCCAAACAAATTCTCTCTCCAAAGCTCAATGGCGCTCCTCCTCTTCTGAGCATTGTAGTGCGCTAGCAGAGCACTTTACATCCACATATGGGGTATTTCCATACTCAGAAGAAATGGGGTTACAAATTTTGGGGGTAATTTTCTCCTATTACCCCTTGTAAAAATGTAAAATTTGGAGGAAAACCAGCATTTTAGTGAAAACATTTTTTATTTTTTATTTACACATCTGATTTTAACAAAAAGTCGTCAAACACCTGTGGGGTGTTAAGGCTCACTGGACCCCTTATTACATTCCTTAAGGGGTGTAGTTTCCAAAATGGTTTTCTGGAGGGTTTTCTGCTGTTCTGGCACCATAGGGGCTTCCTAAATGTGACATGCCCCCCAAGAACCATTTCAGCAAAATTCACTCTCCAAAATCCCATTGTTGCTCCTTCCCTTCTGAGCCCTCTAGTGCGCCCGCCGAACACTTGACATACACATATGAGGTATTTCCTTAGTTGAGAGAAATTATTTCTAATAAGAAGGCCCTTCAAATCCACTTCAAATCTGAAATTGTCCCCGAAAAATTTAGATTTTGAAAATGTTGTGAAAAATTTGAAAATTGCTGCTGAACATTGAAGCCCTCTGATGTCTTCCAAAAGTAAAAACACGTCAACTTTATGATGCAAATATAAAGTAGACATATTGTATATGTGAATCAATATATAATTTATTTGGAATGTCTATTTTCCTTATAAGCAGAGAGCTTCAAAGTTAGAAAAATGCAAAATTTTCAATTTTTTCATAAAATTTTGGATTTTTTCACCAAGAAACGATGCAAGTATAGACAAAATTTTACCACTAACATAAATTAGAATATGTCACGAAAAAACATTCTCGGAATCAGAATGAAAAGTAAAAGCATCGCAGAGTTATTAATGCTTAAAGGGGTACTCCGTTGAAAACCTTTTTTCTTTTAAATCAACTGGTGGCAGAAAGTTAAACAGATTTGTAAATTACTTCTATTAAAAAATCTTCATCCTTCCTGTACTTATTAGCTGCTGAATACTACAGAGGAAATTCTTTTCTTTTTGGAATGCTCTCTGATGACATCACGAGGACAGTGCTCTCTGCTGACGTTATTATAATAATAATAACGCTTTATTTATTGTTGTCCTTAGTGGGATTTGAACCCAAGTCCCCAGCACTACAAGGCAGCAGTGCTAACCACTGTGCCACCATGCTGCCCTTAGCATCTGCTATGCATGGTTGCTAAAATGGACAGAGATGTCAGCAGAGAGCACTGTGCTCGTGATGTCATCAGTGTTCCAAAAAGAAAGGAATTTCCTCTGTAGCATTCAGCAGCTAATAAGTACTGGAAGGATTAAGATTTTTTAATAGAAGTAATTTACAAATATGTTTAACTTTCTGCCACCAGTTGATTTAAAAGAAAAAAGGTTTTCACTGGAGTACCCCTTTAACCCCTTAAGGACCCAGCCATTTTACACCTTAGGACCCGGCCATTTTTTGAACATCTGACCACTGTCACTTTAAACATTAATAACTCTGGAATGCTTTTAGTTATCATTCTGATTCCGAGACTGTTTTTTCGTGACATATTGTACTTTAACATAGTGGTAAAATTTTGTGGTAACTTGCATCCTTTCTTGGTGAAAAATCCCAAAATTTGATGAAAAATTAGAAAATTTAGCATTTTTCTAACTTTGAAGCTCTCTGCTTGTAAGGAAAATGGATATTCCAAATAATTATATTTTTTAATTCACATAAACAATATGTCTACTTTATGTTTGCATCATAAAATTGACATGTTTTTACTTTTGGAAGACACCAGAGGGCTTCAAAGTTCAGCAGCAATTTTCCAATTTTTCGCAAACTTTCCAAAATCCCAATTTTTCAGGGACCAGTTCAGGTTTGCAGTGGATTTGAAGGGTCTTCATCTTAGAAATACCCCACAAATGACCCCATTATAAAAACTGCACCACCCAAAGTATTCAAAATTACATTCAGTCAGCATTTTAACCCTTTAGGTGTTTCACAGGAATAGCAGCAAAGTGAAGGAGAAAATTTCCAATCTTCATTTTTTACATTCACATGTTCTTGTAGACCAATTTTTTGAATTTTTACAAGGGGTAAAAGGAGAAAATGGATTGTTATTTTTGTAGCCCAATTTCTCTCGAGTAAGCACATACCTCATATGTCTATGTAAAGTGTTCGGCGGGCGCAGTAGAGGGCTCAGAAGCAAAGGAGCGACAAGGGGATTTTGAGTGTACGTTTTTCTGAAATGGTTTTTGGGGGGCATGTTGCATTTAGGAAGCCCCTATGGTGCCAGAACAGCAAAAAAAAAACACATGGCACACCATTTTGGAAACTAGACCCCTTGAGGAACATAACAAGGCATAAAGTGAGCCTTAATACCCCACAGGTGTTTCACGACTTTTGCATATGTAAAAAAATATATAATTTTTTTCACTAAAATGTGTGTTTCCCCCCAAATTTCACATTTTTGCAAGGGTTAATAGCAGAAAATACCCCCGAAAATTTGTAACCCCATCTCTTCTGAGTATGGAGGTACCCCATAAGTTGACCTGAAGTGCACTACGGGCGAACTACAATGCTCAGAAGAGAAGGAGTCATATTTGGCTTTTTGAGAGCAAATTTTGCTCGGGGGCATGTCGCATTTAGGAAGCCCATATGGTGCCAGGACAGCAAAATAACCCCCACATGGCATACCATTTTGGAAACTAGACCCCTTGAGGAACGTAACAAGGGGTACAGTGAGCCTGTACAACCCACTGGTGTCTGTCAGATCTTTGAAACAGTGGGCTGTACAAAATGTTTTATTTGCACAGCCCAATGTTCCAAAGATCTGTCAGACACCAGTGGGGTGTAAATTCTCACTGCACCCCTCATTACATTCCGTGAGGGGTGTAGTTTCCGAAATGGGGTCACATGTGGGTTTTTTTTTTTTTTGCGTTTGTCAAAACCGCTGTAACAATCAGCCACCCCTGTGCAAATCCCCTCAAATGTACATGGTGCACTCTCCCTTCTGGGCCTTGTTGTGCGCCCCCCAGAGCACTTTGCGCCCACATATGGGGTATCTCCGTACTTGGGAGAAATTGTGTTACAAATTTTGGGGGTATTTTTTCCCTTTTACCTCTTGTCAAAATGAAAAGTATAAGGCAACACCAGCATGTTAGTGTAAAAAATTTATTTTTTTACACTAACATGCTGGTGTAGACCCCAACTTCACCTTTTCATAAGGGGTGAAAGGAGAAAAAGCCCCCCAAAATTTGTTAGACAATTTCTCCTGAGTACGGCGATATCCCATATGTGACCCTAAACTGTTGCCTTGAAATACGACAGGGCTCCGAAGTGAGAGCGCCATGCGCATTTGAGGCCTGAATTAGGGACTTTCATAGGGGTGGACATAGGGGTATTCTACGCCAGTGATTCCCAAACAGGGTGCCTCCAGCTGTTGCAAAACTCCCAGCATGCTTGGACAGTCAACGGCTGTCCGGCAATACTGGGAGTTGTTGTTTTGCAACAGCTGGAGGCTCCATTTTGGAAACAGTGGCGTACCAGACGTTTTTCATTTTTATTGGGGAGGGGAGGGGGCTGTGTAGGGGTATGTGTATATGTAGTGTTTTTTTACTTTTTATTTTATTTTGTGTTAGTGTAGTGTAGTGTTTTTAGGGTACAGTCACACGGGCGGGGGATTACAGCGAGTTTCCGCTGCCGCGCAAAATTTGCTGCATCGCAAACTTGCAGCCTGATAATCACTGTAAGCCCCCTGCCCATGTGAATGTATCCTGTACATTCACAGGGGGGGACCTCCAGCTGTTGCAAAACTACAACTCCCAGCATGCACAGTCTATCAGTGCATGCTGGTAGTTATAGTTTTGCAACAGCTGGAGGCACACGGGTTGGGAAACACTGAGTTAGGAAACAGACAATGTTTCCCAACCAGTGTGCCTCCAGTTGTTGCAAAACCACAACTCCCAGCATTCTCAGGCATGCTGGGAGTAGTAGTTCGGCAACATCTTTAGAGCCAGATGTTGCCGAACTACAACTCCCAGCATGCTTGTAGTTGTAGTTTTGCAACATCTGGAGGACTACAGTTTGCAGACCACTAATACAGTGGTTCCCAATCTGTGCCCTTCCAGATGTTGCAAAACTACAACTCCCAGTATGCCAAAACTGTCAAGGCATGCTTGGAGTTGTAGTTCTGCAACATCTGAAGGGCCAGATGTTATACAGAACTACAACTCCCAGCATGCCTGGACAGTAAGGGCATGCTGAGGATGTGTAGTTTTGCAACATCTGGAAGGGCACAGTGGTCTCCAAACTGTGGACCTCCAGATGTTGCAAAACTGCAACTCCCAGCATGCCCAGACGCCAAGGGCTGTCTGGGCATGCTGGGAGTTGTAGTATACAGGGTCCCATTACAGCAATGCATGTCGCTTTACGGCGACGTGCATTGCTGTAAAGGGCCCGACCGCGGCTGAAGATCCACTCACCTGTCGCCGCCGCCGTCTTCATCGCAGGGATTCGGGTCTTCAGGGACGAGGTAAGTACCGAGGCCGGTCCCCAGCACTCCCCCGTCCCCCGCCGCATCCTCCGGTCTTCCTCCCGTCCTCTCCGGACTTTCAGGGGCCGGGCAGGGCGGGAGGAAGTAACCCCCCCCCCCCCCTGCGATTGGTCGGTTAACTAACCGACGGATCGCAGGGGATCGGAGGAGGTGGCAGGCTTGCCACCTCGCTCCTATGCTTCAGCATGGTCCTGGCTGTCTGTGATAGCCGGGATCATGCAAAATTACCGGGCGGTCGGGTCCCAGAGACCCGATCAGCCCGGTATCGCTGCAGATCGCAAGGGTGATTTCCCTTGCGATTTGCGGCGATCGCCGATATGGGGGGCCTACATGGCCCCCCTCGGCGTTTGCCCTGGATGCCTGCTGAAGCATTTCAGCAGGCATCCGCTTCCGATCTCTGCCCGGCGCGCGGCAGGGACCGGAAACCGCCAGGGCGTAAGTTTACGCCCTGGGTCCTTAAGTACCAGGGCGCCGGGGCGTAAAATTACGCCCTGGGTCCTGAACAGGTTAAAGTGACAGTGGTCAGATATGCAAACGCTCTGGTCCTTAAGGTGAAAATGGGCTTGGTCCTTAGGCTAAGTTTCCACTTGATTTTTTTTTTGAATACTGCCACTGCAGTTTCTGAGCCAAAGTCAGAAGTGGATCCATAAAGGAGGAAAAGTGTAAGTCCTTCCTTTATATGTCCTATTCCTTTTCAATACACTTCTGGCTTTGGCTCAAAAACTGCAGTGGCAGCATTCCAAAAACTGCCAGAAAAAAAAACAAGTGGAAACTTAGCCTTAACCATGTAAACAAATCTTTATTATTACCGTATATACTCGAGTATAAGCCGACCCGAGTATAAGCCGAGACCCCTAATTTCAACCCAAAATCCCAGGAAAAGTTATTGACTCGAGTATAAGCCTAGGGTGGGAAATACCTCATCCCCCCCTGTCATCATCCAGACCCGTCATTAACATCCTCATCATCCCCTTGTCATCATCCCACACATCCCCCCTTCATCATCCCCTTGTCATCATCCCACACATCCCCCCTTCATCATCCCCTTATCATCCCACACATCCCCCCTTCATCATCCCCTTGTCATCATCCCACACATCCCCCCTTCATCATCCCCTTGTCATCATCCCACACATCCCCCCTTCATCATCCCCTTATCATCCCACACATCCCCCCTTCATCATCCCCTTATCATCCCACACATCCCCCCTTCATCATCCCCTTGTCATCATCCCACACATCCCCCCTTCATCATCCCCTTGTCATCATCCCACACATCCCCCCTTCATCATCCCCTTGTCATCATCCCACACATCCCCTTATCCCACACATCCCCCCTTCATCATCCCCTTGTCATCATCCCACACATCCCCCCTTCATCATCCCCTTGTCATCATCCCACACATCCCCTTATCATCCCACACATCCCCCCTTCATCATCCCCTTGTAATCATCCCACACCCCCCCCCCTTCATCATCCCCACCCCCCTTCATCATCCCCACACCCCCCCCCCCTTCATCATCCTCTTCTCATCATTCGCCCTCAGTGGTCTTCAACCTGCGGACCTCCAGAGGTTTCAAAACTACAACTCCCAGCAAGCCCGGGCAGCCATCGGCTGTCCGGGCTTGCTGGGAGTTGTAGTTTTGAAACCTCCGGAGGTCCGCAGGTTGAAGACCACTGCGGCCTTCAACATGCGGACCTCCAGAGGTTTCAAAACTACAACTCCCAGCAAGCCCGGGCAGCCATCGGCTGTCCGGGCTTGCTGGGAGTTGTAGTTTTGAAACCTCCGGAGGTCCGCAGGTTGAAGACCACTGCGGCCTTCAACATCATCCAGCCCCCTCTCACCCCCTTTAGTTCTGAGTACTCACCTCCGCTCGGCGCTGGTCCGGTCCTGCAGGGCTGTCCGGTAAGGAGGTGGTCCAGTGAGGAGGTGGTCCGGGCTGCTATCTTCACCGGGGGCGCCTCTTCTCTGCGCTTCCGGCCCGGAATAGAGCCGTTGCCTTAACAACGACGTATCTGCGTCGTTGTCAAGGCAACGTGACTATTCTGAGGCCGGGCCCGAAGCGCTTAGAAGAGGCCTCCCCGGTGAAGATAGCAGCCCGGACCACCTCCTCACCGGACCACCTCCTTACCGGACAGCCCTGCAGGACCGGACCAGCGCCGAGCGGAGGTGAGTACTCAGAACTAAAGGGGGTGAGAGGGGGCTGGATGATGTTGAAGGCCGCAGTGGTCTTCAACCTGCGGACCTCCGGAGGTTTCAAAACTACAACTCCCAGCAAGCCCGGACAGCCGATGGCTGCCCGGGCTTGCTGGGAGTTGTAGTTTTGAAACCTCTGGAGGTCCGCAGGTTGAAGACCACTGCGGGTGGGGGAGTTCACTCGAGTATAAGCCGAGGGGGGTGTTTTCAGCACGAAAAATCGTGCTGAAAAACTCGGCCTATACTCGAGTATATACGGTATATTAATTTTAGATTCTCAGTCCTTGGGTCAGGTTTTTAGAACTGCTCATCAGAAAAGGCCATTTTTTTGTCCATAACAAAGGAGAAGTGTAAGTCCTTCCTTTACATTTTCCATTCGTTTTGAATAAACTTCTTGCTTTGGCTCAAAAACTGCAATTGGAAACACCCATACTCTCTTTTTATACAAAGTAGCACTCCTCAAGAAAGGAAATTGCTTGCTCTCTAGGGCCATTTTTAAAAGTTGCATTGCTGTAACTCAATACTTTTAGCCTAAAAGAGTGGTTCACATGTAGTGTATTTGCTGTGCAATAAAGAAAATCTCATCCACAGGCTTTGGAAGAAAATATGCACCAAATTTGTGCAGAAATTGACCTGTATTGCAGATTTGAAATCTGCAGCATGGATCCACTAATTTTCCTCATTGACCTTAATGGAGAAGTTTAACCCCTTAAGGACCAAGCCCATTTTCCCCTTAAAGGTGTACTCTGCCCCTAGACATCTTATCCCCTATCCAAGGATAGGGGATAAGATGTCTGATCGCAGGGGTCCTGCTGCTCCCGCTGCTGGGGACCCCCGCGATCTATCCTGCAGCCCCCCGAGTCATCAGCTCTCCGAAGCTAGGTTTGCTCAGTGGCTGATGACTCACGATACAGGGGCCGGCGGTTCGTGACATCATGGCTCCGCCCATCATAATGTCACACCCCGCCCCCTTACTGCAAGTCTATGGGAGGGGGCGTGACTGTTACCACGCGCCCTCCCATAAACTTGCATTAAGGGGCGGGGTGTGACATCATGAGGGGGTGGGGCCATGATGCCACGAACTGCCGGCCCCTGTCATCAGCCATGGAGCAAACACAGCCCCCCCAAGAGCTCATGACTCGGGGGGCTGCAGGAGAGATTGCGGGGGTCCCCAGCAGTGGGACCCCTGCGATCAGACATCTTATCCCCTATCCTTGGATAGGGGATAAGATGTCTCGGAGCAGAGTACCCCTTTAAGGACCCAGACCATTTTCACCTTAAGGACCAGAGCATTTTTTGCACATCTGACCACTGTCACTTTAAGCATTAATAACTCTGGGATGCTTTTACTTTTGATTCTGATTCCGAGATTGTTTTTTTCGTGACATATTCAACTTTATGTTAGTGGTACCTTTTTGTCGATACTTGCATCATTTCTTGGTGGAAAATTCCAAAATTTGATGAAAAATTCCAAAATTTGATGAAAAATTCCAAAATTTTGCATTCTTTTAACTTTGAAACTCTCTGCTTATAAGGAAAATGAATATTCCAAATAAATTATATATTGATTCACATATACAATATGTCTTCTTTATGTTTGCATCATGAAGTTGAAAAGTTTTTACTTATGGAAGACATCAGAGGGCTTCAAAGTTCAGCAGCAATTTTCCAATTTTTCACAAAATTTTCTAAATTTGAATTTTTCAGGGACCAGTTCAGTTTTGAAGTGGAATTGAAGGGCCTTCATATTAGAAATTCCCCATAAATTACCCCATTATAAAAACTGAACCTGTCAAATTATTCAAAATGAAATTCAGAGAGTGTTTAACCCTTTAGGTGTTTCACAGGAATAGCAGCAAAGTGAAGAAGAAAATTCAAAATCTTCCTTTTATACACTCGCATGTTCTTGAAGACCCAGTTTTTGAATTTTTTACAAGGGGTAAAAGGAGAGAAATCACCATAAAACTTATAACCCAATTTCTCTCAAGTTAGGAAATTCCTAATAGGTGGATGTTAAGTGCTCTGTGGGTGCACTAAAGGGCTCAGAAGGGAAGGAGAAACAATGGGATCTTGGAGAGTGCGTTTTTCTGAAATAGTTTTTGGGGGGGCATGTCACATTTAGGAAGCCCCTATGGTGCCAGAACAGCAATGTCAGGGACCGACCAAGGGGACAGGGAAAGTGAGCCCTAAACTGACCCTAAAACATCTCTCCCTGCCTACTTGCCCACTAACCCTAAACGGTGAGTCGACAACTGGGAGCTGGTCCCTTCCTGCGCTAAAGTGCAGTGGAGTAAAAATAATAAACATAAACATTGGTCACAGGCCAGAAACAGAAACCTACTAAACAATACAAATACTAACAGGGCAGCATATAAACTCACAAACAGAACAGAATATAGTGAATTAACAAACAGTTCACTAAACCAGATATCAGATAAACGGCAGACATGATAAAAAGAACAAGAATAGGCATGATAGGAGTATACAGCAGAATCCAGGAAATGAAGGGGATAGCGGAAGAACTGAGAGCCAAAACATTAAACTCAACAGGTAAGTTACTAAGAGCTATCACAATCAGGTACAAGTACAAAGGATCAGATCAACCAAACAGGATATAAATATAAGACACTGTTCACACTGGGACACAGAACCAGGATACCATACAGGAATATAAAATACAGAGCACAGGTAAAAAGCAAGACTCAGACATAGTGTGAACACCGACAAAGCTGAACAGACATAATACTAAAACCGACTAATATAACACATACTAAAATCTACAATAAACAAGACTATTTAACCATGGCTAAAACTCAGATAATATCACAAAATAAATACAAGGTGCAAGCTCAAGCAGACTTGGAAGTGTATTGCACACACAGACATTCTAGACTGAGGTATTCAATAACCAGCCCAGACTGCAGAGAAGTCTGGCTTAAAATAGACACACCCTAGTTCATATTTGCTCAGAGCATTAACTACTCCCTATCCAGGTGGAATAGCCAAATGCTCTGAACAAAACTAGTGTGTGAATACACACCTAATCGGAAAAATGCAAAAACAAATAAACAGACATTACAAGCAAAAAAAAAAAAAAAACATGGCATACTATTTTGGAAACTACACCTCTCAAGGCACAAAACAAGGGGTATAGTGAGCCTTTACACCCCACAGGTGTTTGACAAATTTCTGCTAAAATTGGATGTGAAAATGCTGGTATTACCCCAAATTTTTCATGTTCACAAGGAGAAAAAGCCTCCCAAAATTTGTAACACCATTTCTTCTAAGTAAGGAAATACCCCATATGTGGATGTAAAATGCCCTGTGGGTGAACTACAATGCTCAGAAGAGAAGGTGCGCTATTGACCTTTTGGAGAGAGAATTTGGTTGGAATGGAAGTTGGGAGCCATAAGCGGCTACAAAGCCGCCATGGTGCCAGAACAGTGGAACCAACCCCACAGGTGTTTGACAGATCTTTGGAACAGTGGGCTGTGCAAATGAAAAATTTAATTTTTCATTTTCACGGACCACTGTTCCAAAAATCTGTCAGACACCAGTGGGGTGTAAATGCTCACTGCCCCCCTTATTTAATTCGTTGAGAGGTGTAGTTTCCAAAATGGGGTCACATGTGGGGGGGGGGGGGTCCACTTTTCTGTCACCATGGGGGCTTTGTAAACACACATGGCCTTCTATTTCGGACACATTCTCTCTCCAAAAGCTCAATAGTGCTCTTTCTTTTCTGAGCATTGTAGTTCACCCGCAGAGCACTTTACATCCACATATAGGGTATTTTCATACTCATAAGAAATAGGGCTACAAATTTTGGGGGCCTTTTTTTCCTATTTCCCCCTGAAAATGAAAAATGTAGGGTAACACCAGCATTTTAGTGAAACATTCTTTTCTTTCATTTTCACATCCAATTTTAACGAAAAGTCGTCAAACACTTTGCCTTGAAATACGACAGGGATCTAAAGCGAGAGAGAGCCATGCGCATTTGAGGCCTAAATTGGGTATTTGTATCCGCCACTAAAATACCATACGGCAGTGTCTCCCAAACAGGCTGTTGCAAAACTCCCAGCATGCCTTGACAGTCAGTGGCTGTTCGGCAATACTGGGAGTTATTGATTTTCAACAGTTGGAGGCTGTACGAGACGTTTTTCTTTATTGGGGGGGGGGGGAAACTGTGTAGGGGTATGTGTATACGTAGTGTTTTACTTTTTATTTTGTGTAGGTGTAGTGTAGTGTAGTGTTTTTAGAGTACATTCAGACAGGCAAGGGTTTACAGCGAGTTTCCCACTGGGAGTTTGAGTTGCTGCGGAAAATTTGCCACAGCTCAAAATTGCAGCGGAAAACTCCCTATAAACCCCCGCCTGTGTGAATGTACCCTGTATATTCACATGAAGGGGGGTGGGGCACCCTCCAGCTGTTGCAAAAGTACATCTCTCAGCATGCCCTTTGGCTGTCCGTACATGTTGGGAGTTGCAGTTATGCGACAGCTGGAGGCACACTGGTTGCAAAACACAGTTTGTTACTTAACTCAGTGTTTTACGCAACTAGTGTGCCTACAGCTGTTGCAGAACTACAACTCCCAGCATGTATGGTCTGTCAGTGCATGCTGGGAGTTGTAGTTTGCAACAGCTAGAGGCACACTGGTTGCGAAACACTGAGTAAGATAACAAACTCTGTGTCTCCTAACCAGTGTGCCTTCAGCTGTTGCAAAACTACAACTCTCAGCATGCATTGACAGCCGAAGGGCATGCTAGGAGCTGTTGTTATACAAAAGCTGGAGGCACACTACTACATCGCCCAGCATGCCCTTTGGCTGTTTTTGCATGCTGGTTGTTGCAGTTATGCAACAACTGGAGGCTCACTTTTTCATAGAAAAAAACTGCCTCCAGCTGTTGCATAACTACAAGATTCAGCATGCACAAACAGCCAAAGGGAATGCTGGGAGTTGTAGTTTTGCCACCAGCTGTTGCAAAACTACAACTCCCAGCATGCTCTTTGGCTGTGCATGCTGGGAGTTGTTGCTTAGCAACAACAGGAGGCAAACAACTCACCTCCTGCTGTATCCTGCTGCCGCCACTGTGGACGCTGCTGCCGCCGCCGGGTTCTCCGCCTCCAGGGACCCTCCATATTGATGCCAGGGACCCCCGCCTGCCCCGATGGACAGGTAAGGAACCTGCAACTTGCCCGATCACCTCCCAGCAGGCTCGGTGATTGATCCGTCGTCCGGACCGATCAATCACGCAATCGTGAGGTGGCACCCGTGCCACCCCACTCCTACTGGTAAAGGGTGATAGGTGGCGTCTTGGACGCCACCTATCACCCTTTTTTCTGGGTCGCTGGAGACCAGATTGATCCGGAATCGCCGTTATTTGCCGGTCTGAATTGACCCAACATGGGGGGGGGGTCTCAGGATCCCCCCAGTGGTTTGCACGGGGTACCTGCTGAACGACTTCAGCAGGCATCCCGGTCTGGTCCCCGCCCGGCTAGCAGTGGGGCCCGGAATTTCCTGGTCCTTAAGTTCCAGGGCGTCAGGACGTACTTGTATGCCCTGGGTCCCTATCCCTAAGTGGTTAAAGGGGTTATTCAGAAATTGAAAAACAGAGCTAACTTCTTCCAAAAAATAGCATTACAACTGTTCACAGGCTTTGTGAGGTATTACAACTTGGCTTTGTTCCCATCAATGGAACTGAGCTGTAATACCAGTTCTTTTTCTAATCCTAGATAACCACTCTAAGGCTTGGCCCACACTGCCCTAGTACTTCCGTTAGACGTATGCATTGGCATAATGCCAAACATGAGATGCCGTTTATACAGTAACAGAGAGCATCGGGTGCCAGTTGAACAGTCGGAGAGGTCAGCCAATTTAAAGTGACGAGTGTCCCCACGTGCCCGTGTGAATGTATGCTAAAAAAACTACTCTACACAAAATAAAAAGTTAAACACTACATATACGCACACCCTTCCTTTGCACGAGTAGGCGTGAGGAGCGGCGGCAGAGGCAGAGGAGGCAGGATACAGCAGGAGGTGAGGCCTGTTCGTCTCCTGCTGTTGCTAAGCAACAACTCCACTCATGCACAGCCAAAGGGCATGCTGGGGGTTATAGTTATGCAACAGCTGGAGGCACATTTGTTATCTATGAAAAAGTGTGCCTCCAGCTGTTGCAGAACTACAACTCTAAGCATGCATGGACCGCAAAAGGGCATGCTGGGAGTTGTAGTAGTGTGCCCCCATCTGTTGCATAACTACAACTGCCAGCATGCCCTTTGGCTGTCTATGCATGCTGAGAGTTGTAGTTTTGCAACAGCAGAAGGTACACTGGTTGCAAAACACTGAGAGTTTGTTACCTAACTCAGTGTTTCGTAACCAGTGTCCTTCCAGCTGTTGCAAACTACAACTCCCAGCATGCACTGACAGACCGTACAAAACACCAGTGTGCTTCCAGCTGTTGCATAACTACAACTCCCAGCATGCACGGACAGCCAAATGGCATTCTGGGAGTTGGGAAGTTGTACTTTTGCAACAGCTGGAGATTTGCCCCCCCCCCCCCATGTGAATGTACAGGGTACATACAGGGTACATTCACACGGGTGGGAGTTTAAAGTGAGTTTCCCACTGCAAGTTTGAGATGCAGCAAATTTTTCCACTGCAGCTCAAAGTCGCCCGTGTAAATGTATGCTTAAAAAAACTACTCTACACAAAATAAAAAGTAAAACACTACATATACACACACCCTTACATAGTCACCCCCCCCCCCCCCCCCCCAATAAAAATGAAAAACGTCTCCTATGGCACTGTTTCCAGCTGTTGTTGTTTGCACCCTGTTTGGGAAACACTGTCATGGGGTATTTTTGGTATCGGAGGCAAGTGTAATACTTGCATCCGGGTCCATCCTTATGCAAATCCTTAATTTAGTCCACAAATGCGCCTGGCGCTCTCTCACTTCGGAGCCCTGTCATATTTCAAGGAAACAGTTTAGGGCCACATATGGGGTATTTCCGTACTGGGGAGAAATTGCCTAAAAAATTTGGGGGGCTTTTTCTCCTTTTACCCCTTATGAAAAGGTAAAGTTGGGGTCTATGCCAGCATGTTATTGTAATAAATAAAACATTTTACACTGACATGCTGGTGTTGCCCCACACTTTTCATTTTCACAAGAGGTAAAAGGAAAAAAAAACACCCCAAATTTGTAACGCCATATCTCCTGAGTACGGAAAGATCCCATATGTGGGCGTAAAATGCTCTGGGTAACACCAGCATTAAAGTGAATACATTTTTTTTTTCATTTTCACATCCAACTTTGAAAAAAATTCATCAAACACCTGTGGGGTGTTCAGGCTCACCATACCCCTTGTTACATTCCGTGAGGGGTGTAGTTTCCTAAATGGGGTCACATGTGGGTATTTATTTTTTGCGTTTATGTCAGAACCGCTGTAAAATCAGCCACCCCTGTGCAAATCACCAATTTAGGCCTCAAATGTACATTGTGCACTTTTACTCCTGAGCCTTATTGTGCGCCTGCAGAGCATTTTACGCCCACATATGGGGTATTTCCGTACTCAGGAGAAATTGCGTTACAAATTTTGGGGGTCTTTTTTTGCTTTTACCTCTTGTGAAAATAAAAAGTATGGGGCAACACCAGCATGTTAGTGTAAAAATTTTATTTTTTTACACTAAGAGGCTGGTGTAGCCCCCCAACTTTTCCCTTTCATTAGGGGTAAAAGGAGAAAAATCCCCGCAAAATTTGTAGTGCAATTTCTCCCGAGAACGGAAATACCCCAAATGTGGCCCAAAACTGTTTCCTTGAAATACGACAGGGCTCCGAAGTGAGAGAGCGCCATGCGCATTTGAGGACTAAATTAGGGATTGCATAGGGGTGGACATAGGGGTATTCTATGCCAGTGTTTCCCAAACAGGGTGCCTCCAGCTGTTGCTAAACTCCCAACATGCCTGGACAGTCAGTGGCTGTCCCGAAATGCTGGGAGTTTTTGTTTTGCAACAGCTGGAGGCTCCGGGGGGGGGGGGGGGGGACAGTGTAAGGGGTGTATATGTAGTGTTTTTACCCTTTATTATGTGCTAGTGTAGTGTAGTGTAGTCTTTTTAGGGTACATTCACACTAGCAGGTTACGTGAGTTTCCTGCTAGGAGTTTGCAATGCGGCGAAAAATTTGCCGCAGACCAAACTTGAAACAGAAAACTCACTGTAAACTTGCCCGTGTGAATGTACCCTGTACATTCACATGGGGGGTTCAAACTTCCAGCTTTTTCAAAACTACAACTCCCAGCATGTACTGACAAACCATGCATGCTGGGAGTTGTACTTTTGCCACAGCTGGAGGCACACTGGGTGGAAAACCTTCAGTTAGGTCCTATTACCTAATTCAGTATTTTCCAACAAGTGTACCTCCAGCTGTTGCAAAACTACAACTCCCAGCATGTACTGATCGCCAAAGGGCATGCTGGGAGATGCAGTTATGCAACAGCTGGAGGTACACAACTACAACTCCCAGCATGCTGAGACAGCTGTTTGGGCATGCTGGGATTTGCAGTTTTGCAACATCTGGAGGGCTACAGTTTAGAGACCACTGCACAGTGATCTCCAAACTGTGGCCCTCCAGATGTTCCAAACCTACAAATCCCAGCATGCCCAGACAGCAAACTGCTGTGTGGGCATGCTGGGAGTTGTAGTTTTGCAAGATCTAGAGGGCAAAAGTTTAGAGACCACTGCACAGTGATCTCCAAACTGTAGCCCTCCATCTGTTGCAAAACTACAAATCCCAGCATGCCCACACAGCAAACAGCTGTCTGGGCATGCTGGGAGTTGTAGTTTTGCAACATCTAGAGGGCTACAGTTTAGAGACTACTGTATAGTGGTCTCAAACTGTAGCCCTCCAGATGTTGCTAGGTAACTCACCGGCTTCCATAGGATCCAGTGAGCCAGCCGCATGACATCGCCGCCCGCCAATCACCATCGCCTGCAGCCTCCGGATGGGTAAGTGGATCTTCTGCCACCCGTCCTCTGTCGGTTTCCCCGTTCTGCCCGGCCTATTGTGGGTGGGCAGAACGGGGAAACCGAAAGTTAACCCCCCCCCCTCCTTGACGACCAATAGCAGGGATAGGAGGGGTGGCACTCCTGCCACCTCACTCCTATCCCTTCAGGGGGATCATGGGTGTCTGGGACAACCGCGATCTTCCTTATATTCTGGGTCACCATAGACCCGTAATGACCCAGAATCACCGCAAATCGCCGGTATGAATTCACCGGCGATTTGCGTTGATCACTGACATGGGGGGGTTTGATGACCCCCCTGGGCATTTGCGCGGGGTGCCTGCTGATAGATATCAGCAGTCACCCCGGTCCGAGCCCTGCCTGGCGTGCGACGGGGACTGAAATTCCCACGGGCGTACAGGTACGTCCTGGGTCCTTAAGTACCAGGAAGCCAGGGCGTATCCATACGCCCTAGGTCCTTAAGGGGTTAAAGTAGAATATGTCACGAAAAAACAATCTCGGAATCAGAATGATTAGGAAAAGCATCCTAGAGTTATTAATGCTTAACCCCTTAAGGACCAAGGACGTACCGGTACGTCCTTGGTCCTGCTCTTCCGATATAACGCGGGGTTACACAGTAACCCCGCGTCATATCATGGCGGGTCCGGCGTCATAGTGAAGCCGGGACCCGCCTCTAATAGCGCGCAGCGCCGATCGCGGCGCCGCGCGCTATTAACCCTTTAGCCGCGCGCTCAAAGCTGAGCCGCGCGGCTAAAAGTGAAAGTGAAAGTTCCCGGCTAGCTCAGTCGAGCTGTTCGGGATAGCCGCGGCTAATCGCGGCATCCCGAACAGCTGACAGGACAGCGGGAGGGCCCCTTCCTGCCTCCTCGCTGTCCGATCGCCGAATGACTGCTCAGTGCCTGAGATCCAGGCATGAGCAGTCATCCGGCAGAATCGTTGATCACTGGTTTCTTATGAGAAACCAGTGATCAACATAGAAGATCAGTGTGTGCAGTGTTATAGGTCCCTATGGGACCTATAACACTGCAAAAAAAAAGTTAAAAAAAAAAGTGAATAAAGATCATTTAACTCCTCCCCTATTAAAAGTTTGAATCACCCCCCTTTTCCAATAAAAAAAAAACACAGTGTAAATAAAAATAAAAATAAACATATGTGGTATCACTGCGTGCGGAAATGTCCGAATTATAAAAATATATCATTAATTAAACCGCTCGGTCAATGGCGTGCGCGCAAAAAAATTCCAAAGTCCAAAATAGTGCATTTTTGGTCACTTTTTATATCATTTAAAAATGAATAAAAAGTGATCAATAAGTCCTATCAATGCAAAAATGGTACCGTTAAAAACTTCAGATCACGGCGCAAAAAATGAGCCCTCATACCGCCCCATACACGGAAAAATAAAAAAGTTATAGGGGTCAGAAGATGACAATTTTAAACGTATTAATTTTCCTGCATGTAGTTATGATTTTTTCCAGAAGTCCGACAAAATCAAACCTATATAAGTAGGGTATCATTTTAATCGTATGGACCTACATAATACATATCAGGTGTCATTTTTACCGAAAAATGTACTACGTAGAAACGGAAGCCCCCAAAAGTTACAAAACAGCGTTTTTTTTTTCAATTTTGTCGCACAATGATTTTTTTTCCCGCTTCACCATAGATTTTTGGGCAAAATGACTGACGTCATTACAAAGTAGAATTGGTGGCGCAAAAAATAAGCCATCATATGGATTTTTAGGTGTAAATTTGAAAGAGTTATGATTTTTTAAAGGCAAGGAGCAAAAAACGAAAATGCAAAAACGGAAAAACCTCCGGTCCTTAAGGGGTTAAAGGGTACCTCTCATCAAAAAAAACTTTTGATATATTATAGATTAATGTATGCAGAATAACTTTACAATTGCATGTTATTAAAAAAATATGCTTCTTTCTATTTCATTTTCCACTTTGAAGAAATGACCACTAGGGGTCTCCCTACCAGTCCTGGCAGCAAGCATTTCAGACTCATGCTGGAGTCCTAAACACTACGAGCTGCCAGTCTGCTTTGTTCACAAAGGAGAACACTCGGAGCTGCCAGCCTGCTTTGTTCACAGCCTGTTTGGCTGTGAACAAAGCAGGCTGGCAGCTCTGAGTGTTTAGGACTCCAGCATGAGTCAGAAATGCTTGCTGACAGGACTGATCGGGAAAAATACAATAGAAAGAAGCATATTTTTCATTAACATGCTATTGGAAAGTTATTCAACATTCATTCATCTAAAATATATCAAAAGTTTATTTGATGAGAGGTTCCCTTTAAAGTGACAGTGGTCAGATGTGCAAAAAGTGCTCTGGTCCTTAAGGTCATAATGGGATGTGTCCTTGAGGGGTTAATTGACCTAAAACTACAGCTCATCCCCTATAAAACAAGTTCTCATACCTCTACAGTGATATAAAAATAAAGTTATGGCTCAAGGAATGCAGTGACACAAAAATATACATGCAAACATTGTGCAAAAATACTGATAAAACTGTATAAAAAACCAAGACATATTTGGTATGGAGCCACAGAATAAAGATACAGGGGGGAAGTTGTCACTATGTCACACATTTTAGCGCAACATTCTTAACTATTGCGCAAAATGTCCAAGATGTGCAAAAATAGTAGTATAATGGAAAAACTATATAAATTGGTTATCATTTTAATCACATTGAACTACAGTATGCAAAAAAAGAAAATTTACTCAAGGCCACCACGGGCAGAATTCCGCGTTGTGAACATAACATTAGTGTGAATGGGTCTCCCCGTGACCCGTTCACACTGCGGTATTTCAGCGGCGGACAATTCCGCTGAAACTGTTCCGCGCCAAGAAAGAACATGTTCATTCTTTGCGCGGATTCCCCGAGCACTGCATAACCGTCAATGGTGACGGCTCAGTGCCCCGCGGCCCTAGCACCGAAGTGTTTTTGGCGGCGGCCGCCAGACGGAATCCCCACTCGCTGAATTCAGCAAGCAGAGATTCCGCAGTGTGAACGCACCCTAAGGGTATGTTCACACTACGGATTATGAATGGAATCTCTGCTCGCAGAATTCCGCGAACGGAGATTCCAGACTGGCGCCCGCCGTCGCAATACTTCGGTGGTAGGACCGTGCGGCACTGCGCCATCACCATTGACGGCTATGTAGTGTTCGCGGACTTCCACGCAAAAAATGAACATGTTCTTTCTTTGCGCACAATTTCAGTGGCGGAATTGTCCGCCGCTGAAAAGCCGCAGTGTGAACGGGTCTCACGGAAACCCATTCACACTGATGTTTATGTTCACAGCACGTAATTCCGTTCGTGGAATTCCGCGGGAATTACGTAGTGTGAACATACGCTAAGGGGTAAGTGCATTTTAGGAGGCCGGGCTGTGGGTTGTCTGGGCATGCTGGGAGTTGTAGTTTTGCAACATCTGAAGGTCCACTGTTTGGAAACCACAGGTGCACAACCCGTCTGACAGCATTTGAACCTCCCTCTCGCTGTCTCCACTTTCTCCTGTGCGCGGTCACATGGGTTGGTGGCATCACGGTCATGTGACTGTCGCGTCATCAAGGTCCTGGTAGAGGATAGGGACTTGCCGCTAGCCTGGTTGTTGGAAGTGACCTCGCAGCATCGCCACTGCTGATTGGCTGCGTCTGGAAGGCGCTGCTGAATTAACCAAGGTGCTGTGGTGGAAGTGGATGAGAGTTTAGAACAGGGAGAAACTGACAAGGCCACCGGGATGTCAGAGAACAGGCGGCAGTTCTGGAAGAGAAGTTCCAAACTACCGGGCAGGTTGGTGGACGGGCTAAGGCGATGCAGAAAAGTGCTTGGTGTGGGAGAAACTATGGTGCCGGCTGCGAGCTGTACTGGGGCTCTGACCTTTTATTTTTAACTATTTCATGGCCAGTTAAATTCAGTCTGTTCCCTGTCATCAGCCATGTCAGGCAGCCGAGCGCCCTGTTCTTCATGCTGACAGGAAGTCCAGAAACATGTCTGCCTCCTGTTCACAACTTCATGCCCCAGTGGGGTCTGTTCCTGGGTGAGGATGGTATTGACAGCAGGCATTGTGCCTAGAAGATGTCCACAGTACACTAGCGGTGCCCCTGCCAGGAGGCACTACCTGAGGAAAGCCATGTCAGTGACCCCTCCTTTTCAGTATATTCCTGCTGCCTGTGGTGCATTCATCCTCTACATACACCAGTGTGTCTCCAGCTGTTGCAAAACTACAACTCCCAGCATGCCCAGACAGCCAAAGGCTGTCGGGGCATGCTGGGAGTTGTAGTTTTTCAACAGCTGGAGACACAAGGGGAGATTTATCAAATCCTGTCTAGAGGAAAAGTTGCTGAGTTGCCCATAGCAACCAATCAGATTGCTACTTTCATTTTTAAAAAGGCCTCTGAAAAATGGAAGAAGTGATCTGATTGGTTGCTATGGGCAACTCAGCAACTTTTCCTCTGGACAGGTTTTGAGGAATCTCCCCCACAGTGTTTGGAAAACCCTTACCTACATAGATCCACAGTATGTGTTGTTATTAAAGGGGTACTCCGGTGGAAAACATTTTTATTTAAAATCAACTGGTTCCAGAAAGTTAATCAGATTTGTAAATTACTTCAATTAAAAAATCTTAACTCTTCCAGTACTTATCAGCTGCTGTATGTTCCAGAGAAAGTTGAGTTGGTCTTTTCTGTCTGACTACAGTGCCCTCTGCTGACACCTCTGTCCATATCAGGAACTGTCCAGAGCAGGAACAAATCCCCATAGCAAATCTCTCCTGCTCCGAACAGTTCCTAACATGGACAGAGGTGTCAGCAGAGAGCACTGTGGTCAGACAGAAAAGAACAACTCAACTTCCTGTAGAGAACTTTTTGGAATCAGTTGGTTTAAAAAAAAATAAAACATTTTTTGGAGTACCCCTTTAGCTTACCATATATACTCGAGTATAAGCCGAGGCCCCTGTCATCACCCCCCCCCTTTCATCATCACCCCCCCCCCCTTTCATCATCACCCCCCCCCCCCTTTCATCATCACCCCCCCCCCTTTCATCATCACCCCCCCTTTCATCATCACCCCCCCTTTCATCATCACCCCCCCTTTCATCATCACCCCCCCTTTCATCATCACCCCCCCTGTCATCATCACCCCCCCCCTGTCATCACCCCCCCCCTGTCATCACCCCCCCCTGTCATCACCCCCCCCCTGTCATCATCACCCCCCCCTGTCATCACCCCCCCCCTGTCATCACCCCCCCCCCTGTCATCACCCCCCCCTGTCATCACCCCCCCCCTGTCATCATCATCCCCCCCCCTGTCATCATCACCCCCCCCCCTGTCATCATCATCCCCCCCCCTGTCGTCATCATCCCCCCCCCTGTCGTCATCATCCCCCCCCTGTCGTCATCATCCCCCCCCCCTGTCGTCATCATCCCCCCCCCTGTCGTCATCATCCCCCCCCCTGTCGTCATCATCCCCCCCCCTGTCGTCATCATCCCCCCCCCTGTCGTCATCATCCCCCCCCCTGTCGTCATCATCCCCCCCCTGTCGTCATCATCCCCCCCCTGTCGTCATCATCCCCCCCCTGTCGTCATCATCCCCCCCCCTGTCGTCATCATCCCCCCCCCTGTCGTCATCATCCCCCCCCCCTGTCGTCATCATCCCCCCCCCCTGTCGTCATCATCCCCCCCCCTGTCGTCATCATCCCCCCCCCCTGTCGTCATCATCCCCCCCCTGTCGTCATCATCCCCCCCCTGTCGTCATCATCCCCCCCCCTGTCGTCATCATCCCCCCCCCTGTCGTCATCATCCCCCCCCTGTCGTCATCATCCCCCCCCTGTCGTCATCATCCCCCCCTGTCGTCATCATCCCCCCCCTGTCGTCATCATCCCCCCCCTGTCGTCATCATCCCCCCCCCCCGTCATCATCCACCCCCCCCCGTCATCATCACCCCCCCCCCCGTCATCATCACCCCCCCCCCCCCCGTCATCATCATCCCCCCCCCGTCATCATCATCCCCCCCCCTGTCATCCCCCCCCCTGTCATCCCCCCCCTGTCATCCCCCCCCGTCAACCTCCCCCCCCGTCATCATCCCCCCCCGTCGTCATCATCCCCCCCCTGTCATCATCATCCCCCCCCCTGTCATCATCATCCCCCCCCCTGTCATCATCATCCCCCCCCCTGTCATCATCATCCCCCCCCCTGTCATCATCATCCCCCCCCCTGTCATCATCATCCCCCCCCCCTGTCATCATCATCCCCCCCCTGTCATCATCATCCCCCCCCTGTCATCATCATCCCCCCCCCTGTCATCATCATCCCCCCCCCTGTCATCATCATCCCCCCCCTGTCGTCATCATCCCCCCCCTGTCGTCATCATCCCCCCCCCCCGTCATCATCACCCCCCCCGTCATCATCACCCCCCCCCCCGTCATCATCACCCCCCCCCCCCCCCCCGTCATCATCATCCCCCCCCCGTCATCATCATCCCCCCCCCTGTCATCCCCCCCCCTGTCATCCCCCCCCTGTCATCCCCCCCCGTCAACCTCCCCCCCCGTCATCATCCCCCCCCGTCGTCATCATCCCCCCCCTGTCATCATCATCCCCCCCCCTGTCATCATCATCCCCCCCCCTGTCATCATCATCCCCCCCCCTGTCATCATCATCCCCCCCCCTGTCATCATCATCCCCCCCCCTGTCATCATCATCCCCCCCCCCTGTCATCATCATCCCCCCCCTGTCATCATCATCCCCCCCCTGTCATCATCATCCCCCCCCCTGTCATCATCATCCCCCCCCCTGTCATCATCATCCCCCCCCCCTGTCATCATCATCCCCCCCCCTGTCATCATCATCCCCCCCCCTGTCATCATCATCCCCCCCCCCTGTCATCATCATCCCCCCCCCCTGTCATCATCATCCCCCCCCCTGTCATCATCATCCCCCCCCCTGTCATCATCATCCCCCCCCCCTGTCATCATCATCCCCCCCCTGTCATCATCATCCCCCCCTGTCATCATCATCCCCCCCCCTGTCATCATCACCCCCCCCCTGTCATCATCACCCCCCCCCTGTCATCATCACCCCCCCCCTGTCATCATCACCCCCCCCCTGTCATCATCACCCCCCCCTGTCATCATCACCCCCCCCCTGTCATCATCACCCCCCCCTGTCATCATCACCCCCCCCCTGTCATCATCACCCCCCCCCCTGTCATCATCACCCCCCCCCCCTGTCATCATCACCCCCCCCTGTCATCATCACCCCCCCCCCCCGTCATCATCACCCCCCCCTGTCATCATCACCCCCCCCCTGTCATCATCACCCCCCCCTGTCATCATCACCCCCCCCTGTCATCATCACCCCCCCCCTGTCGTCATCATCACCCCCCCCCTGTCGTCATCATCACCCCCCCCCCTGTCGTCATCATCACCCCCCCCCCTGTCGTCATCACCCCCCCCCTGTCGTCATCACCCCCCCCTGTCGTCATCACCCCCCCCTGTCGTCATCACCCCCCCCCCTGTCGTCATCACCCCCCCCTGTCGTCATCACCCCCCCCCTGTCGTCATCACCCCCCCCCTGTCGTCATCACCCCCCCCCTGTCGTCATCACCCCCCCCCTGTCGTCATCACCCCCCCCCTGTCGTCATCACCCCCCCCTGTCGTCATCACCCCCCCCCCTGTCATCATCACCCCCCCCTGTCATCATCACCCCCCCCTGTCATCATCACCCCCCCCTGTCATCATCACCCCCCCCTGTCATCATCACCCCCCCCCTGTCATCATCACCCCCCCCCTGTCATCATCACCCCCCCCTGTCATCATCACCCCCCCCCTGTCATCATCACCCCCCCCCTGTCATCATCACCCCCCCCCTGTCATCATCACCCCCCCCCCTGTCATCATCACCCCCCCCCCTGTCATCATCACCCCCCCCTGTCATCATCACCCCCCCCCCGTCATCATCACCCCCCCCCCCCCCGTCATCATCACCCCCCCCCCCCCGTCATCATCACCTCCCCCGTCATCATCACCCCCCCCTGTCATCATCACCCCCCCCCTGTCATCATCACCCCCCCCCTGTCATCATCACCCCCCCCTGTCATCATCACCCCCCCCTGTCATCATCACCCCCCCCTGTCATCATCATCCCCCCCCGTCATCATCATCCCCCCCCCTGTCATCCCCCCCTGTCATCCCCCCCTGTCATCCCCCCCTGTCATCCCCCCCCTGTCATCATCATCCCCCCCCCCTGTCATCATCATCCCCCCCCCCCCCTGTCATCATCATCCCCCCCCGTCATCATCATCCCCCCCCCTGTCATCATCATCCCCCCCCCCCGTCATCATCATCCCCCCCCCCCCGTCATCATCATCCCCCCCCCTGTCATCATCATCCCCCCCCCCTGTCATCATCATCCCCCCCCCTGTCATCATCATCCCCCCCCCTGTCATCATCATCCCCCCCCCCTGTCATCATCATCCCCCCCCCTGTCATCATCATCCCCCCCTGTCATCATCATCCCCCCCCCTGTCATCATCACCCCCCCCCTGTCATCATCACCCCCCCCCTGTCATCATCACCCCCCCCCTGTCATCATCACCCCCCCCCTGTCATCATCACCCCCCCCCTGTCATCATCACCCCCCCCTGTCATCATCACCCCCCCCTGTCATCATCACCCCCCCTGTCATCATCACCCCCCCCCTGTCATCATCACCCCCCCCCCTGTCATCATCACCCCCCCCCCCTGTCATCATCACCCCCCCCTGTCATCATCACCCCCCCCCCCCCCGTCATCATCACCCCCCCCTGTCATCATCACCCCCCCCCCTGTCATCATCACCCCCCCCTGTCATCATCACCCCCCCCTGTCATCATCACCCCCCCCTGTCATCATCACCCCCCCCCTGTCGTCATCATCACCCCCCCCCTGTCGTCATCATCACCCCCCCCCCTGTCGTCATCATCACCCCCCCCCCTGTCGTCATCACCCCCCCCCTGTCGTCATCACCCCCCCCTGTCGTCATCACCCCCCCCTGTCGTCATCACCCCCCCCCCTGTCGTCATCACCCCCCCCTGTCGTCATCACCCCCCCCCTGTCGTCATCACCCCCCCCCTGTCGTCATCACCCCCCCCCTGTCGTCATCACCCCCCCCCTGTCGTCATCACCCCCCCCTGTCGTCATCACCCCCCCCTGTCGTCATCACCCCCCCCCTGTCATCATCACCCCCCCCTGTCATCATCACCCCCCCCTGTCATCATCACCCCCCCCTGTCATCATCACCCCCCCCTGTCATCATCACCCCCCCTGTCATCATCACCCCCCCCCTGTCATCATCACCCCCCCCCTGTCATCATCACCCCCCCCCTGTCATCATCACCCCCCCCTGTCATCATCACCCCCCCCCTGTCATCATCACCCCCCCCCTGTCATCATCACCCCCCCCCTGTCATCATCACCCCCCCCCTGTCATCATCACCCCCCCCCCTGTCATCATCACCCCCCCCCCTGTCATCATCACCCCCCCCTGTCATCATCACCCCCCCCCCGTCATCATCACCCCCCCCCCCCCCGTCATCATCACCCCCCCCCCCCCCGTCATCATCACCTCCCCCCGTCATCATCACCCCCCCCTGTCATCATCACCCCCCCCCTGTCATCATCACCCCCCCCCTGTCATCATCACCCCCCCCTGTCATCATCACCCCCCCCTGTCATCATCATCCCCCCCCGTCATCATCATCCCCCCCCCTGTCATCCCCCCCTGTCATCCCCCCCTGTCATCCCCCCCTGTCATCCCCCCCCTGTCATCATCATCCCCCCCCCCTGTCATCATCATCCCCCCCCCCCCCTGTCATCATCATCCCCCCCCGTCATCATCATCCCCCCCCCTGTCATCATCATCCCCCCCCCCGTCATCATCATCCCCCCCCCCCCGTCATCATCATCCCCCCCCCGTCATCATCATCCCCCCCCCCCGTCATCATCATCCCCCCCCCGTCATCATCATCCCCCCCCCTGTCATCATCATCCCCCCCCCTGTCATCATCATCCCCCCCCCTGTCATCATCATCCCCCCCCCTGTCATCATCATCCCCCCCCCTGTCATCATCATCCCCCCCCCTGTCATCATCATCCCCCCCCCCGTCCATATCGCCCCCCGTCCATATCGCCCCCTGTTATCATTCAGACCCCCCCCCCCCTTTCGTTTTCTTCTCACCTCCCCAGTTGTTGCTCTAGTAGCTGTAGGGACCGTCCAGGGAGGGTGAACCAGGCCGTCCATCTTCACTTCAGGGACAGTCCGCATTCCGGTGGGAGGGTGAGCCGGACCGGGCCGGCCATCTTCACCGGGAGGCCTTCTTCTCTGCTCTGGGCCATCCTCGGACTAGTGATCCTGCATTGACGCTACCACGCTGGGATGTCCGTGCGCAGCAGACATCTGTGCGCAGGGACGCCCCTGATGTCATATGTCTGCCTAGCATGGACATCCTTGCGCGGTAGCGTCAATGCAGCATCACTAGTCCGAGGATGGCCCAGAGCAGAGAAGAAGGCCTCCCGGTGAAGATGGACGGCCCGGACCAGCTCACCCTCCCCACCGGAATGAGGATGGTCCCTGCAGTGAAGATGGACGGCCCGGCCCAACCCATTTACACCCCCCCCCCCCCCCACCGGTATGCCTAAAGCAATATTTTTTGTTTTTTGTTTTGTTCACTCAAGTATAAGCCGAGGGGGGCGATTTCAGCACAAAAAAATCGGGCTGAAAAACTCGGCTTATACTCGAGTATATACTATGGATCGACCGATATCGTTTTTTTTTTTTAGGGCAGATACCGATAATCTGTGGAGGTTAAGGCCGATAGCCGATAATTTATACCGATATTCTGGTATAAATTAACGGCTATTTCTCTCCCCCAGGGGGCATTATATGTGAATGGCACAGGACATGGGGCATTATATATGAGGGGCACATAGTTACATAGTTAGTACGGTTGAAAAAAGACATATGTCCATCAAGTTCAACCAGGGAATTGAAGGGTAGGGGTGTGGCGCGATATTGGGGAAGGATGGAATTTTATATTTCTTCATAAGCATTAATGTTATTTTGTTCCAGGAATGTATCTAACCCTGTTTTAAAGCTGTAAATTTTTCCTGCTGTGACCAGTTCCTGAGGTAGACTGTTCCATAAGTTCACAGTTCTCATGGTAAAGAAGGCGTGTCGCCCCTTGAGACTAAACTTTTTCTTCTCCAGACGGAGGGAGTGCCCCCTCGTCCTTTGGGGGGTTTAACCTGGAACAGTTTTTCTCCATATTTTTTTGTCAGGGGGCATTATATGTGGGGGCACATGATGGGGGCATTGTATGTGAGGAACACAGGACATGGGGCATTATATGTGGGGGTCACAGGACAAGGGGTATTATGTATGAGGGGCACATGACGGGGGGATTATATGTGGGGGCACATGACAGCCCACCCCTGTCATGTGCCCATATAATGCCCCCTGACTTATAATATATTGCCCTCTGTCCAGTGCCCCTCACATATAATGCCCCATGTCCTGCCCCCTCAGGGGGCATTATATGTGAGGGGCAAAGGACATGGGGCATTATATGTGAGGGGCACAGGACAGAGGGTATTATAAGTCAGGTGGGCATTATATGGGCACATGACAGGGGGGGTCTGTCATGTGCCCCCACATATAATCCCCCCTGTCCTGTGTTCCTCACATATAATACCCCCCTGATATGTGCCCCTCACTTCTATTTGCCCTCCTCACTTATAATTTGCCCGTCCATCCATACAGCGCCCGAGCAGTGCTCACCTTTCTCACGCTGCTATGTTCTTGTACTGTGAGTGAGAGCTGCAGGGACGTTATCTCCGGTCGCCGGCGCGACGATGTGATGTCGTCACGTCGGCCTACCGTGGATGGCGTCCCCGCGGCTCTCACTCCCACTGCAAGAATGAAGCAGCGTTAGAAAGGTGAGGGAGTGGAGGAGCGGGACAGCTGACAGCTCCCTCTCCACCATGCTGTCAGCTGTCAGGCAATTGCTCCGCACGGCAAAACAAGGCGTGCGCACGAATCGCGGGACTTCAGTCCCGACCTGAAGTTCAGGGCCGGGACTGAAGTCCCGCGATTCTTGCGCACGCCTTGTTTTGCGCATTATCGGCAGGTTAGAAGCCGATAACGGGAAAAAACGTGAATATCGTCCATGCCGATAATCGGTTGATCCCTAGTATATACGGTAGGATGCATTCACACCACGTTTTAGCAATACAGTTCCCGTATACGTTTTCAATGTGAAAACCTTATGGAACCGTATTGAAAACCATATGCATTGACTCTCCATTGAAAACCATAGTCTACCACGGTTTTTGGTCCGGGTGAAAAACCGTATTAAACTGTATACGTTTTTTTTTTAACATGAGAGTCAATGGGAACCGTGCAGAACCTTATGTGCGTACGGTTTCCTCCGGTTTGCACCATACAGTTTTTGACTTTGCACAGTTTTTTTTTTCTTGGAATTTCAATCAAACAAGTGAAACTTTATTACATAGTTACATAGTTAGTACGGTCGAAAAAAGACATATGTCCATCAAGTTCATAATGGAGTGAAAAGTTAAAAACATTCAGTTTTTTCTTTAGAAAACGTATGCATCCATACATCATTTTTCAAACCGTATACGGTTTTTAACCGTATACAAATTAAAATTTGCACACAGTTTAGTCCGGTTTTGAGGAATCCGTTTTTCATCACAGACCTGATACGGGAACTGTATTGCAAAACGTGGTGTGAATGCAGCCTTACCAAGATTCCTGAGAACACACTTTTTTCTTCTTTGTTTCCTCAGTATCCAACCTGTATACGGGGCCCAGCAGCCACCACTAGAGAGGAGGTAAGTGCTTTTATTGTCATGTCACAGTCGAATTTATTAAAGATGCCGACAATACAGCCTGGATTCTGGCACATTTGCCACTTAAATCTGGACCATTTTTCTTTGCTATTAAAGGCAGAGGTTACAGGTGTCGGGTACGTGGACAGTGATTCAGAAAGCTTTGTCTAATGGGTTCACTAGGAATAAACACCATAGTTCAGTGGTCTCCAACCTGCGGACCTCCAGATGTTGCAAAACTACAACTCCCAGCATGCCCGGACAGCCAACGGCTGTCCGGGCATGCTGGGAGTTGTAGTTTTGCAACATCTGGAGGTCCGCAGGTTGGAGGCCACGGCCATAGTTCATACATAAAAGGTTTTTACCAGCACAGATTTCCAATTTGCCCTGTGGAAGAAGATATGTCACCTGATGCAGGCTCTGAGCAGATGTCTACCGTTACAGTCAATGGCGGCTCTATGTGAGACAGGAAATCTGCAACAAAAAACGTGTGGATTTCATGTTATGAGTATGTTCACAGGTAACCCACCTATGTGAACCTAACATAAAAGAGACCTGTCGGCAGAAAAACATGGATGTAAATAAAGCCCGTGTCTGGATAGGGCTAGTTATCAAGATTCCAAGCATGCCTTTTTATCTCCAGAGTTTTCCCTATCGGCAAATCAGCCTCAAGTGCGCAGGGAGAGTTCAACGGCACAGGTACAGTGGATATAAAAAGTCTACACACCCCTGTTAACATGCCAGGTTCTTGTGATGTTAAAGAAATGGGACAAAGATAAATCATGTCTAAACTTTTTCCACCTTTTATTGTGACCTATAAGACCGGGTTCATGTGGCAGAATTCTGAATGAATCGTCCACGAGGACATTCTGCAGCAGCAGAGTCTCATTGATTTCAATGGGATTCTGCTGTTCGGTTCACAGGGCAGAATTTCCACGACATCAACATCTGGTGCGGAAATCCTGAATACGGCATCTGCAGAAACGTTGAACATGTTCAATGTTTTCTGCGGATTAGGAAATGTATTGCCGTCTATGAGCTGGAGTATTTCCGAGCGGTCCTAGTGCCAGCATGTTCTGCTGTTTGTAGAGATTTTCCATGCTGACATTCCACCGTGTGAACATAGCCTAAGTGAACAATTCAATAAAAAACAAGCTGAAATCTTTGAGGGGGAAAGAATAAACCAATCAGCTTGATGCTTTCATTCTGAAAAAGGAAAGAAGCTATCTAACTGGTTGCTATGGGCAACTGGTCAAATTTACATCTGCACAAGTTTCTGTAAATCTCCCACACTACAGTGATCCCCCGACCTACGATGGCCCCTACATACATGTCATTGAATGTTGAGGCAGCATCAATATACGATGCTTTTGTATGTCAGGGCCATCGCATAAACGGCTATCCGGCAGCACTGACAGCTTCAGCTGCCACTGGATAGCCGTTTAATGTGCCCCGTGTGCTCTGGTGAGTGTCACTCACCTGTCCCCGCCAGTCCTCTTCAGGCTTTGCTGCATAACTGTCGCTCTCCTTCGTCGTCATCACGTCGCCGCACACGCCGTCCCGTCATCCAATAGGAGCGGGGTGCGCAGCGACGTGATGACGGCGATGGGGAGTGACGATCCAGGGCACCGGTGACGGTCCGGAGCGGTGGGGACACGTGAGTATAACTTTCTAGATTATTATTGCACGGGCATACGGTAAATTCAAGTAACGATGGTTCATTTGGAATGAATTACCATCGTATGTTGAGGGATCACTGTATAACCTGGTTGCACAAGTGTGCATACCCTTAAACTTATACTCTGCTAAAGCACCTTTTTGATTTTATTACAGGGATCAGTCTCATGGGGTAGGAGTCTATTAGCATGGCACTTCTTGATGCCAACTCTTTCTTGCAGGTCATCTGTGCATAGCACTCTGCAGATGGTCAATTGGATTAAGGTCTAGGTCATTTTTGAAACATTCAAGGAAATCTTTAAAGTAATATTTTTTGTTGTTGTTTTGTTTTGCCATTATGACCGCGCTGCCACAACTAACAACAACTAAAATAATAAACCTTAACTTACCTTCCGCTGGTATCGCTCTCCTGTCTTGTGGCCTTGGTCTTTTTCCTGCTCTTGGTGCCTGTAACATCACACTGCTCAGCCAGCGGAAGTGTGATCCGGCACCAAAAGCAGGAAAAAGAAGGATGGTAAAGAATACCAGCGGCGCCACTTTTCCTCTGCACAGGTTTTGATAAATCTCCCCCCCATGATGTTTGTTTTTGGAAACTTCAGCCAGGCTTGGATGTTTTCCCTCTTACCACTCTACCCCATAGCTCATCCATATGAAGAATATGAGACAGTGTTTCCCAACCAGTGTGCCTCCAGCTGTTGCAAAACTACAACTCCCAGCATGCTCGGACAGCCTTCGGCTGTCCGAGCATGCTGTGAATTGTAGTTTTGCAACAGCTGGAGGCACACTGGTTGGGAAACACTGATATGGGAGATCATTGACACGTGTAGCACACAGTCAGTACTTGGCAAAATTGTCTTCAGCGCCAGTTTGAAGCCTCCCTTTCCTTTTTTCTTCGCATCTTTTCAGGGTCATCCAGTTCTTGGTAATGTCTCTGTTGTGCCATATTTTTTCTACTTGATGGTGACTGTTAGAGATGAGCGAATATACAGTAAATTTGATTCGTCACGAACTTCTTGGCTCGGCAGTTGATGAATTATCCTGCATAAATTAGTTCAGCTTTCAGGTGCTCCCGTGGGCTGGAAAAGGTGGATACAGTCCTAGGAGACTCTTTCCTAGGACTGTATCCACCTTTTCCAGCCCACCGGAGCACCTGAAAGCTGAACTAATTTATGCAGTATAAGTCATCAACTGCCGAGCCGAGAAGTTCGTGACGAATCGAATTTACTGTAAATTCGCTCATCTCTAGTGACTGTCTTTGTGTTCCATGATATATCTTATGCTTTGGAAATTGTTTTGTACCCTTCTCCTGAATAATATCTTTCAACAATTCGGCTTTAGCTCTGAGCAAATATCAGGAAAATAATGCAGAACAGTTGATCTTTATTTGTGATTATTCAGAGTCACTTTTAACCCCTTCCCGACCCATGACATACAGGTACGTCATGAACATTTTTGCCGCTACTCGCGGCATCCCGCAGCACCCAGAAAGATGGTGGCTATCACTGATAGCCAGCCATCTTACCGTGCGACCACGGGGGGTTTCATCCCCCACCCCCCCCAGCGATCGCTGCTATCAGCTGGTCAAATCTGACTAGCTGATAGCAGCGTTTCGCTATGAAAATACTTAGCAGCGCGGTGTGTGAGTCCCGATCACGGGGATCGGGACACACACCGCTCTGCTAAGTGTCCCTGACCCGTCCCCCGGCGTCACTTACCCGTCCGAGCGGTGTCCCGAGCGATCCCGGCGGTCCCGGCGTCCTCCAGGCGGTCCCGGCTGTGCTGCGTCCCGGAGGTGAGTTTGCAGCAGCAGTGCGGCATCTTCATTGGCAGCAGTGAGATCGCTGTAAAGCGATCTCACTGCTGCCTCTGAGAGTTTCAAAACTGCAACTCCCAGCATGCCCAGACAGCCTTTGGCTTTCTGGGCATGCTGGGAGTTGTAGTTTTGCAACATCTGGAGGCCCACAGTTTGGAGACCACTGTATAATGGTCTCCAATCTGTGCTCTTCCAGATGTTGCAAAACTACAAATCTCAGCATGCTCAGTCTGTCCAGGCATGCTGGGAGTTGTAGTTCTCTAACATCTGGAAGAGCACAGATTGGAGACCATTATACAGTGGTCTCCAAACTGTGGACCTCCAGATGTTGCAAAACTACAACTCCCAGCATGCCCAGACTGCCCAAGCATGCTGGAAGTTGTAGTTCGGCAACATCTGATCCTTCAGATATTGCCGAACTACAACTTCCAGCATGCCTGGGCAGTCTGGGCATGCTGGGAGTTGTAGTTTTGCAACAACTGGAGGCACACTAGTTGGGAAACATTGTCCGTTTCCTACCTCAGTGCCTCCAGCTGTTGCAATTGTTGCAAAACTATAACTCCCAGCATGCACTGACAGACCATGCATGCTGGGAGTTGTAGTTTTGCAACAGCTGGAGGCACACTGGTTTGGAAACACTAAGTTTGGTTGCAAAACACTTGAAAGTTTATTACTTAACTTAGTGTTTCCAAACCAGTGTTCCTCCAGCTGTTGCAAAACTACAACTCCCAGCATGCACGGACAGCCAAAGGGCATGCTCGGAGTTTGCAACAGCTGGATGTTTGCCCCCTCCCCCCAATGTGAATGTACAGGGTACACTCACATGGGCGGAGGTTAACAGTGAGTGCTGCAAGTTTGAGATGGCGCAAATTTTGCGCTGCAGCTCAAACTTCTTGCGGCAAACTTGCTGTGAACCTCTGCCCATGTGACTGTACCCTAAAAACACTACACAACACTGACACTAACCTAAAATAAAAAGTAAAAAACACTACATATACACATACCCCTACACAGCCCCCCTCCCCAAAAAATGAAAAACGTCTGGTACGCTACTGTTTCCAAAACGGAGCCTCCAGCTGTTCCAAAATAATAACTCCCAGTATTGCCGGACAGCCATTGACTGTCCAGGCATGCTGGGAGTTTTGCAACAGCTGGAGGCACCCTGTTTGGGAATCATTGGCATAG
Organism: Hyla sarda; assembly: GCF_029499605.1. Classification (NCBI taxonomy): domain Eukaryota; kingdom Metazoa; phylum Chordata; class Amphibia; order Anura; family Hylidae; genus Hyla; species Hyla sarda. Next base: position 325,850,936 of record NC_079190.1, read on the forward strand.
AATACCCCTATGTCCACCCCTATGCAAATCCCTAATTTAGGCCTCAAATGCGCATGGCGCTCTCTCACTTTGGAGCCCTGTCGTATTTCAGGGCAACAGTTTTGGGACACATATGGGGTATCGCCGTACTCGGGAGAAATTGCCTTACAAATTTTGGGGGGCTTTTTCTTCTTTAACCCCTTATGAAAAGGGGAAGTTGGGGTCTACACCAGCATGTTAGTGTAAAAAAATTAATTTTTTACACTGACATGCTGGTGTTGCCCTATACTTTTCATTTTCACAAGAGGTAAAAGGGAAAAAAGACCCTCTAAATTTGTAACGCAATTTCTCCTGAGTACGGAGATACCCCATATGTGGGCGCAAAGTGCTCTGGGGGCGCACAACAAGGCCCAGAAGGGAGAGTGCGCCATGTACATTTGAGGCGATTTGTACAGGGGTGGCTGATTGTTACAGCAGTTCTGACAAACGCAAAACAATAAATATCCATATGTGACCCCATTTTGGAAACTATACCCCTCACGGAATGTAATAAGGGGTGCAGTGAGCATTTACACCCCTCTGGTGTATGACAGATTTTTGGAACAGTGGTCTGTGAAAATGAAAAATAAAATTTTTGATTTGCACAGTCCACTGTTTCAAATATCTGTCAAACGCCAATGGGGTGTAAATGCTCACTGCACCCCTTATTAAATTCCATGAGGGGTATAGTTTCCAAAATGGGGTCACATGTGGGGGGGGGTCCACTGTTCTGGCACCATAGGGGCTTCCTAAATGGGACATGCCCCCCAAAAACCCTTTCAGAAAAACTCACTGTCCAAAATCCCATTGTCGCTCCTTCCCTTCTGAGCCCTCTACTGCGCCCGCCGAACACTTTACATACACATATGAGGTATTTCCTTACTCGAGAGAAATTGGGTTACAAATTTTAGGGTGATTTTTCTCCTTTTACCCCTTGTAAAAATTCAAAAATTGGGTCTACAAGAAAATGCGAGTGTAAAAAATGAAGATTTAGAATATTCTCCTTCACTTTGCTGCTATTCCTGTGAAACACCTAAAGGGTTAAAACACTTACTGAATGTCATTTTGAATACTTTGGGGGGGGGGGGTGCAGTTTTTATAGTGGGGTCATTTATGGGGTATTTCTAATATGAAGACCCTTAAAATCCACTTCCAACCTGAACTGAGCCCTGAAAAATTACCATTTTGAAAATCTTGAGAAAAATTGGAAAATTGCTGCGGAACTTTGAAGCCCTCTTGTGTCTTCCAAAAGTAAAAACTTGTAAATTTTTTTATGCAAACACAAAGTAGACATATTGTATATGTGAATCAATATGTAATTTATTTGGAATATCCATTTTCCTTTCAAGCAGAGACTTTCAAAGTTAGAAAATTTTCATGAAAATTTTTTACCAAGAAAGGATGCAAATATCAGTGAAATTTTACCAATAACATAAAGTAGAATATGTCACGAAAAAACAATCTCGAAATCAGAATGATAAGTAAAAGCATTCCAAAGTTATTAATGTTTAAAGTGACAGTGGTCAGATTTTCAAAAAATGCCCAGGTCATGAAGGTGAAAATGGGCTGGGTCATGAAGGGGTTAATGATGACAGGTGTGTAATGACGTCTTTTTGAAATAAGTTGGAATGTGATTGGTTAATTCTGCACATAATCGCATTCCCAGTTATAAGAGGGTGTGCACACTTATGCAACCAGGTTATAGTGTGTTATTTATTTATTTTATTCCCCCCCCTCTCAAAAAATGTCAGTTTGCAAATGTATTGTTCACATTAAGGCTAGGTTCACACTACGGAATCTCCGGGCAGAAAATTTCCGCCTGGAGATTCCGAGTGCGGCCGGCGCTAGGACCGCGCAGACACTGCAGTCTCCAATAGGCTGCAATGTGTTCCGCGAGTATTTCCGCCTGAAAAATGAGCAACGCCATTCTTCAGGCGGAAATTTTTAAGCGCATTTTCCGTTCACAAATTCTGCTTCACAAATTCCGAAGTGTGAACTTGTGAACGGAAACCCATTCACTATACAGTACATTTTAGCAAGCAGAATTTCTGCCTGCAGTTTTAAAGTGGAATTGCAGGCAGAAATTCCGTAGTGTGAACCGAGCATAAAGGTGGAAAAAGTTCTGACATGATTTATTTGTGTCTCGTTCTTTAAGAGAACAAGAACCTGGCATTTTACGACGGGTGTGTAGATCCACTAGATAAAGAGGACATGGAGGGAGATTTGTCAAAACACGTGGAGAGGAAAAGTTGATCAGTTGTCCATAGCAACCAGTTTGCGTCTTTCATTTTTCAGAGGCCTTTTTAAAATGAAAGAAGCAATCTGATTGGTTGCTATGGGGAACTGGTCAACTTTACCTTTGCCCAGGTTTTGATAAATCTCCCCCATGGACTTGACTTACCTAAGCATTTGCCATGCTTAGGAACACCCCGAAACACACGAGTCCTATTAGCATATTAACAAAAAGGCTTATAGCTCACTGATGGAGTGAAGACAATTGCAGTAAAAAAAGGTATGCCTGAAATCATCATTTGTTCTGTTTTTTTATAATGAAAGGTCTACTTTAACAGCTTGTTAAAGGGGTTATCTAGAAAAAAAACTTTTTTTTTTATGTATATATCAACTGGCTCCAGAGAGTTAAACAGATTTGTAAATTACTTCTATGAAAAAAATCTTAATCCTTTCAGTACTTATTATCTGCTGAAATTGCTCTCTGAGGACACGTGTCTCGGGAACTGTCCAGAGTAGAAGCAAATCCCCATAGCAAACCTCTTCTACTCTGTGCAGTTCCAGAGACAAGCAGAGATGTCAGCAGAAAGCACTGTTGCCAGACAGAAAAGAACAACTCGACTTCAGCAGCTGATAATTATTGGAAGGAGTAAGATTTTTTTAATAGAAGTAATTTACAAGTCTGTGTAACTTTCTGGAGCCAGTTGATATATGAAAAGTTTTTTCCTGGAATACCCCTTTAACATTGCAGAAATTCTGGTGGAATTCACAAGGAATTTGAGGTGGTTCCCTCTTAAAGGGGTACTCCGCTGCACACTGTTTGGGACAAACTGTTCTGAACACTGAAGGCGGCAGCTTGTGACGTCATAGCCCCTCCCCCTCTTGAGGTCACGCTCCGTCCCCTCATGACATCACGCTCCATCCCCTCAATGCAAGTCTATGGGAGGGGGTGTGACGGCTGTCACGCCCCCTCCCATAGACTTGCATTGAGGGGGCGGGTGTGACATCATGATGGGGCAGGGCTATGACGTCACAAGCTGCCATCTCCAGCGTTTGGAACAGTTTGTTCTCATATAACTGGTAGTGTATATCCTCTATACTACGCCCATAGGCAGGGTTCACACATAGTATTTTTGTCATTATTTGGCCCCTTTTTTTTTCCCCAAAACAAACAAGGAGAGGGTTCAAAACACAGAAAAGGGTGGACATTTTTCACTTATAGTTTTTCAGTGGTTTGAGCTAAAAAATACTGACCAAAATGATGACCACAATACTAATGTAAACTCCTTGGAAGAAAGTTTACAGGAATGAAATAAAACCTGTCTTTCCTCTTGAATTAACCCATTGTTCTCTGAAACCCAAGAAATATGTACGCTCTTATAAGATCAGCTACTGTAATTCTCGCTTTCCCTTCACAGTTTCTCATCCAATCACCCTCGATTACACTTATATCATCCGAAAAGTAGAAAGGCCTCAAGTTTTCATGAATTCGCCAGAAGTACAAGTGATGCATGGGATATTGACGATGACGAGAGTGAAGAGATTTTACATTCTGTATCCTATCAGACCCTCGGCTCAAAAATGGCTGATACGGAGGTAGAAATTACATCTAGCTTCAAGAGGCCTGAAGACAATTCCAGCCAGACAATTGTGACATCTGTTAGCGAAGATCAGCTACACAGGGTTACTACAGGTGGGAATAGCAATTTTTTTTTTAACTGTTTATTTATGAATTTTTTAAATTTTTTATAACAATATTCCAAGGAGGAAACAAGAATTAAGGTTAGATAATAAGACACATCAAAGAAATACATGTATATAGAAAAATAACGACAATGCTTAAAAAGAAAAGTAAAAAATAAAATAGAAGGAAAAAAAGTGATGTAGCTATAAGACATGACCATAAATAGCATGTATTGGCTAACCATTAGAACTTATGATTCATGTCAGTTTACAACCTAGCAATTATATTAACAACAATATAATATATGAGCTAAAGGTAACATACCACAATGTAGTTCCGACATAGTATGTTAAAGGGGTATTCCGGGGAAAAACATTTTATCCCCTATCCCTTTGGATGTCCGATCGCGGGAGGCCCGCGCTGGGACCAACCCCCCCCCCCTCCTCCCCCGCTACTGGGGCTGAAGCACCTGCATTCTATTCTGTTTCCAGTTTCAGGAACCTCCGGGTTTCCAGGACTGGGGATGTGACGCCATGCCTTGCCCCCTCTATTCATGTCTATCATGACGCCCCCTCCCATAGACATGAATGGAGGGGGGCATGGCATGGTGTGACGTCACGTCTCCAGTCCTGGAAACCCGGAGGTTTCCAAAACTGGAGACGCAGCTCCCACATAGAATGCGGGTGCTGCAGGGAGATTGCATGGGGTTCCAGTGGTGGCCCCCTGCGATCAGACATTTTATCCCCTATACTTTGGATAGGAGATAAAATGTTTTTGCCCAAAATACCCCTTTAAAGTTGTTATCTAGCAACGTAAATATTGATGGTATGAAAATAAAGCAAATATATCTCGATCAGAGTGAATATAACAGAGAAAAATTAGAAAGGAGAGAGAAAGATCAAGGTCCGCACGGCCATCTCTGCGACCCCCGGAAATGAATCGGGATGTATACTATGTGTCAATGATCTCCCACCTCTGCCAAATACTATGAAATTTAGGTAGAGTGACAATTAATTTGCCTCATCTCCCGTATTCTATCTAACAATGCATTAACTGGGGAGTATTGGACTTTTTTTTCCACCAACAGGCTACCAAGCGTTTAGCAGCTGTTAGAATACGTAATAGGAGTCTGGCTTGAATTTTAGTCAACTCTTTGGGTAATAGGTTGGGTAGATATACAGCTGGGTCTAAGGGAATTGTAGTCCCCAAAATCTGTCTGATAGTTCTTTGAACTTTAACCCAGAAATCAGTAAGGGATGAGCAATCCCCAAAAATGTGTGAGAGTGTGCCAACCGAAGATTGGCATCTCCAGCACAATGAGGATGTTTGGGGAAACATGCGATGAGGCATCTCTGGGGTATGGTACTAGAATGTAAGTATTTTGTATTGATTTTCCTATATGTTATACAGGTAGAGGACTTGGCTGCATTTGACCAAATAGTCTGACACTGATTAGTGGATAAGCGATGGCCTAGATATCTTTCCCATTTATCCATGTATACGTGGAGAATAGCTATGCTTTCTGTACATATTTAAGGTACACAAAAAAACATTTTGCATGCTTTGACAGGTGTCTATGTTAAAGGGGTATTCCCACCATAGACTTTTATAAGATTCACTCCTATCTGTAAAACAAGGGGTCCCACCCGATGAAGTAACTGCCACTTGCCACATCCAGGAGTTTTTGGAGATAAAGGTGGGTATCAGAGTTGAGATCTGGATCTATCGGACATTTTTGACACACCCTGTGGGTATGAAATACGTTGTTACGCCCTGTAGCAGGTAGCATAGAGTTAAAACTTTGAGAAGACCAGGTACTTTCCAAACAGTTTCTTCTTAAGTGAAGATCAGGTCATGCAGCAAAATACCAAGTCAAATGCACAGCGTTAATCCATAGTATCCTTATAAATGCTTCAGAGTCACCCAGATAAGTGAAGTTGTTGTGGTTTGACACCTTACTTTCTGCCAGTGGTGCAGTAACATTAGTCAAAGTTTTTTTTTAACCCATTCATGACCCAACGTGTGTGTGTGTGTGTATATATATATATATGTGTATATATATATAATATATATATATATAATATAGTAATGATTCCTCCTTGGGGATTAGCTCCAGGATCGTCCTGGACACTGCCACGGGACACTTTTCCACTCAATAAACCCGCAAACAATGGTTATTCATGCAAGCCTGGCACCTCGCCAGCTTTATTTAGACAGGTTGCAGGGGGAAAACAAACATAACAAAGGAACAAAATAAGATCCTAGACCGTCTGGTCACTGACTACACATATCAGCATGCCCTGACTACTATCTGGTGAGCTACCCTCAGCCAGTTAAACATGTGTCTCCTGCAACCTGTTACTCACAGTTCACACCACTTCTTAGACCACTCACAACTTCAGCTGTGTGCTTCCTCAACAGGGTCCGAGTGTCTCCCCCTACAGCGACATGCTGTTACCCAGGGAGAGCCCCAACTATTCTGTTTCTTTTCCTTTTAAACACATTTTCCCTTCCTGATACCTCATTAATCGAGCCACAGGTGGAGCATTTTCTAGAGTTAGCAAGGGAAATACACCCTTTCCTTGCCACACTGCCACAATATAAATTTTTTTTTTTTTTTTTTTTTGCTCACATGTTTTTTCCTGCTCCCATTCTAAGACCCATAACTTTTTTTTATTTTTCCACTGACGAAGTGGTACTTTTCATTGACACACTTTATTTCATCATATAATGTATTACAGAGCCAGATACAAAATATATGTAAGGCAATATTGAAAAAAAATATGAAATTGCAAAATTTTGTGGGGCAATAATTTTTTTGGCGTTCACAATACAGTAAATCTTACATGCTAACTTTATTCTATGGGTCAATACGATTCCACTGATACCAGACTTGGATAATTTTTGTTTTTTTTTTATGGAAAAAAAATTTGAAAACTTACAAAAGGAAAAAAAAAAACCTTGTGTAATTCCATATTCTTACACCTATAACTTTTTATTATTACACCTACAAAGCTTTTATTACCACTTTTGCGCATATGTGGCTTTTTGATCACTTTATTAAAAAAAATTTCTAGGATGGAATGTGACCTAGAAGCAGCAATTTTGGCATTTCAAATGTTTTTTGCGTTTACGCCTTTAACTGTGCAGGTTCAGTAACATCATTAATTAATAGCTTGGACAATTACGCATTACAACTTATATAAAAAAATTTTTTTTATAATTTGTAGTGTTTTATTTGAAAATAGGAAAAGGGGGGTGATTTAATGTTTTATTGGGGGGGAGGTTGCATGTGTGCATATTTATTTTTTATTGTTTAGTACACATTTTTGATCCCCCAACCTCCTTTTAGAGACCTATCATAAGCCATCATTATATCAGGAAGAGGTTAAAACCATGATAACTAAATGACATTACATGTACGGATGGCAGAAATCTTCTAGACAAAACGAAAAACTTTTGTCGTGTATAGCCATTTGCTACACTATATGCAGGTCACATGTGCATCCCAAAATCCTACAGCAATCCAGTTGAAACAATCCGTATATAAGAGCAACAAATCTAAATAATGCAAGATCCAAACATCTTTTTATTTTAATGAGAATTATTTTGTAAGTGATTTATAAGATGTTTGTAATTCAGTTATTTACCGAAATTGATTCCTCACCCTAGATAAACTAGGCCACTGGGTGTCTCACCTGCAAAACACTATTTGATGCAATTAGGGGAAATCTATCTCTAGCAGTAAAAAGACAGAACACAGAAAGTGGGGGTGGGCCTTAGATATGCTTAGTGCTATGTGCGGGAGAGAGCCTGTGCCTAGTAGAAACAAAAGGGCTGTCACTCCCCCTCCCATAGGCTTGCATTGAGGGGGCGGAGCGTGACGTCACAACGCTCCGTCCCCGTGATCGCCAGTAATCAGACCCGGAGTGAACACTCTCCGGGGACTGATTCTAATGGGGTGTCGTGTGCAAGATCACGGGGGTCCCCAGCGGCTGGACCCCCGCGATCAGGCACCTTATCCCCTATCCTTTGATTAGGGGATAAGATGTCTTAGCGCCAGAGTACCCCTTTAAGTCGACCATAATCTAAAGAACTGTGGTGATCTTAAGAACTATGATAACATTTATTATGATGTATGGTATGAGACGCTCTTAATTAATATTAAGTCTATTTTGGAGGAGACTCTCCAGAAAATATATAGAGGATCTGTATGCAAACATAATTTTGTACCTACCTATAGTGTAGATTTATGATTACTGTGACAAATTGATACTATGAAGTCGCTTTCACTCTTTCACGTATAACAGGCACATTTTTTCCATCCATATTACTGCCACAAGCCCTGGTCTGATGACCTGAACTCACAGGTGTCAGTTTGTCATCAGAAACAAGGTCAGGTCAATTGCATCCACGAAAGGGACACAAAAATGTGCATGAAATATGCTTGTGTGAAACCTTTATATGGCTGGGTGCACTCTGCATTTGTGGCATCCTGTCAAAAAGGTATGGTACATATACTGTTTTGCGTACTGTGTGCCTATTTACTTTTGTGCCTAGGGTTTAGTCAACTAGTGACTAAGTTTTGGGTTATTTCCAGCATGTATATGTTTATATTTAGCGGGGCTGAAAAGGATTGTCTCCCTTTTTTGATAAATTTGTTAATATTTCCTCTAGATACCTCTGTGCTGAGGAAGCCCCTACAAAAACTTCAATCCCATCCCTTCCGCCCTATTATTCCACTTGTTGCCAGAATATCTGATCAGAATGCTTCTGGAGCACCTTCTATGAATATCCGGGAAAAAACACGTCTTGAAAAATTCAGACAGCTGCTTTCGTGTGCAAACACTGACCTCGGTGAGAAGTTATGATAAACGTTTTTCTTAGAATGCTAATGTACAAAAGATATTTAATAGAGAACTATTACACAACAGGTAATTTACTCATCCTGCTAGAACCGCTGTAAAGAGTTTTCCTGCTCTGCCTATCTTGGCATGAGCATTTATTACTCAGTCATTGCAGTGTATTGCACTTTGCAGTAGTGCAAAGATTCCTCATGACTTCTTGATAGAGGCGAGAACTGCTGCCCACTGGTTGTATGAGTAGAGCAGTGTTTTCCAACAAGGGTGCCTCCAGGTGTTGCAAAACTACAACTCCCAGAATGCCTGGACAGCCAAAGGCTGTCCAGGCATGCTGGGGGTTGAAGTTTTGCAACACCTGGAGGCACCTTGGTTGGGAAAGACTGAAGTAGAGAGAGATTCTCAATAGTAACAATTGCTCAGTATTTGTATCTCTCTGAAGGCCCATGATTATATTTTGCACATGACTAGTGCTACTTGTTGTTCTTCATTTTTTTTCATCCTCTGTAATACAGCTGCTATCTCATTTTTTTTCCTTTTTATACATCAATTGCTCCTTTTCTGTTTTTCTCTGTCGGCTCCATTGGGGGGACACAGACCTCGGGTATATGCTGCTGTCTCTAGGAGGCTTGACACTATGGCAACCAAAAAGTCGGCTCCTCCCAGCAGGATATACCCGCCTCCATGCCACTGAGCTAATCAGTTTTAGCTTAGTGTCTTAAGGAGGTAGACACTGGTCTCATATTTTTTATTTTTTAGGTTTAGGCAATGTGTTTTATTCCGCTTTATTCCTTTTTCTTTCTGTTTTTAGGTGGGGACTCAGGAACTGCAGTTCACTGTTTCCCCATTGCGAGAGGTGGCAGGCATCTTGGATGTACTGTTAACCCCCTCTCGCCAACGGTCAGCGCTTGGGGTTGTACCTCATGGGTCCGGGTCCCCTACCTCCCTGTTCGCCTCGCTATGAGCTTGGCTTGCAGCAGGTGACAATGCTGACTGAAGACTACATTCTGAAGACTTCTTTAGGTAAGTTCTTCAGCACAGGTGAGTATTTTTTTTTTTTCTCCTTAGGTCTTGCAACAGCTGGAGACCCCTGTTTTGGACCACTATTCTTCCTGAAGCTGGGACTGGCCATGTAATAGTTTTATTTTTCCCTGCAGGGGGACTGTTTTTTATTATATGGGGAGCAGAGTGTTTTCAGTAAAGGGGCAGTGTGTTCACAGTAGAGGGGCACTTTATCTGGGCAGTCTGTGTGGAAATGTACGCGCCGGAGGTTTCTTCACTGCGGACGTGCGTGTCGTTTTACTTTCATTTTCGGCAGCCGCGGCTGCCGACGGCACTTCGCCCGCTCCGTCCTTCACGCGCATAGGAGTTCACTACAGGGGTTAGGAGCGGGCGCCATTATTAAGTTAATCTGTATTTCTTCGGTGGCCCGCCGGACGTTAGCTCCGCCCACCAAGCCGCAGAAGCGCTTCAGGAGCGCGAGCTGAGCCACCAATCAGCGCTGTGCACGCATTTGGGACCATGCAAGGGCCAATCACAGCGCCCTTGCATCTGACCCGGCCCCTTCCTTCTATTGGCCGGCGTCTCTTTCTCTCTCCTCACAGCCTCGGTGCGGAGTTCTCCTCACAGCAGCTGCCTAGGGACACTGACTTGGGTGAGACTGTTCATTTTTTGCTATGTCCGTGCCCAGAACTGTCCCTCCCTCAAAACAGATATCTGGAATATTAGTTACTCATTACGCTTGTATAAACTGCTCTGCAAAAATGCCAGGTTCTGCTGAACCCACTTGTTCTGCCTGCTCCACTGCTCCCCCAGACCCCCCTGCTATTTCTAACCCAGGTGCTCTTTCAGACCCGGTGGGTTCGGCCACCCCTCCAGCCTGGGTATCCTCCCTCTCTGTTTATATCCGACTTGGCACAGGTCTCCCGTTCTGTGGTGACTGCCTTGGAGAGGTTTACCCTTCACCAGCCCTCTAGAAGGTCCCGTTCCCCTTCTCCCTATGCTTCACACAAGCGTACTAGGGGTGTCTCCTCTGACTCATCCCTTGAGTCTTCTGGTAGGCACGGGCGTTCCACTCGCAGGTCTCACCCGGCCGCTTCTTCAGGCCACACTCGTCACTCTTCCAGAGGACATTCCCGTGGTCACCGCTCTGGCTCCCCTGAGCCACGTACCCGGTCGGAGTCTCCCTCTTCTACGGCTGCCTCCACTTGTTCGCACTCTCCTGGGGAACTGGGGGACTAGGTTTCCGATTCGGCTTCTGACTCTGCAGGTTTTTTCTCGGGTGGTAGGTCGCCTCTTGCTCTTTCGAGACGTTTGGCCCACGCACATTCAGGACTCCTGGGTCAGGGACGTGGTGTCCAACGGATACCGAATAGAATTTGCCTCCCTTCCGAGGGATCGTTTTTTTTTCAGTCCCGTGCTCCCCGATCTCCTTCGCTTGCGAAGAAATTTCTAGGAGGCTCTTCAGTCCCTTCTTATCCAGGGTGTCATTGTCCCGGTTCTTTCAAGGGAACGTTTTCGGGGTTTCTATTCCAATCTTTTCGTGGTTCCCAAAAAAAGCGGATCTGTGCGGCCAATCCTGGATCTCAAACGTCTCAACCAACATCTTCTGATCCGCCATTTCCAAATCTCTCCGTTCGGTGGTGGTGTCTATGGATCAAGGGGAGTTTCTTCCCTCTGTGGACATCAAGGATGCCTACCTCCACGTTCCAGTTTTTCCCGGACACCAGCGGTACCTCCGCTTTGCGGTTCCGGAAGGTCATTATCAATTTGTAGCTCTCCCCTTCAGTCTGGCCACTGCGCCACGAGTCTTTACCAAGATTCTGGCGCCCGTGATAGCTCTGTTACGGTCAAGAGGGGTATCGGTGATACCTTACTTGGACAACCTTCTCATCAAGGCTTCCACCAGAGCCCAGGCTCTGGAGAATGTGAGCCTCACTCTTCACACCCTATGTCGCTTCGGGTGGATGGTCAACCGAGACAAGTCTGTTCTCTCCCTCACCCAGTCTCTGGTCTTCTTGGGGCTTCAATTCGACTCGGACTCTGCTCGGATTCGCCTCCCGCCAGACAAACGTCTGGCTCTCTTGTCGGGAGTCCTCCAGATACCATCCCCGGTTACCATCCGTACTTGCATGGAAGTCCTGGGTCGGATGGTGGCAGCCATGGAAGCCGTATCCTTTGCCCAGTTTCATTACCGTCCTCTTCAAATGGCGATTCTTGCCCGGTGGGACAGGTCTCCTCTCTCGATCGCAAGATTGTTCTCCCTCTTCGGACCTGTTGGTCTCTGCGCTGGTGGCTCCCCTCCCCCCTTCTTCAGGGGCGTTCGTTTGTTCCTTTCCCTCCACTGGCAGGTGGTCACGACAGATGTCAGTCTGTCGGGCTGGGGGGGGGGGGGGGTTTCAAGGATCAGATGGTCCAAGGCCTCTGGTCTCCCCAAGAAGCCCTTCTTTCCATTAAAATCCTGGAACTGAGGGCGATATATCTTTGTCTGAAGCATTGGGAGTTCCTGCTTCAGGGCCACCCTGTCCGTGTCCAGTCGGACAACGCCACGGCTGTGGCATACATCAAATGGCAGGGTGGCACTCACAGCTCAGCAGCCATGTCCGAGGTGACAAAGATCCTCCTCTGGGAGGAACACGAAGTTCCGGCCATTTCGGCGATTCACATTCCGGGAGTGCTCAAATGGGAAGCGGATTTCCTCAATCGGTCCTCAGCTGACCCCGGAGAGTGGTCTCTTCTTCCGGAGGTGTTCGCACAGATCTGCAACCTCTGGGGGACCCCGGACGTGGATCTCTTCGTGTCTCGACACAACCGGAAAATTCCGACGTTTGTGTCGAAGTCCAGGGGACCCCTAGCTCTAGCCATGGAAGCCCTAGTAATTCCGTGGTCAGGCTTTGTCCTGCCCTATCTGTTCCCTCCCCTCCTTCCCAGGGTTCTGAGGAAGCTCAAGGCGGAAGGAGTCATTCTGGTGGCTCCAGACTGGCCCCAAAGGGCATGGTACGCCGACGTGGTCTGGCTCCTGGACGACGTTCCGTCTTCCACTTCGTCCAGACCTACTGTCACAGGGTCCCCTTTGCCACCCCAATTTACAGTCGCTGCATTTAACAGCGTGGCGGTTGAGACCGCGGTTACTCTTCCCAGGTAATTCGCACCATGCTCAGGGCTCGCAAGCCCTCCTCTGCAAATATTTATCACCGTACCTGGCAGTCTTACTTTCGTTGGTGCGAAACTCAGACCTTTTCTCCAGTTACTTTTTTCCGTTCCCCGTCTCCTCTCCTTTTTGCAGTCGGGGTTGGAACAAGGGCTGGCTCTCAGCTCCCTTAAGGGTCAGGTTTCGGCCCTTTCTATTCTTTCACCGTCCTCTTGCTTCCAATTCGCATGTCCTGACCTTCCTTCAGGGCGTGGCACACGCTGTCCCTCCTTACCGGTCCTCTTCTCCCCCTTGGGATTTGAACTTAGTTCTAGGCGCTCTCCAAGACGCACCTTTTGAACCTCTCAGGGAGGTTCCCCTTTGACTCCTATCCTGGAAAGTGGCTTTTCTTATAGCCATTGCTTCCATTAGGAGAGTATCTGAACTGGCAGCTCTCTCCTGCCATTCTCCTTTCCTGATGATTCATCAGGACAAGGTTGTTATCCGGCCAGATCCGTCCTTCTTACCTAAGGTCGTTTCGGCTTTTCATCTCAACGAGGACATCGTCCTTCCGTCCTTTTGTCCTGCTCCTTCTCATCCCAGGGAGCGCTTACTCCACAAACTGGATGTGGTACGGGCTGTTCGGACTTATCTTTCTGTCACCTCTTCCTTTCGTCAGTGCGATTCTTTTTTTGTCCTTATGGAAGGTCGTCGAAAGGGACAGCCTGCTTCCAAGGCCACCATTTCTCGGTGGATCCGATCTGCTGTTGGCTCATTCCACCCGTTCTGTGGGGGCATCCTGGGCTCTTCGAAACAAGGCCTCGGCCACGCAGATCTGTAAAGCGGCCACCTGGTCGTCTTTGCACACTTTTTCAAGATTCTACCAGGTTCATACCTTCCTATCGGCTGATGCTAGTCTGGGACGTACAGCCGATTGCCTGACCTTTTTTCTCTGCCCACCCAAGGGACGGCTTTGGTACATCCCAAGGTCTGTGTCCCCCAATGGAGCCGATAGAGAAAAGGAGATTTTTTTTATACTTACCGTAAAATCTCTTTCTCGAAGGATCCATTGGGGGACACAGCTCCCGCCCTTTTCTAGGGTTCCTATTCGGTTATATTTTTCTTCTGGTTCTCGGACAGTTCATGTATTTTTTCCTTTAACCTGTCGGTCTCCTCCTATTGCTCTGGGACTAAAACTGATTAGCTCAGTGGCCTTGAGGCGGGTATATCCTGCTGGGAGGAGACGACTTTTTAGTTGCCATAGTGTCAAACCTCCTAGAGACAGCAGCATATACCCAAGGTCTGTGTCCCCCAATGGATCCTTCAAGAAAGAGATTTTACGGTAGGTATAAAAAATCTCCTTTTCTCCAGCTGCCAGCAGTGATAAACATTTTTTCTTACAGATGAACTAAGAAAATGTAGCTGGCCTGGAATTCCACGAGATGTCCGACCTATCACATGGAGGCTTCTATCGGTAATTCTATCTCAAACCCCATCTTCGTTTATTTATCTTCTAATTTTATATATATATAATATATATATATATATATAATATATATATATATATATATATATATATATATATATATATATATAATACTCATACAAAAAGGAAGGCAGTACATCCAAGGTAGAAGTAGGTGCAGGCTGGTCCAAGGGACCCCGGTCCCAGGGTCCGAGTCAGATAATCCACAAGAAGTTGACCGCAGCACACAGGAGTTTCAAAGTAAATAAATGTGATTTATTCCATGAACAGAGAGTGCGACGTTTCGGTGCTCTCACAGCACCATTCTCAAGCAAAATCAATAGAGAATTTACAAAGTATTTATAAGGAAGTGATTACATACAGTGACAAATCAATAAATCAAACAATATTGTGCATAATAATCCAACATATTCAAAGTGCATGTGCATTATATCATGTAGGGGAAGTCATAGACTATCCTAAAGTGCCCGAAGTGATGTTAATATCCATGTACAGAATGTACAGATCATGAGAATTGGTCCTAGTAAGCCAAATGAGCTAATTAATGAAATTATACACAGTATTGAAAATTATAGATCTATTTACATATAGGTGTATACCGGAAGGTGGTCTGACTCACCTCATATCTAGTGTAATGGCGTCCGCAGCGTGGGTGATACTCTACTGCGGCTGTGCGATGGATGTAAGTATGCATTGCAGTGGCATAGCATCCTGGCCAATCACGCTGCGTGGATCTCCGATCACGTGACTGGTTTCCCAGATCACGTGATCGGGACGGGCGTGTGCATGCGCACCTAAGTGCAGCAGGCTCCGTCCTCCATGTTAAGTATGGGCAACAAGGAAATGAAATATAAACATAATAAAGAAAAATAAATAAATAAAATAAAACTTTTGTTTTAGGCCTAGTACAATTGCCGGCACTTTTACCCCTCCCCTGTTGCAAGGCAACATCATATACACTTGCTTCGTGTTACGGAGCTGTAGTGTAATGTGTGTCAGTGTTAGGCTGAATGGCTTTGCACCGTGCACACATTAAATGCGGCCTCCAATACGAGGTTCCACATGCAGTGGGTGGGGGTGCCACACTCGCGGTTACATCATCTCTAGGGCCATGTTATGCTGCCAAGAGACATAATATAAAGAAAATAAGAAATAATGCAAACAAAAAATATATATACAAAAAAAAGAGAAAAAATTTGAAAAAAATAATTTTTGAAAACTTAAAAAAAATTAAAAAAAATAAAAAGAGAAAAAAATAATAAAAAAAAATAAGTAAAAATAAATGTGAATGAATAGTAAAATTAAAAATACTGAATAGTTGAAAAATTAAAAAAACGAGTGGGGGAAAAAACTCTAAATCCATCCATACATGAAGGAGCCAGTGATGCATGCCATGCAATGTCTTTAAATTATATTTATTAAAGTGAATAAGACATATATAATATTAGAATTCAATGATTTTTTTAGGTTTTTTTAAAAAGAAAAAAAAAGATTTTTTTTTTAGAGTTCTTGTGGTTATTTCAGCCACCTGTCCGTATACACCATTCTTCTCTCTAAAATATACAGAAAATACAAGAAATTAATAAATATACAAAAAATCATAAACCGTATCTATGTACATACACATCATATATAAATCTACTGCCTTCACTATTGACCATATCCCAATCTGTTATGTCACAAAGTGGGTACTCAGGTGGCATCCAATGTATTCTCGCATCATTTCGCGTTATATATTTGAGGAGTTAATGTGAAATCCACATTTAGACCTCTCAGTTTGAGGGTCTGTAATCTGTGGATCCACATCAACTCACGGCGTTTTAAGCGACTGTTTAGATCACCTCCTCTCTTGTGTGGAGGTTCATAATCAACTAGCGTAAATTTCAAGTCTTTCTCTACATGTCCCTGTTCTTTAAAATGTTTGGATACGGGGAGGTCTAACCTCCCTTCTGAATAATAAAGCGATGTTAATGGAACCTCGTCTTGAAGTCCCATGTGGTCTCCCCTACATAGAGGAGGCCACATGGGCACTTCAAGACGTATACCACATGGTCCGATGTACAGGTAAGATAACGTCTCAATTTATAAGTCTGTCCTGTTGTAGGGTGTGTAAAAAGAGGACCTTTCTCCATGTATGATCAATTAATGCATTGGCAACATGGATACGATCCCTTATTTTGTACTGTTAGGTATCGTTGAGGGATCGTTTTAATGGACACATCACTCTTTGCCAACTTATCGCGCAGGTTGGGAACCCGGCGATAAGAGATGAGTGGTCTCTCTTTGAATTCTGTAATGTCTGGGAAACATGTCTGCAGGGAATTTGCATTGGCGGCAAAACCAATGTCTCCGGAGAGATTGGGCTGACATTCACATGGTGAGCAGCGGTAGAAACCGGGTCACCTGCACTATCTACATATAAATTCAAGTTAGTGCAGGTGACTCTGCTGTAAGATTACCTTTAATAGTAGGTAGTATCCCCTTGTAGGTAGTATAGATAGTTGCAGACATTAGTAGCAGCCTCCCTGTAGACCGCAGCCCCCCCTTGTAGACAGGGCCCCCCCTTGTAGACAGCACTCCCTCTTGTCCCCCCTGTAGACAGCGCCCCCCGTGTCCCCCTTGTAGAAAACAGCTCCCCCCCTCTTGTAGACAGTACCCCCTCTTGCCCCCCTTGTAGACAGCGCCCCCCGTGTCCCACTTGTAGACAGTGGGCCCCCTCATTGTAGACAGGGAGCAGTGTCCCCCCTTGTGGGGAGCAGGCCAACCCCTTATAGACAGCAGGCCACCCCTTTATATAGACAGCAGCTCCCCCCTTTATATAGACAGCAGCTCCCCCCTTTATATAGACAGCAGCTCCCCCCTTTATATAGACAGCAGCTCCCTCTTTATATAGACAGCAGCTCCCCCCTTATAGACAGCAGTATCGGCCGAGTATCAGAGTATCGGCCCCCGATACCGATACTAGTATCGGTATCGGGACATCCCTAGTTATATTGAATTTTTCTTTTTTGTGTAGTAGCCCTTCCAGTATTTGTATGGAATGCTTCTGATTAACTTCATCATCCACTAAATGGCCACCCCCAAATTCAGAACACTGCGGCATAGTATATCAATATGCTATATGTTGTATTTATGCAAAATCACTCTGAAGGATAATATTCTTACTGGATAAATATAAAACTTAATGAGACCTTTATAAATTTGTATGCAGTGAGCTCCCCCTAATTATGAGCACTTCATAAAGGAATGGATGTGGCAGCTACCAGCTGCCAGGATCTGCGGCTAATGCCAGGCATCACTGCGATTGGTGACGTCTGGCATTAACCCTTTAGACTCCACAATCAAAGTTGATTACGGCATCTAAAATGTAAAAAAGAATTAGTTTTGGCTGCTCAACAGAGCTGATTGGGACCAACGCGGTAAAAAGAGGACGGTGAGAGTGCCCTTACCTGCCTCCCACCATCAGGTTGGTGCTCCAATGCTCCAGTCAGCCATGGCATGCTGAGGCAATGGAGCGCCGGTAACACTGATCACTACTGTGCTACGGCATAGTATTGTTCAGTGTATGCAATCTAAGGATTGCATATAATAGTCCCCTATAGGCACTACAAAATTTGCGTAAAAAAAAGTAAATAAAAAATTTAATAAATGTGAATTAACCCCTTCCCTTATAAGTTTCAATCACCCCCCCCCTTTCCCATTTAACCCCTTAAAGCGTACCTGTCAGATCACCCAAAAAACAAACAAAAAAAACTGTTATATGTTGCTCAGTATCTCATCCTGATCATGTACATATCATTTTTATACACGTACTGAAGAAACAGGTACCAGCACTCACCGCTAAGCTGCTGTAGCTAGACTCCTTCGGCTTGTACGGACGATCCGGTGTTAGACCTGTAGCAGGGCACTCCGAGGCGAAGCAACTGCTGGTGAAGTTTCACGCTAATTGCGCTTCATCCGGCCTCGTTTCTATCATCGCGCTATGCAGGAAATAAGAAGAACAGGACTCTGATCATGTGATCTGATACATTACGGAAACACTGAGTGGACAAAATTAGATAAAAAAGCAAAAAAAAACACACACCACTGATGCTGCTGGGGAAAACCAGTGACTGTACTAGACCCAATACTGAGGACTCTATTAGAACAGCAGCCTATACAACAATAGTTACTCCTACATAACTTAAAGAAGTGAAGACATTTCGATTCTGTCATTCAAACCTATAGGACCCAATGCCTCTGTGCACATGATCCAATAGGTTTCGGCTTGTAACAACAAGATATTTTTGCTGATATTTTTGATATTTCGCAGCCAGATCTTGCTTGTCTAAATTTTAGACCTCTTGTGTCCCCAGCATGTGCATTCCTGATATGTTCAATGAATCTTGGGGCTCCAGAGCCAGTTTGGATTGAATGTAGAATTTCACGTAATCTTACACGGAGTGGACGTATCGTCTTACCTATGTAAAATATTTGACATTCACATATGATAAAGTAAACCACGTAATTGGTACAACATGTGATTAACTAATTTATAGAAAAATAATAACCTCCTAATCTCCCGTTGCTTAGGCCACTATTGTATTTACACTGTGGGCAAATCCCACATTTCTTATTGCCCGACGGAAGACCCGAGGTTCACCAGCCTGTCTTAGAATTCGAAGGTTCACCCGAAAATGTCATCTGCCTAGATAAGACGTTAGTGTTGATAAATTCACCAATAGTTTGATTTTTTTTTTCTATATGTAACAATGGGCCCTCTAGCCGTGATCTCTCTCTCTCTCTCTCATGCTAGGTGTTTGTTTCCAAAAAATGCCAATTTTGCAGGATAGCTGTTTTTATCCTAGCCTTCATTATACTGTTTTTAAATGCAAACACGACTCTCCTTACAATATCCTCCTTCTTTCTCTCGACCAAAAGATTCTCTTTCTTTTTGTCATTGACTCTCATTAAGGCTTCCTCCACTACTTGCTGTGAATAACCTCGCCTCTTCAATCTAGAGGCCATAGCTCCGGCTTGAGCATGAAAGTTAGACTCTTCACTGTTGTTTCTTTTAAGCCACAAAAATTGGCTGTAAGGTATACTGTTCTTAGCCTGCATTGGATGTGAACTCCCATAATGAAGGATGGAATTTTTCGCTATGCTTTTCCTGTGCCTCTTGGTGTATAAATTGCCATCTTTTGCTGCTTTCACACTATAAAATTCATCCGTTTTAAAGATCCGTTTGATGTTCCGTTATGAAAACCCTGAAAATCGTCCATTAAACGGCCGTTAAAAAATCCCATACGTCCGTTAGAAAATCCCATTATAGTCTACGGGATTTTTACATTATCCGTTTTAATCCGTTATAGTCCGTTATGAAAAGCGGACGTTATTTTGTGAAGGAAGATGGTAACGGGAGAAATAGTGCATGCACTATTTCTTCCGTTCATTCTCCCGTCACAAAATAACGTCCGTTATTAATAATGGACTATAAGGGATTAAAACGGATAATGTAAAAATCCCATAGACTATAATGGGATTTTCTAACGGACGTTTAATTGCCGATTTTCAGGGTTTTCCTAACGGAACATCAAACGGATCTTTAAAACGGATGCATTTTATAGTGTATCATGGCCTGCGACTGGTGAGCTTCATTCCGCAATTGTATAAATATGGCATTATCCTAAAATTGGGAGAGGACTTTATATATCCGTAACCCTCTAGGGGTTTGTCCGCTCTCCTGATAAGCCTGAAGTGAATTGATGGTCCAAAATGCTCGTGCTTCCTTTTCAGCCAAATTAGACACCTTGTGCTCTCTTATGCTTTAGTGCTGATGATTTTCAACTCGTCCTGCTTGTTGCAAAAATCGCTCCTGCGTTGAGTCTGCCAGTGTCAGGGACATCATCCCCTCCACTAGTGGCAAGACCAATCTCCATTTTCTAAATACAACCACTGAACTGGTCACCTCAATGTGCTCCAATCTTCTAAGGAATAAGGGAAAATGCAACTACTAAAAAACTGAAGATGACACTATTGTGGTCAGAGACCTAGCTCACTATATAAGGTCACAGCTTGTGAGGATACTGATCAGTGCAATCTGTCACTGCGGGAAACCAGGGTCCTTGTGCCTGCGAGTCAACAGGTGCTGGGAACCAGAAAACCCAAAGTCATATACCAAATACAGGTGCCCGCACTCGCCGCTAAGCTGCTGTAGCTAGACTCCTTCGGCTTGCACGGACGATCCGGTGTCAGACCTGTAGCAGGGTGCTCAGAGGCGAGGCAACTGTCGGAAATTTTTTTTTGTGTCTATGACCTATATTTCTCTCAGAATCAGCTTTTATTTCTGAACTAGCTTTTGCCCACGGCTTCGCTCGCGTTAAATTTGGGGTAACATAGATCTACTTTTTACGATCCTATAGTAATGAGGCCGCTCTGGGTAAAGTCTACGGGCATCCGTCTAAAGAGTTGATGCCGGAACGTCGATGTCCGGCATTAGCCACGGCTTCTGGCTGCTGATAGCAGCCGGGACCGTTCGGGTATGATGCGTGCTTAGCTCCTGAGCTTGCTTCATAACCCTCCCGTGCCGCAGCGCCAGGTATACCCGAAGTTCTGCGGAAGGGGGTTAATTCATACAAACTTTGAACCCCCGTTTCACTCCTTCAGGGGTGGAATTTTAGAAAACATTAAAACATGTGTTCCATTATCTCTAAGTTAGCCTAAAAACAAAGTTTCATGCTTCTAGCTTCAAAATGACAGACTTCCATACTAATTTTTAACCCCTTTTTCACCCCCTTAAGGGTTGAATTTTGAAAAATTCTTTCTTATTCCTCGTCTACGTCTTAAAAACAACACCTGTGAAAAAATGTAGGCTGGGTGTTGATGAGTCAGTGAGTCAGGCCTTCTCTTTAGATAGATAGATTACCTTAAACCTGATGATTAGCGGTGACTTCGCGCAACATCAGGTACATGTACCTGATGGACATAAACTGTCACAGCGCCGCCGCACGCTGTGACAGTTTTATGAAACTTGCTGTGCTACACAGCAGGACCTCCCTGAAGCCGGCCGGGGACCGCTGCGATTGGTCCCTGGCCGGCTTCAGGGAGGTCCTGCTGCTATTGGTCCGTCAGTTCAGACGAACCGAAAGCAGGGATCTGGCGGCGGTCTCCTCCTTCCCCCTCTCCTCCGTCGCTTCATTCAGTGAAGCGATCGGTGGTGAGAGGGGCCCCGTTGGGGGAGGCCGCCCGCAGCACTCAGGATCGGAGCGCAGCTCCGATCCTGAGTTAACCCTGTAGACGCTGCGGTCACTGTGACCGCGGCGTCTATTAGGATTACAGAAGGAGGGAGCTCCAACTGTCACCATCGGCGCTCTGCAAAGTGAAAGCAGAGCGCTGATGGTTGCCATGGCAACCGGAGGACTGACAGTAGCCTCCGTTGCCATGGCAACATGAGTGATCAGTCTCTACCTAAGGTAGGGACTGATCTTTCCTATGCCTGTCAGTACTGACAGACATAGGCAAAATTCAATGGAGTACAGATGTGTACTCCATTGAATTCTGTGTATAACAGTAAAACAAAAAAAATTAAATGTGAAATAAAGTGAAAAAGAAATTAAAAAAGTGAAAAAATAAATAAAAATGTGAAAAAAATTTAAAATAAAAAATATGAAAAATAAAATGAAAAAAATTGGAAAAAAATAGTAAAATAAATTATATATATATATAATACACCCCAACACAAACTCAAAAATAGTCCCCCCAAAAACATCAACATGTCCCGCAAAAAAAGAGTCCATACACAATTGCGTCAGTGAAAAAATAAAAAAGTTATGGCTCACAGAATACGGCGAATTAAAAACGTGATTTTTTTTACTAAAATCGTTTTTATGCTATAAATGAACTAAAATATAAAAAAAAGCATAGAAATTTGGTATCGCCATAACCGTATCAACCTGCAGAGTAAAGTTAACATGTCTTTTATACCGCATGACGAACGACCTAAATTCTTTTAATAAAAAACAACTGCAGAATAGATTTTTTAATGTATATCACCTCATAAAAAATTAAATAAAAAACGCTCAAAGTGTCACATGTACCCCAGAATGGTACCAATAAAAGCGTCAACTTGTCTCCCAAAAATATTTTTTCACCCCAAGGCCTCTGCAACTTTATATGATGCCAACAAAATATCCTAAACTAAAAGGATGCCCCAAAATCCACATAGCACTCCTTCATGTTTGAGGCCTGCATGAGAGACACATAGCGCAAAACGGCCACATATGGGATATTTCTAAAAACGTCAGAATTCAGGGAATAAATCTTGAGTTTTATTTCTTTGTCAACACCTATTGTGTTACAGAAAAAAATGGATAAAAATGAAAAATCTGCAAAAAAAATGAAATTTGTAAATTCAGCCTCCACTTTGCTTTCATTTCTGTGAAGCACCGAAAGGGTTAATAAACTTCTTTAATGTCATTCTGACTACTTTAAGGGGTGCAGGTTATAAAATGGGGTGATTTATGGGGGTATCTAACATTCAGGCCCCTCAATTCCACTTCAGAACTGAACTGGTTCCTGAAAAATCAGATTTTGAAATTTTCTTGAAAATCTGGAAAATTGCTGCTAAACTTATAAACCCTCTAACATTCTAAAAAAGTTAAATAATGTTTATCAAATGATGGGAACATAAAGTAGACATATTGTAGATGTGAATTAATCATTAATTTGGTGCGATATGACTATTTATGGTACATGCATTAAATGTAAAGTCTAGAAAAATGCAAATTTTTCATTTTTTTCGCCAAATTTTTCATTTTTTTTACAAAAAACGCTAAATATATCAATCAAAATTTACCACTTATGTAAAGTACAATATGTCACGAAAAAACAATCTCTGAATTGGATTGATAAGTAAAAGCGTTCCAAAGTTATTACCACATAAAGAGACACATGTCAGATTTGAAAAAAAGGCCTTGGTCATTGAGGCCAAAACAGGCTGTTGTTGTCGACCAGAAGCAGGGGGGGCAGGTCCCTTTCTTCCCCTCAGGTGATAACCACTCCCCCACTCTCCTCAGTCACTGGTCTGGGGAGTGAGCATCTGTAACCCTTTCCATTCTGGTTTTATGCTATACACACACTGTGTTCTTACAGCTTTTGCAAAACTACAGCTCCCAGGATGCCCGCACATCCTTTGAGTTGTAGTTCCACAACAGCTGGAGGCATATGATTGGTAAAACTCAGATTTACATCAGGGTTGCTGCAGGCTGTGTTACTTCTACTGTTGCAAAACTACAACTCCCAGCATGCCCACCCATAATTTGGCTGTGCAGGCATGCTGGGAGTTTAGTTTTGCAACAGCTGGAGGCATATGATTGTAGTCACATGTAGTCATATGTATTTTTTGCGCCACCAATTCTACTTTGTAATGACATCTGTCATTTTACCCAAAAATCTACAGCGCAACAAAAAAAAAAAAACATTGTGCGATGAAATTGAAGAAAAAACTAAATTTTGTAACACTTGGGGGCTTCCCTTTCTATGCAGTACTTTATATTTATTCTGCAGGTCCATAAGATTAAATTGATACCCTACTTATATAGGTTTGATGTTGTCGCACTTCTGGAGAAAATCATAACTGCATGCAGGAAAATTTATACGTTTAAATTTGTCATCTTCTGATCCCTATAACTTTATTTTTCCATGTACGGGGCGGTATGAGGGCTTGTTTTTTTGTGCCGTGATCTGAAGTTTTTATCAGTACCATTTTTGTTTGCATCTGACTTTTTTGGATCGCTTTTTATTCATTCATTTTATTATATAAAAGTGACAAAAAATATGCTATTTTGCACTTTGGAATTGTTTTTGCACATACGCCATTGATCGTGCGGTTTAACTAGCTATATATATTTTTTATAGTTCGGACCATTCTGCACGCGGCGATACCACATATGTTTATTTTTATTTACACATTTTTTTTAAATGGGAAAAGGGGGGGGGGGGGTGATTAGGTCTTTTATTAGGGGAGGAGTTAAATGATCTTTAACTTTTTTATTTTATTTTATGCAGTGTTATAGCCCCCTCGGCGACATGCGCTATTAGCCACGGGTCCCAGACATTATTTTTTTTATAAAGTATATTGGAAAGAAATTTTTTTTGCCAAGATGTACAACATATAAAAAGTTTTGAATCTGACATTACATCATTTTAATTTTGTTATCCATCTCAGAAAGGCAAAATGCTATAAAGATCGTTAGAAGTTTACCAGCACAAAATGTTTAAATTCTTTGTTAGCCTTACGCATTGTTACTAGAAGTTTTTTGCAGGTAGAGTGAATAACTTATGTAGCACACACCACGTATGTTGACATTTTTTATTCAGGTACTGTATTTCATTTTTTTTGTTTTATTTTACTGTCCATAGGGTTATCTTCCTGCCAATAAAGATAGACGGCAGATGATACTCCAGAGAAAACGTGTAGAATATTTTGGTTTTATTGAACAGTATTATGATTCTCGAAATGAAGAGCATCATCAGGATACTTATCGACAGGTACTGATTGTCTGATGTTTGTACCTTCTTTCTATCATTTTAAAATGTCCACGTATCCTTGCTTTTTCTTTTACCCTCTAAGTGTGCAAGAGGCTATGAGGTTTAAAGGAAACTGCAGGCCAATCAGGAGGCATTATGTTATAGAACAGAAGCAGCTGGGAAAATTGATATAAGGTTTTTGGGGAAACATTCTAAGATAACCAGTAATTTATGGATGGAAATATCTGCTCTGGGCTTAGTAATGTGCGTGGTCCTGCTTAGTCATTGATGTATATATGTGTATACATAAATATAAGTGCATACATAGAGAGCTGTCAGTCATTGAGAAGGACTGCCCACATGACTACTAAGCCCAGAACTACATGAATAAATGTCGATTATCAATTTATCCTAGAACTTTTTCCACAAATCTATATATCAGTGATCAGCTCCTTGTGCTCCATAACATTCTTCCTGCGAATCCAGTTCCACTACAGGACTTACATACTGTGAACTGAGCAGCAGCATCCTATTGAGATGTCTGCTGTTGCGTGAACGAGCCCTTACAATGTTTTGTATTTGTCATATTAAATTGATCTTTATGTAATATATGCATTTTTGTCTTGTAGATTCATATTGACATACCAAGGACTAATCCTTTAATACCATTGTTTCAGCAACCATTAGTTCAAGAAGTGAGTCTTTAACTGCTCTTCTTATTGTTACACTTCAAGTTTTTGATACTCAGAGAATAAGCATGTTAAGCAGACATTCTAAACACAACATTCCTTTCTATGAAAGGCTACTACATCCATCTCGCCATAGGCTGAAATTGCTGCTGGGGAAAGTACTTTACCGAAAATACAGGAATTTTAGCTACTATATATAGCATTGTAAAGTGTAATTCCAGACATGGTCCAGCGATAGGATATGTGTTTACATTTTTGTGGCACCATCGTAGCTCGTGAGCCCATGAGCGTTTTTTAGGCACATACACAAAACAAAAATAAATTGTGTACAGATCCTTAGATCAACTGTAATGTTCCTCATATTTACTCTTAGCACAAAATTTCGTTTTCTTTTTTTATTGTGCATTTTCTGTGCTTCTTTCATGACAGATCTTTGAGAGAATATTGTTTATCTGGGCCATCCGGCACCCTGCAAGTGGATACGTCCAGGGAATCAATGATCTGGTCACTCCATTCTTTGTGGTGTTTTTGACGGAGCATGTTGGTAAGGATGCATTGTTTATCCTTCATTTTGTGTTTCCATACTTGTGTTTCCTCCTATAGCTTTCAGTTGAACTTTCCTTATAAAAACTATTGTGTGATTTTAGAAAGAAGTGCTTACTTTAAAGAGAACCTGTGGCCAACCCCTAAAAATTTAGATTAACATTAAATATCTTGATCTGCTCTTCCGTTCCTGAGATATGAGGGTTTGTGTTTTGTCTGACAATTAAAGGGGTATTCCGCCCCTAGACATCTTATCCCCTATCCAATGGATATCGGATAAGATGTCAGATCGCCGCGGTCCCGCTGCTGAGGACCCCGGGGATCGCTGCTGCAGCACCCCGCTGTCATTACTGCACAGAGTGAGATCGCTCTGCACGTAATGACGGGCAATACAGGGGCCGGAGCATCGTTACGTCACGGCTCCGCCCCTCGTGACGTCACGGCCCGCCCCGTCAATATAAGTCTATGGGAAGGGGGCGTGGCGGTCGTCACGCCCCCTGCCATAGACTTGCATTAAGGGGACGGGCCGTGATGTCATGAGGGGCAGAGCCATGACGTCACGCTGCTCCGGCCCCTGTATCGCCCGTCATTACGCACAGAGCGAACTCGCTCTGTGCTGTAATGATGGCGGGGTGTCGCAGCGGTAATCCCCGGGGTCCCCAGCAGCGGGACCACGGCAATCTAACATGTTATCCCCTATCCTTTGGATAGGGGATAAGATGCCAGGGGCGGAATACCCCTTTAAGGGAGCGAATCAGATAGGTGTAAACTTAATTTTAATAATGGGAGTGAAGATCAGGTCATGGGCAGAATTATACAGTCAGGCGGTGTGAATATTGTACATTACGGAGCGTGTCTTCCTAATATATATCCCACTGACTGAATAATCCCAGAATGTCAATGCAATAATTTTTGGGGGTTAGGCACGGGTCCATTTTTAAGCACTGATTTTAATGTATGCAGTGTCTGGTGTGAGGTTTATATTGCGCTAACTAACTTGTTTTCTTTCTTTTTTTGTTTCTGTTTTTAGAAGATGATGTTGAAAACTTTGATGTAGGTACACTGCCACCAGAAACCCTGAAGAACATTGAAGCAGATAGCTTCTGGTCAATGAGTAAACTACTGGATGGCATTCAGGTATAATACACCTCTTTGTTTATTGAATTATTGCAGTATACTTTTACTATGAAAATGCTAAATACATTTTTAGGCTGTGTTCACACATGGCTGATTTGTTGCTGTAATTTCTGCAACTGTCCCACTCATCTGACTGATGCTTGAAGAAATCTATTCACCTTCTGCTGAATTTCTCATGTTTTCTGTTATGTTTGACAGCAGATCCTCATTTAAGTGTATTCCATTTTTGTTAGGATAACTACACATTTGCTCAACCTGGAATTCAGAAAAACGTGAAGGCCCTTGAGGAACTTGTGAGCCGAATTGATGGTTAGTTCATGTTGTTGTTCATGACAAAAACTGATTATTTTTTTCTGCTTTAGGGTAGGGTCACATTATTATATGGTATTTTGAAGTCAATAGGTAGCAAAATCAGCTGTAGAAAATATGCAGCAAAATATGGTACATGTAACCATCCTCTCAAACCTAAACTGTCACCATGCTTTATTACATGGATGACTGACGATGCTTCTGGACACGCCCTTGTATGCTAAATGTGATGCAGCCAAAAAGCAAAAATTGCTATATAAACCACAATGTACTGTATGCAAATTTTCACTGAAGAGTCATCTGGGCGGTGACAATATCGGAAAGAGTCATGAAGTACAAGTTTAACCATTGATCAAATACCCCTCCCCTTTGACTTGCATCTCCTGGTCGCTCTATATCCCCACCAGGCCTCTCCAAGGCTTGTAGATATGCCATTACATTGTACTATTCCCTGGCATGCACATTTCAGTAGAAGGGCCCCAAGTTATAGGTAATCTGTAATCCTTTGAGCCATCAAACAGCTGACACCAAGATGCACAGATCAGAGAGGGGGTGTAATGATGTCTGATGGCCCCTGCACTCACCAGCAGTAAATAGGGAACATGTACAAAGAGTAACTGATACACCACAGAGATGCTTAGGTCTTTTAGGGAAGCAAAGCAAAACTATTAAAGTCTTGTGTGTGTACAGAGCTTGTTGAGGGTACATAATGTTTAGTTGCAGGAAAAATCCAGGGGGTAGGGTTGTAGAGGGAAGAAGCTTGATAACAGGAGAAAAAAGAATTTTTGTCTAATAAGACATATTACATAGTTTCTTATTATGATGAAACATCAGTACATATTTCAAGGTTACAAAATAGCAATTTAAAAAGTCATGCAAACATTTGGCAAAATCTTTGAGGATGTGAGCAGATGTTCACAAGGGAACTCCGATCTGTTATTAGCTACAGTTATCCATTGCCACATCAAGTCTTGTACTCTCAACTGTGCCATCCTACGGTTTAGAGAGGATGACCAGGGACAGTCCGGGCGAGATGGAGATGATCAACTCTCTTCATCTACTCTGTGGCCAAATAAAACAGCTTAAGCTGCTGCTGTAACCTCCAGACTGGAACAATTTGCCAGGTCCCAGGTGTCTGACCCTTCTTATCGGCAGGACGCTGGTGCTGTGGTCTCTTCTCATAAGACAGGTGCTGATACAGACTGGGGTGAAAGCCTGAAGGGCTGTGCATGGGACTTCTGTCATGTGTCCTGCAAGTTCTACTATGCAACAGGAGTCCATTCTGAGAAATCTTCTCAAATAAATAAAATACTGCAAGTCTGGTCTTACTACCCTTAATATACACATAGGGGAAGTTTAAACTTCCCTTTATCATGGGAGATCTTAAGAGAGTTTGAGTGCAGGGTAGAATCAGTACTGTAGAAGACACCTTACACCCTGTCTATAAGGACTTTAGACAAGCAAATAAGCATATTGTCACACTGCTAGATAAAATGGATGGCAGTGAAAAGTGGCTACACCAGAACAAAGTGAGAGTTATTGATGTGCCAGAAAGGTGGAGGGGTCCAACCCCACAGAGTATTTTGAGAACTGGTTACTATAGACATTTGACAAAGAAGCTTTTCATGACAGATAAGATACTTGCATGGCCAGAGTGTCATAACCTACGTTTGGCTGATAGTAAAATAGTTCTATTTCCTGATTTCTCTGGAGGTGCAGCATCGCAGACCCAGATTCCTAGTTGTGTGGAAGGGGTTACAAGCATTACAGCTTCCTTATGCAATACTCTACCCTGCTAGATTGCAAGTTAATGCCAAGTATAGATCACTCTTCTTTGATATACCTGCGGATGCCATGGACTGCCTGGATCTCAATGAGAATTAATGGGGTACTCCGGTGGAATATATATATTTTTTTTTTTTAAATTAACTGGTGCCAGAAAGTTAAACAGATTTGTAAATTACTTCCATTAAAAAATCTTAATCCTTTCACTACTTATTAGCTGCTGAATACTACAGAGGAAATTCTTTTCTTTTTGCAACACAGAGCTCTCTGCTGACATCATGACCACAGTGCTCTCTGCTGACATCTCTGTCCATTTTAGGAACTGTCCAGAGTAGGAGAAAATCCCCATAGCAAACATATGCTGCTCCGGACAGTTCCTAAAATGGACAGAGATGTCAGCAGAGAGCACTGTGCTCATGATGTCAGCAGAGCTCTGTGTTCCAAAAAGAAAACAATTTCCTCTGTAGTATTCAGCAGCTAATAAGTACTGGAAGGATTAAGATTTTTTTTATGGAAGTAATTTACAAAGCTGTTTATAACTTTCTGGCACCAGTTGATTTAAAAAAAAAAAAAAAAAGTCCCCCTTTAACTTCCTGAAATATCTTTGGTTGTCTTCACTCTTGGTTGTTTCTCCCGGGAATGCTTTGCAGATTAGAACGTGTTCTATGGAGTTGTCCTGTTCTACCTCTGCTAGCTGGGCACTCTGCTTTATTTAACATCATTTGTACACACTTCTGAGATTGAATCTCAGTGATTTAGTTTTATTTTTATTTTTTTTTTACCCATAAGGATTAGCTGGCTTAATTTTTTCTTTTTTTCTTTTCTTCAGTGTTGTTTCTCTTTTGCATTATATGCTTGCATACCACTCCCACCACATTCTCGTTTTTTTTTTTTTTTTGTTCTTAAATTATGTTCGAACTTATAAATGTAATTTCCTGGAATGTGGGGGGCATGAGGAATGGGAACAGAAGGGTTGACTTTTTCAGATTCTTGGGATCTCATTGCAACTTTGTTGCCTGCAAAAAACCCATAAGAGTTGCTCCCGTTTTAACCTCTTGAATTACACCTTGAGTTGGATTTCAGGCTCATTCTACCTTTAGTACATAGGAAAGTATCCTTTAGGGAGTATAAGATCTTTGAGGAGGGACGCTTTGTATGTTTTTATGCCATATTTCTCTTTACAGTATATGATGCATTCACCCCCGTGTTCTAAAGGAATTAAGTAATGTAATAGACAGACCCCTATTTTTAATATTCAGGGACTCTATAGTAACAGGGACTGTTCCCCAGGACTGGCACATGGCAAATGTGGTGCCATTCCCTGGGAATTATAGGCCTGTTAGTTTAAAGGGGTTATCCAGGAAAAAAACTTTTTTTTATGTATCAAATCGCTCCAGAAAGTTAAACATATTTGTAAATTACTTCTATTAAAAAATCTTAATCCTTTCAGTACTTATGAGCTGCTGAAATTGAGTTGTTCTTTTCTGTCTAAGTGCTCTCTGATGACACCTGTCTCGGGAACTGTCCAGAGTAGAAGCAAATCTCCATAGCAAACCTCTTCTATTCTGTGCAGTTCCCGAGACAAGCAGAGATGTTAGCAGAGAGCACTGTTGCCAGACAGAAAAAAAACAACTCAACTTCGGCAGCTGATAATTATTGGAAGGAATTAAGATTTTTTTAATAGAAGTAATTTACAAATCTGACCATGTTTTCTGTATGTGACCTGCTGTGGATTTAATAAAGACAAGCCTTTTAAACCCATACCTTGGTGCCAGACGAAATTCTTTTTCCAGTACAAGGAGTTGCCGAGGGTGGTGTATGCAGTCCGTTGCACAGGTGTGAGGGATATCCAGATTTGCTTTGTCCTAATTTACAGATCTATTTAACTTTCTGGAGCCAGTTGAGATATATATATATATATATATATATATATATATATATATATATATATATATATATATTAAAAAAAAAAAGTTTTTTCCTGGAATACCCGTTTAACCTCCGTTGTATGTAAATTGTTCGAGAGTTTTTTAAGGGATGCTATTTTGGAATATCTTGATAAAAATAAATGTATGACCCCATATCAGCATGGGTTTATGAGGGATCGGTCCTGTCAAACTAACCTGATCAGCTTTTATGAGGAGGTGAGCTCCAGACTGGACAGGCGGAATCGCTAGATGTCGTATATCTGGATTTTTCCAAAGCATTTGATACGGTGCCACATAAAATATTGGTGCATAAAATGAGAAGGATTAGGCTGGGTGAGAATGTGTGTAAGTGAGTAAGTAACTGGCTCAGGGATAGGAAACAGAGGGTGGTTTTTAATGGTACTTATTCTGATTGGGTGACTGTTACTAGTGGGATACCACAGGGGTCAGTCTTTGGGCCCTGTTCTATGTAATATATTTAATGACCTTGTAGAGGGGTTGAATAGTAAAGTAGCAATCTTTGCAGATGATACTAAACTCTGTTACGCAGTAAACACAATAGAGGATAATGCACTGTTACAAATGGATCTGGATAGGTTGGAGATTTTGGCTGGGAAGTGGCAGATAAGGTTCAACACTGATAAATGTAATGTAATGCACATGGGGAAGAATAATCCGGGCTGGGATTATGTATTAAATGGGAGCACACTTGAGACGAATGACGTGGAAAAGGACTTAGGGGTCTTAGTTAACAGTAAATTTAGCTGTAGTGACCAGTGACGGGCAGCTATTGCCAAGGCAAATAAAATCATGTGGTGCATCAATAGAGGCATAGATGCCCACGACAAGGAAATAATTCTACCACTGTACAAATCACTAGTCAGACCACACATGGAATACTGTGTACAGTACTGGGCACCAGTGTACAAGAAAGATATAGTGGAGCTGGAGAGGGTTCAAAGACGGGCAACCAGAGTAATACTGGGAATGGGAGGACTACAGTACCTAAAAAGATTATCAGAATTAGGGTTATTAAATTTAGAAAAAAAGAAGGCTTAGGGGCGACCAAATAATTATGTATAAATATATCAGGGGACAGTACAGAGATCTCTCCTATGATCTATTTATACCCAGGACTGTATCTATAACAAGGGGACATCCTCTACGTAGAGGAAAGAAGGTTTCTACATCAGCACAGACGGGGGAGGAGGTGGTCATGGTGAACTCTATAAAAGTGTTCAAAACGGGTCTGGATGCATTTTTGGAGAATAATAACATCGCTGGTTATGTATACTAGATCTATAGGGACAGAACGTTGATCCAGTGCCAAAAAAATACCCCATTTTACAGCTCTGTCTACAGAAAAATGAGAAAGTTATAGGGATCAGAATTGGGCAATTTTTAACATACTCCTTTTGTTTAAAAAGTTTGAATTATTATTTTTTTTTTTTTTAAGTAGCACAATAATAGAAAAGCTTGTATACTTGGGTATTGTGAAAACATGTCAGTTTTATTGTAAAGGGTACAGTGTAAAAGAAACCCAAAATTGTGGTTTTCTTATCAATTTTCCCACACCAATAATTTTTTTGGTTGCGCCGTTCACTTTTTATGGTAAGATGAAAGGAGTCATTACAAGGTACAATTAGTTGCACAAAAAACAAGCCCTCTGAGTCTGAAGATGGGGGGGGGGGGAAAGTTATGCCTCTTAGAAAGTGAGAAGGAAAGCGAGAACGCGCTTGGGGGGGTGGGGGGGACGGGGAATAGCCGATAAATTATACCGGAATATCGTTATAAGTTATCGGCTATCGGCCTGAAAGGTCACAGATTATCGATATCTGTCGATCCCTAACACAGACTACTAGCTATTATTGTCAAGTTTTTTACAAAAATATCCCATGAAATGGAAAGCATTTGAATAGTACTAATCAGTATTATCGGCGAGCAGGTAAGGGGACCCCGAGATGACGGCCGGAGCAGATGAGGGGACCTCAGTCCGCCTTCTTGGCTGATCAAAGTGCCACATTGACGTAGATGCCATGATCTGTATTGATCATGGCATCTGAGTGGTCAATGGTGGACATCAGCATGATTGCTAATGTCCCCCATCACCGGTGGGTCCCTGGCTGCTGATCGCCGCAGTCGGGACCTAATGTGCATGATGTAAGCACCTTTCGGTGCTCGCTTCATGTACAGAATGTACATGTACATCCTGGTGCATTGAGTACCAGTGCATCAAGACGTACAGTTACATCCATTGTCTTCAAGGGGAAATACCATTAATGTCTGTACCATAGCAGTATTTCAAAAAAGAAATTACATTCTCAAAGTCTAGTTCCATTACAGGCTGGATCAGATTTGGTATATAAGTGTATGTATAGATAATAATTCATGTAGTAAGGCACAAAAGCAGCTGAGGGTCCAAAAACCATGTAACTGGTCACATTAAGCTTGTATGTCCTCTTCGATAAAGAGTTAACATTCACAGCCCATTAATGGTTAAGCCCTATAGTATGGAGCATGCTTCAGAATTAACATGAAAGAAGGCTACAGGGACATTACAGGCATAGCAACAATGTAACACTAATGCTGATTCCTAAATATGTCACATGCTGCACCCTGTGTGCTCCTTCTCGGGAGCCTTCAGAAGCAACCCATGAGAGTAGAAGACTACAGCTCCCATTATGTACATATTGCCATCTGCTCCAATTTATTTCCCCCCTATTAGAATTCATTTTACCAACCCAGTTTTAAGAATTAAAGGGGTACTCCCCTAGAAAACATTTTTCTCTATCGGCTCCATTGGGGGACACAGACCTTGGGTGTATGCTGTTGTTGCATGGAGACTTGACACTAAGGAAATCAAAAAGTCGGCTCCTCCCAGCAGGATATACCCGCCTACAGAGCCTGAGGTAAACCCAGTGGGCTTTGCTGCCCCTTCAATATGGGTGTCTTCCCTCTCTATTTCTGACTTGGCGCAGGTCTCCCGCTCCGTGGTGACTGCCTTAGAGAGGTCTTCCTTACACCGTTCCCCTGTAGAGCCTCGCTCTCCCTCACCCTTTTAAGCGCTCTCACAAGCGTAATAGGGGTCATTCCTCTGACTCCTCTCTGGAGTCTTTGTACAGACGTAGGCACTCCTCTCATGGGCGGCACCGTCCCTCTGCTAAGTCTTCCAGCAAGTGTCTTTCTTCTATAATACGCTCCGCGAGTCGCCGTTCTGAGTCTCCAGAACGGCGCGCCAGGTCAGTGTCTTCCTCTTCTAAGGCTGCCTCCACCCTTTCCCACTCCCCTGGAGAACTAGTTGATGAGGCTGCTTCTGTCTCTGACTCAGAAGATCACGCAGACATGACCAATACGGTGGACTCATTGGTTTCAGCCATAAGAGACACCTTTCGCCTAGAGGACCCAGAAACTTCGGACGCTGTCCCAGAAGTTTCCTTTTATCGTGCCCGTCCAGCACCCAAAATGTTCCACTCCCATGCTGAATTTGAAGCCGTGCTAGAGTCTGCGTGGAGGCATCCTGACAAGAGGTTTCAAGAAATAAAGAAGGTTCAAGCGCGTTATCCCTTTGCTAAGGACCTTATGGCCCGGTGGACCTCACCTCCTACGGTGGACCCACCAGTCTCATGTCTATCTAAGACCACTACCCTACCTTTGTCCGATGCTGCATCCTTTAAGGATCCAGAGGACAAAAAGGTGGAAACCTTGGCTAAATTTGCCTTTGAGACTACGGGTTCATCTCTTCTCCCTACCTTTGCCTCTGCCTGGGTTTCCAGTGCCCTTGCGATTTGGGTTTCCCAACTCCGCCAGGGCATTTCTTCTGGGGCTTCCTCGGAAGAACTGGCCGATTTAATTCTCCTGCTTTCTAAAGCGGGAGATTTTCTATGTTCTGCTTCCATGCAGTCGGCCTGCTGTGCTGCTTTTGCCATGGGTAACCTTGTGGCTCTCCGTAGATCCGCGTGGCTTAAAGCCTGGGATGCGGACACAGCTTCAAAAAAGTCTCTCATTGGGCTTCCTTTTACTGGCTCTCGACTTTTTGGTAAACGCCTAGACCAGATCATCTCGGAAGCCACGGTTCCTTATTACCTCAAAATAAGGCCCATACTACTACCTCCCGCCGTAAATCTACCTTCTTTCGGTCCTTTCGGACCTTCGGGGTCATGAAGGGGACTAGGCAGGCGCCTTCTCGGGACAAGAAGGCTCCCTTCTTCCAGGCTCACCCATCCTGGAAATCTGATAACCGTTCGGGCCGCTCTTCGCCCAAGGCGGGTACCCGCAAACCCACCTCTGCCTGAAGGGACGCCCCCACCCGCAGATTTTTCTCGGGTGGGAGGTCGTTTGTTACTCTTCCGGGACATCTGGACCACACAGGTGCAGGACTCCTGGGTCAGAGACGTGGTGTCCAACAGTTACCGGATTGAGTTGGCCTCTCTTCCAAAGGATCGTTTTTTTCCTTTCCTGAGCTCCGCAGTCTCCCTCTTTGGCAAAGGCCTTTCGGGGTGCACTTCAGTCCCTCCTCATTCAGGGGGTCATTGTCCCGGTTCCTTCCAGGGAACGCTTTCAAGGTTTTTATTCCAACCTCTTTGTAGTTCCCAAGAAAGGGGGTTCCGTACGCCCAATCTTGGATTTAAGCTTCTCAACAAGCATCTCCTTCTGCGCCACTTCCGCATGGAGTCTCACCGTTCAGTTGTGGCGACCATGGATCAGGGGGAGTTTCTTTCCTCGGTGGACATCAGGGACGCCTACCTCCATGTTCCAATTTTTCCGGGACACCAGCGGTTCCTCCGATTTGCTGTCCCGGAGGGACATTTCCAGTTTGTGGCTCTCCCCTTCGGCCTGGCCACAGCTCCGAGGGTATTCACCAAGGTCCTTGCACCGGTGATCGGCCTGCTACGGACAAGGGGGCTCTCATTGATCCCTTACTTGGACGACCTTCTGATCAAGGCTCCGTCCAGAGACCAGAATCTAGAGAGCCTCACTCTTCAGGTCCTGTCTCGCTTCGGTTAGTTGGTCATTCGGGACAAGTCCAACCTATCCCCCACTCAGTCCCTGGTTTTTCTAGGACTTCGGTTCGACACCTGGTCCGCCCCGGTTCACCTCCCATCGGACAAGCGATTGACCCTTCTGTCAAGGGTTCGTATACTCAGGAAACCCTCCCCAGTGTCCATTCGATTTTGCATGGAAGTCCTGGGTCGGATGGTGGCGTCCATGGAGGCCGTTCCCTTCACTCAGTTTCATTTTCAACCCCTTCAACTTGCGATTCTATCCCGGTGGCACAGGTCTCCATTGTCCCTCGATCGCAAGATTGTACTTCCTCGGGCATCTCGCCGCTCCCTTCTGTGGTGGCTCCGCTCCCCCCTGCTTCTTCAGGGAGGCTCCTTCCTGCCCCTCCATTTGCTGGTTGTCACGACGGATGCCATCCTTTCGGGTTGGTGGGGGGTGTCTTCCAAGACCGGACAGTCCAGGGCCTTTGGTCTCCCAGGGAGACACTCTTCTCGATCAACATCCTGGAACTGAGAGCAATCTACCTTTGTCTGTTACAATGGGAGAGCCTTCTCCAGGGCCGCCCAGTTCGTGTCCAGTCGGACAACTCCACTGCGGTGGCATACATCAATCACCAGGGCGGCATACGCAGCTTGGCGGCGATGGCCGAAGTTTCCAAGATCCTTCTCTGGGCGGAGCTCAGGGTTCCGGCCATCTCGGCTATTCACATTGCAGGCGTAAACAATTGGGAAGCGGACTTCCTAAGCTGGTCCTCTCCCGACGCCGGAGAGTGGTCCCTTCATCCGGAGGTGTTTGCAGAGATCTGCGGCCTCTGGGGAACTCCCAGATGTGGACCTCTTTGCATCCCGCCACAACAAGAAGGTTCCCCTCTATTTGTCAAAGTCACGGGACCCCCGTGCTCTAGCAGCGGATGTACTGGTAATTCCTTGGTCGGGGTTCGCCCTTCCTTACCTGTTCCCTCCTCTTCCTCTCCTTCCCAGGGTACTGAGGAAGCGGAGAACATTCCCGCCATTCTCGTGGCTCCAGATTGGCCTCGGAGGGCGTGGTACGTCTACGTCGTCCGGCTCCTGGACGACGTTCCGCTGCGCCTTCCACTTCGTCCAGACCTTCTCTCTCAGGGTCCCCTGTGCCACCCAAATTTACCGTCACTGCATTTGACGGCGTGGTGGTTGAGACCGCGGTACTAAGGGCCCGTGGCTTCTCAACACAGGTGATTTGCACCATGCTTAAGGCACGCAAGCCCTCTTCCGCAAGGATTTACCACCGTACCTGGCGGTCTTATTTTCGTTGGTGCGAATCTCAATCTCTTTCTCCAGTCGTGTTCTCCCTTCCTCGACTTCTTTCATTTTTGCAGTCAGGGCTGGATCAACAATTAGCTCTCAGCTCCTTAAAGGGTCAAGTGTCTGCCCTTTCCATTCTTTTCCAACGCCCTCTGGCATCTGATTCTCATATTCAGACTTTTCTTCAAGGAGTGGCCCACGCGGGTCCTCCTTACAGGTCTCCTACACCTCCTTGGGATCTGAATTTGGTCCTTGGCGCTCTACAGGGCGCGCCCTTCGAACCCCTCAGGGAGATTTCCCTTCGTCTCCTTTCCTGGAAGGTTGCGTTCCTTATGGCAATTACCTCCATCACACGGGTTTCGGAATTGGCGGCTCTTTCTTGCCGCTCTCCCTTTCTAATTGTCCATCAGGACAAAGTTGTTTTTCATCCGGTTCCTTCTTTCTTGAGTAAGGTGGTTTCTGCCTTCCACCTTAATGAGGATATCGTCCTCCCGTCCTTTTGTCCCGCTCCATCTCATCCCGGGGAGCGTTTGCTTCATAAACTTGATGTGGTACGGGCGGTGCGTACCTACCTCTCGGTTACATCTTCTTTTCGTCAGTGTGATTCCTTTTTTTGTTCTTACGGACGGTCACCGTAAGGGTTTACCTGCCTCTAAGGCGACCATTTCGCGGTGGATTAGGTCTGCCATTTCAGAAGCTTACCGTTGTAGAGGGAAGACCCCTCCTTTCAGGGTTTCAGCTCACTCCGCGCGTTCTGTTGGAGCTTCCTGGGCTCTTCATAACAGAGCTTCAGCCTCTCAAGTCTGTAAGGCGGCTACCTGGTCGTCCTTGCACACTTTTACTAAATTCTACCAGGTTCATACCTTTGCATCCGGGACGTAAGGTGTTGCAGGTGCCGGTGGCCCAGCCTGCCCCTTGATTGTTTTCTGTGCCCACCCTAGGGACGGCTTTGGCACGTCCCAAGGTCTGTGTCCCCCAATGGAGCCGATAGAGAAAAAGGGATTTTTGTCTTACCGTAAAATCCTTTTCTCAGAGGATCCATTGGGGGACACAGCTCCCGCCCTTTCTTTGGTGTTCCGGTTTTGGTTACCTGTCCGAGGGTGTGTTCAGTTCATTTTTTGTTCTGGTTACCTTGGACTGGTCTTGGTTTTCTGCCTTTCGGTCCTCTCCTACTGCTTGGGGACTAAACTGATTACCTCAGGCTCTGTAGGCGGGTATATCCTGCTGGGAGGAGCCTACTTTTTGATTTCCTTAGTGTCAAGTCTCCTAGCAACAACAGCATACACCCAAGGTCTGTGTCCCCTAATGGATCCTCTGAGAAAAGGATTTTACGGTAAGACAAAAATCCCTTTTTTTTTTTTTTTTTAATCAACTGGTGCCAGAAAGTTAAACAGATTTGTAAATTACTTGTATTTAATAATCTTAACTCTTCCAGTACTTATCAGGTGCAGTATTTTCCAAGAGGAAGTTCTTCTTGAATTTCCTTTCTGTCTGACCACAGTGCTCTCTGCTGACACCTCTGTCCATTTTAGGAACTGTCCAGAGCAGGATATGTTTCCTATGGGGATTCGCTCCTACTCTGGACAGTTCCTGGCATGGACAGAGGTGTCAGCAGAGAGCACTGTGGTCAGACAGAAAGTAAATTCAAAAAGAAAAGAACTTCCTCTGGAAAATACAGCAGCTGATAAGTACTGGAAGGGTTTAGGTTTTTAAATAGAAGTAATTTACAAATCGTTCTGGCACCAGCAGTTGATAAAAAAAAAAAAAAAAAAAAGTTTTTCAGGGGAGTACCCCTTTAAAATAGGTTATTATGGGCAATAAAAACTATTTTGCTTTTTACATATGTGTGAGTATCCTTTCTTTTGTGCAGTTCATATTGTCCTCCCTCCCTTCTGAGCCTCTCACATTAGCTCCCAGTTCCCCTTCTATGCTTTTTCGTAATCAGACAGCACTTACTCCTCATGCTGCCACCAAGCATGTGCGACCAGCAAGCTGCAGATTCATCACATTCAAGTTGTAACCACAAGTGAAAAGTTAATAACCTGTGAGAAGCATTGCCCACCTACTGTTTTAAGGATCTGTGGCAGGCATTATCACGTGGAACTCCTTTTACATCGCACTCTGTTGGGTACTTGGGGCAACAGCTGTGGCTACTGAGCCTTTGGTGGGGGACGTTTTTAGGACTGGCCTCCTGTTGAGGTGGTAGTTCTATGGCTAGTACACTGTTGAAGGTGGGGGGGGGGACTTGTAACCTACAGTCTTAGATTGTTAGGAGATCTGTTTTGGCAATTTAACCTCCACATCCATAGTAACATTGCTGTTTCCTTTCCTTTGCTATAGGCCAGGTACATTGTCATCTTCAAAAATATGAAGTTGAATATCTGCAGTTTGCCTTTCGATGGATGAATAATCTGCTAATGAGGGAGCTTCCATTAAGATGTACTATACGATTGTGGGATACTTACCAGGTACTTAGGTTTTCCTGTGTTTTACTCCTCAAACATCAGTTTCTCTTATGGTCTATGTCAGTGTTTCCCAACCAGGGTGCCTCCAGCTGTTGCAAAACTACAACTCCCAGTATGCCCGGACAGCCAAAGGCTGTCCGGGCATGCTGGGAGTTGTAGTTTTGCAACAGCTGGAGGCACCTGGTTGGGAAACACTGATCTATGTGGTAAATAATAGTCAGCAGCATATATTTAGCGCACAGTCTCTCACCACATTGAACATATAAGAGCGGTGACCAGCAGTTAGAAGCCATTTATAAACGTTTAACATTTAATAATTTTATTTTTCCTGTCAGAAGATAAGATATTAATATGATTTAGGAAAAGAATTACAATAGATTACAAAATAAACATGGAATTTTTAATGTAGGTAATGTAAGATAATTTTTTTTTCCATTTTTACAGGCAGAACCAGAAGGCTTTTCCCATTTCCACCTTTATGTTTGTGCAGCATTTCTTATTAAATGGCGCAAAGAAATTCTGGATGAAGAAGATTTTCAGGTAGATAATCACTCAAATTCAAATGAGAAGGCTTGTTTTGTTTTATAGAAGTAAGATACATACATTCACATATATTTTATTGGGTTTTGTACAATGGTCAAATAAATTTATGGGGGCATTGAACGTAATATTCATGGATGGTCTATATTGATCATCAGCCATTGCTATTGAACTGTGGCTGCATTTTTAACCATATAATTTAACTCTTAGGCATCCTGCTCCGTACATGCTCTGTCATAGCTATCTAAACGCACTGTGCTTTCCATGTACAGTGCGTTGTGCTATAAGGCTATGAAGCAAGTGATGGCTGCAATCATGCTAATGTCAGTCATTTAATTCTTAAATGTCTCTCACCTGTCCGATCGGAAATCTGCCATTGTGTCTGCGGGGGTGGGGGAGTGGCGGTGGTCAGTCCTTTCTAGCCATGGGCTGATCTATTAATAGGCACATTCTCCCAGCAGAGCGCTGATGTAACCAAACAATGCTTATGCAGTAGCGTAGCATTGTTTAGTATAAGCAATTAAATGATTGCTTATAAAAGTCCTCTAGATGGACTTAAGAAGTGTAAAAAAAAAAAAATTATTATTAAAAAATGTAAAAAAAAATTGTAAAATTGACTGCTTTTGCCATTTTTCAAATAAAAAAAATTACATAAAAAATAAACATATTTGTTATCACCACGTGCAAAAAACAGAATTGTAGATTTCAGGAAAAAAAATTTGATAAAAAATTTGCATATAAACCAAAGTGGTAGCAATAAAAAAAAAGCCCTCAAACAGACAAAATACACAGAATAATGGAAAACAAAAGTTTTCTTGGGGTCAGAATAAGGCAATGTTAAGCATACTTTTTTTTCCGTTAAAAAATAGATCTGGGAATCATTTTAAATACGGAATAAAAAGAAAATGTCAGTTTTACTTCATAACACTGCACATGCACTTCATAACCCCCACCCCAATTTAGCAAAATGTTTTTTTTGCAGTTTATTTTATTGTAAAATTAAAATGTTCTTGCAAGGTACAATTGGTCCTTGCAAGAAATGAGCCCTCAAATTAATCTGTGAATGGAAAAACAAAGTTATATATATTAAAAGGCAAAACACAAAAAAAAGAAAATGTCCCTGCCCTTAATGCCAACACAGGCTTATAGTTGAAACATAATTCACTATGTGACTTTAAAAGGAATCTGTCATCAGTATCACCCGCACTAACCTATTGGTATAGGCTTGTAGTGCGGATGACCCTGATGACATTACTTATCATTTTCAGGTCTGTGCCTCTGTTCCAGTGATATTCTTGGTTTTCTTAATATGTTAATGAGGTATATTGGTACATGGGAGCATTCCCAAGCCCCATGTGCAAGGTTATGTCCGGCTTAATTCTTTACAAGAAAAGCTTCCCTGTGCTGAGCCTCCTATGCTGGAGGATGGAGCTCCACTCCTCTCTGCTTTGAAATCTCTCTCGCAAGCGAGATTTCACTTCATGTCTTCTGTGGGCGGCCGTGTGGAGCTGCAGAGTGGAGCTCCATTCTGCAGCATAGGAGGCTCAGCACAGGGAAGGAAACATTTCCTACAAAGATTCAAGCCGGATGTCACCATGCACCAGTGGCTTGGGAATGCCCCCTGTGCACCAATATACCTCATTAACATATTGAGAAAATCAGGAATATTGCTAGAACAGAGGCATAGATCTGGGAATGGTAAGTATTATTGTCATCGGTGTTACCCACGCTACAAGCCTATACCAATAGGTTTGAGCAGGTGAAGCTGATCACAGATTCCCTGTAAAATTCTGAAACATTCTATTGCTTGTTTGTTTTTGTACATCCCTGTTTTCAAGATATCTATTTGCTATTTGTGAATTCCAGGATGCAAACTGAATGGATAGCTAGTAATGCTGTTTTTATGTATATTGCCATGATAAAAAATACATATTTAACTTGTATGTACCAAAATGATGCCTAAAACTTCTCCACCTTATCCCACAAATTACAAGGTCTCAAATACAAAAGTAATAGATTGAATAGAAAAAAAATGTTATGGCTGAAAGAATACATAAGGATGAAAATGAGAAAAAGT
This sequence comes from Hyla sarda, assembly GCF_029499605.1. Lineage (NCBI taxonomy): Eukaryota > Metazoa > Chordata > Amphibia > Anura > Hylidae > Hyla > Hyla sarda. The sequence continues at coordinate 325,893,601 of NC_079190.1, forward strand.
AACCTAAAGGCCATAAAGTTTAGGAGCATCTTTGACAAGTAAAATACCTTGAGTTAAAGGAATCTGTCACCATAAAAAAATTGCAGTCAAGTTGACCAATATTATTTTATAGTACAGGAGAAGCTGGGCAAGCTGATATACAAGGTGATACAGAAATGATGGTGCAAAAGTAATGACCTGTAGTTAAAATAACATCTGTGATAAATGGCCAGAGACTGAAAATCTAAGTAAAATCAAACTTAGATGAGCAGGCGCAAATTCTCCAGCTCTATGACATGATGCTGGCACATCAGACTGTTCAATATAACAAATTCCCTTCTTAACGTTACATAAAGTTTCAGTCTGAAATTTTCATTTCTTTCCCTCTCTGTTCTTTCTGATAAAAGGGAGGAGAGAGCATAGAGCTGTATTTCCCAACCATGGTGCCTCTGGTTGTTGCAAAACTACAACTCCCAGCATGCTAAGCAGCAGGTATCATGGTCTGAGCAGTGGATGGGAGACCAACAAAGCTCATTAGTTTTTTCCAACCGGTATCCCTCCAGCTGCTTTAAAACTACAACTCCCAGCATGCCCGGACAGCGAACGGCTGTCCGGGCATGCTGGGAGTTGTAGTTTTGCAACAACTGGAGGTACCCTGGTTAATAAACACTGCTATGACCTGTTGCTTTTGGTTTCCTACTGCTGTTGGTCTCCCATCCACTTCCCAGACCATGATACCTGCTGCTTAGCATGCTGGGATTTGTAGTTTTGCAACACCTGAGAGCACACCAGTATTTGGGGTTAGAGTCTCTCCCCACAGCAAAAGCAGGATTGAAGTGCTCACCATGAGGCTTCCATACTTGAACCTAACCATCGTCTGATCCTAAACAGAATCTTTTGCCACTAAAGAAGATACGTTTCCAGTAGGGATGTAAGAAAAAATCGATTCCCGCGATTATCGCGATTTTTCACTTGCCGATACTGAATCGATTCAAAATATTTTTGAATCGATTCTTTTAGTGATGTGGAATTTGTATCTCCTGATGCACAGAACAGCATGTCCCGGGCATCAGGAGATACAAGTTCCACATTTTGTCAGCCGGATCTGACGCGGTGGCGCTCTGGGTGTACGGAGCGGGCTCCGACTCGTGCCCGCTCCATACTCTGCAGCCCCCGGCTGTTCTCAGTAACCGGGGGCCGCCGCTAATAGCCAGCATGCGGCGATCGCCGCGGCTGGCTATTAACCCTTTAGATCGCCGCTGTCAAAGCTGACAGCGGCGTCTAAAGGGACATGTGTATGCTCCCTGGTGGGCTAGATCGCCCCCCGCAGCGTGATCGCGGGCGGGCGATCCACTGTGGAGGTAGCCGGAGGGCTTACCTCTGCTTCCCTGCTCTCCGTGGCTCTGTCATTGATAGAGCCTGGCTGGACCAGGCTCTATCAATGGATCACAGATAAATGGAGTTCAATAGAACTCTATTCATCTGTCTGAAGAATCTAATGATTCCTAAAAGACTAATGAAGTGTATTAAAAAAATAAAATTAAAATAAAGTTTTAATAAAAGTGTAAAAGACATTGTTTTTTAGACAGAATCGGGATATATCGCGATGTATCGTCACCTACACGGTATCGCGATATATCGGGATATATCGAATCGCCACGCTGGTATCGCGATTCGAATCGAATCGCCAAATTCTTGGCGATTCACACCCCTAGTTTCCAGTCCATTGCAGTCCAGGTTTCTCGATCCGAACACCACTGCAAATGGAGGTGATCTTGGCTGGTTGTCAATGGCAGGACACATAAAGGGCACAGTGACACGAGATTTCCTTATGCTACACACCAGGAAATGGTCCAGCAGAGACTGGGGATGTGACATGAAGGTGTCACCTATGTAGGGATAGTGGACATGGAAACTGTGAAAGCTACTGTTAAGGATTTGTTATTGTGCGGCCTTAATCTGTGAGTCACTATCGCTGTACTAATTTCCGAGTGTCGACATAAGAAAATTCGCACCAGGTCAGGTTGGTATGAATTCCCTCCTCAGGTACCCCAGGAAGTAAATTAGGTTTTTACATTGTACAAAGTAGGAGGGTGAATTATGACATCACAATTAGCATATTACATTCTGATTGGTTGTTTAAAATATTGTGTCCATATATATTAGCATATCTAGTGTGCATTAATTTATTTCTTGGCCAAAGTTCATTTATGTAGTCCTCTCGCACTTTGCCCTTCTTATACAATCTGCATCTTCCTCAAATAGCGTCATTCCAAGGTTATTTAGTCACGAGTAGATTGCAAGCTCAGGAAAGTGGTGCATAGTTCAACAGATATCTTTTTCCTTCAGCATTAGAAATGACATATAAATATATCCATATTAATATATATATATTGATCAGCAGTCAGAATCATTTTGATCAACTTGACACTACGTGTGCTTGTCAGCAGAGCAAGCAATTCTCTACTGGTTGTCTGGTTGGAGCCTGTTCACTGTGTATGTGCTCCTTCACAGAACTACAGCTCCTGACATCTCCTAACATCTCCTAACAGCTTGTCAGAACGGCCTAGCTGGTGACCTCTCTCAGTCCATGGATTACATTACCCAAAAGTAGTTGTTGAGAGGGGAACTTACTAAAACCTGCAAAATGCTAGTCTTCAGTAAAATCCTGCAGCCAATGAAATTGCACAATTTATTAAGAAGTGTGTGCCTCTTAATCAGGCTGGTGCTATAGACCCTGCGCAGCATGTAGAAAGCTATGCTAGCTATGAGCTTGTATAGATTTCTTCTATAGTTTATGCCATTTACTGGTGTAAACTATAGTAAATCTTCTGGGTAACAGAGGCCCTATCCTCTTAGAAAGGATGAACATCTGTAAATCACAAATAACCATTGCGCGGAAATGTGTGTGAGTATTTTCTAGTGCCGTTTGTTTTCAGCCACTGGATTACTGGGGTCATGTACATGCTTTCGTGTCTGCCAGCACCTTACATGCAAATTCTGTTCACTTACTTTGCTTTAAATAGTATATAGTAGTATAATAATCTGAGGAATAATGGCTATGAACGCTATGAGTGGAGGGGACAGTATAGGAAGCGTGCTCTGAAGATACTATCTTGGGAAACAGATTCACATATTCTGAATATATGGATGTGTGCCTATGCTATCAGTGAAGTACCCTCCCCCCAACCCCCTCTTGAAAAATTGTCTCTTCGTCCCTGCTGCTTTAGGTTAGGTTCACACGGCCGTTGGCCTCGTCCCGATTTTTCTCCCGAAAATGCTTCCTAAATGGACCATATTACTAACGGAAGCAAATTGATGCAAAGGGACGCCATTTAATGGCATCCTTTTGCATCAGTTTTTCATCAGTTAGTATGAAAATTCATCTGCCTACAGACTCCCACAGCTGTGACTACTACTGCTCTCATCATTGAACAGACTCCTTTCCATGATGGGGGTAGTAGTTCCCCTGGCTGCGGGAGTCTACGGGCAGCTGGGGAGACTACTGCAGTGCTTGTACTAATACCTTCATCATGGAACAGAGTTTGCTCCACGTTGGGGGTAGCAGTACAGGGGCTGGGGGATTGATTGCACCAGGTCTCACTTCTGAAACCCGATGCGATCAAAAGCTAATAACTAGGGGAGCGGGCGGCATGCTCCGCTCCCCTGCAATGTATATATTGTCTGTAGGATAGGACATCCCTCCAAAATAGATGAAAACACGGGAAGAAAACTGGTCCGGGAGGCTGTACTGGCTGTGTGCTACATGTGACAACAATCTCCTTTATTCTTTATATGAATGGGGTAGGGTGGCAAGATGGAAGCCTTTTCTTACAAAGAACAACATCTAAGCTTGGCTAAAGTCCCTCAAAGCATGTGAGAAAATGTGTTATGGTTTAACGTATGTTTGGTTCAAAAACAACACTGCACCTGACCCAAAGCACTCCATACCCACAGAAAAGCATGGTGGTGGCAGAATCATGCTTTAAAGGGGTGAGCTGCTAAAAGTAACTTAGCCCTTAGCCACAGGATAGGGGATAAGTGTCTGATCGTGGAGGATCCGACCGCTGGAACCCCCTATGATCTTCTGCACAGTGCCTGGCTCTTTCACAGTAGATCGTGCTAAGGACAGCACGCTCTCCATTGATTTCTGTGGGAGCACCGAAGTACAGCACTCGGGTCTCTAGAGAATGAATCGCGCACATACCGTCCCCAGCACTCGCTCCTCTTAGAGAGCTGTGGCCTGTTCAGGAAATCCGACCCCCACCCGCGATCAGACACTTATCTCCTATCCTGTAAATAGAGGATAAGTTACTTTATGCTTATGCACTACGTGTGACCTTAACCCTTAAGGTGGAAAAAGTTCTGACAAGATAGATCTTTCTCATTCCTTTAACCCCCTTCATGACCCAGCCCATTTTCACCTTCAGGACCTGGGCATTTTTTGAAAATCTGACCACTGTCACTTTAAACATTAATAACTTTGGAATGCTTCTAGTTATCATTCTGATTCCGAGATTGTTTTTTCGTGACATATTCTACTTTATGTTATTGGTAAAATTTCACTGATATTTGCATCCTTTCTTGGTAGAAAATCTAAAAATTTCATGAAAATTTAGAAAATTTAGCATTTTTCTAACTTTGAAAGTCTCTGCTTGAAAGGAAAATGGATATTCCAAATAAATTACATATTGATTCACATATACAATATGTCTACTTTGTGTTTGCATAAAAAAAATTAACAAGTTTTTACTTTTGGAAGACATCAGAGGGCTTCAAAGTTCCGCAGCAATTTTCCAATTTTTCTCAAGATTTTCAAAATCGTAATTTTTCAGGGCCCAGTTCAGGTTGGAAGTGGATTTTAAGGGTCTTCATATTAGAAATACCCCATAAATGACCCCATTATAAAAACTGCACCCCCCAAAGTATTCAAAATGACATTCAGTAAGTGTTTTAACCCTTTAGGTGTTTCACAGGAATAGAAAAGGAGAAAATTCTAAATCTTCATTTTTTACACTTGCATGTTCTTGTAGACCCAATTTTTGAATTTTTACAAGGCGTAAAAGGAGAGAAATCACCCTAAAATTTGTAACCCAATTTCTCTCGAGTAAGGAAATACCTCATATGCGTATGTAAAGTGTTCGGCGGGCGCAGTAGAGGGCTCAGAAGGGAAGGAGCGACAATGGGATTTTGGAGAGTGAGTTTTTCTGAAAGGGTTTTTGGGGGGCATGTCCCATTTAGGAAGCCCCTATGGTGCCAGAACAGTGGACCCCCCCACATGTGACCCCATTTTGGAAACTACACCCCTCTTGGAATTTAATAAGGGGTGCAGTGAGCATTTACAACCCACTGGCGTTTGACAGATATTTGAAACAGTGGACTGTGCAAATGAAAAATTTTATTTTTCATTTTCACAGACCACTGTTCCAAAAATCTGTAATACACCAGTGGGGTGTAAATGCTCACTGCACCCCTTATTACATTCCGTGAGGGGTGTAGTTTCCAAAATGGGGTCACATATGGATATTTATTGTTTTGCGTTTGTCAGAACTGCTGTAACAATCAGCCACCCCTGTGCAAATCACCTCAAATGTACATGGTGCACTCTCCCTTCAGGGCCTTGTTGTGCGCACCCAGAGCACTTTGCGCCCACTTATGGGGTATCTCCGTACTCGAGAGAAATTGTATTACAAATTTAGAGGGTCTTTTTTCCCTTTTACCTCTTGTGAAAATGAAAAGTATAGGGCAACACCAGCATGTCAGTGTAAAAAATTTTTTTTTTTACACTAACTTACTGGTGTAGACCCCAACTTCACCTTTTCATAAGGGGTTAAAGAAGAAAAAGCCCCCCCAAAATTTGTAAGGCAATTTCTCCCGAGTACGGCGATACCCCATATGTGTCCCAAAACTGTTGCTCTGAAATACGACAGGGCTCCAAAGTGAGAGAGCGCCATGCGCATTTGAGGCCTGAATTAGGGATTTGCATAGGGGTGGACATAGGGGTATTCTATGCCAATGATTCCCAAACAGGGTGCCTCTAGCTGTTGCAAAACTCCCAGCATGCCTGGACAGTCAATGGCTGTCCGGCAATACTGGGAGTTATTATTTTGCAACAGCTGGAGGCTCCGTTTTGGAAACAGTAGCGTACCAGTAGTTTTTCATTTTTTGGGGGGAGGGGGGCTGTGTAGGGGTATGTGTATATGTAGTGTTTTTTACTTTTTATTTTAGGTTAGTATTAGTGTAGTGTAGTGTTTTTAGGGTACAGTCACAGCAAGTTTGCTGCTGGGAGTTTGAGCTGCAGCGCAAAATTTGCGCCATCTCAAACTTGCAGCACTCACTGTAAACCTCCGCCCATGTGAGTGTACCCTGTACATTCACATTGGGGGGAGGGGGCAAACATCCAGCTGTTGCAAACTCCGAGCATGCCCTTTGGCTGTCCGTGCATGCTGGGAGTTGTAGTTTTGCAACAGCTGGAGGCACACTGGTTTGGAAACACTAAGATAAGTAATAAACTTTCAAGTGTTTTGCAACCAAACTTAGTGTTTCCAAACCAGTGTGCCTCCAGCTGTTGCAAAACTACAACTCCCAGCATGCATGGTCTGTCAGTGCATGCTGGGAGTTATAGTTTTGCAACAATTGCAACAGCTGGAGGCACTGAGGTAGGAAACGGACAATGTTTCCCCACTAGTGTGCCTCCAGTTGTTGCAAAACTACAACTCCCAGACTTTCAGGCATGCTGGAAGTTGTAGTTCGGCAATATCTGAAGGATCAGATGTTGCCGAACTACAACTTCCAGCATGCTTGGGCAGTCTGGGCATGCTGGGAGTTGTAGTTTTGCAACATCTGGAGGTCCACAGTTTGGAGACCACTGTATAATGGTCTCCAATCTGTGCTCTTCCAGATGTTAGAGAACTACAACTCCCAGCATGCCTGGACAGACTGAGCATGCTGGGAGTTGTAGTTTTGCAACATCTGGAAGAGCACAGATTGGAGACCATTATACAGTGGTCTCCAAACTGTGGACCTCCAGATGTTGCAAAACTACAACTCCCAGCATGCCCAGAAAGCCAAAGGCTGTCTGGGCATGCTGGGAGTTGCAGTTTTGAAACTCCCAGAGGCAGCAGTGAGATCGCTTTACGGCGATCTCACTGCTGCCAATGAAGATGCCGCACTGCTGCCGGAAACTCGCCGCCGGGACGCAGCGCCGCCGGGACCGCCTGGAGGACGCCGCTCGCGTCGGGACCGCTCAGGACTTCGCATGGCCGGGTAAGTGATGCCGGGGGACGGGTAAGGGACACTTAGCAGAGCGGTGTGTGTCCCGATCCCCGTGATCGGGACTCACACACCGCGCTGCTATGTATTCTGATAGCGAAACGCTGCTATCAGCTAGTCAGATTCGCTGGGGGGGGGGGGGGGGGGGGGGGAGATGAAACCCCCCGTGGTCGCATGGTAAGATGGCTGGCTATCAGTGATAGCCAGCCACCATCTTACCGGGCGCTGCGGGATGCCGCGAGTAGCGGCAAAAATGTTCATGACGTACCTGTATGTCATGGGTCGGGAACACCTTGCCACCCATGACGTACAGGTATGTCATAGGTCGGGAAGGGCTTAAAGGGTACCTCTCATCAAATAAACTTTTGATATATTTTAGATTAATGAATGTTGAATAACTTTCCAATAGCATGTTAATGAAAAATATGCTTCTTTCTATTGTATTTTTCCTGATCAGTCCTGTCAGCAAGCATTTCTGACTCATGCTGGAGTCCTAAACACTTAGAGCTGCCAGCCTGCTTTGTTCACAGCCAAACAGGCTGTGAACAAAGCAGGCTGGCAGCTCTGAGTGTTCTCCTTTGTGAACAAAGCAGACTGGCAGCTCGTAGTGTTTAGGACACCAGCATGAGTCTGAAATGCTTGCTGCCAGGACTGGTAGGGAGACCCCTAGTGGTCATTTCTTCAAAGTGGAAAATTAAATAGAAAGAAGCATATTTTTTAATAACATGCAATTGTAAAGTTATTCTGCATACATTAATCTATAATATATCAAAAGTTTTTTTTGATGAGAGGTACCCTTTAACATTACAAGAACCTGGCATTTTAACAGGGTGTGTAGACTTATTATATCCACTGTATATGGAATGTGTGCTTAAAAATGTTGTGATATATACAAATGTTGGGTCAGTGTTTTCTGCTACCTCTTCAAATGTCCCAGTAACGTAGGGAAAACATTTTTGATATTGGACGTAGGGCAAAAGCTGATAAAGCTTAATAATGAATACAAAAATCTTTTATGAAGCGTTTCTTTCCATTTAGTTAGAGATACACAGTCTACAGCAGCTTTTGGACACCTTCTACTGTCTAAGAGAATAGAGCATAGGACTTATTGTTTTGTGCATAGTGTAGGCCTGTACTTGGACTGTACTACTGGTGAGTCCATGGGCAGCCTGCAGTTACACACAACAGCCATGGCACCGTATGTTAGAGCGCTCATATGACCACACAGTTTTGAAGGTAAGCAATTTAAATTTGCAGCCATTAACGTTGGTTGATAATAGTTGTGTAAACTGTTTACCTACAACATTGTGTGCCCTTTAAAGGGTTACTCTGCTGCTCAACGTTTGGAGCAGAGTGTGATGTCATGAGGGGGCGGGGTATGACGTCATGAGCTCCCGCCGCCTGTTTCCAGCGTTTGGAACAGTTTGTTCCAAATGCTGAGCAGCAGAGTACCCCTTAAATAAACTATTTTTATTTTTTTTATTTTAATTCCTTTTTATTAGAAACAAAAACAGTTTGACTCCCCTGTTAACATTAAATATATCTTGACTGATTTCTTGTCAGTATTCGCATTGAAGGACAATGTAGACTGAAATGGCTGTTAAAAGAGCATAAATAGGTTGCACTACCTTCAGTAATGTCAAGGTATGGTAACTTTTATGTCTATGCTTGTAGGTATTTCTAGTTGCTTTTAGAAAAAGTAAGCTAAGCTAGTCTCCTAGATACATACCTTCTTTATTATTATAACCCTAAGTCAAGGAATTTTTAAGGGAATGTATCATGTATGCATTGTAGTTCCATTATTAAGATAGAAATATATACAAGAGGAAAAAAGGTGCTTTTCATTTAAAGTGTTCAAGCTATTTTTATAAAACATTGTGGAAAAGGGCACATTGAAGACATGCTTCCTTCCTGTCGGATAGAGTACTGCACGCTAAGTGCTCACTTTATGTCTCGAGCTAAATGGGTTAATTGTGAAAGATGTCTTAATAGAACAGGGCTTGACAAATGCTGGGGGCCAGATCACCACAGTGACTAAGAATTGTATGGTGGCAACCAGGTTTTTGTCAGCCCTGTCCACCTGTTTTGCTTAACTCCACCTCTGTTCCTTCACTGATTTCACCCCAATCAGCCTGCGGTTGGCGCTCCAATATAACAGCAGCAGCGGACTTCAGGTACCTCACGGCTGAGGCTGTTGATTTGAGGTCTGTCACATGACACCAAAGCACTGACCAAAGCCATCTGCTGCTGTACATTGGTGTGCCGAACAAAAACATCTGTTGTTCTTCTTAACAAATTTGTCCAGCCCTGTAATAGAATAAACACAGTCTCCAGAAAGTGTACAGCCCACTCCCCAAGACCAGATCCTGGAAAGAAGATGCATCCTATGTTTGTAGTGTTATTGTGCCATTTTGTGATGAACTCCCCCTTCTAATAAGGTAATCACTCTGCATGTTCTGTTCCTGGCTATAACAAAGCTGGAAAAATGAGCTACAGAGAACATGAAGTGTCAGTCTATTGCACCTGAACGATTATATCTTTTTTATTCAGAAAGTCACAATTATTACTGAAAAGTTTAGTCACTATAAATGGGTGTGGATCAAATGACTAAGTCCCAGATTGATCAAACTGTGAGAGAAAAGTGGAGTGATTTTCCCACAGCAGCCAATCACAGCTCAGCTAATGATCTCTGGTAAAGTGAAAGCTGAGCTGTGATTGGCTGCTGTGGAAAAATCACTCAATTTTTTTTCTCTCACACAGTTTGATAAATTTAGGCCTAAATCTTTTAGGGTATCCCCATCTTAATCATTAATTTTTAGATAGATATAGTGGTCTCCAGGTCAGTGTCCCTGATGTAGAGCTGTACTTTCACCAAGCAGACAGTTTTGACACATCTTGTGAATTTTAGTTGGGACAACCCCAAAATTATTTCTTCCAGCAATTTGAAAACTAGTAATGCCCACCGGAACGACCACTATATGTCAATGTAGACATTTTGTAATGTTTGTTATTTAGTGTAGCTTTGTAATTTCAGATCCAGTTTTATGTTTTGTGACCCCTAATAATTCACTATCGTGCATTTTTGTTTAAAATAACTTTATTAAAGAATTTTTCTTTTACTGGTTAACGACCAAGGATGTGAATATGCGTCCTTGTGCCGTTAACTGTGTATGGGAGCCCACGTCATACCGGCCAGCCCCCAGCTGATTCTTGTAGCTGAGGGCCTCTGTTAATAGCCGACATGCGGCAATTGCCGCGACCGGCTATTAACCCTTTACGGACCTTTGAACAGTCCCTGGTGGTCCAGTGGGGTGGATCCTTCCCTTTAACACATTCTCTTTAATATTCTAATCTATCTATTTATGTAAATGAGGCCATGTTTTCAGTCTGAACAGATCCTACCAGAGGAAAATTGCCCCCCTCCACCCACATTACATTTTAGTATTGCTTTTCAACAGAAGGTTAACTAGAGAGAAAAATATAGATTACATTCATGTCTTCCATATCATTTCTTTTAGGGATTACTTATGCTGCTCCAAAACCTGCCTACAATCCACTGGGGCAATGAGGAAGTCGGCCTACTCTTGGCAGAAGCATACAGACTTAAGTACATGTTTGCAGATGCTCCCAACCACTATCGTCGATAAAACTTCCTCTGCTCCATGACTTAACACTCCAGAAATCCTGGTACCAGGAAGAGGCGTGAATATTTTGCACCGGTGCCTCCTGCATAACTTCACTCACTCACTGGGACTTTTTTTAAGCATTTGTGTGAGAGTGCGTCCAATGTCTGTTTATTTAAAGACTAATGACTGAACCTGTGATCAACCCTGTACAGATTATTTGTATATTAGCAGACTTTCATATGTATATGGATAGAACTGTATATAATTTAAATTTATTTGTAAAATGTGATTGTCTTTATCTCATTCAAGCGTTATATGCTTTGTCTTTGTTGAAAATTGTGGCTACTGTGTAAAATGTGCAAAATTTTAAGATTATTAACTAAATAATAGTTGAAAGACACTCCCACAAAAAGTAAAAGTTTTGGAACTTTGAATGTTATGTCAAAACACCACCACACACCAGAACAGGGACTCCTCCATTTCTCTGACATATCCCCTAGGTGCAGCTCCTATAGTCCCTAGAATGTGCACAAGTATTGTATGAGCATCACTCAGGGACAGCCAGTAAGAAATAGAGGTAAATATGAATATTTTGCTATTCTTCACTGGAACACAGATATTGCGCATGGTACTAACCAAGAAGCTTAACCTTTGATTTCAGAAAGATGGCAGAACACCTTAGAACTTTTTTTTTTGTAAAGATAAAGTTAGGCTATGGTTTCTATGTACTATTAAAGACTTATACTTGTACTGTGATTTCTGTGAGGTGTTGCAGTTATAGATTTGCTACTACAAGGTGGACTATGAAGTGCCAGTTTTGCCGTGGCCTACTCCATTTGTGCTTGTTTATACTCATGTTCATAAGGAATCGCATATGAAAGTCACTGGAAGAAAAAGTGAAGACGTTTCTTCATCATATAATGCAAGCAGTGGAGAAATTCTGCTCAGTAAAGTGCAATTATGGAATATCGTTGGATTAGGTTTTCCTATCGGACTGGAATGCATGCCTTTGTTCATTGACCATCTAACTGTGACAATGAATAAAGTTCACACATCCCTACATTTTGAATACATTTCTCTGCATTGTGGCACTATAATAATAATAAATGGAGAGAATATTTATAACAGGTAAAAGCTCAAAAACCTTTAATTTAGTAAAAAGGTTATAACCACTCAAAGTTTACACATACAGCGGATTTGTGTAATGACAATAAAAGATTGCTTATTTCTACAATATTGCGCTGATGATTTATTTGTCAAGGGATGTTAAAGGGGTTCTCTGCCCACAGACATCTTCTCACCTATCCAAAGGGACCCCCGTGATCTCCGTGCCGCAACTGCCCCACACCTGACATTCGAAACATTTAGCTGGAGATGTGACTTCACGCCACGCCCCCTCCATTCATGTCTATGGGAGGTGGCGTGACGTCCCGCTGCGGGAACAGTGTTCTAAACATACTGTTTAGAATGCCAGGTGCTGCATTTCGTCCCAGCGACGGGACCCCCGTGATTAGACATCTTATCCCCTATCCTTTCATTAGGGGAAAAGATGTCTGTAGGCAGAGTACCCCCTTAATATGTGAAAAGTGGAGCAATTGCCCACTGCAAACACTGAGGTTGCTGCTAATATTTGTGGTAACATCTATTTGGTTGTCATTGGCAACTGTGTTCTCCTTTTTGGAGATCAACAACACCTGAAAGGCCAGAAAGATACACACCACATTGCATGTAGTTACAATGGATTCAATTCTTTTATTTCTATCATATCTATGCAAAGCAGTTCTCTCCAAATAGAAAAAGCTGTCTCTCTAGAGTCTAGAACCACCTATTGAAGGTAGCTTCCCTGTAAGTGCTCGATCAGAATCTCTAAATGGTGTTACCCATCTGTACACAACCTTTACAAGGTTCTTACACCATGTAGGCATCAACCAACAACTGGCAGGAAGAGAGGCCTGTGATATGGATCTGAGAGGTAATGTGTCTCTTATGTAGAGAAATAGAAAGTAGAACTTTGTCATTGATTTTAAAGGTCTTGAACTGAATTTGAAAAATACCTGTGTCTTGTATCACAGCTCAGCCCCTATTCATGTGCAATGCCTGACCATGGACAAGAATGCCCCAGTTTACACTCATCTCATTTAATGATGTATTGTTACAAGGTTATTAGGTCTCTTTATATGCAACATTTTCCATGTAGTCAGATTTGTTAAAGACCTTCTGTCAGACTTCTTAATTTTAAAGCCCTACTTAGGAAATGATTGTGCACCCAAAAAAATAAAAGTCTGAAGAGGCGGGAGCAGCCCACTCGTGAGCCTACTTTACTATCATAAAGCGGTTCTGTGCTCTAATTTGTGGATGGCATGGGACACTTTGGTAAAGTAGTTGACTAACTGCCTTGTTAGCAGATAATATTATTAAGTGTGTTCTTTTCTAACCAGAAGAGGCTTTGTTTTTATTTGATCTAATATTTCAAGACAGCAGTTTTCCTATTCACCCTTGCTATCAAAGTCTTTGTGACCTCATGGGCCCTTTTGTTTCCTCAAGATCCTACTAAGATGTTATAAATCATATTGAACTTCTTGGTTCAAGACACACACAAAGGGGGGGATTTATCAAAACCTGTCCAGAGGAAAAGTCGACCAGTTGCCCATAGCAACCAATCATCACTTCTTTCATTTTTAACAAGGCCTCTGCAAAATGAAAGAGATCTGATTGGTTGCTATGGGCAACTGAGCAACTTTTCCTTTGCACATGTTTTGATAAATCTCTCCCAAAGTCTTTAATTGTTCCTCTGAAAAGATCATGAAAGCTGAAAGACAATACATGAAGTTTGGCCAACAGGTGTTCCTCTCAACCCCCCTCCCGTTCCATCCATATGCACACCTCTGGTAGCAGCTTATCTTTCATGAAAACAATGGTTGGGCAAATTAAAATTCCAACATGCCCAATCCAGCGAGGACATCCCTATACTATTAGATGCTTGACCAGTCTTATTGTAATTTGCAGGTCCTATACAAATTTTGTGTAGCACGGTTTAAAAAAAAAAGCACAGTTTTTTGTTGGATTTGAACTTTTCCTTTAGGAAGAAGTCCCCACATTCTTTTTCCCCTATTCTTGGATAACCCCTTTAACCCCTTAAGGACCTTTTTGCACTTTCGTTTTTTCCTCCTTACCTTTTAAAAATCATAACCCTTTCAATTTTCCACCTAAAAATCCATATTATGGCTTATTTTTTGCGTTGCCAATTCTACTTTGCAGTGACATTAGTCATTTTACCCAAAAATGCACGGCGAAACGGAAAAAAAAATTGTGCGACAAAATCGGAAAAAAAACGCCATTTTGTAACTTTTGGGGGCTTCCATTTCTACGCAGTGCATATTTCGGTAAAAATTACACCTTATCATTATTCTGTAGGTCCATACGGTTAAAATGATACCCTACTTATATAGGTTTGATTTTGTCGCACTTCTGGAAAAAATCATAACTACATGCAGGAAAATTTATACGTTTAAAAATGTCATTTTCTGACCCCTATAACTTTTTTATTTTTCCACGTACAGGGCGGTATGAGGACTCATTTTTTGCGCCATGATCTGAAGTTTTTATTGGTATGCTTTTGTTTTGATCGGACTTTTTGATCACTTTTTATTCATTTTTTTAATGGTATAAAAAGTGACCAAAATACGCTTTTTTGGACTTTTGAATTTTTTTGCGCGTACGCCATTGACCGTGCGGTTTAACTAATTATATACTTTTATAGTTCGAACATTTACGCACACGGCGATACCACATATGTTTATTTATTTATTTTTTTACACTGTTTTATTTTTTTTATGGGAAAAGGGGGGTGATTCAAACTTATTAGGGAAGGGGTGAAATGACCTTTATTAACACTTTTTTTTTACATTTTGTTTGCAGTGTTATAGGTCCCATAGGGAACTATAACACTGCACACACTGATCTCCTATGCTGATCACTGGCGTGTATTAACAGGCCTGTGATCAGCATTATCGGCGCTTGACTGCTCCTGCCTGGATCTCAGGCACGGAGCAGTCATTCGTCGATCGGACACCGAGAAGGCAGGTAAGGGCCCTCCCGGTGTCCAGTCAGCTGTTCGGGACGCCGCGATTTCACCGCGGCGGTTCCGAACAGCCCAACTGAGCAGCCGGGTCAGTTTCACTTTAGAAGCTGTGGTAAGCTTTGACCGCCGCTTCTAAAGGGTTAATACCGCACATCGCCGCGATCGGCGATGTGGGGTATTAGCCGCGGGTCCCGGCCATTGATGAGCGCCGGGACCGACGATATATGATGCAGGATCGCGGCGCGATCCCGCTTCATATCGCGGGAGCCGGCGCAGGACGTAAATATACGTCCTGCATCGTTAAGGGGTTAAATCAGATTTAGAATATGGGTACACCCTGTGTGTGATCCATGAATATTCTCTTGGCAATGCTTTCCACACAACAGTGCTCAGTAGGACATATACATTTTCTTGCTTACCAAACACTGCCTTTACACTTTCACCTTACCTAGATGGCCTCTTCTCAACATTTTTTTTTTTTACTTTTAAAAAAGGTGTACTTCAGTGGAAAACCAATTTTCTTTCAAATCAACTGGTGGCAAAAATATAAACAGATTTGTAAATTACTTCTAATAAAAACTGCTGTATACTACAGAGGAAGTTGTATGGTTATTTTCTGTCTGACCACAGTGCTCTCTGCTGACACCTCTGTCCGTGTAAGGAACTGTCCAAAGTATGAGCAAATCCCCATAGCAAACCTCTCCTGCTCTGGACAGTTTCTGACATGGACAGAGGTGTCAGCAGAGAGTACATCCTGTGGAACACAGCAGTCAGGAGCAGTTTCAGTGTGTGAAGCGTACGGTTGTATCCCTCTTTTGTACTCCAGAGACTTCCAGCAGAGCAGGTGATCCATCAGCCTTCCCAGGAGTGTGGCAGGCTCCTTTTGGAGATCCTCCCTGCATGTAGCCTCGGGCCTCCACTTCCCGTTCTTCCAGGCTGACAGGGGTGGAGAGAAAACAGCGACAGCCATTTTTCCGGCCGGAGGAAGAAGTTCTGGCAGAACCTGCAGCAATGCAGGCTCTGCTCCTCTGGCAACGGGTGCCAGCCAGAGATCCAGTGGAAGGAAGGCGAGGAGGAAAAGTATTGAGTTGTGGGCTGAGAGGGGGCCCAAAGAGTCCAGCGCGACCTACTGCTCCTGCATGACCGCACGGTTTGTGGAATACGACCGCTGCGGTAGGGAGCTTAGGTTGGTGAGAGAGGACCTGCGTGGAGCCCAGAATCTGGCAAGCTTTGGGTCCAAAAGGAATAAACCGGAAGTGAAAAAGAGGATTACAGCCCTGAAGAATGAGATTGCAATGCTGGAGGAGAGGAGAGCAGAGATCCTCGAGGGAGCAGTCTCTTCAGGGAGAAGATGGAGAATGAGGATCGGTTTGCCGCCATGAAATCCCCAGGTAAGGTGGAGGTGGATCATGGGGAGAGTAGACGCGGTGAAGAAAGAGAGGATGGTGGTGTTGGTGTAAAGGAGGAGGAGGAGAAGTTAGAGGAAAATGTACAGGTTGTGGAGGATGATGTATTGCCTGACCCTACTCCCTGTGACACCCAGACCACTAAGACTCAGGACAACTACATAGAGCCAGCTGAGGTGGCACTACCACTAAGCGATAGTGAGGATTATGATGTGGAGAGTGAGGCTGGGGGATTGCTGAGGGCTATAGTGATGCAGGAGTCCCCAGCCCACCTCCAGAATTTTACATTTGGTGATGACCAGTGTGATGACATATTAGTAAAGAGAAAAGCAAAAAAAAAAAAAAAAAAGCAGAAGACCCAGGAAACTGTGCATTATGTGTTCTGTCCTTTCCAGCAGTCTGGGCCAGCTGCAAAGCTGGTTCAGGCTGCTGGGTCCTCCAGACGGCAGGATGGGTGGGCTTCACATCTATTGCGTCCGCAGCTTTTACTGACGCCATGCTGTATCCCCCATGCTGGCTCCGTTCCACCACAGAAATGCGGTCTGCATTTCTGTGGTGGAACGGAGCCAGCATGGGGGATACAGCATGGCGTCAGTAAAAGCTGCGGACGCAAAAGATGTGAAGCCCACCCATCCTGCCGGTAGGGAGGGGCAGGATGTGCTCATGGTGGACAGCTCTGGCACTACAGGACCGCCCCAGGGTGGCGTGTCCAAGTGCCAGAGGCGAGTTATGCCGCCGTGTGCTCGTGGGGGCGGTTCTCCGAGTGCTGTGGGCATTATCGGCGCTGCGGGGCACTCCCCTGTGAGGGGCGGTGGGGGTGTCTAGGCGCCGGTGGCGGAGAGCATCGGATTGGGGAGCGGTCCTCCGAATTCAGTGTGTTCTGCGGGCGCTGCGGTGCACTCCTCTGTGAGAGGGGGAAGTGTCCGGGCACCGGTATCATCCACAGAGCCTGTGCGGTCGGGTAAAGTAGGTGCTGGCGCTGTGGGAGGAGCTGGGGTGTGCCCGGTGGGGCAGCCCCAGAATCAGGATGTAATATCAGCCATGAAGGAGAAGCCATAGGCATCGACCCCAGCAGTGGCTAAGCCAGCACAAAGGACTTTACTAAAGCCAGCCATACTACAAGTCCCAGCCAACCCAGAATTTATTAGTCGGGACAAGAATGCAGGATGTGATATTGATGGGTGTAGTCGTGTTGTGGGTAAGAGGAGTGTATGTGGGAGTGTCACTGGAGTTGTGGGAGATGGGAGTGGTAGTAGTATGGATGGAAACAAAGAGGATGAGAGTAGTGGTGTGAATGGTGTTATTAGTGGTTCTGGGTCTGGTCCGGCTGCCCCCCCTCCCCCCCCCCGGTAGTGACTGCTCCTAGGAGCTATGCTAATGTCACTGCCCGGGGTCCAGGGGCGTCCCCGTCTCCGTCCGGCCCTGGGGGCCATTTGCAACAGCGCCTCCTGGAGGCTCTATGCAGGGGTGACAGGTCGATCCAGGTAGAGGGAAGGAGTGATGTTGACCTTTCTTTCTGGATAGAGAGGCACGGTTTGGGGGCTTTCCGAGAGTGGAATGGGGAGGTGGTCTGGTCCCTCCCGACAACTGGGCAGGACAATAACCGTAGAAATGTGGTCTGTCTGATTTGGAGGGGCGAGGATGCGTGCCCACCTCGCGCAAAAGTGGTTGAGCTCCTCCTTCAGATGGAATTCAGGGCGAGTGACATCTTTGCCCTGATTCACCCCTATGGTTCGTCTGAATTTGATGTCAGTTTCGTTCAGCAAGAGGGTCTCGAACTCTTCTGGTCGAACTACGAAGTGGCAAAAAACGAGGGCCCGGCTGGCGGGATTTCGCTGTAAAGGCGATTTCCCGTCAGAATGCGGTCAAGAAAGTGACCGTTTGACCCGTAACGAGTCACTTTCTTGTTATGACATCATGACCTGGCTCGGACGGTATGGGGATGTGACGGACATGCCCAAGAAAAACTTTGAGGAGCACAGGATCTGGTCTGGGGCCTGGACGTTTTCTGTCAAACTCAAGCGTTCAGGGAGTACGGTTTCTCACATTCCGTCAGCCGCCTTCCTTGGACGTGATAGAATCCAGGTCTTCTACCAGGTGCAGCCTAAGGTCTGTCACAGGTATGGCAGCCCCACCCAGTTTAGTGCAGCCTGTACTGTGCAGGTCTGCACTTTGTGTGATGGGGTGGGTCATCTGGCCACATCCTGTAGGCTGATCCGGTGACACCTGTGTGGTGTCCTCGGACACCCTTTCAGCCATTGTCCTAGCGCCTTTGCCCGTGCAGCGGCCACTCCAGCTGTGTAGGTGCCTCGGCTGGGGAGGGTACGGGCAGGGATGGGGGCGCAACAGGGCTAGTGAGGAGGAAAAAGGGCCCTGCCAAACTAAGGCGGGAGGAAAATCGGGGGAATAGGGAGCTGGAGAGTGCCCAGGTGATGGGGGTAGCTCCGGCCCCTGCTCCTGAAGCTGGCCCTGTAACCACTGAAGCCCTGGAGGAGAATGTGCTGGATGAGGAGATCAGGAGGCTTCACAGGGAGGAAGGCAATATGGACGACCCTTCCGATTCCTCCCACTATGAAAGTGTGGATGAGGAGAGTGGGATGAGGCCCAAAAAGAAAGATAAGGGCAAATGCAAAGGGAGAAAGAAGAGGTCAGAGCCCTCTGTTCCTTGTACTACGGGCCAGGTCCAAAACGGAAGCCTGACTGCCCCCCCCCCTCTGATTGACCAGTCAAACCGGTACCTCGTCCTTGATACCATCTCCTCCCCCTCCTTGGAGGGGGAGGGCAAGGTGCCTAGGGAGAAAGAACCTCTGAGGGGAACTGGGCCCTGTCCTGTTGAGGCACCTTCCTCGGAGGGCAGGGCTAGACCGGGGCCGGACGGAGACGGGGACCGTATGGACTAATCAGAGTCTAAGAAAAGGTCCAAGAGTGGTCCTGCCCTCTCGTTGTCTTCGAGGGGGCTAAAAAGAAGGGTAAACAAAAGTAAAGGGTGTTGCCGTCTAATTTAATCACCCCATTGACGTGGCGGCACTCACCCCATTGACTCACCCCATTGACGCTGGCATCTATTAATTGTGCCAGCATAAAGTCTGATACAGCTAGATTTGCAGCCTTTGATTTTCTTGGCCGCGTTGAAGCCGACATTTTCTTTTTACAGGAGACCAGGTTGTCAGATCTAGCCTCTCTGGTAAAAACCAGAAGAGAGTGGAGGCGCGGTCCCTCCCACTGGTCTCTTGTGGCTGAGCCGTGTAGTGGGGTGGCAGTCCTTTTTACCGCTCCTGTTGAATGCAGACGGGTTATTGAATTAGAAATGGGGAGTTGCCTGATCTTAGATGTCTTCATGAAGGGACAAGAGCTGCGGCTCATTAACATCTACGCCCCGCAAACTAAGCGGGGCCGTAAAGATCTCTTTATGAGGATTAAGCCCTTTCTTTTTATAGCTGTCACGCCCCCTCCATAGGCTTGCATTGAGAGGGCGGAGCGTGACGTCACTATGCCGTGAAGTCACTATGCTTCGTCCGGGGTGCGGCGTGGAAGATCACAGGGGTCCCCAGCGGTGGGACCCCCGCGATCAGGCATCTTATCCCCTATCCTTGTCTACAAGGTCATTAATAAATATATTAAATAGAACGGGACCCAAGACTGACCCCTGTGGTACCCCACTAGTAACAGTCACCCAATCAGAATAAGTACCATTAATAACCACCATCTGTTTCCTATCACTGAGCCAGTTACTTACCCACTTGCACACATTCTCCCGCTGCCCCATTCTTCTAATTTTATGCACCAACCTTTTATGTGGCACTGTATCAAATGCTTTGGAAAAATCCAGATTTACGGCATCCAGCGATTCCCCCTGGTCCAGTCTGGAGCTCACCTCCTCATAAAATCAGGTTAGTTTGACAGGACCGATCCCTCATAAAGCCATACTGATATGGGGTCATACATTTATTTTCATCAAGATATTCCAAAATAGCATCTCTTAGAAAACCCTCAAACAATTTACATACAACGGAGGTTAAACTAACTGGCCTATAATTCCCGGGGTCAGGAGGTTAAACTAACTGGCCTATAATTCCCGGGGTCACCTTTTGACGCCTTTTTAAATATTGGCACCACATTTGCCATGCACCAGTCTTGGGGAACAGTCCCTGTTACTATAGAGTCCCTGAATATTAAAAATAGTGGTCTGTCTATTACATTACTTAATTCCTTTAGAACACGGGGGTGAATGCCATCTGGACCTGGTGATTTGTCTATTTTGATTTTTTGTAGGCGGCACTGTACTTCTTCCTGGGTTAGACAGGTGACATGTACTGGGGAGTTTACTTTATCTCGCTGTATTTAACCTGGCATTTTATTTTCCTACCTGTACACCCTGGTCCTGTTACTGGCTTTTAAAGCGTTCTCACGAGTGGAGAACGCTTTAAACCTGGTGTGTCCCCACTGCTATCAGCAGTTCGCATTCGCATCTCTTGCATTATGCTCATTTTTGTTATGATATGCTCATTGGAGTGCAGTTCTGTGATCTAAGTGGGTATAGACCAAATGCGTATCTGTGCACACTACACAATATAAATTGGCTAACATTGTTTGGCTAGTACCGTATCGTTCTAGGTATCATGCATCTAGAGATACTTAGGGTATTGTCCCCACAGAGAGCTAGCCTATCGTTATCACTTATAGCTAAAGAACGCTTTAAACCTGGTGTGTCCCCACTGCTATCAGCAGCCAGGAACCAGGGTTAATGACGGGCATCACTGATCGGGCCGATGCCCGGCATTAACCCATTAGACGTTGCGATCAAAATTGATTGCAGCATCTAAAATGAAACTAAAAGCATCCAGGCAGCTCAGCGGAGCTGATCGGGACTATCATGACGAAATCGCAATGTCCCGATCAGTTGAGAGGACGATGGGAGAGCACTTGCCTCCTCGCCGTCCGATCGGGGTTCTATTGCTCCAAGCCTGCCATTGAGCGGCTCAAGGGACCTCTACTGCATCCAGGGCAGTGTGCAATCTACTATGGCGTGCTCTGCATCTGATACCTTCATCCATTTCCTAAAGATATGGGTATAGGAAACGTGTTGAGATCCACAGTATCGTTTACATCAGGAACTTAAGTATCAGCCTCTTATTCGCATCTCTTGCTTTATGCTCATTTTTGTTATGATATGCTCATTGGAGTGCAGTTCTGTGATCTAAGTGGGTATAGGCTAAATGCGTATCTGTGCACACTACACAATATAAATTGGCTAACTTTTGGCTAGTACCGTATCGTTCTAGGTATCACTCATCTAGAGATACTTAGGGTATTGTCCCCACAGAGAGCTAGCCTATCGTTATCACTTATAGCTAGTAAGTTAGTGTGCAGTAGGTATGGGTAGTACAACAGGGGAGGTTCCGGTGCGGGGCTGTCCTTTTTAGGATGATAACTCCACCTAGGGGTAGTGTAGCATCTTAACAGGCACCCCCGCCATTCCCACCTGTTGTCCCATCTTGTGTCCCCCCTGAGTCACGGGGTTAGGGACAGAAATAGTGAGGCTGATATTTTCTATATGTTATTATAATAATCTTTTATCGTATACTTCTTGGCAAATAATATGCCTATTTACGTTTGAAGAAGCCTTGATTATCACTTGGTTTTGGTTTTTGTACATGATGGTGTTGTGTTCTGGTTGTCCAGTTTTGAGAGGGCAATTTTAAATAGTACAAAATAAATGCAACATTTTCGTCTACATTTTCTATGCTTTCTTCGGTAGACATACATATCTCATATTTTTGCATGGCTTCTCTGAAATGTACCCTGATTTACCTATGGATAAATATTCTTGAGACAAGGAGATCCTAAAATCTAGTATCTGTTTTAAAATGTAGAAACAAATTATCTGCAGCAGCACTTTCTGAAATCCCGTTTGAAGGACAGATCCCAAACTAGTTATGAATGAATATCCATCTAAATAAAAATACCACTGTTTACCCTTCTTAGACTAAGGGCAATTTTGCAATGGACACGACCCCTTGTATTTGACAGCATGAGACAGAACCCTAAACTAAAGATCTCTTGTCTTCTTGACCTGACGGATCACCACTCTAGTTAGTGTTACTGTGCTAGTTTTTTTCCCTTCTTCATCTGGTCCAGACCACTGTGACTTATTTTAGCTACATCTTTTCTTTGGAGAGCTTGATGCCCAGACACCATGTCCCCTTAACCCCTTAAGGACTCAGGGTTTTTCCGTTTTTGCACTTTCGTTTTTTCCTCCTTACCTTTTAAAAATCATAACCCTTTCAATTTTCCACCTAAAAATCCATATTATGGCTTATTTTTTGCGTAGCCAATTCTACTTTGCAGTGACATTAGTCATTTTACCCAAAAATGCACGGCGAAACGGAAAAAAAAATCATTGTGCGACAAAATCGGAAAAAAAACGCCATTTTGTAACTTTTGGGGGCTTTCGTTTCTACGCAGTGCATATTTCGGTAAAAATTACACCTTATCATTATTCTGTAGGTCCATACGGTTAAAATGATACCCTACTTATATAGGTTTGATTTTGTCGCACTTCTGGAAAAAATCATAACTACATGCAGGAAAATTTATACGTTTAAAAATGTCATCTTCTGACCCCTATAACTTTTTTATTTTTCCACGTATGGGGTGGTATGAGGACTCATTTTTTGCGCCGTGATCTGAAGTTTTTATCGGTATGATTTTTGTTTTGATCGGACTTTTTGATCACTTTTTATTCATTTTTTAATGATATAAAAAGTGACCAAAATACGCTTTTTTGGACTTTGGAATTTTTTTGCGCGTACGCCATTGACCGTACGGCTTAATTAATGATATATTTTTATAGTTCGGACATTTACGCACGCGGCGATACCACATATGTTTATTTTTTATTTTTTTTACACTGTTTTATTTTTTTTATGGGAAAAGGGGGGTGATTCAAACTTTTATTAGGGAAGGGGTTAAATGACCTTTATTAACACTTTTTTTGTACATTTTTTTTGCAGTGTTATAGGTCCCATAGGGACCTATAACACTGCACACACTGATCTCTAATGCTGATCACTGGCGTGCATTAACACGCCTGTGATCAGCATTATCGGCGCTTGACTGCTCCTGCCTGGATCTCAGGCACGGAGCAGTCATTCGTCGATCGGACACCGGGGAGGCAGGTAAGAGCCCTCCCGGTGTCCGATCAGCTGTTCGGGACGCCGCGATTTCACCGCGGCGGTCCCGAACAGCCCGACTGAGCAGCCGGGTCACTTTCACTTTCACTTTAGAAGCGGCGGTCAGCTTTGACCGCCGCTTCTAAAGGGTTAATACCGCACATCGCCGCGATCGGCGATGTGTGGTATTAGCCGCGGGTCCCGGCCGTTGATTAGCGCCGGGACCGATGCGATATGATGCGGGATCGCGGCGCGATCCTGCTTCATATCGCGGGAGCCGGCGCAGGACGTAAATATACGTCCTGCGTCGTTAAGGGGTTAAAGGGGTTATCCAGGAAAAAACTTTTTTTTTTGAACTGGCTCCAGAAAGTTAAACAGATTTGTAAATTACTTCTATTAAAAAATCTTAATCCTTTCAGTACTTATGAGCTTCTGAAGTTAAGGTTGTTCTTTTCTGTCTAAGTGCTCTCTGATGACACGTGTCTTGGGAACCGCCCAGTTTCGAAGAGGTTTGCTCTGGGGATTTGCTTCTAAACTGGGCGTTTCCCGAGACACGTGTCATCAGAGAACAACCTTAACTTCAGAAGCTCATAAGTACTGAAAGGATTAAGATTTTTTAAGAGAAGTAATTTACAAATCTGTTTAACTTTCTGGAGCCAGTTGATATATAAAAAAAAGTTTTTTACTGGATAACTCCTTTAATATAACCCTGCCCTCACTGTGCCCTCTGAATATAACCCTGCCACACACAGTATTTACTGAATATAATACTACCACACAATATAATACTGTAGCCCCTGAAACCGTGCCACCCCAGAAATGATTTACAATATACACCATGCCCCACAAATGAATTAATAATACACTGTTCCCCTTTATATAAATGTATTCCATACACCTTAAGCTCCACACATGGATTTATTCCAAATACTGTAACCCCTACTGTAAGCCGTAATAGTGCACTAACCAGATTTGCACTATACACTTCAAATACCATAAAAAATATATAAAAGGCAATTAAAAAGTCCCATCAAAACAAAAATGGCACAGATAAAAACTACAAATCACAGCGCAAAAATGACCCTCATACATCCCCATATACAGAAAAATAAAAGAGTTATAGGGATCAGAATAGTACAATTTTAAGCATACTTATTTTTGTACAAAAACTAAAGTAGTAAAGAAAAAACGATATAAATTGGGTATTGTTGTAACCGTATGGACCTACAAAATAGAGATAGTGTGTCGTTTTTACCGAAAGATGCACTGCGTAGAAACAAGTGCCCCCCAACATATACAAAATGGAGTTGTAATATTGAGGTTCTGAACCAGTGTGTGGTATGACACGGCATACCTGCTACTCATCACCATTACAAGCAGCCACTTCTCTTTGTGGCAGAGGGCACCACCACCATCGCGCCTTATCCTAAGGTGGTAAGGGTGGTGTGATGGAGTTCCATGCACCCCAGACAAATTTGCATCCACTCCTCCCCTCAGGTCTCTGGACATTTCCAAACCAGCTCTTCAATATACATAACTTGCCTCTACCTCCCCGCTCTGTATTACTGACTACTGCGTGTGTGCTGCTGCGGCCTCTGATCCTCCCACCTGCCTGACTGCCATCAGGGGAATCACTGGTGTAGAATATTTTTAGCAAAAAGAAGTAAAAGTCTGCTCACCTCTCAATGCGAATTGTAGCTGCCCTGATTGCTCCAGGTACTGTCAGGGCGTTGCTGCCATGGACAAGGTACATAGTGGAAAGGAGTAACTCACTTGGAGTGAAGATCCCTCAGACCCATCAGTAGATATAAAACACAAGCTTTTATTTTGTCTTTTTAAAAAACATCAGGGTAGCAAATCATGTTAAAAACATGGACCGACGCGTTTCGGCTGTGTAGCCTTTCTCAAGGTCTGTAGAATATTTTTGATAGCGGAGCCAATTGTAATGCTTGCATCTGAGTCCACCCCTATGCAAATCCTTAATGTAGGCCTCAAATGCGCATGGCACTCTCTCACTTCGGAGTCCTGTCGTATTTAAGGAAACAGTTTATGGCCACATATGGGGTATTTCCGTACTCGGGAGCAATTACTTTAAAAATTTTGGAGGGCTTTTTCTCCTTATACCACATATGAAAAGGAAAAGTTGGGGTCCACACCGGCGTTAGTGTAAAAAAATAAAAAAAATTACACTAACATGCTGGTGTTGCCCCATACTTTTCATTTTCACAAGAGGTAAAAGGAAAAAAGACCCCCAAAATTTGCAATGCAATTTCTCCTGAGTACGTAAATTCCCCATATGTGGGCGTAAAATGCTCTGCGGATGCACAACATGGCTCAGGAGTGACAGCGCACTATGTAAATTTCAGGCCTAAATTGGTGATTTGCACAGGGGTGTCTGATTTTACAGCGGTTCTGACATAAACACAAAAAAATAAATCCCCACGTGTGACCCCATTTTGGAAACTACACCCCTCACGGAAGGTAACAAGGGGTATAGTGAGCCTTAAGACCCCACAGGTGTTTGACAAATTTTTGTCAAATTTGGATGGGAAAATGAAAAAAAAACATTTTCACTAAAATGCTGGTGTTACTTTACATTTTTCATCTTCACAAGGGAAAATTGGAAAAAAGCCCCCCAAAATCTGTAACCCCATTTCCTCTGAGTATGGAAATACCCCATATGTGGATGTAAAGTGCTCTGCGGGCGAACTACACTGCTCAGAAGAGAAGGAGCTCCATTGGGCTTTTGGAGAGAAAATTTGTCTGGAATTGAAGGCCATGTGTGTTTACAAAGCCCCCATAGTGCCAGAACAATGGACCCACCCCCCCACATGTGACGCCATTTTAGAAACTACACCCCTCACAGAATTCAATAAGGGGTGCAGTGAGCATTTACACCCCACTGGCGTTTGACAGATCTTTGGAACGGTGGGCTGTGCAAATTAAAAATTACATTTTTCATTTTCACGGACCACTGTTCCAAAAATCTGTCAGACACCTTTGGGGCTTAAATGCTCACTGCACCCCTTGTTACATTCCATGAGGGGTGTAGTTTCCAAAATGGGGTCACACATGGGGATTTATTTTTTTGAGTTTATGTCAGAACTGCTGCAAATCAGCCACCCCTGTGCAAATCACCAATTTAGCCTCAAATGTACATAGTGCGCTCTCATTCCTGAGCCCTGTTGTGCGCCCGCAGAGTATTTTACGTCCACATAAGGGGTATTTCCTTATTCAGGAGAAATTGCGTTACAAATTTTGGGGGTCTTTTTTTCCTTTTACCTCTTGTGAAAATGAAAAGTATGGGGCAACAACAGCATATTAGTGTAATTTTTTTTATTTTTTTACACTAACATGCTGGTGTGGACCCCAACTTTTCCTTTTCATATGGGGTAAAAGGAGAAAAAGCCCACCAAAATGTGTAAAGCTATTTTTCCTGAGTACGGAAATACCCCATATGTGGCCCTAAACTGGCCCTGCATTGAAATACGACAGGGCCCTGAAGTGAGAGAGCGCCATGCACATTTGAGGCCTATATTAGGGATTTGCATAGGGGTGGACTCGGATGCAAGCATTACAATTGGCTCCGCTATCAAAAATATTCTACGCCAGTGATTCCCAAACAGGGTGCCTCCAGCTGTTGCTAAACTCCCAGCATGCTTGGACAGTTAGTGTAGTGTAGTGTTTAATCCTTTATTTTGTGTAGGTGTAGTGTAGTGTTTTTAGGGTACATTCACACAGACAGGGGTTTGTGGTGAGTTTCCCGCTAGGAGTTTGACCTGGGTGGAAAATTTGCCACAGCTCAAACTTGAAGCAGGAAACTCACTGTAAACCCCCGCCCGTGTGAATGTACTCTGTACATTCACATGGGGGGAATACCTCCAACTGTTGCAAAACTACAACTCCCAGCATGCACTGACAGACCATACATGCTGGGAGTTGTACTTTTGCAACAGCTGGAGGCACACTTGGAAAACCTTGAGTTAGGTTCTGTTACCAAACTCAGTATTTTCCAACCAGTGTACCTCCAGCTGTTGTAAACTACAACTCCCAGCATGTACTGATCGCTGAAGGGCATGCTGGGAGTTGTAGTTTTGCAAGATGTGGATGGCCACAGTTTAGGGAGCTATGAGCAGTGATCTGCAAACTGTGGCCCTCCAGATCTTGCAAAACTACAACTCCCAGCATGTCCAGACAGCAAATGGCTGACTGGGCATGCTAGGAGTTGTAGTTTTGCAAGATGTGGATGGCCACAGTTTAGAGAGCTATGCACAGTGATCTGCAAACTGTGGGTCTCCAGATGTTTCAAAACTACAACTACAATGGCTGTCTGGACATGCTGGGAGTTGTAGTTTTTCAGTAGCTGGAGGTCAACAATTTAGAGACCACTGCCCTAAGGGTATGGCCACACATCGCAGAAATGCTGAATTGGTGCAAGAAGACACTATCAATAAATGTTCCCTGACAGCTGCCAGAGCGAGCATAGAGATCGGGGACATGATAAAGGACATATTCTGCTGCTGGTTGTCTGAAGGGGAAGGAAGGAGGGAGGCTGTAGAGAATTGTTCCCCTGATCTGTAGGGTTTGCAGAGAAATGTGTCCAGGCACAGCAAGGCTGCAACATAGTGAGTAGAACGAGACTGCCCCCCCTCCCCAACAACCAATAGTATGGGGCGGGTGTGCGAGTCTCAGCCAATCAGATGTGGCTTGGCTGACAAGAATTTTTGTCAAAACCTATAAACTCTTCAGGGTGTCGGGTGTATGCATATGCCCTGCATCCCGAGTCCTTAAGAACGTGGGGCATACGCATACGCCCGTGGGAATTCCGGTCCCTGCCGCTAGCCGGTTGGGGACCGGACCGGACCGGAATGCCTGCTGAAATCATTCAGCAGGCATCCCTGCACATCGCCCATGTCGGCGATCGCAGAAAATCGCATGTCAATTCAGGCAAGCCATTTTCTGCTATTCCGGGCTGATCGGGTCTCTGGTGACCCGATCACCCGGAAAATAGGGATGATCGGAGCTGTCAGTGACAGCCCAGATCATCCTGAGGGTAGGAGTGAGGTTGCAGTGCTGCGATCTCCTCCTATCCCCTGCCATTGGTCAGAACTGATTCTGACCAAGGGCAGAGCAGGACAGTGGGTTGCCATGGCAACCCCCATTCTGCCCACCCCTGGATGTCGAGGGGAACATGGGGAGAAGATGGAGGCCGGTACCTGGAGTAGAAGATGCCTGGGAACCGCTGATCATCGCTGGAGACTGCAAAGATCCTGGCTCAGGTAGGTAAACGACGGTGGGGCGGGGGGGGGGAATGAAAGTGAAAGTAAAGTGATCTTTACTGTGGCAACCACTAGGAAGGCCAAACTGCAACTCTGGAGGACATCTGGAGGGTCACAGTTTGGAGACCACTGTTACAGTGGTGCCCAAACAGTAGCCCTCCAGATGTTGCCAAACTACAACTCTCAGCATGCCTAGACTGCCCAGGCATGCTGGGAGTTGTAGTTCTGTAACATCTGTCCCTTCAGATTTAGCAATTTTCATGACATTTTTGAAAATTGCTGCTCTACTTTGAAGCCCTCTAATTTTTTCAAAAAGCAAAAATATGTCTATTTTATGATGCCAACATAAAGTAGACATATTGGGGGAGATTTATCAAAGGATTTAGACTGTTTTTTCCTGTCTAAATTTGTCGCACAGAAAGTCGCAGTCTAAATATGTGCGACTTTTCTGCGACTTTTGCTGTAGAGGATTTTTAGAACATGATGCATGCAAGCCTATTTTAAATGGAAATGCATTGGAAAATGCATTGGTGCTGAACTTATCAAGTGCGACTTTTGTGCGACAAGTCGCATCTGCCCAAAATACGCTGAAATGTCAGACCATGTTGGAGCAGGTCTAAATGCAGTTTAAGCTGTAGACCCTGAAGTCTGAGCACAGAATTTATCAAGGGCTGTGAGACCTTTGCTAAATTAGGAGCACAATAGACAGGAGACTACCACATACGCTGGTCTATAAGCGTACCCAAAATAGACTAGATTAGTAAATGTCCCCCATTGTATTTGTGAATAAAAATAATATTTATTTGGAATATCCATTTTCCTTACAAGGAAAAATTTTCATGAAATTTGGGGATTTTTCACCAAAAAAGGATGCAAGTAACGCCGAAAATTTACCACCAAAATAAAGTAGAACATGTCACGAAAAAACTATCTCAGAATCAGCGTTTTCGAGTTATTAATTCGTAAAATGACGGTGGTCAGAATTGCGAAAAAGGGCTCAGTCCTTAAGGTGAAAAAGGGCTGCGTCCTTAAGGGGTTAAACAAACATTTGAGAAAATTTACTTCCTCATTTGCCACATTTTTGTCCTTTCAAGTGCCAAAGTTTGGCACACAGCAGGTACATGTTATTTACTATTAATGTACACTGTTTGTGCGGCATTTTTTCAACATGTTCATGTTCTGAGGTTTAGTTCCCAAAAAGAGGGCATGGCTTAAAGTAGAACTCCAGCAAAAACTAACTTATCCCCTATTCACAGGATAAGTAATAAGTAGCTGATCGCAGGGGGTCCGACCACTGGGACCCCCCATGATCTATGGAATGGGACCCGGCTCTCAGTGAAGAGCACGTGCTGCAGATGGCACACGCTCTATTCATTTTTATGGGAGTGCCGAAAAGACCCGAGTTCAGCACTCAGGCATCACCGGCACGTCCGTAGAAATGAATGGAGCAGATGCCGTCTAATGGTAGATGATATGCGCTACTCACTGAAAGCCGGGGTCCTGTTCTGGAGATCGTGTTTAGTTTCCAAAAAGGGGGCATGGCTTAAAGGAGAACTCCAGCCAAAACAAACGTATTCCCTATTCACAGGAGAATGGATAAGTAGCGGTGGGGGGGTTAACAGTAGACAACACGTGCTCCTCACTGACAGCCGGGGTCCCATTCCAGAGATCGCAGGAGGTCCCAGTCTATCCCCCTGCAATCAGCTACTTATCCTCTGTCCACAGGAGTTCTGGATGGAGTTCTCCTTTAAGGGATTTCCTGATAAATTTACTAATGAAAAAGACTTATTTCTCACAAGCTATACCAAATAAACAAAGCGGGGGCATAAACTGTTCATATGACATCTGGATTTACTAACCTTTACTAACGCCAAATAGTAAATACCACAACAAATACATCTCCCGCAATGCAGTTGTGGGCAAACAAAAGTAAATTGCCTCATTGTTTGCTGTTGTATCTGTGATAAGTCTATAAATGATGGGTGACTATCTATATTGCTATGGAAGCATGTATCCTATGATAGCAAGGCCTATGTCATATTTATTTAGAAAAACATTGGCTAAAACACATCTCACTATGGGTTACAGGCAACTCCTCTAAGTCACTCACTAGGAGGTGCCAGAGAGCAGAAAGCGGAGACTGGTACACAATGTATGTAAATAGGGAATGAGGAAAGTGTCTGGCACAGTATCAGGTCATGTGGGAAAGACATTGTGGAGCATTCACAGAGGGATAAGTGGCTCTTTGTGTGACTCTATAGAGTGGAGTCTCTCCCCACAGTATCTCTGCTTTATCTCAGCCCTCTCCTCTCTGCTGTTAAGAAGGGTATTTTTGTCTTTCAAAAGTATGAAACTTTCAAGGGTTTTATTAGATTCTTTTTTGTTTCTTTTGTTTTTTCATTTTTTAAACATCAAGAACAGTGCATGTCATGAAGAACCCAGACACACAACTGCAGTTCAGAGGGTAAAACATGGAGCTGCCAAACCTAGAGTGAGGAGAGGGTCACAAGGAGAAGGCTCCAAGAAAGATGCTGGAAACCTAGGCTACCCAAGGCTTATCTACTCGCCGACAACTGGATTACCAGACGTGAATCGGATGCAAAATGACTCTTCACAGTCACCCACCTGGGGACCAAAGCTGAAAAACTCACTATATCCTCTGAGCGAGAACTCACTGAGTGCTTACGGGGTGCTTCTGCTCTCACTAGTTGTATTTGCTGTGGGCATTGTTGGCAACCTGTCCATCATGTGCATTGTGTGGCATAGCATGTCTATGAAGAGTGCTTGGGATTCCATCCTAGCCGGTGTCGCACTCTGGGACTTTATGCTACTCTTCTTATGTTTGCCTGTAGTTGTTTTCCAAGAGATCACACATCGAAGACTTCTGGGGTTCCTCTCCTGTCGCATTATACCGTATATGGAGGTGAGAATTTTCTTTTTTTTTACATGTATGTTTATACAAACAGAAAACCGAAAGCAGCAAAAGTCATTCGGAAAGATGCCAAACCCAAATTTTTTTTTATTCCTGAGGGAGTAACTTCTAATCCTAGTCATAGTTAATATATAGGCCAAGATTTATCAAACTGTGAGAGAGAAAAAATCGAGGGATTTTCCCACAGCAACCAATCACAGCTCAGCTTTCACTTTACCAGAGATCATTAGCTGAGCTGTGATTGGCTGCTGTGGGAAAATCCCAACACATCTCTCACAGTTTGATAAATTTGGGCCTATATATTTGCATTGCTTTATACTGGCCAAATAAATTTCAGACAAATTGGTTCTAGCCAGTTGCTGTCTCCTATTGATGTAATATAGGTGCATAAACAAAATACGACCATAGCATTCACGAGGTGAGGTGAAGGAGTAGCTTTATTCTATCACAACTAAATGGCGACGCAATTGCAGCCATTATCAAGCAACAAGCAAGTGAACAAATGGTGGTATATATATATATATATATATATATATATATATATATATGTGTGTGTGTACACAAGTGATTGGTCAATTGATTTACACAATACAGTTGATGCATAAACAGTGGAGTGATTAAATATACAGGCGGTACATATGCAAATAACAGACACAGTGTAACATCCCCAAGGGAGAGTGCCGTGAGCAGTGTACAGTGATAAAGTATGTAAAAGCTCACAGAGGGTAGCGCTGGATTCATGGGACTCCTATGGAGACAGACGCCATTGGCGCCATTATGTGGAGGGCATGGGCTGTACTGCACCTGTGTCGGGAGGAGCAGAGGGCTGGAGGAATCGAAAATGAGGTTGCGCATGCGTGCACATTTTTGCGTGTGTTTGCGCATGCGCAAAATGCGCCGCAAAGCCGGCGGGTGAATGGGCAAGGGAATCAGATGCTGCGCAGCCTCAGTGATATAAAGGAATACTGGCGGCCATATTGTGGACTGGCAAACTAGCCAGAATATGGATAGGGATCATAGAGAGAGTATTAATGGCTAGGTGCAACATAAATGGCAAAGGTAACATGTACAAGGACATATTGCCAATACTGGAGCCAAATAATGGTGGTGGCAAGGACAACACTAGGTCCATAATGATAAGTAAGGACAATTCTAAGTCTGTATATTGGTAGGTTACACTCAGATCAAACATATTGAGGGTGGGCTCTGGGCACCCAGGGGTGAAAGTAGCCACCCGACGACCACGCCAGTTGCATGGCTGAGGAGCAACTGGCGAAGAGGTCACACCAATGAACCACCAATGTCCCCATGGGCCACAGAGTATCCCCACCTCCGCATCGACACGTGCATACATACCGTCACCGAGGGAAAAGAGACATGAATATGTTAATGGCCAGGCACATAAAGAGGCATAAATACATTGTTGACCAGACAAGGCATGAAGCAATGATATAACAGCAGATCAAAAGGTTACATGTCACAACTAGTTGGTGTGAGAAAGTGACATAACCTGTGGCAATGCTTGAGCAATGAAAGATGCAATGAGAGGAGAAAAAAGTGGTCCTCCACTTGTGGTTCTGGGTAGGTGAAGGTAAAAGTCCCCATATATAGTGAGGGATGCAGCGCCACCTCTAGGGAAAGGGAAAAGGGAAAAAAAATTAAAAGCATGGTAGAGACAAGATAGAAAAAAGTCCAACCTATCCGACCTGGGAACATTCTACTGCTAACAGCATAGATGTGATTAGATGAGATTGTGTGGAATAGTGAAGTCCACGTTCAGACCATATGGACGTAAGGTGTTAAGTTTATGTATCCACATAAGTCCTTGTTTCAGGAGTAGTAGAGTAAGGTCATCACCTCTTTTAGGTGGGGGATGTAGTCAATGAGAATGAAATTCAAGTCGAGTTCAGTATGACTAGCCTCCATAAAATGTTTGGAGACCGGTAGGTCTGCCCTGGATTTGCGGATCGTGTATCTGTGTTGATTCAACTTCACCTTGAACTCACCAGTCTTCTCTCCCAAGTACAGGAGTTTACTTGGGCAGAGAAGAATATACACTACAAATCTGGAAGAACAGGTTAGGTAATGTTTAATAGGAAATTGTTGGCCAGTGGAAGGATGTGTAAAATGGGTGCCCTTAATCATGCATGGGCAATTTGTGCAGTTGCAGCAGGGGTAGGAACCCCTAGCTTGTACAGTCAAATAACGTTGAGAAGTGGCTGGTTTGTTGGATATGTTGGACTTGACAACTTTGTCCTGTAGATTGGCTGGTCGTTTATGTGACATCAGGGGAGGGGATTGGAACTCACGAATAGTGAGTCCCCTGTATCCAGCGCCGCCCTCTGTGAGTTTTTACATTCTTTATCACTGAACACTGCTCATGACACTCTCAGTTGGGAATGTTACACTATGTCTGTTATTTGCATATGTACCGCCTGTATATTTAATTAGTCCACTCCGTCCCCGTATGACGTCACACCCCACCCCCTCAAAGCAAGCCCCATAGACTTGCATTGAGGGGGCGAGGTGTGACGTCACAGGGGGCGGAGTTGTGACGTCACGATACTCTGGCCCCGTGGTCATCACGCTGCACACTCGGAGCCTCCAGCACTGCTGAGAGCTCGCAAGGGTGGGTGCTGAATGACAGATTGCAGGGGTCCCCAGCTGCGGAACCGCCGAGATCAGAAATCTTATCCCCTATCCTTTGGATAGGGGATAAGACGTATTAGGGCCGGAGTACCCCGTTTAAAGGATTGGATCATCAAAACCATCTCTGGTCAGTGCACATTTTTTAGATAAGTGGGCCCTGGACAGAAACTAAGGAGATTTAACATAATCTTAATCCCTGAATAGTAAAAAGTTATGCAACTTTTCAGTTCGCATCAGCTAATTTTTTAGATCTGGCTGCTGAATTAAAACATTAATGTATATCAATGTATATACATGTATGTATATATATTCAGGTATATAGAGTGTATCAGAGCTTTGCACATCTCACTGTTCTCTCTGTGTTAATGCACCATAAGAAAGAACTAGGAATGGTGCCCTTTAGTGACAGAATAATGCATAATAATCATAACATATAGCTTTGGAGCAGCATATGGTGACAATTGGCCACTGTGATCGGTCATATGACATATTGTCCTTATGAATGACACAAAGGAATGTAGATAGGCAGTGTCATGCATGGTATAGACATACCCTTATAGCATTTATTACCAGCGTGACCATTTTTAAGTGGAAAAATATACAGAATATGCAGATTGGAATTTCATGATATTGTGATTCTTCATGTTTAATGTAATACCGACAATGATTTCAGAGTAAAGTTGAATGTAGGTCATATTGTGTATTACGCTAAACTTGCTATGTGTTGTCCAGATTAGAATTGAACTGAGAAGATATGGATTTGTATGTTTTGAAAACTTTATTCTTATTTAACATCACCATCACTGTCTTCATCCTCACACCCATCAAGTGGAAACGTCAACAATCCCATCAATGCTTAATAGTACACAACATTTTTAAACCTTTGAGTTCCGGTCTATTGTGTATCAGTTACCTATTTTCCTGCCGGAGTGCACCATGCAACTAGCTGGTCTGTCTATGGGCCGTGAGATACCTATAAACCAGGTGATAGCAGAGATTTTATATCTGCTGTAAACATCTAAAGAGTCTAATGAAACTAACATTGCTGGGAAATGGTTTATTTTGTGTTTCTCTTTTGGCGCAGGTTTCTTCCCTTGGTGTTACGACATTCTCCTTATGTGCATTGGGGATAGACCGCTTCCAGTCAATAACTTCATCACAGTTGCCTCCAAGACCAGTGGAACATTGCCAGTCCATCCTAGGAAAGGTATCGGTTATCTGGATTGGATCCTTGATTCTTGCTCTCCCCGAAATCCTTTTGTGGCAGCTGAATCAGGAGCACTCTCCAGTATCGGGGCTGATCGTTGATTCCTGTGTGATGAATCCTTCTCCTGATCTTCTTCCTGTTCTGCACTCCTTAGTCTTAACATACAAACATGCCCGAATGTGGTGGTTCCTTGGCTGCTACTTCTGCCTGCCCCTCTTTTTTACTATGACATCACTACTGGTGACTCTGCGAATTGTTGGAAACACAAAGAACATGAAAAATAGCCAATGTCAACGCCAGCTGAGCTGGATAATGGCAGGTCTGGCTATTGTCTATGGAGTGTGCATACTCCCTGAAAACATCGTAAATATCTTGGTGGCCTATACCAGTCTGGATCTCCCTGAGAATCTCCTGACTCTCATCACTCAGTTCTTCTTATTCCTAAAGTCGGCAGCAACACCTGTCCTCCTCTTATGCATCTCTAAACCACTAGGACAGGCCTTTTTGGATTGTTGCTGTTGTTGCTGTGATGATGATCCTAAACAAGCCACCTCTACACATAATGCTGAAGAAAACAGTGCAAAACTGGAACCTCTTAACCCCCCATACAGTGCAAATGATTCCGCACGACAGCTGGGCACCCCCTGCTAAGTAAGGGATAGTGAATGCGTATTATGTAGATACCGGTAGCGATCCCATCCTAACCTAACAAGAAGGGAAGGTGGTACATGGTAAATAGAAGACAACTGGAACAAAACTGAGAACGTTTGAGGTGAAAAGACTAAGCTGAATGGATAAAAAAAAGTGAATTGTAATGTAGGATAATGCAGATGAAGCACTCACCACATCAGAGGTTAAGCAACATAGAACTTTATTCCAGACTAGAGCCGGTAAAACAGAGCAGACAGACACACAGGGAGAATGGATGGAACAGGTGAGGCATGGGCGTGACAGGGGGGTGGCAACCGGTTTCACGCACTGAGGCGCTTCCTCTGGCCCACGCGTGAAACCGGTTGCCACCCCCCTCTGCTGAACCTCTGATGCAGTGAGTGCTTTATCTACATGCTCTACTTGCCAACTTTCTGTTGTTACTGGACCTCTTTGATACCGTATTAGCACCGCCATCCCCCATAGCAGCTATATAGCAGACAGAAGTGGATATCAGCTGTATTATTTTGTTCAGAATATAGCTCTCCATATCGCAGTAGCGGTGCCAGATTTCCCTCTTTGTGAACAAGTAATGTAGGATTAGTCTAAATAACACAAGACAAACTAGAGGACGAGAGTATGCAGACAGCTAAAACACAGCATTAGGAGCCTACCCCACTAGGGTTATATTATCAGGTAGCAGTATTGTTGAAAAAGCATCTGAATAGGGTTTATTCTGTAAGAATCCCATGGATTTTTGCAATTCCAATCCATATTAAAGGGGTACTCCGGTGTAAAAATATATTTTTAAATTTTTAAAAATTATGAATTACTTCAATTTAAAAATTGTAATCCTTCCAGTACTTATCAGCTGCTGTGTGCACCACAGGAAGTTCTTTTCTTTTTGAATTTCCTTTCTGTCTGACCACAGTTCACCTCTGTCTATGTCAGGACAGAGTAGGAGAAAATCCCCATAGCAAACCTATCCTGCTCTGGACAGGATATGGACAGAGGTGTCAGCAGAGAGCGCTGTGTTCAGACAAAAAGGAAATGAAAAAAGAAAACAGTAGTATACAGCAGCTGATAAGTACTGGAAGGATTAAGATTTTTATATAGAAGTCATTTACAAATCTGTTTAACTTTCTGGCACCAGTTGATTAAAAAAAAAAAAAAAAGGTTTTCTACCAGAGTACCCCTTTTGCTTCTGAAATGACTGCAACAAATCTGTTGTCTGTGAACATACCCTTATAGGAAACTGTTCTCTTTATTTAGCACAAATTTCTTGACCAAAGTTTGAAAATACATTTTAAATTGCTGTGATGCTTTTTTTTTTTTTTTTTCTTAAATACACTTATATATACAGTTTATATGCTTGTACTGCTGCCCTATGTACCATGGCCAGGTGCTGGGACACAAATAAACTAACATAGAAAATAGGGGAGATTTATCAAAACCTGTGCTGAGATAGAGTGGCGCAGATCGCTTAAAGATGCCTGTTAAAAATGAAAGAAGCGATCAGATTGGTTGCTATGGGCAACTGCTCCTATTTTCCTCTACACAGGTTTCGCTAAATCTGCCCCAATGTGCTTACATTCAGCTCATGCCAAAAGTGAAAATATTATAAACATAGTAAATTCTAGGTATTTTGTATTTGTTGTAACTTGAAAAGAAGGTGTCTACCTAATAATGAATACAAAGCTGATCTAATGACCCTGCCATACAGAAGACACACAATGTATTGATCATTCAAGGCAGAATTTCCATGCCGGGAACATCTAGAGTGGAAATTCCAGAGAAAGAACTGATGTGTCTTTTGCCAGAATGGACTAGGAAATGCATTGCAGTCTATGGAGACGGCAGATTTCGGAGCAGTCCTATAGCTGACTGTTGCGGACTGCTGCGGATGGAATGCCCATCCGGAAGTTTTCTAGCCAGACTTTCCACAAAAATTACGCCATGTGAAAAGGACCTTAAGTTACGTTCATATTTGTGTATTTTGCTGCAGATTTTCTGCAATAGATTTTGCTGCCCATTAAAGTAAATGGATAGCAAAATAAGCTGCAGAAAAATACAGCACAATATGCACAGGTAAACGTAGTCTTGGGGTGTGTTCACACAATCGTAACTAGCCGCAGGTAGGTTACCCTCTGAGAGTTACACTATCATTCACTTCAATGGGTCTGCCAAAAGTCTGCAATAGTGGCAGATTTGCAGATTGCCGGCTGACCCATTGAAGTAAATACAGAATACTGTACATGTGAATAGACCATAACTGTATTTATTTAAAGCTGGGTTATCGCTTTAAGGCTATGTTAACACATCATTTCCAGCCTTATTTTGAGCAAATACATTATAGATAAGTATGCTACGTATATATGATTTCATTTCTCCTAAGTGTTTTTCACAGCTAACCAAATCAGTTAAAGGGTACCTTTCATCAAAAAAACTTTTGATGTATTATAGATTAATGTATGCAGAATAACTTTCCAATAGCATGTTATTAAAAAATATGCTTCTATTTAATTTTCCACTTTGAAAAAAATTACCACTAGGAGTCTCCATACCAGTCCTTTTTTTATAGATTTCAGATTTATGCTGGAGTCCTAAATCTCAGACTGCAGCCGGGACACAGACAAGCTCAGCACTGCTCCCTGCCAGGGAGTTTGTCTGTGTCCCGGCTGCAGTCTGAGATTTAGGACTCCAGCATGAGTCTGAAATCTATAAAAAAGGACTGGTAGGGAGACCCCTAGTGGTCATTTTTTCAAAGTGGAAAATTAAATAGAAAGAAGCATATTTTTTTATAACATGCTATTGGAAAGTTATTATGCATACATTAATCTATAATAAATCAAAAGTTTTTTTGATGAAACATACCATTTAAGACTCTTTTTACACCACATTTTTTACCACACGTGTATTAAGACATCCCGTCCACACTGAGGAATTGATTTAGAAACCATTATTAAAATCTTTGTCAAAAATCCTTATCAAATCCCTATCAAAGGGCGTCATTTCACATGAAATCTTCATCAAAAATTGTTAAAGTGGGACTGGAATCCAGAATTTTCTGATAAAAAAAAATGTCATGTGGACATGTTTGCAGATTTTCCAGGGAAATCAATGGAGCTTATATTCTGTGTTGATTTTCAGGCTCAAATCCGTCTCAATTTACAGTGTGAACATATTTATAGGCTTCAAGTTTTTATAAGAAAGCAGATGTCAAAATAGCTTCATTTTCTGCAGTTTATGTCGCATTATGTACTTTTATTTATAGCAGGATAAGATAACACAGACCTCTGGTCACTTTCTGTCTTAATCCATTTTAAAGGGGTACTCCGCCCCTAGACATCTTATCCCTATCCAAAGGATAGGGGATAACATGTCAGATTGCCGGGGTCCCGCTGCTGGGGACCCCAGGGATCACTGCTGCAGCACCCCGCTATCATTACTGCGCAGAGCGAGATCGCTCTGCACGTAATGATGGGCAGTACAGGGGCCGGAGCATCGTTATGTCACGGCTCCGCCCCTCGTGATGTCATGGCCCGCCCCCGTCAATACAAGTCTATGGGAAGGGGGCATGGCGGTCGTCACGCCCCCGGCCATAGACTTGCATTAAGGGGACGGGCCGAGATGTCATGAGGGGCGGAGCCATGACATCACGCTGCTCCGGCCCCTGTATCGCCCGTCATTACGCACAGAGCGAACTCGCTCTGTGCAGTAATGATGGCGGGGTGCCGCAGCGGCGATCCCCGGGGTCCCCAGCAGCGGGACCGCAGCGATCTAACATCTTATCCCCTTATCCTTTGGATAGGGGATAAGATGCCAGGGGCGGAGTACCCCTTTAAGTGTACGTTCACACGTACAGGATCTGCTGCCTATTTTCTGCAGCTGCTTTTGCTACCCATTGAATTCAATGGGTAGAGAAATCAGCAGCAGAAAATTTTCAGCAAAATATGTAGCAGATCCTGTACATTTCAATGTACCCTAAAAGGGTTATTTAGGATTACAGAAACATAGCTGCTTTTATCCAAAAGTGCCACCCCTGTCTTCAGGTTATGTGTGGTATTACAGCTTTGCTCCATTGAGTTGTAATATACCACACAAACAAGAGTGGCGCTGTTTCTGGAGGAAAACTACTATGTTTTTGTTATCCTGGATAATCCCTTTAAGTTTCTATGCAAGTCAACCTTGAAAAACGGCATAGGACAGATCTGTTTTTTAGATGGATCTGTATAAAAGTGTTTTTCAGCAAGTAGAACAACCTATACCAGTGATCTCCAACCTGCGGACCTCCAGATGTTGCAAAACTACAACTCCCAGCATGCCCGGACAGCCAACGGCTGTCCGGGCATGCTGGGTGTTGTAGTTTTGCAACATCTGGAGGTCCGCAGGTTGAAGACCACTGACCTATACCTTGCTGGATGTTCAAAATGTGGTGTGAAAGGAGCCTGAGAAAAAGCTGTAGTACTAGTGCAACTGCTAACCTACTAACTGCCCTATATACAGTAATATATACCTAACATAATGAAGCTTGTGACCCGCATCTACTTTACATTCTTACACTGATAATTCTTCTATTCATAGCCTGAAGTTATCCACCTATTATGAACCTCTTTCTTTTTTAACGTTTCTCTGCCCCCGACTAGTTGTCTATTTCGGATTGCAAACAGATTTCCATGTATTAGAATTAGATAAAAGGTTATTCTGTGGAATAAAGTCCTCCTGCTGGTCAAAGGCGGCCTCATCTTTTCTTCTTTATTGTGAGTGAGAAAGGTCTCTTTGTTTTCTTTTGGCTGTGTGGGAGTGGGGAACAATTTTACTGTTGTGAAAAGAGAGAGAAGCATGGGGACGCAGTTGTCGCTATGGAAACCAGACGGGGAATGGCTACAAAAAATAATTTCCGTGTCCTGGGAACGGAAAAAAAGAGAAGTTAAAAGTCTCATTTGTTACTTAATTCTGACATGATGAGGAATATTGTGTGTCCAGTAGGTTGCTTCAAAACTAGTGCAAATTAAAGGGGTACTCCGGTGGTTAAGATTTTTGGCTACGTTGCATCTTCTTTTAATGGTCATGTTTTTTGCAATTGATATGAATTATATGTTTGTGTAGCATATGTCTCTTTTTTCTTACCTGCTTCTGGGCCAGGAAGTTCTGTAGTTCTGTGTTCGATCTCTTACTGTTGTCCACAACGTCGGCCATGTTAGGATTAGGCTGTGGACAACATGTCAGGGCATTCTTTTCCTCTGTTCTTTCAGAGCCCGGAGGACGCAGGTCTGCATGAGAGAAAGTAGCCACGCCCCCTCATCTCCCTCTCCCGGAGGGGACGCAAGTGTGCATGAGAGAAAGTAGCCACGCCCCCTCATCTCCCTCTCCCGGAGGGGACACAAGTGTGCATGAGAGAAAGAAGCCACGCCCCCTAATCTCCCCCTCCCGGAGGACGCAGGTCTGCATGAGAGAAAGTAGCCACGCCCCCTCATCTCCCTCTCCCGGAGGGGACGCAAGTGTGCATGAGAGAAAGTAGCCACGCCCCCTCATCTCCCTCTCCCGGAGGGGACACAAGTGTGCATGAGAGAAAGAAGCCACGCCCCCTCATCTCCCCCTCCCGGAGGACGCAGGTCTGCATGAGAGAAAGTAGCCACGCCCCCTCATCTCCCTCTCCCGGAGGGGACGCAAGTGTGCATGAGAGAAAGTAGCCACGCCCCCTCATCTCCCTCTCCCGGAGGGGACACAAGTGTGCATGAGAGAAAGAAGCCACGCCCCCTAATCTCCCCCTCCCGGAGGACGCAGGTCTGCATGAGAGAAAGTAGCCACGCCCCCTCATCTCCCTCTCCCGGAGGGGACGTAAGTCTGCATGAGAGAAAGAAGCCACGCCCCCTCATCTCCCTCTCCCAGAGGGGACGCAAGTCTGCATGAGAGAAAGTAGCCACGCCCCCTCATCTCCCTCTCCCGGAGGACGCAGGTGTGCATGAGAGAAAGAAGCCACGCCCCCTCATCTCCCTCTCCTGGAGGGGACGTAAGTCTGCATGAGAGAAAGTAGCCACGCCCCCTCATCTCCCTCTCCCGGAGGGGACGCAAGTCTGCATGAGAGAAAGAAGCCACGCCCCCTCATCTCCCCCTCCCAGAGGACGCAGGTGTGCATGAGAGAAATAAACTAGAGCAGTGGTAGAGAGAGGACGTACACAGCTCCTCATCTCCCCTCCCCCTGCTCTGTCTTCTGAGGACGCAGGTCTGCACTGAAAGAAGACAGAGAAGATAAGAGTGTTATCTGAAGGGGAGGATGACAAAGTGCATGGGCTGGGGATGTATAGACTGCAGGGGAATAAATCTCGGACTGGGGATGATTTCTATGTGTGATGGGGGGGGGGGGACTTCTGAATGACACATGCTGGGAGTTGTAGTCCCTGTTATGTGTGCGTATGCTAGTGTTTACAAACCAGTATGCCTCCAGCTGTTGCAAAACTACAACTCCCAGCATGCCTGGACAGACTTTGGGCATGCTGGGAGTTGTAGATTTGCAACAGCTGGAGGCACACTGATTGGGAAACACTAGCCTAGCCTATTCAGTATATTACAAACAAAGTGCAGTGTTTCCCAACCAGGGTGTCTTCAGCTGTATCAAAACTACAACTCCCAGCATGCCCCGACAGCTTTTGGCTGTCCGGGCATGCTGGTAGTAGTAGTTTTGCAACCCCTGGAAGCACCCTGGTTGGGAAACACTGGTGTATGCCCCATAGCGGTGTGGTGAACTACATCCTCCAGGTGACTACAGAGGCAGCATGCTGGTGTTATACGACAGACTAAAGACTCCTGAATGACACATGCTAGGAGTTGTAGTCCCTTCTGTGTGTGTATGCCAGTGTATCCCAACCAGGGCTGATTATATTAGGGTGCTGTGTATAAGGGGTCCGACCTGGTAAAATAGTAGGGTGGGTAAAGGGCGGAACAAAAAAAAAAGGTGCCGCCCCAAACCAGCAGGGCATGTGGCATGCTGGGATTTGTGGTTTTCAGCAGAGCAAGAAACAGGAAATAGACGCAAAGATAGGAAAACAAAGTGGGGGATAAAAAGACAACAAAGAACGGAAATAGAGTAGCCTAAACAACAAGAATAGAAATGAGACAAAACAAATAGGGTAAGTCAAAAACGGAAAAACACGTTGACCACTGGAGTACCCCTTTAAGAGTATATTGGGGAAGAATCAAAACAATGGAGCAGTTGCCCTTAGCAACCAATAACATTCCCGCTTTTAGACCTTACCAGTATGAGTACCGCTAGCCATTCTTTGATCATTTCAGTCCCCTTTTTTTAGTTTTATTTGGGACGCTAAACGTCACCGTCTTCC
This sequence comes from Hyla sarda, assembly GCF_029499605.1. NCBI lineage: Eukaryota > Metazoa > Chordata > Amphibia > Anura > Hylidae > Hyla > Hyla sarda. The sequence continues at coordinate 325,937,192 of NC_079190.1, forward strand.
TATGTCCGTTATGCTGGCCAGCAGACACATGGGAGGCCTGGGGGTCCCTGATGTTACCAAATATTATTGGGCTGCTCATTTGCGCCATTTGGCTGCCTGGTTGTCCTACCATGCATACAGTGGATGGAACTGGAGAAATTATGGTTGGCTCCGGTTCAGCCTAACACCCTTCTTTGGTCATCGCCCCCCCCCCCCCCCCCCATGTCCTCTCCTGGACCCGATGTCATTCTCTCGCTATGTTTGGGATTACTGCTCTAGAAGGTTTAAGCTTTTCTCCTCCTTTTCCCCGCTACAGTGCTTTCTCTATCATCCTTATTTCTCCCCGGGCTTAATTTCTAGTATGTGGGGCCCCCAAGGTCTTTTTTGCTGGGCAGATGTTGTAGAACCCCTTTCTCACTCTCTTTTGTCTTTCGACCAATTGTCTGCTCGTCAGGACCTTCCTTCCTCTGAGGAGACCCATTATACTGTGCTCCATCACTATTTCTCCTCTAAACAGAGGACGTTGACTGTATCCCTCCCCACGAGTTTTGACCCGCTGTGTAGGAGTGGGCCTCAAGGGACTCCTTTCTAGCATTTATTCTGCTTTGAACGGGCTTCCAAGGCATCCATATGTACACATATAAGGAGACCCAATTTAAGATGCTTATGGGCTGGTATCATACTCCTGTCCTGTTGAACAAACTGAATCCTGATTTTAGGGGGTTTAGGCATTATTTTTTACATATTTTGGTCTTGTCCACAAATTGTGGTCTACTGGATGATGGTGCAGCGGCACCTTCATGCTGTCCTGGGTCCCTTGGACCCTTTCGTCTATCTTTTGCACCTTTCGACTAGGGCTCTCCCGAAGAAGCCATTCAAGCTATTTTTGCATGTTACATTGGCCGCTAAGACTCTTATTGCCAAATATTGGAAACATACCCTTCCGCCATCGGAGGATGATCTGATGGCCCGAGTCCGTGATATTCGCTCTTTTTGGAATCTCTCACAGCCTCTCTAAACAACACGATCCCTCGGTTCGTGTCTGTCTGGGAGCCCTGGGATAGATTCGTAGATCGACAGCCTCAGTGACCTACCTTTATTTGCCTGTTCCTTTAGCCTTTTTTCTGCTGGGCTTTTTCCTTTTCTCTGCCTCTCTGGCTTTCTTTCTTTATGTTTGTCTTGTGATTTGTTCCCTTTCCCTTCCCCCTTTATATTTGTCTGTTTTTTTTGTCTGGTTACCTTTGCGGGTAGTGTTCCCCTTTACTTAATGGGTGAACTTTGTTTATTTTTTCTACCATTATTTCCCTTGAGAGGGATTGTTTCTCTCTTAGCCTTACTCCTGTTGACTGACTTTGTTGATGTATACGGTTGTTCACATGTTACTGCTGCCTTTTGCGATTCGTTTGCTTTATTCTGCCATTGTGTACTTTGGTTTATCAAAAATACATTAATAAAAAATTTACAGTTGAAAAAAAAAAATAAATAAAGATTCCCGCTTTCATTTTTCAGAGGTCTTTTTAAAAATGAAAACTGAAATTTGATTGGTTGTTATGGGCAACTATTCCACATTCCATTTGTTTTGATAAATTCCCCATAGCAAACAATGGATTTCCACCTCTCATTTATAGAAGCTTATAAGTAAATGAAAAGAGGAACCTGGTTGGTTACCGAAGGGTACTACTACACTTTTCATAAATCCTGTTCAGTTAGCAGCATACTTGCCAACATTGAAGAATTCTAAATCAGGCCACTAAGTTCTGCCCTTGGAATGCTATCCACTTTTGGACGAGGTTTGCATAAATCCTGTGCCTTTTAATGTCTAATTCAAAAGATTGTGATTGCAAAATCAGCACTGTAGCTTTGGTCCCACACAGTTTATATAGTTACTTAGGTCGCCTTTTTTTTTATTTTATTTTTTTAAGACCTCGGAAAAATAAAAGAAGCAATCTGATTGGCTGCTATGGACAACTGGTCAACTTTTCCTCATAACAGGTCTTGTTCTTCCCCATAGTTTGTAAGGCTGAAAAAAAAGACATTTGTCCATCCATTTCAGCCTATGACACTATGGTGTTCCACATAGCACCCTATAATGGTTATCCAGAGAAAATAAACTTTATGAGGTGGAAGCCAATTTTCCATTTTTGGTGGAAAAATTGCTTCCTGACTCGGAATAAATTCCCGGACCAACGTCCCACCTCCAGATTCTAGTGACTATTAGGAAGATTTATCAAAACCTGTCCAGAGGAAAAGTTGCTGATTTGCCCATAGCAACCAATCATATTGCTTCTTTCATTTTTCAGAGGCCTTATAAAAAAAAATGTAAAAAGCGATATGATTGGTTGCCATGGGCAACTCAGCAACTTTTCCTCTGAACAGGTTTTGATAAATCTTCTCCTATAACCTGTAAAATTATTACTTCCAGAAAGGCATCTAGACCGCTTTTTAACTATTTTATTGTATTTAACATGAGATCTTCCTGGGTGTAAGTAGATCATGGGAGGGATCTCAGCCCCCTGATTTTATTTGTCAGTTTCCATGTCACCAATTGTTGTCCTATTTGGTACACAATCCCAACCCGGAGATGTCCTCCCCATGTCCATAACCTTACACAGGATAGGGAATAAGTTTCTGATCAAAGGAAATCCAACCATCCCCATATTCTGGGCCTCAAATCTCTCTGCTGCATGGAGCGCAGGGTTGGCATGCGCTTTATGCATTCTCTATGGGAGCACCGAAGATACACGAGTACGCGCACAGATACACAAGATAAAAGAGTACATGAGAATGCGGGATGTATTTAAATACTGGAGTACCCCTTTAACTTCTTTATACAGTTTAGCATCATCTGCAAAAAAAATTATACTTATCTGTGCAACCCCTCTACAAGGCCATTAATAAATATATTAAAGAGAATAGAGCCCAAAACTGACCCCTGTGGTACCCCACTAGTAACAGTCACCCAATTAGAGTATGTACCTTTAATTACCACCCTTTGTTTCCTATCACTGAGCCAGTTACTTACCCACTTAGGCCATGTTCACACAGCAGAATTTCTGAGAGGAATTTGGCAGGATATATTCTGCTTGGAAATTCCGCTGCAGCAGAGTCCCATTGATTTCAATGGGATTTTGTTGCACTGTGCACACAACAGAAACCCTGATTTTGGCATCTGCAGTAACAATAAAGCTATTCTTTGTTTCTTCGGATTCGGCTTGGATATGCATTGCCATCTGTGGAGACGGTGCATTTTCGAGCAGTCCTAGCGCCAACCAACGGAACATACAGATTTCCAGAATGTCTGCTTGTGTTTTCTGGGCAGACATACTGCAGATTTTACACTGTATAAACATAGCCTTTTCCCCCAGCTCAAGTATTTACATTTTCTGTACTAACTTTTTATGTGGCCTAGTATCAAATACTTTAGAAAATCAAGATACACTGCATTCAGAAAGTCTTCAGGCCCTTTCACTTTTTTCACATTTTGTTAATTTTATTTATTTTAGCACAGAGCAAAAACATATCAAGTTTCAATGTAAAAGCAAGATTTTAAACATTTGCAAATTTATTAAAAGTGAAAAAATGTCACTTGCACATAACTAGTCCGACCCTTTGCTTCATGATGGTGTAGGAGTCCTAACTACAACATGGGGACAGTGTAGGGGGCCTATCTATTATACAGGAGCACCGAGGGGGCCTAACTACTACATGGGGACAGTGTAGGGGGCCTATCTATTATACAGGAACACCGAGGGGGCCTAACTACTACATGGGGACAGTGTAGGGGGCCTATCTATTATACAGGAACACCGAGGGGGCCTAACTACTACATGGGGACAGTATAGGGGGCCTATCTATTATACATAAGCACCGAGGGGGCCTAACTACTACATGGGGACAGTGTAGGGGGCCTATCAATTATACACAAGCACCGAGGGGGCCTAACTACTATATGGTGCAGTGTGGGGCATAGTTAGTACTATATGGGGGGGCCTAACTACTACATGGGGCACAACGACGCCTAACTACTATATAGGCGCACAAAAGGCGACCAAACTACTACATGGGGGCAGTGTAGGGGACCTTTATGGGTCTATACTATATGGGGGCAGTCACCAAGCAAACAATTGGTAACACACCATGCCGTGAAGGATTGAAATCCTGCAGTGTCCGCAAGTTCCCTCTACTTTAGAATGCCCGTCTGAAATATGCCAATGAACATCTGAAGGAGGTTCATTGGCAAGCTTCAGATGGCCTGTACATGTGCAAACTTCAGATGGCCTGTACCGCAGGATTTTAGTCCTTCATAGCAAATGGTGTTACCAATTGTTTTCTTGGTGACTATGGTCTCAAATGCCTTGAGATGAGATCTTGCAGGGAGCCCACGACCAATGGAGATTGATAGTTGTCTGTTTCTTCTATTTGCACCAACTGTTGTAAACTTCTCACAGAGCAGCTTGGTGATGGTCTTGAAACCCATCTTAGTGATGTTTTGTAGGATAAAATCATTTTTCCTTTACTATATTTGCTCCTTCTATAGCAGTCTTATTTGGTAACTTTGGTAATATTATATTATATTTAGGTATACAGTATTATCATGAAAAGTAAATTGTCTTATGTGTTAATATATATGATTTACATGTACCCTATGTGTGTGTGTGTGGGGGGGGGAGAGGCTTAGGCCATGTTCACACCTCAGAATTTCCATGCTGGATTCCACATTGCAATCGTGCACGGAAAATCCAGTTTGCGTGAACATGGCCTTAGAGGAGCTTGAAAATGACTGTCCACCAATAGTCCCAATACAAGCTAAGCTTCAGAGGATTTGCAAAGAAAAATGAAAGGAAATCCCCAAATCCAGATGTGCAAACCTTGTGGCATCATAAACTAAGAAGACTGGAAGCTGTAATCCCTGTAAAAGGTGCTTCATCTTAGTACTGAGTAAAGGGTCTAAATACTTTAGTCCAAGCAATATTTTTTTCAATAAATAAGCAAACATTGTTTTCACTTTTCTTTTTTAAGCACAAGCCTGAACCCTAACAAAATATGAAAAAGTAAAATGGTCTAAAGACTTTCCAGTAGCATTGTATGACACTGACCCTGATCACCTCCTCATAAAATCTGTTAGTTTGAGAGGACCGATCCCTCATAAACACATGCTGATATGGAGAGGATTCCCACAAATATATATTTTTAATTTCACTGTACATTTTGTGGTAAAATGAGTGATGTCATAAGAAAGTACAGTTGGTGGTGCAAAAAAACATTGTCAGTGGAAAATTTAAAGTGGATTTTAGAAGACGAAAAGGAACAAATAAAACAAAGTGCAAATAAAAACAAACCCATGCCGTTAAGGGGTTAAACTAGCAAGCCTATAGTTCCTATAGGTCCTATGATTTTTTTTTCAAACTTTTTACTTTACTTTATTATTATTATTTTTTATTACTTTATTATTTTACTATGTATATTTTAAAATATACAGCATTACAGTGAAACATGAAACTGGTAGATAGGGAAGACAATGGATGAAGCTCACAGCTCAGCCTTTCCTTGTGGAATGACCTTTGCAAAGGTCATACAGCACACCCAGCAACCTCTGCCATTTATGTCAATAGGGGAAGCCCCTGTCTATTGCTGCTAATGTCCATGGGATTTGCTCTGAAGCAACTCTTCAAATGCTGCAAAAAGCTGTTCAGGCAAAATGGCAGCCCCCTTAATAATGTAGAAAAATAGAAATAAAAAAAAGTTACATACAAAAAAAGAAAAAACTATTAGAAAAAAAAGGACATGTTTTCTTATTTTCTTTCTCTAATCTGAAAAAAAATTAGGATATAAATTATAGGGGTACTCCCCTGGAAAACATTTTTTTTTTTTTTATCAACTGGTGCCAGAAAGTTAAGCAGATTTGTAAATTACTTCTATTTAAAAATCTTAATCCTTTCAGTACTTATCAGCTGCTAGATGCTCCACAGGAAGTTCTTTTCTTTTTACATTTCCTTTGTCAGACCACAGTGTTCTCTGCTGACATCTCTGTCCATTTTAGGAAGTGTCCGGAGCATGAGAGGTTTGCTATGGGGATTTGCTTCTACTCTGGACAGTTCCTAAAATGGATAGAGGTGTCAGTGGAGAGCACTGTGGTCAGACAGAAAGGAAATTCAAAAAGAAAAGAACTTGCTGTGCAACATATAGAAGCTCATAAGTACTGGAAGGCTTAAGATTTTTCAAATCTGTTTAACATTCCGGCACCAGTTGATAAAAAAAAAAAAAGTGGAGTACCCCTTTAAAAACTGTCTGGTCACTAGCTGCCTAATATGTCTTATGCTTGGCAGGCACTATTGTCATTAGAATGTAGTTTAATTCAACTGTCAGTGGTTTATATCAAAGCAGCATATTACAAGTTCAGGCCTACTCTACCACCAGGCCAAATGGCATAATAAAATATTTGGCTAATAGGATAAGTACAGCAGACTCACAGCCATGAGTCTGCCTTATTCATAAGAAGAATGCCCACTCATCTCTATTTTTATGTTTGTTCCTATTAGCCACATTTCTAACTAAATATTTGTGTACCATTTGGGCTTATATAACAAACCTCTCAGTATCATGCTGCCCCTACATATGATTTCAATTCTTTTCAACTTTCTTATAATAATACAATAAAGAAAGAAGGGTTTCAATGTTGACAAAGTTATTCATTTATTAGACAGCAAAAAATAAAATATACACAAGAAACAAACTTCAAGAAACAAAGTCTTTGTAATTAGTAGGCTGTATATACAGCGCCAAAGACGGCACTGACTAGGATATGGCAAATTGTTCTTAATATTTACTATTAACAAACATTTGCTGTTGTCTTGGACTTGAGCAGCACTTAAAATACTTAGATACTTACATAAAGAATGCAGCTTTTCTGTATTTCTACATGAGACAAGTACTTCATTAAAGATGCATTTTATTATAATAGGCGGTAAGCACCTTGAATAAAACCATCCAAAACCTTTTAAAAATTTAAAACTAAGTTTTATAAAATAATTTCACACAAAAAAAAAAAAAAAAAAAAAAAATGATTAAAAAGGTTTCTCCACCTTTAGTTTTTCTCCTTAAGATAGCTGATGTGTCTTCAGGTGACTATACTGGAGCGAGGAGAACACAGGCCATTATTGCCAATATATTTTATCTTTTGTAGCAGGTTTATATATACTGTATAGTCTAGAACATGGCCTGTTCATTTCTGTTGAGAACTGAGACATTAGTTTAGACATACCAGTCTGCGTACCTTCTGCGTACAACTATATGATATTTCACACATAATACATACATACATATATATATATTGACAAGGTGGTCTTTATAAATTAATGTAAATACGTTATCAGTCAACCAGCAGATAACTAAATTCTTACAATTAAATAAAAATCAAATTATATACATGTACACGGTATAGATATATACACACACTCCAACAACAAGAAAGGGGTATCAGAGAGATGGCTGCATGAGCTAGGAGGTGGACAATATCTTACAATGGAAGTGAGAATAGTGTAAAAATACCATTAAAATAGAGACGTAAGGAGATGAGAAGAAGGAGGGAATATCCAAAAAGATAAGGAGGAGAAAGAGAGAATTCCAAGGACTTGAACACATTTCCTTCATCTCAGTGTTTGTGGTAAGTCCTCGAAGTAACACATTCTCCAGGATATTTAAAAGTGGTAGCCAGGGATTTGGTGTTTTCAGCTCCTCCGGGACTTAGAGTGCTGGATAAGCCACTGTAGAGTGATGTCTGAAAGAATTGGACAATACAAAAGATTACAACACAAATATGTATGTACCATATATAGAATGCATGTGCATATCTAGAAGAACAGCTGAAGAACTGTAGGTTTGTGAGTTAACAGACACAAAGAGAAGATGCACACTCTGCTGTAAGTGCACGCACACTTCAATGGGGTACCTACCAATGTTGTCCTTTTCTTTGCAGGAAATGGAGTAGCAGCAGATCTCCCGATCTTGGATGGCAGATAGGTTCCTAAACAAAAAAAATAAAAGACATCAGAAAAACTAGGCCTGTAAAGAAACATTCTTGGCATGGTTGTGCTAAGTCATTTGGGACATTTATCATCGTTGCTTTGGTAAGCAAGTTCTGTAGGCATTTTTCTCTTGCTTTGGTTTTGCTTCTGTATGACATATTTTTCATACTATCACAGGGGTTGATAAATTTGGCTTACATAAGCAAAAAACAATAAATTACTTTAGAATGCAATTTTTTTTAGCACACATAAGCAAAAAACAACAAATAACTTCAGAACACCACTGGGAAACACCACCTCCTTTTTACCACTTTTTTCCCCCCTAAATGTATTTTTTGTGTCTTTTACTTCTCAGATCCATGTATGCAGAGGACTTCTTTGTCTTCAGTGGACTACGTAGATGTTTTTTAATTAATAAAATGCTTAAAGAGGGCTTGTAAATTTAGAAAATTTAGATTAAGTCGTCTAGACAGAATTCATTACTAAATCAGGGCTTAGTGTTAGCCTCAAAAACAGCTGGCGCCAAGCCCCAATTATTGCCCTGGTACCCACCACCACAGGGGTGCCGGGAAGAGTCAGTACCAACAGGCCCGTAGTGTCAAAAATGGCGCTCCTGTGCCTAGGCAGTAACACACTATTGTTATTTAGGCAGGGGAGGGCCAGTAACAATGGTCCTCACCCACCCTGGTAATGTCAGGCTGTTGCTGCTTGGTTGATATCTGGCTGAGAATGAAAATATAGGGAACCCCACACATCTTTTGGAAATAATAAAAAAAAAACAAGTATGTGGTTCCCTGTATTTTTATTCACAGCCAGATACCAACCAAGTAGTAACAGCCTGACGTTACCTGGGTGGGCGAGGACCATTGTTACTGGCCCTCCCCAGCCTAAATAATGCCATTTTGTTGGTAGCGGCTCTTCCCTGCACCCCTGTGGCGGTGAGTGTTGGAGTATTAATTGGGGATTAGCGCTAGCTGCTTTGAGGCTTACTCTAAGCCCTGGCTTGGTAATGTATTCTGTCTATAAGACGGCTTCCATTTCTAAGCCTGTAAAGTAAATAAAATAAAATACAAAACAACACGTTTAAAAAACTTTTATTCCAAAAAACATTCATGGCAGCGGAGCCGGCCAGCACCCAGAAATATGAAACTACACTTTTATTTCATATTTCCCAGGCGGTGCCATGATTGGCCGGTTGGCCAATCACAGCACCGCCCAGGAAATATGAAATAACAGTGTAGTTTCATATTTCTGGGAGCCCTCCGCTGCCCTGGCCCCTCATCTCTTCTCCCCTCGTAAACTTAACCCGCCGATCATTGCCCCCCAGCCGCTGCTCATCTACCACCCGCCGCTGACGCTCAGCTCCCCCAGCCGCCGCTGATCTACCCCCCGTCGCTGATGCTCATCTACCCCCCACCGCTGACGCTCATCTCCCCAGCAGCCGCTCGTCTTCCCCCAGCCACCGCTCATCTCTCGGGGAGAGATGAGCGGTGGCGGGGAGAGGTTGAGTGGTGGCGGGGGGATGGGGGGGTCTGTCGGTGGATGAGCGACGGCGGGGAGGAGATGAGCAGCGGCAGGGGAGAGATGAGCGGTGGCAGGGGAGAGATGAGCGGTGGCGGGTTAAGATTACAAGGGAGATGAGTGTGTGGGGGATATGGGAGGGGAGATATGAGATGATCAGGTGCCCGGGCTCCTATATACAGCTGTGTGTTCATATTTCCCGCTGGAGCCGTGATCTCGGCTCCCGGTGAGAAATATGAAATGCCACTCTACAAAGCAGATTTTGTAAGCCAGGTCCGGGCTGGCTTACATTTACGGTGCTTTGGAGGCGGTTGCTATATTATGTGCGACTTTCGCAATTGATCAATCCCTGACCACTGCAAAGTGAAAACTGAAATTCGCTTTGGTAAGCTCTTCTGTAATTTTTTGATTAAAGCCAAAAGTTGCACAAAGAATTGCTTAGGCAAACAAGCGACTTTTTGAGCGACTCAAAAAAAGAGCACTAAATCTTTTGATAAATCTCTGCCATGAACTAAAGCAGGAGAGACGACGTGAAAGTTAACACAGAAAGCTGAATATATCCAATGTCTAGAGGGGGAAGGCAGGTCCAGCATGGATTCATGGCTGAGAATGACTATACAACAGCTCCAGTGACAGGGATAAAGAATAGAATTCACAAGATGGAGAATGAATATACAATGTATCAGACCAAGTAACTCTAGGTCCTCCTACACAATAAAGTATTTGAGATCTGTATGGGATTTGTATTGAAAATGTTAATGTTATTGGCTCATAAACACTGCTGTTATGTGGATATAGCAGCAGTGAAAGACACAATCTGTGCAATATCTAAAATTCACTAGAGCTAAATGCAAGCACAGCAGTGTACCCTGCCTCCTAATGAACAGATAGAGTCATCTTCTGGCATCATGGTCCTCCTGGGTCTACGTAATGGTGGTAAAGTTCCAGCTTACATCCTGTTATGTACTGAGGAAAAGAACAGCATACAATGTTTGAGACAAATTGTCCATCTACTCAACAAGCCAGTGAAAGAGAGGAGACCGCATAGCTATTTTACAGACGGGGGGGGGGGGGGGAGAGATTTGTCAAACCTGTTCTGAGAAAAAAGTTGCTGAGTTTCCCCTTAGCAACCAATTAGATCACTTCTTTAATTTTTCAGAGGCTTTTTCAAAAAATGAAAGAAGCGATCTGATTGGTTGCTATGAGCAACTCGGCAACTTTTCCTCTGGACAGGTTTTGATAAATCTCCCTCAGGGTGTTTGTGGGAGCATTGTGGACCTTCCAGGAAACAATGGCCTATTATAATAAGGACAGCAGGATCCATATACTCACATTCTTTCAATTAATTCTTTCTCATCTAGAGCCCCAGCAATGTCTCTCTTGTTTCCAAGGACAAGAACCTGTAACAGAATTAGAAAACTGGTCAAAATCAACATTTGGGACCTTTTGGAAGGTCTACATAATGGTGCATATGGTGGGAAAAGCTCCCAGTCTATATCTTAAACATCAATGGGCTCCATTTACCTGCCATACACCACGAAAAGTGTTTGTTTTTCCTCGACTAGACTGGTATACCTTTTTTTCTACTGTTTAGTAAAGTGCATCATATTGCAAAGGAAAGTAGATAAATGCCAGGCAATCTTCCTGGCATAGCATTAGGAGGTTATCCACGTACACGCTAAATACAAAAATGCACAAAATCTGCTTTGAAGGGAACCAATCAGCATATTTTAGCATATATAACGCTTGGCAATGTGTTATATATGCTAAAATTGTTATCCTCACATCCCCGGGGGACGTTTGGGGGCCTCAGGGGTGGTAAAGATGTTAAGATATAAAGATCCCCCCGACCGCCTAGCAAGTAGTCCCCTGTGCGGGACTTATACTTACCAGCTCCGTTCGCTGCAGCCGTGGCCCTGCCCCGACGGCTTGAATGATGGCTTGCGTCATTGTTCTGCTCCCTAAGCAGACGGAGCAGAACAATGACGTGAGCCGTCATTAAAGCCGTCAGGGTGGGGCCACGGCTGCAGAGAATGGAGCTGATAAGTGTAAGTCCCGCCCAGGGGACTACTTGCTGTGGGGGGGGGGGGGGGTAATTGGACGATTTATTACTTAATATCTTCACCTGGGTGCACAAACGTCCCCCGGAGGTGGTGAGGGTAATGATTTTAGCATATATAACGCATTTCTAAGTGTTATATATGCTCAAATATGCTAAATGGTTCCCTTATAAACAAAGGTTTACCAAAAAACTAAAAAGAAATCATTGGCAAGAAAAAGACACATAATGGCATATCTGTAATATACAACAAATACTGAAAAATGTTTTGAGGAGCAATGAGACTAATTTGTGTACTCAACTAATGAGGTTGAGATAGGAGGTCGGGATATGAAGATGGGATATGAGGTTGAGATATGAGGATGGAATATGAGGACGGGATAGGAGGTCGAGATATGAGGATGGGATAGGAGGACAGGATAGGAGGTCGGGATAGGAGGACGGGATAGGAGGACGGGATAGGAGGTCGGGATAGGAGGTCAGGATATGAGGTCGAGATATGATGACGGAATATGAGGACGGGATATGGGGTTGGGATATGACAACAATATATGAGGACGGGATATGAAGTCAAGAGCTTCCTCCTTTGTTGATTTTCCTCCCCAACATGGATTAGGAAGGAAAAAACAGGCAACACCGGGTAAAATAATTCACCAAAACACAAAGTGAAAGAGCATAGCTTGTAAGGAAAATGGAAATTCCAAATAAATTTTATATTGATTCACAAAAACAATATATGTCTACTTTATGTTGGCATCATAAAATGGACATTTTAACTTTTTGAAGACATTAGAGGGCTTCAAAGTATAGCAGCAATTTCCAAAATGTTCATGAAAGTGTCAAACTCTGAATTTTTCAGGGACCGGTTAAAGGGGTATTCCAGGCAAAACCTTTTTTATATATATCAACTGGCTCTGGAAAGTTAAACAGATTTGTAAATTACTTCTATTAAAAAAATCTTAATCCTTCCAATAGTTATTAGCTTCTGAAGTTTTCTGTCTAACTGCTCAATGATGATGTCACGTCCTGGGAGCTGTGCATGATGGGAGAATATCCCCATAGGAATTGCACAGCTCCCAGGACGTGAGTCATCAGAGAGCAGTTAGACAGAAAACAACAACTCAACTTCAGAAGCTGATAACTATTGGAAGGATTAAGATTTTTTAATAGAAGTTATTTACAAATCTGTTTAACTTTCCAGAGCCAGTTGATATATATTAAAAAGTTTTGGCCTGGAATACCCCTTTAAGTTTGAACTGGATTTGAGGGGCCTTTCCGTGAGAAATATCCCATAAATGACCCCCTTTATAGAAACTAAACCCCTCAAAGTTTTCAAAATGACATTCAAAAAGTACGTTAACCCTTTAGGTGTTTCACAAGAATTGCAGCAAAGTGGAGGAGAAAAATCTAAAACTGCATTTTTTACCCTAACATGTTCTTGTAGCCCCATTTTTTTCATTTTTAAAAGTGGTAAAAGGGGGAAAAAGCCCCCAAAATTTGTAGCCAATTTCTCTCGAGTATGGAAATACCTCATATATTGACATAAAGTGCTCTGCAGGCTCACAACACGGCTCAAGAGGGAAAGAGCAACTGTGGGATTTTTTAAAAAAATTTTGCTGTCATGGTTTTTGGGGGCCATGTTGCATTTAGGAAGTCCCCATGGTGCTAGAACAGCAAAAAAAAAAAAAAAACACATGGCATACTATTTTGGAAACTACACCCCTCAAGGAACGTAACAAGGGGTATAGTTAGCCTTAAAGGAGAACTACAGAATTAAAAAATTGTCCCCCATACTGCCGGCAGTATAAAAATAAAGATGTACCTACCTTCCGCCGCTCCCCCGGGGCCTCCGGTAACCGGCTTCGGTCTCCGCCGCGATCCTCTTCCTGGTTGCTGGTGGTCGGCGAGTCATGCTGCACTCATCCAATCACCGGCCGCAGTGAAGTCCCGACTCGGCCGGTGATAGACTGAGCGGCAGTGTGACCTTTTTTTGGCCCCCGGTCTAAGAATTTTGTGTCCTGAAGCGTTCTCACACTGCCGCTCAGCATATCGCCAGCCAAGTCGGGACTTCGCTGCGGCCGGTGATTGGATGAGCGCTGTATGACTCACCGACCACCGGCAACCAGGAAGAGGATCGCGGCGGAGACCGGAGCCGGTTACCGGAGGCCCCAGGGGAGCGGAGGAAGGTATGTACATCTTTATTTTTTTTTTACTGACGCCAGTATGGAGGACAATTTTTATATTCTGGAGTTCTCCTTTAACACCCCACAGGTGTTTGACGACTTTGCGTTGAAGTTGGACGTGAAAATGGAAAATTAGATTTTTTTAACACTAAAATGATAGTGTTACTGCAAATTTTTCATTTTCACATGGTGTAATAGGAGAAAATGGACCCCAAAATTTGAAGCCCAATTTCTCCCGGTTAAGAAAATACCCCATATGTTGATGTTAAGTGCTCTGCTGGCGCACTACAGGTCTCAGAACAGAAGGAGCGCCATTGGACTTTTGGAGATAGAATTTAGCTAGAATTTAAATCGGGGGCCATGTACATTTAGAAAGCCCCCATGGTGCCAGAACAGTGGACCCCCCCTTCAATTCCAGACACATTCTCTCTCCAAAAGCCCAATGGCGCTCCTTCTCTTCTGAGCATTGTAGTTCGCCCGCAGAGCATTTAACATCCACACATGTGGTATTTATATACTCAGAAAAATGGGGTTACAAAATTTTGCGGGGCTTTTTTCCTATTACCCCTTGTGAAAATGAAAAATTTGGGATAACACCAGCATTTTAGTGAAGAAAATAAAATTAAATTCATTTTCACGTCCAACTTTAATGAAAATTCGTCAAACACCTGTGGGGTATTAAGGCTCACTATACCCCTATTTTTTTGCGTTTATGTCAGAACCGCTGTAAAATCATCCACCCCTGTGCAAATCACCAATTTAGGCCTCAAATGTACATAATGCGCTCTCACTCCTGAGCCTTGTTGTGCATCCGCAGAGCATTTTACGTCCACATATGGGGTATTTCCGCATTTTGCGTTACAAATTTTGGGGTCTTTTTTTCCTTTTCCTTTTTGTGAAAATTAAAAGTGTGGGCCAGCACCAGCATATAAGTGTAAACATTTTTCTTTTTTTTTACACTAACAGGCTGGTGTAGCCCCTAACTTTACATTTGCATAAGGGGTAAAAGGAGAAAAAGCTCCCAAAATTTGTTGGGCAATTTTTCTCGAGTACGGAAATACCCCATATGTGGCCCTATACTGTTGCCTTGAAATACGATAGGGCTCCGAAGTGAGAGAGAGCCATACGCATTTGAGGCCTAAATTAGATATTTGCATAGGGACTGACCCGGATGCAAGAATTAGACTTGCTTTGGATTCCAAAATTACCCTATGGCAGTGTTTCCCAAACAGGGTGCCTCCAGCTGTTGCAAAACTCCCAGCATGCCTGGACAGTCAATGGATGTCCGGCAATACTGGGAGTTGTTGTTTTGCAACAGCTGGAGGCTTTAGAAACCGTGCCGTACCAGAGGTTTCTCATTTTTATTGGGGAAGTGGGGGGGGGTAACTGTGTAGGGGTATGTGTATATGTAGCGTTTTTCCCCTTTATTTTGTGCAGCGGAAAATTTCCTGCATCTCTAACTTGCAGCGAGAGACTAACTGTAAACCCCCGCCTGTGTGAATGTACCCTGTACCCTCAGACCTCCAGCTTTTGAAAAAATACAGTTCCCAGCATGCCCTGTGGCTGTCCGTGCATGCTGAGGGTTGTGGTTATGCAACAGCTGGAGGCACACTTGTTGCAAAACACTGAGTTAGGTTGGGAAACATTGTCTGTTTCCTAACTAAGTGTTTCCCAACCAGTGTTCCTCCAGCTGTTGCAAAACTACAATTCCCAGCATGCATGGTCTGTCAGTGCCTGCTGGGAGTTATAGTTTTGCAACAGCTGGAGGCACACTGGTTGGGAAACACTGATTTGGGAAACAGACAATGTTTCCCAACCAGTGTGCCTCCAGTTGTTCAAAACTACAGCTCCCAGCATACCCAGACTGCCGACAGGCATGCTGGGAGTTGTAGTTTTGCAACATCTGGAAGAGCACAGTTTGGAAACCACTATACAGTGGTGCCCAAACGGTAGTGCTCCAGATGTTGCAAAACTACAACTCCAAGCATGCCCAGACTGCCCAGGCATGCTGGGAGTTGTAGTTCTGTAACTTCTGTCCCTTCAGATGTTGCAGTACTACAACTCCCAGCATGCCTGGACAGTCTCAGCATGCTGGGAGTTGTAGTTTTTCAACATCTGGAGGGCTACCGTTTGAACACCACTGTATAGTGGTCTCCAAACTGTGGCCCTACAGTAGTTGCAAAACTACAACTCCCAGCATGCTGGGAGTTGCAGTTTGGCAACCCCTAGAAGGCAACAGTAAAGATCATGTCGTCTCCCTACCTCCGCCGCTGATCTTCGCTGATGCCACCGATCCCCGCCGCAAGTCCCCAGGTACCGGCCGCCATCTTCTCTCCCCCGCTCTGCCCGACATCCAGGGGCGGACAGAGCGGGGGATTGCCATAGTAACCCCCCGCCTTCAACTGCCATTGGTCAGTAGTCATTACTGACTAATGGCAGGGGATAGGAGGGGGTGGAGGGTGTATGCATACGCCCTGCGTCCCCAAACGGTTAAAGGCCACAGACCTTAATGTACGGCGGTACTTAGCGCACCAGGATGTACATTTACGTCCTGTACATGACCGTGAGCATCGGAGCGACGATCGGGTCATGCGCGGCAATTCCCGGCTGCTGATTGCCAGGGACCCGCCGGTGATGGCGGACATCAGCGATCGCATGGATGTCTGCCATTAATCCCTCAGATGCCGTGATCAATACAGATCACGACATCTGCAGCAGCATTTTATGATGATCTGATCGCCTGCGGCACGCCGCGGAGATCAGATCATCTAACATGGCGGATGGAGGTCCCCTCACCTGCCTCCGCCGCCTTCCAGGCTTCTTCTGCTCTGGTCTGAGATCGAGCAGACCAGAGCAGAAGATAACCAATAACACTGATCAGTGCTATGCCCTATGCATAGCACTGAACAGTATTAGCAATCAACTAATTGCTATAAATAGTAAATAGTATTTGGTATCGCCGCGTGTATAAATGTCCGAACTATTAAAATATAATGTTAATGATCCCATATGGTGAACAGCGTGAGTGTTAAAAAAAAAAATCTATACATGAAAAATTGCTGCTTTTTATGTCACATTTTATTAAGGAAATTTTTTTATATATATATATATATATATATATATATATATATATATATATATATATATATAAAATCCAAATAGAAGCAGCGCATCAAGTAGAATCAGGTGATAGTCAGTATGGGGTGCTCGCATAATTGGAGCCTGGGTCCACCGGTTCCTCAATCCAAATAGGTGAAATAGAATACAGCACACCACTGTTGCAGTCAAAACAAATAGATTTATTCCATAGCGTGCAGAGGACTACGTTTCACCGGTCTCACACCGGTGTGAGAACGGTGAAACGTAGTCCTCTGCACGCTATGGAATAAATCTATTTGGTTTGACTGCAACAGTGGTGTGCTGCATTCTATGTCACATATATATATATATATATATATATATATATATATATATATATTTATTGATTTTTTTTTTTTTATGAAAGCTTTATATACACAAATATTGTATCAATAAAAAGTACAGATCAGGGCACAAAAAATGAGCCCTAATATCACCGCTTATACAGAAAAATAAAAAGTTATAGGTCAGCAAAATTGAGGGATTTTAAATGTACTAACTTGGTTAAAACATTTGTGATTTTTTTAAAGCGGTACAATAATAGAAAAGTATGTAATCATGGGTATCATTTTAATCATATTGACCCACAGAATAAAGAAAATATGTCTATTTACCGTAAATAGTACAGCGTGAAAACAAAACTTTCCAAAATTTTCTAAATTGCAGGTTTCTTATTAATTTCCCCACACAAATAGTATTATTGGTTGCACCATACATTTTATGGTAAAATTAGTGATGTCATTACAAAAAACAACTCGTCGCACAAGAAACAAGCCCTCATACTAGTCTTTGGATGAAAATATAAAAGAGTTACAATTTTTCGAAGGCGAGGAGGAAAAAACGAAAATGCAAAAATAAAATTGGCCTGGTGCTTGTGGTCAAAATGGGCCTGGTCCTTAAGGGGATAAAATTGCCCTATTTTGACCACCTATAACTTTCCCATTTTCCCCTATACAGGGCTGTATGATGGCTCATTTGTTGCGCCGTGATCTGTAGGTTTTTTGATCACTTTTTTTATTTTTTTAAATGTGACCAAAACGCAGCAATTTTTACGCTGTTCACCGTATGGGATCATTTACATTATATTTTTATAGTTTGGACATTTACGCATGTCGCGATGTCAAATGTTAATGATCATTTTTACGCTTTCTGGGAGTTAAATGTGAAAAAAGGGGTGATTTACATTCTTATTGGGGGAGGGGCTATTTCACATTTAACTTTTATTTATTTATTTTTTACACTTTTTATGTCCCCATGGGGGACTATTTAGAGCAATCAATAGATTGCTAATACTGTTCAGTGCTATGCATAGTAATGATCAGTATTATCAACAATCTTTTTCTCTGGTCTGCTCGATGTCAGACCAGAGAAGAAGACCCCGGGAGAACGGTGGAGGCAGGTGAGGGGACTTCCGTCCACAGTCCTGGATGATTGGATCTCCGCGACCTTACTGCAGCCGATCTGATCATCCATTTAAACTGCCAGATTGCCACAGATGTATTGATCACAGCATCTGAGGGGTTAATGGCGGACATTAGCACGATCGTTCATGTCCGCCATTACGGGCGGGTCCCTGCCGTATATGATGCTAGCACCTAGTGCTTGCGTCATGTACAGGACATAAATGTACATCTTGATGCTCTAAGTCCCAGCGGATCAGGACGTACATTTATATCAAACGTCCTTAGGCTGCGTTCACACGCTATTACTAGCAGCAGGTTTCATGCTGCGGGAAACCTGCTGCTAGTTACGCTACCATTGATTTGAATGGGTCCACAGACAGTCCGCAATAGTGTCAGATTTGCAGACTGTCCGCGGACCCATTTAAATAAATGGCAGCGTAACTCACAGTGGGAAACTCTCTGCTAGCTACTAACTTGTGAACGCACCCTAAAGGGGTTATCTAGGAAAAGAAAAACAGAGCTATTTCTTTTAAAAACAGTACCACACCTGTCCTCAGGTTGTGTTTGGTAACACAACTTTGCTTCATTGACTTCAACGGAACTGAGCTGTAATACCACACACACAACCTTAGGACACGTGTGGTGTTATTTAATTCGTTATTGAAGTAAAAATATTAATTATTGGAAAATATTAATTAGAGAAAAATAATTGTGGTCACTGCGCCTGTACTCGCATTTAACCCCTGGACATGTTTTACCCACACTGTTATCGCTTGTCTGGGCACTAGTAATCATGGAATTATTATGTCAGATGCTTTTGCTCGAATTTTCGGGATTGATAATTTTGACGCAAAGCTATTTTTTGGGCGCCAACTCTGCAATTTTGCAGCGAAAAAAACAAAAGTGGCACGAAAATGAACTCTTGCGTGTTTTCAAAGCAACACAAGAGAACTTTGAAAATGTGAGGGGAAAAAAGGGTAATTAATGTCGCTGTAACAGAAATTATAGTAGTTTTTAAATATGTCCCCTAATTGTGTTCAAAATCTGCAGATTTTGCAAGTGATTTGCAGGGTTTCTGCAATAAAAAGTACAAGTAAGGGTGCGTTCACACGGCCGTCCGTTTTTTTTATCCCCCTTATCGGTTCCGTTCTTGCAGGCTGTAAACGGATTAAAAACTGTTTAAAAAAAATCCAATTCATGTCAATGGGATTCTTTTTACAATCCGTTTACATCCGTTTGCACCAGTCTGCACTCATCACTGCACATGCAGTATTTTTTCTCCCATCCAAAAAATGCAAGAAAAAAACGTATACAGTAAATTCAACTTTGAAGCCTATGGAAAAGGGATGAGCCTTTAATGTCATCCGTTTGCATCCGTTTTTTCAATCCGTTTTTACTTCTGAGCATATTAACTGAACAATAACGGATCCAAACTAGGGATCGCCCAATACCGATAATCTGTGGAGGTTAGGGGCGATAGCCGATAACTTATGCCGATATTCCGGTATAAGTTATCGGCTATTTACCCCCCCCCCCCCCCCCCCCACACCGCTGCAGATCATTGATTTAAAGCGGGCGCTTTAAATCAATGAACTGCAGCGGCTTTTGCGGTGCCATAGACTGCCGCCACCGCCTGCTTCTCTCCCCCTGCCTGTCCGAGGGTCCTGAGCCACCGCTCCGCACCCCCTACCGCCCCACCGCACCGCCCCGGCCCCATTGCCGGCTTTATAATTACCTGTTACCGGGTTGGCAGGTGAGAGGGGGGATGTAAATCACTGCAGTGTCCCTTTCTTTGCGTAAATCTAGCGTGAATTTTTTTTTTACTTTCTAGCTCTTGCTAGAGAAAGTCGCACGAAAAATAGGGTAGACGCAATTGCGACAATTTTGCGCCAAAAATAGTCCGAAAAAAATGACTAAACCCCTTAGTAAATGCCCCTCAATATGGATTGACATCTTACCCTGTATCAACATACCCGAAATGTTACATTAGGAGGGAGCTTGGCCCATAGGATCTAACAGAATAGGGAATAGTGACAAGGAGTAAACTTACCGGAATACCTTGCAGTTGAGCCTTATCCAGTAAATTATGGAGCTCATTTTTTGAAGCCTCAATTTTCTCTTGATCTGCAGCATCCACCATGTATCTATGGAAAGACCCTTGATATCAGTACAGGCTAATACACTGTTCATCTACTACAGCACAATACAGTAACACCTTTTTTCAAATGACAACTTTAAATTGCTAACCAAATGGTCATCTAAAGGGGGCAGTATACATTGGGTGTAAATTCATTCAAATGTTAATTCTTAAAGGGGTATTCTAGGATAAAAAATATATATATATATATATATATATATATATATATATATATATATACACACAACTGGCTCCAGAAAGTTAAACAGATTTGTAAATTAATTATCTTAAAACTTAATTCTTCCAATAATAATCAGCTGCTGAAGTTGAGTTGCTCTTTTCTGTCTGGCAACAGTGCTCTCTGCTGACACCTCTGTCTGTCTTGGGAACTACACAGAGTAGAATAGGTTTGCTATGGGGATTTGCTTCTACTCTGGACAGTTCCCGAGACAGGTGTCCTCAGAGAGCACTTAGACAGAAAAGAACAACTCAATTTCAGCAGCTGCGGCTGTTGTAAGCAGTAGATGTTGCGGCTGTTGAAGGACTTTCAGTTTGCTCTGGTGGAAATCTCAAGCAGTAGTGGTGCGTTATCAATGCGTTACTTGTGATTTCTGAACACATTTCAGGGTACTTAGATATGTCAATGACCCTACTGCTTGAGATGTCCACCAGCGCAAGCTGAAAGTCCTTCAACTACCGCAACATCCACTGCTTACAACAGCCGCAGCTTCTACTCATCCAGCCCCCTTTCATACCATTGACGTTAGACGCCAAGAAACTCCACGAGGTCCGGCCACCGGTAATCTGCTAGCTGCCTCCTTTATCACAGCAGCATCCATCGGGTCTGTGGCAGGCAGACCAGCCGCAGAAGCGCACGCAGACCTCGGCACGGACGGGTGCTTGCTGGCATCGGTTTCTTTGGAGCATTATCTACATCCAAATACATCTGGCTGGTAAATATATACCCACCTTTGGTGTCTAACATATGGACCTGGGTATATACACCCATACTACTTTAATGTGTGGACTATGTCAAATAATGCTATTCTGAACTAGCAAATGCTGGACTATTGAGAGTATCAACAATTATGCAGTGGTGTGATTACATTTTATTTGAATTTTGCTATTTATACTATATTTATCTCCTCACAAGGGCCCTGTGATAGGAGATATTACCATCTAATCTAAGTATATGACTACTAAATGTGTTTTAATAAAAATATTTCTAATTTTTTCACCATATATTTGAAGCACGGTTCATTTCTATTCATCATATATCAGTTTATCTGATATCGTCCTTGAAGTTTATGGTTACAATTTCTTTTCTTTTACAAATATACTTTACACCTAAGGTGTAGGTGTCCAACCATAATATACCTCGGCCAATAAATTGTGATCTGCACCTACTATTTTTATTCTAATTTACAAATCTGTTTAACTTTCTGGAGCCAGTTGATTATATTATATATATATATATATATATATATATATATATATATATATATATATAGATAGATATAAAAAAAAAGGTTTTTCCTGAATAACCCCTTTAAATTCTTGTCTAGGATGAAGGTCATCCTCTTACAGGGAAGGTATATAAGAGACATATCTTTTCTTATAACCTAAAGCAGTATTTCCCAACCAGTGCGCCTCCAGCTGTTGCAAAACTACAACTCCCAGCATGCCCGGACAGCCAACGGCTGTCCGGGCATGCTGGGAGTTGTAGTTTTTCAACATCTGGAGGCACCTTGGTTGGGAAACACTGACCTAAAGCCATCACCTATGTCTGCTTATAGACCTGACAGCTTGTTATACAGTAAAGAATGCACACACAGCTCCCCGGAAGACTACTGCTGTATGAAGCATTTAGCCTTCAAGATTTCCAAGCTCCTTCCTTCACTATACATCGGTAATGTTTACATGGCAAAATGAAGTGGAGGGAATTACAAAGAGCCAGGGCAGTAAGAGCTTATTCGGTAAATTGTGGGCATCACAGTTGTTGGGTATGAGTAATATTACATGTGAATTATTACATAGTGTCAGATTCTTATGAGAAATATCAGCATATTCATCTAATGTGCTTATTGTATTATCAAACAGATTAACATATTCGCAAATAAAAATTGTGATAAGTGATACATTTTATATATATGTGTAACAGTTACTTAAATGTCAACCCAGCTTTCCCAGTTTCCTGATAATCTGTCAGGTAAAGCAGACATATTGGGACTCTTCAGGAGGCTGGGAAAACTGAGTGGCACCGGAGTGGTCTCCTGAAGCCCCAACAATGATAGGTTGCTCATCCTCCTTGCACCCCACACTGATGTCATCTAACCCAGCTAAGGATGCATTCACACCACGTTTTAGCAATACAGTTCTTGTATACGTTTTCAATTTGAAAACCGTATGGGACCATATTGAAAACCATATGCAATGACTCTCCATTGAAAACTGTATGCCAAACGATGCATCCGTTTGTATCCGTTTTGCGTCTTGTACGGTTTTGTCCGTTTTTTTCCCCCGTACCCATATGAGTAGCCTACCACGGGTTTTGGTTCGGATGAAAAACCGTATATGTTTTTTTAAAACTTAGGGGTCAATGGAAACCATAGAGAACCGTATGTGCGTACAGTTCCCTCCGCTTTGCACCATACGGTTTCTTGACTTTGCACATTTTTTTTTTCATGGAATTTCAATTAACCCCTTAAGGACTCAGCCCATTTTGGCCTTAAGGACTCAGACAATTAAATTTTTACGTTTTCATTTTTTCCTCCTCGCCTTCTAAAAATCATAACTCTTTTATATTTTCATCCACAGACTAGTATGAGGGCTTGTTTTTTGCGCGACCAGTTGTCCTTTGTAATGACATCACTCATTATATCATAAAATGTATGGCGCAACCAAAAAACACTATTTTTGTGGGGAAATTAAAATGAAAAACGCAATTTTGCTAATTTTGGAAGGTTTTGTTTTCACGCCGTACAATTTATGGTAAAAATGACGTGTGTTCTTTATTCTGAGGGTCAATACGATTAAAATGATACCCATTATTATATACTTTTCTATTATTGTTGTGCTTAAAAAAAATCACAAAACTTTTTAACCAAATTAGTACGTTTATAATCCCTTTATTTTGATGACCTATAACTTTTTTATTTTTCCGTATAAGCGGCGGTATGGGGGCTCATTTTTTGCGCCATGATCTGTACTTTTTTTTTGATACCACATTTGCATATAAAAAACTTTTAATACATTTTTTATAATTTTTTTTTTTAATAAAATGTATTAAAAAAGTAGGAATTTTGGACTTTTTTTTTTTTTTCGTTCACGCCGTTCACCGTACGGGATCATTAACATTTTATTTTAATAGTTCGGACATTTACGCACGCGGCAATACCAAATATGTCTATAAAAAATGTTTTTTTACGCTTTTTGGGGGTAAAATAGGAAAAAACTGACGTTTTACTTTTTTATTGGGGGAGGGGATTTTTCACTTTTTTTTTTACTTTTAAATTTTTTTACATTTTTTTTACACTTGAATGGTCCCCATAGGGGACTATTCATAGCAATACCATGATTGCTAATACTGATCTGTTCTATGTATAGGACATAGAACAGATCAGTGTTTTCGGTGATCTTCTGCTCTGGTCTGCTCGATCTCAGACCAGAGCAGGAGACGCCGGGAGCCGGACGGAGGAAGGAGAGGGGACCTCCGTGCGGCGTTATGAATGATCGGATCCCCGCAGCAGCGCTGCGGGCGATCCGATCATTCATTCAAATCGCGCACTGCCGCAGATGCCGGGATCTGTATTGATCCCGACACCTGAGGGGTTAATGGCGGACGCCCGCGAGATCGCGGGCGTCGGCCATTGCCGGCGGGTCCCTGGCTGCGATCAGCAGCCGGGATCAGCCGCGCATGACACGGGCATCGCTCCGATGCCCGCGGTTATGCACAGGACGTAAATGTACGTCCTGGTGCGTTAAGTACCACCTCACCAGGACGTACATTTACGTCCTGCGTCCTTAAGGGGTTAAACAAGTGAAACTTTATTCATAATGGAGTGAAAAGTTAAAAACATATACGGTTTTTCCTTAAAAAACTGATGCAACCGGACATCATTTTTTCAAACTGTATACGGTTTTTAACAGTATACAGGTTAAAATTTGTACACACGTTTTGATAAAGTTTAGCTCGGTTTTGAGGAATCAGTTTTTCATCAAAAACCTGATATGGGAACTGTATTGCAAAAACATGGTGTGAATGCAGCCGAACTCTACTTTCAGCCCGCTATACAACTTCTCACCCCGTCCACCCCTTAGTCTAAATCATACTTTACCAAGACGTTGGACTGATGGCAGGAACTCTCTGGCAATCTGATCTGTAACTATATCAGGAGATGAACCGGAAGTCCTACAGACTTGCATGGCACTTTCTGTTGTACTCTTGGGCTGTGGGACATCCCTAAACTCTAAGATGTGTACCAAATTTTTTGAATGAAAGTGAAGGCTTATTTATAATGCAATGTTCCCGCAATGTAATAAGGAAGAAGTTTGCAGTATTGGGGAGTACGACATCCTTCTTTTCTACTTGATATATCCCTTGGACTGTTCTATACAAGTGTCTGCACCACGATATACTTCTGTATAAGGATAGCGGAGCAGTGGAGGGAAGTGCTGCATTCCTGATCCCAGCAGTGCCAGATTATTCTATACCTGTGTTGGACTTATTTATAATGCAGCAAGTGGGAAATGGATAATAAAATATCTTAAAATGCAGCACTTGAGCCAAAATTGTGCCAAATTCTGGTGCTTTTTGAAAGGGACCTGTCACGGGGAGGCAGAAGCTACAGGTGGCACTGTGTTATATAGGGTAAAATAAGTTTTCTTACCATATCCTGATGTTCTACTGAGCATACATGATAGTGAAGAAAAGTAGTTTTAAAATGAGTCCCAAGTAGTCATTCTGGCATGTGGCCACCAGTTTTATAGGGTAAAATCTAGTGACAGGCTCCCTTTAAGCCAACTAATAGTTGATCTGAACAGTAAACCAGGTGCATTCTTAGACTGTGTAGCTGAAATTTACACTGTCTAAGAATTAATCAGTTTAAGTAAGTTTGTCCCAGTGTGTTATATGCACAATTGCTACAGGAAAAAAAAATGTATGTGACCACATTATGTGAACATACCTAAATCCTATTCACTTCAGATAAGTAACTGGCTGCTATGAAAATATACTACAGCAGAATCTATGTGAACACCACCTAGAGGCTGGAGTGCGTGGGCGTTTAAACGGGTACTCCACTGGAAAACTTTTTTTTTTTTTTTAAATCAACTGGTGCCAGAAAGTTAAACAGATTTGTAAATTACTGCCATTAAAAAAATATTAATCCTTCCAGTACTTATCAGCTGCTATATGCTCCACAGAAAGTTCTTTTCCTTTTGAATTTCTTTTCTGTCTGACCACAGTGCTCTCTGCTGACACTTCTGTCCATTTTAGGAACTGTCCAGAGCAGGATAGGGTTGCTATGGAGATTTTCTCCTACTCTGGACAGTTCCTCAAATGGACAGAGGTGTCAGCAGAGAGCACTGTGGTCAGACAGATAGGAAATTCAAAAAGAAAAGAACTTCCTGTGGAGAAAATAGCAGCCAATAAGTACTGGAAGGATTAAGATTTTTTAATCGAAGCAATTTACAAATCTGTTTAACTTTCTGGCACCACTTTTTTATTTCCATTGGAGTACCCCTTTAAGGGAACCTGAAGCCATGAACATGCTATCCTATCTATCAACATCATTAGAGATGAGCGAACTTACAGTAAATTCGATTCGTCACTAACTTCTCGGCTCGGCAGTTGATGACTTTTCCTGCATAAATTAGTTCAGCTTTCAGGTGCTCCGGTGGGCTGGAAAAGATGGATACAGTCTTAGGAGACTCTTTCCTAGGAATGTATCCACCTTTTCCAGCCCACCGGAGCACCTGAAAGCTGAACTAATTTACGCAGGATAAGTCATCAACTGACGAGCCGAGAAGTTTGTGACGAATCGAATTTACTGTAAGTTCGCTAATCTCTAAACATCATGTTATAGAGGAAGAACAGCTGAGCAGATTGACATTGATATCTTTGAGGGGAAAGATTCAGTAGAACTTGTCATTTGTAGACAATCTGTGATGTTTCCTTGGTTAGGAGTCCAGTGGGTGATTCTATCATTGAGAGACACCGCCCTCTGGACTCCTAAGAATAGAAAGAGCAGGGATTTTACTGAATCTTTTCCCACAAAGATATATATCAATCTGCTCAGCTTTTCCTGCTGTATAACATGGTGCAGATAGATTACATAGCATTTTCATGGTGATGGGTTTGCTTTAAAACTGGAAGGAATTCCTGCAAGCTGACACATAAGGCATTATGCAATAAAATACGAATATCTCCTGCATACATTGTGATACTTACACAATGGCACTCACACCTCGGCAATACCTTTCCCACATGCTTCGAAAGCGTGGCTGACCTCCAATGTCCCAGAGCTAAACAGAAAGAGTGCATGTAAAGGTAAAGAACAAAATAAGCTTATGACCTTTTACTTGTTGGATGGTTTATCTATGTTTATTCTACTACATGATAATAAACAGATATAAAAGATGAGCATCAAACTGTGAGGCAGAACTAACCAGTGAGGCATGATTACCACTCCAAACTCTAGATCAGTGTTTCCCAACCAGGGTGTCTCCAGCTGTTTCAAAACTACAACTCCCAGCATGCCCGGACAGCCGAAGGCTGTCCGGGCATGCTGGGAGTTGTAGTTTTGCAACAGCTGGATGCACCCTGGTTGGGAAACACGGCCCTAGATATTGTATTTAATTCTATATGGGATGCACTTGCTTGAGTAATGTTATTGCTACAATCTGTGTGCAGTAATAGGTCGTACCTTGATGGTTACGTTTCCTTTGGTGATTTTCCGCATATTAAAACCAACGGTTGGGATCATGTCTTCATTAAACTGTCCAGACTGAAAGAAACAGAGCAAAGAGATCATCATGAATCACAATGTTTAGTGAAGTCTGAATCTTTGACCCACAACAGGCACTTTAATCATTTTAACAATTTAGTGCGTCACAGAGCTGAAATGGATGACTAAGGCTAGGCTATGAATATTAAAGGGGTACTCCGGTGGAAAACATTTTTATTTTTAAATCAATTGGTGCCAGAAAGTTAAACAGATCTGTAAATGACTTCTATTAAAACATCTTTATCCTGCCAGTTCTTTTTAGCAGCTGTATGCTACAGAGGAAATTCTTTTCTTATTGAATTTCTTTTTTGTCTCGTCCACGGTGCTCTCTGCTGACACCTGATGCTCGTATCAGGAACTTTCCAGAGCAGGAGAAAATCCTCATAGCAAACCTATGACTTAACTTTGAAGCTCTCTGCTTGTAAGGAAAGTAGACGTAACAAATAAATGATATATTGATTTACAAATACAATATGTCTACTTTATGTTTCCATCATAAAGTTGATAGGTTTGTACTTTTGGAAGACATCAGAGGGCTTCAAAGTTCAGCAGCAATTTTCTGAATTTTTCAGGGACCAGTTCAGGTTTGAAGTGGATTTGAAGGGCTTTCATATTAGAAATACCCCATAAATGACCCCATTATAAAAACTGCACCCCTCAAAGTATCCAAAATGACATTCAGAAAGTGTGTTAACCCTTTAGGTGTTTCACAGGAATAGCAGCAAAGTGAAGGAGAAAATTCAAAATCTTCATTTTTTACACTGGCATGTTCTTGTAGACCCAGTTTTTGAAATTTTACAAGGGGTAAAAGGAGAGGAATCTTCCTAAAATGTGTAACCCAATTTCTCTTGAGTAAGAAAATATCTCATATGTGTATGTCAAGTGTTCGGCGGGCGCAATAGAGGACTCAGAAGGGAAGGAGCGACAATGGGATTTTGGAGAGTGAGTTTTTCTGAAATGGTTTTTGAGGGCATGTCACATTTAGGAAGCCCCTATGGTGCCAGGACAGAAAAAAAAAAAAAAAAACACAACATGGCATACTATTTTGGAAACTACACCCCTCAAGAAACATAACAAGGGGTGCAGCAGGGGTGTGGACATTTTATAAAAACTACTTGTTCACGGGACTAAAATGGAGCAAAATCTACTTGTCCCTCATGACGATCCACTTGTCCGGGCCAATTTTCGCTTTTACGCTCAAATTTTTTCCTCCTCGCCCTAAAATAGCCATAACTACCTACTATAATGATACCTTTTCATTTTTCAATAACATATTCTCTGAACAAAACAAAAAAATAAAAATAATAATAATATATATATATATATATATATATATATATATATATATGAAGTGAAATTGAAATAGTAAAAGATAATTTAGCAGATTTGGTGGTTTTCTTTTCTGCGCCATTTACCTGTTAGTTTTATACTTTAGGCGCCTGATTACAGCAATGCCAGATTTGTATCGTTTACGTCATGTTTTACTAATTCTGGACTTTTTCTAATTTTTATAATTGCCATTTTTTAACCCCTGTAGCTTTATATTTTTTCCGCATACCAGGCTGTATGAGGGCTCATTTTTTGCGCCATAATCAGTTTTTTGTATCTGCACCATTTTGGCATTGATCTGACTTTTTAATCGCTTTTAACTTTTTTTCTGGGATATTATAAAAATTGCAATTCAGTGGTTTGGTATTTTTTTACATTTACCGTACGGGATACATAATGTTATATTTTAATCGGTCGTACATTTACGCACGAAGCGATACCTAATATGTTTATTTTTATTATGTTTACATGTTTTTATATAGGAAAAGGGGGTGATTTGAACTTTTAAAAAGGAAGGAGTTAATGCAGCGGTCTTCAAACTGTGGCCCTCCAGATGTTGCAAAACTACAACTCCCAGCATGCCCGGACAGCCAACAGCTGTCCTGGCATGCTGGGAATTGTAGTTTTGCAACATCTGGAGGGCCAGTTTGGAGACCACTGGGTTAATGTGTGTCTTTCAAACTTATATTAAAACTTTTTTTTTTTTTTTTTACACTTTATTAGACTTATGAGGAATCATTAGGATTCCTCAGACAGATGAATAGATTCTATTGAACTCTATTAATCTCTATGCTCTGTGATCCATTGATAGAGCCTGGTCCAGCCAGGATCTATCAATGACAGAGCCGGAACAGGAGGAAGCAGAGGTAAGTCCTCCGGCTACCTCTATAGTGGATCGCCCCCCATCTCCCTTTAGACGCCGCTGTCAGCTTTGACAGCGGCGATCTAAAGGGTTAATAGCCAGCCGCGGCGATCGCCGCATGCTGGCTATTAGCGGCGGCCCCCGACTACTGAGAACAGCCAGGGGCTGCAGAGTACGGAGCGGGCAGGAATCCCGAGCCTGCTCCACACTCCCCTGTGAGCGCCGCATGCATCTTACCGTGCAGACGTGTGTCCGCTCCTCCCCCCAGCTCTCCGAATCTACAGCTGGGGGGAGTGAAGGCAGAGGACGCAGGTCTGCATGGGGAGCAAGAAGCCACGCCCCTCATCTCCCCCCGCACATCTGCAGAGCAGGGGAGAGAAGACAAATACACAGCTTCTCATCTCCCCTGCTCTGTTTCCGAGGAAACAGGTTTTTACAGCCGGGGGCGGCAGAGTATGGAGCGGGCAGGAGTCGGGAGCCCGCTCCATACAGTCTGCAGAGCGCAGCCACGCTTGTCAGGTCCGGCCCTGCTTGCCCGAAGCAAATTCACCTGCCCGGTGCCCAAAACTGCTTGTCCCGGGCGTCGGGCGATAGGAATTCCACATCCCTGGTGCAGTGAGCCTTAACACCCCACACGTGTTTGACGACTTTTCGTTAAAGTCAGATGAGTAAATACATTTTTTATTTTTCACTAAAATGCTGGTTTCCCCCCAAAAATTTCAAGGGGTAATAGGAGAAAATGCCCCCCAAAATTTGTAACCCCATCTCTTCTGAGTATGGAAATACCCCATGTGTGGATGTCAAGTGCTCTGTTGGCGCACTACAATGCTCAGAAGAGAAGGAGTCACATTTGGCTTTTGGAAAGCAAATTTTGCTGAAATGGGTTTTGGGGGGCATGTCCCATTTGGGAAGCCCCTATGGTGCCAGAACAGCAAAAAAAAAAAAAAACAAAAAAAAAAACACATGGCATACTATTTTGGAAACTACACCCCTCAAAGAAAGTAACAAGGGGTATAGTGAGCCTTAATACCTCACAAGTGTTTGACAAATGTCCGCTAAATTTGGACGTGAAAATGAAAAATGTAATTTTTTTTTCCACTAAGATGCTGGTGTTACCCCAAATTTTTCATTTTCAAAAGGGATAATACGAGGAAAAAGCCTCACAAAATTTGTAACCCCATATGTGGATGTAAAGTGCTCTGCGGGCGCACTACAACGCTCAGAAGAGAGGAAGCGCCATTGAGCTTTTGGAGAGAGAATTTGGTTGGAATGAAAGTCGGGGGCCATGTGTGTTTACAAAGCCCCCCGTGGTGCCAGAACAGTGGACCCCCCCCCCCCCACATGTGATCCCATTTTGGAAACATGTCACATGTGGGAGGGGGGGGTCCACTGTTCTGGCACTATGGGGGCTTTGGAAAAATACATGGCCTTCAATTTCGGACACATTCTCTCTCCAAAAGCTCAATAACGCTCCTTCTCTTCTGACCATTGTAGTTTGCCCGCAGAGCACTTTACATCCACATATGGGGTTTCCCACACTCAGAAGAAATGGGGCTACAAATTTTGGGGGGCTTTTCTCCTATTCTCCCTTGTGAAATAAAAAAATGTACGGTAAAACCAGCATTTTACTGGAAAAAATTTTTTTTTCATTTTCACATCCAACTTTAACAAAAATGTGTCAAACACCTGTGGGGTGTTAAGGCTCATTATGCCTGCAGAGCATTTTACACCCACATATGGGGTATTTCCCTACTGTGGAGAAATTGTGTTACAAATTTTGGGGGTTTTGCTTTTACCACTTGTGAAAATTAAAAGTATAGGGCAACACCAGCATGTTAGTGTAAACAATTTAAAATGTTTACACCAACATGATGGTGTAGACCCCAACTTTACCTTTTCATAAGGGGTAAAAGGAGAAAAAGCCCCCCCAAAATTTGTAACACAATTTCTCCCGAGTACAGAAATACCCCATATGTGGCCCTAAACTGTTTCCTTGAAATATGACAGGGCTTCAAAGCGAGAGAGAACCATGCGCATTTAAGGCCTATTTTGGGGATTTGCATCCGCCACCAAAATACCCTACAGCACTGTTTCCCAAACAGGGTGCTTCCAGCTGTTGCAAAACTCCCAGCATGCCTTGACAGTCAGTGGCTGTCTGGCAATACTGTGAGTTGTTGTTTTTCAACAGCTGGAGGCTCCGTTTTGGAAACAGTGCCGTACAGGACTTTGTATTTTATTTTTTTTTGGTGGGGGACGGGACTGTATAAGGGTATGTGTATATGTAGTGTTTTACTTTTTATATTGTGTAGTGTAGTGTTTTTAGGGTACATTCACACGGGCAGGGGTTTACAGTGAGTTTCTTGCTGGGAGTTTGAAAAAATTTGCCGCAGCTCAAACTTGCCGAAGAAAACTCCCTGTAAACCCCCGCCTGTGTGAATGTACCCTGTACATTCCCAGCATGCACTAGCAAACCATACCTGCTGGGAGTTGTAGTTATGCAACAGCGGGAGGCACATTGGTTGCACAACATAGAGTTTGTTACTTAACTCAGTGTTTCGCAACCAATGTGCCTCCAGCTGTTGCAAAACTAGAACTCCCAGCATGCACAAAATACCAAAGGGCATGCTGGGAGTTGTAGTTGAAACTCAAGCTGTTGCAAAACTACAACTCCCAGCATGCCCTTTGGCTGTGCATGCTGAGAGTTGTTGCTAAGCAACAGCAGGAGGTGAACAGGCCTCACCTCCTGCTGTATCCTGCTGCTGGGACCGCCGCCGCCACTGCCACCGGGTCCAGGGAGAGGTAAGAGACTCCCGCCGCCCAGATCACCGCCCAGCAGGGCAGTGATTGGTCGGTCGTCCGAGACAGCACCATTCACCCTTACCCATGCCACCTCACTCCTGCTGGGTAAGGGTGAATGGGGCTGTCTCGGACAGCCCCATTCACCCTTTTTTTCCGGGTCCCCAGAGACCCAATTGACCCGGAATCGCTGCAAATATTTTTTTCTCATTATGTCTCTCATAGTTGAGGTATACCTATGATGAAAATTACAGGCCTCTCTCATCTTTTTAAGTGGAAGAACTTGCACAATTGGTGGCTGACTAAATACTTTTTTGCCCCACTGTATATAAAATCAGGGCTGTGGAGTCGGAGTCAGAGTCGGACAAAATTTTGGGTACCTGGAGTCGGAGTCGGCAAACAATGCACCGACTCCGACTAAATTTAGATTGGAATAAAAAAAAAAAAAAGCAAGTTTAAATGTCCCAATTCACAAAAAGTTATAATTAATGAATTCTCTACTATAAGAATAAAGATCAATGCATGCAGTGCCTCATGTAACCGCAAAACGAACACGTTAAGTGACCGTGAAGAAGCATTCTTTTCATGTGCTTTACTATTTGGCACACAACGCACAATTAGGAGTAGCAATACTTATACTTTCCATAGTTACAGGGAACCCATGGGTAACCTAGCCTCTCACTGATAAGGGATTAAGGAAATATGT
The DNA here is from genome assembly GCF_029499605.1 of Hyla sarda. NCBI lineage: Eukaryota > Metazoa > Chordata > Amphibia > Anura > Hylidae > Hyla > Hyla sarda. The sequence continues at coordinate 325,970,336 of NC_079190.1, forward strand.
TTTTTGCAGGACTAGAGACACTTGCATAAGTGAAGGGAATGGAGGGTCAATAGTTCAAGACTGAAGCTGTAAACCATTGGAAAAACTGCTGCCATTCAGCTAAGGCTATAAAAACGTGTAAACTCGATTGTTAGCTTAAAGGGGTACTCCGCCCCTAGACATCACGAGGGGCGGAGCCATGATGTAGCGATGCTCCGGCCCCTGTATCGCCCATCATTACGCACAGAGCGAACTCGCTCCCGGGACGTGAGTCATCAGGGAGCAGACAGAAAACAACAGCTCAACTTCAGAAGCTAATAACTATTGGAAGGATTAAGATTTTATAATAGAAGTAATTTACAAATCTGTTTAACTTTCCGGAGCCAGTTGATATATAAAACAACGTTTTGGCCTGGAATACCCCTTTAAATTGGGGGAAAATAAAGACTAAAAAATGTATGACAAAGGTAACTTAGCATGGGGAGTCAACCCCTGATAGGCTATGGTGGTTGTTAAATAACACCAATGTATGTTACATTTTCATTCAATTTGTCACCAAAATACAGCCAAATACTGAAGCATTTTCTTTTTTCTCATCCATTTCTATTTTCCAAGTGTAATTTTTTTATTTCACTTTTTTGTACATTATTATCTTGCCTGAGCTGTGTTTTACAGCATTTAGAGATATGCTTTACAGCAGGAACCATGGGCATAGAACAGACCTAATAGACCAGTGGTCTTCAACCTGCGGACCTCCAGATGTTGCAAAACTACAACTCCCAGCATGCCCGGACAGCCAGCGGCTGTCCGGGCATGCTGGGAGTTGTAGTTTTGCAACATCTGGAGGTCCGCAGATTGAAGACCACTGCAATAGACTGTCCCAGACCCTATTTTCCAGAATGGAAATCTTTTCTGAGCATTCTCTGTGACCTGTGCATAGGTCATTCTGCATGGAGGGGGTTAGCATTGAATCACTGTTATCTATATACTGGTGTCACCTTTCAGTGTAGTCTGGGATAATAGGGAGGGCGATGCCGGGAAGTAATCTGTACAGAACAGGAAGTGTCGGTTAGATGTCAGAATGAAAACGGAAAGATTTCAAGATTACTCTATAATATTAAAATGGAAAATTGCAAAAATAAAGAAATAAAAATCACTAAAAAATTCTTTAAAAAAATATGATGTAAACATTAGGTCACTTTCTGATGACACATTCCCTTTAAAGCACTAGGACTAAATTAGCTCTGAAAAAACAGACAAAAAGGCTGAGCGCCCACTCAATGCCCCTCGCTCCCCGGTACAGGCGCCGTGGATTATTTCACCGGAATTCTGCTAAGGCTGCATTCACATCTCGTTTTTGCAATACGGTTGCCGTATCCGGTTTCATTGAAAAAAAAAACGTATCGAACCGTATTGCAAACCGTATATATAGACATTTCATTGTAAACCGTATGCCTACCGTAGCATCAGGTGGTGTACGTTTTGCATCATTTACATGTTTATACAGTATTTAATGGTACATCACGGTTTTGTGTCCCGGTCAAAAACCGTATCAAACCTGTATACGGTTATTTTAAACTGGAGTTCTACGGTAACCGAATTGAACCATATGTGCGTACGGTTACACCCGGTTTGCACAATACTGTTTTTCACTTTTTTTTGGGGGGGGGGGAAATTCAATAAAAAAAGAACTTTATTTAAAATGTTGACAAACAAAACCGTATCTGTTTTTTTTTCAAGGAAAACGTATGCAAACATACATCCGTTTTCAAACCGTATACGGTATAAAAACGTGAGGAGGCATATACGGTTGCATACGGTTTGGAGACATAAGTTTTTTCTACAGAAATGGGATAGGGGACCCGTATTGCAAAAACGACAGAATTTGACACAAGTGTTTCGCACGCACATTTTAGCCCTACATAGAGGAAGAGGTAAAAATCCATATTGGAAATCCAGGAGAGAAACCAACATGCTGTGGATTTAAGAACCTGCACCCCGGGTCACATGTCTGGGACTGTAGTGCGCCACATTTTGGCGATGTGTGCATTTACAGGAAGCGCGGTTTTGTCGGTATGGCTCAAGGCAGATTCCCATGGGGCCTATATCTCCTTCAGGGAAGTAGCGTCTTGGAACCGGTCAGGCGATCCATCTCAGAGGGAGGGGTGTTGTGTGTGGGGGGGCCCCATTAAGGGGTAGCCACTTACCCACAAGGGGCCAGGTCTCATCTACTAAGGCGGAGCTACCATAGCAGCCAATCACATTCCAGCTTTTATCATCCTTTACAAATAAAAGCAGAGACTGGATTGCCCCCCGCCCTGATATACACAGCCAAGTGTGCCAACCAGATAAGTGAGGGGTCTCCAAATGGAAGACCTCCAGATGTTGCAAAACTACAACTCCCAGCATGCCCGAACAGCCAAAGGCTGTTCGGGCATGCTGGGAGTTGTAGTTTTGCAACATCTGGAGGTTTACAGTTTGGAGACCACTGTGATAGCTATACAGTATCAGTGGATGTATCCCAGTAGATATGATACAGGGCATTGTATGTTAGGCACATGCCGAGGGGGAGCTCAGCAGCCAGGGCCTGGCAACACACAGCTGTATGTATGGTACACAACAAGATGGCTGCACTCCATCCCAGAGATGTACACACACAGTGGGCCCCTTCCCCATGTATACACCCATAGCAGCAGCCCCCTCTCACCGCGATCACGTTGACAAAGGTGGTCTTCCCGGAGTACTGCAGCCCCACCAGGGTGAGCTCCATCTCCTCTTTCCAGAACAGAGCCTTGAACCAGTCCAGCAGCTTGTTAAATAGGGCCAACATGTCTGTATCTGTGCCCGCTACCGGCCCGAGGCGTCCTCTCTCAGTGCCGCCGCTGCGGACGGGGGTGCACGAGGCTCAGCTGGCAGTGATGGGCACGGAGGGCACAGCCGGCGGTGCTGGTCCAGTGCTCGGAGCCCAGGCTGTAGTATGGAGCGCTGGTCATGGATGGGTGGGGCGAGGAGCGGTACCCATCACTGCCCCTCCTCCTGCCTCATCACAGACAAAGGAGGATGAGAGAGACATGGCGCCGCCCCTCTGTGCTGGAGGAACACGGGACCGGGCCGCCTCCATAGGGACCTGCCAGCACCTTGTGCCAGTGTCCGCAGCTGAAGAGGTGGCAGAAATCCTTGGCATAGCTTTACGACTCTATATGGCTTCTGCCGCAGTTCTTGAGGCCTATAGCCCTATCATAACCATTGGCTTAAGGCCGTATTCACACCACGAACCATTGGCCGTATTCACACCACGATTTATGCATCAAGTCGCATTTATACGTTTCTGTGCTTGAAAATCGTATAGAAATGTACATATGGACGTAGCCATTGACAAATTGTATCCAACACATAGGCCCAGATTTATCAAACTGTGGGAGAGAAACTGGAGAGATTTTCCCACAGCAGCCAATCACAGCTCAGCTTTCACTTTACCAGAGATCATTAGCTGAGCTGTGATTGGCTGCTGTGGGAAAATCCCTCCAGTTTTTCTCTCACAGTTTGATAAATCTGGGCCATTGGGCCTCATTTACTAAGAGTTTTGGGTTTTTCATAGTGTGAAATCTTGTTTCAGACTTGCAGGATTCCACCATATTTACTATGGGGATCACAGATTTACAAGTCGGGAAAATGTTCTGACCAGCTTTTTCTAGGTGGAGATTTCCAGCCATTTATTTACAGGATTTTCTGTGAATTCAATAGTAAATATGTTGGGTTGTGAAACCACGCCCCTTTTGGACCAGCCACGCCTCTGCGACAGACCATGCCCCTTTTTGGCATTTTCCAGTGCAATGTCGGGTTTGGGTGCATTCACACCACGTTTTGTACATACGGATGCCGGATCCGGCGGGGGGAGGGGCAAACCGGGCGCTCCCATACCCCGGCCGGATCAGCCCGTAACTCCATTTACTTTAACCTGTTGGGGACGAAGGGCGCATGCATACGCCCTTGCGTCCTGGTACTTAAGGACGAAGGGCGTATCCATACGCCCGTGGGAATTTCGGTCCCCGCCGGGCGGGGAACTGGGTAACTGCTGATATCTATCAGCAGACACCCCGTGCAAACCCCCCCCATTTCGGCAATCAGCGCAAATCGCAAGTGAATACACACTTGCGATTTGCGCCGATTCTGGGTCTTTACGGGTCTATGGTGACCTGGTGACCCGGAATATAAGGGGGATCGCGGGTGTCTAAGACACCCACGATCCCCCTGAAGCGATAGGAGTGAGGTGGCACGGGTGCCACCCCTCCTATCCCTGCTATTGGTGGTCTAGACACAACCACCAATAGCAGATCGGGGGCGGGGGGGTTTACTTTTGTTTTCCCTGTCCTGCCCACCCACAATAGGCGGGCCAGAACGGGGAAAGCAAAGAGGAGCGGCGCCGAAGATCACTTACCCGTCCGGAGGCAGCGGGGCGATCGGCGGGCGTCGACGGAGATCTGTGGGCGGCGTGCGGCAGAAGAGGACGGCTCCCTGGATGCGACAAAAGCCGGTGAGTTGCTTAGCAACATCTAGAGGGCTACAGTCTGAGACCACTATAGTGGTCTCTAGACTGTAGCCCTCCAGATGTTGCAAAACTGTAACTCCCAGCATGCCCAGACAGCTGTTTGCTGTGTGGGCATGCTGGAATTTGTAGTTTTGCAACAGCTGGAGGTCTGCAGTTTAGAGGCCACTGCACAGTGATCTCTATACTGCCCTCTAGATCTTGCAAAACTACAACTCCTAGCATGCCCACACAGCTGTTTGCTGTCTGGGCATGCTGGGAGTTGTAGTTTTGCAACATCTGGAGGTCCACAGTTTGGAGATCACTGTTCAGTGGTCTCTAAATTGTAGCACTCCAGATGTTGCAAAACTACAAATTCCAGCATGCCCACACAGCATACAGCTGTCTCGGCATGCTGGGAGTTGTAGTTGTGTACCTCCAGCTGTTGCATAACTACATCTCCCAGCATGCCCTTCTGTGATCAGTACACGCTGGGAATTGTAGTTTTGCAACAGCTGGAGGCACACTGGTTGGAAAATACTGAGTTAGGTAACAACCTAACTGAAGGTTTTCCAACCAGTGTGCCTCCAGCTGTTGCAAAACTACAACTCCCAGCATGTACTGACAGACCGTGCATGCTGGGAGTTGTAGTTTTGCAACATCTGGAGGTCCACAGTTTGGAGATCACTGTTCAGTGGTCTCTAAATTGTAGCATTCCAGATGTTGCAAAACTACAAATTCCAGCATGCCCACACAGCAAACAGCTGTCTCGGCATGCTGGGAGTTGTAGTTGCGTACCTCCAGCTGTTGCATAACTACATCTCTCAGCATGCCCTTCTGTGATCAGTACATGCTGGGAATTGTAGTTTTGCAACAGCTGGAGGCAAACTGGTTGGAAAATACTGAGTTAGGTAACAGAACCTAACTGAAGGTTTTCCAACCAGTGTGCCTCCAGCTGTTGCAAAACTACAACTCCCAGCATGTATTCACAGACCGTGCATGCTGGGAGTTGTAGTTTTGCAACAGCTGGAGGCACACTGGTTGGAAAATACTGAGGTAACAGAACCTAACTGAAGGTTTTCCAACCAGTGTGCCTCCAGCTGTTGCAAAACTACAACTCCCAGCATGTACTGACAGACCGTGCATGCTGGGAGTTGTAGTTTTGCAACAGCTGGAGGCACACTGGTTGGAAAATACTGAGTTAGGTAACAGAACCTAACTGAAGGTTTTCCAACCAGTGTGCCTCCAGCTGTTGCAAAACTACAACTCCCAGCATGCACGGTTTGGAGATCACTGTTCAGTGGTCTCTAAATTGTAGCACTCCAGATGTTGCAAAACTACAAATTCCAGCATGCCCACACAGCATACAGCTGTCTCAGCATGCTGGGAGTTGTAGTTGTGTACCTCCAGCTGTTGCATAACTACATCTCCCAGCATGCCCTTCTGTGGTCAGTACATGCTGGGAGTTGTAGTTTTGAAACAGCTGGGGGTTTGCCCCCCATGTGAACGTACAGGGTACATTCACACGGACGGGTTTACAGTAAGTTTCCTGCTTCAAGTATGAGGTGCGGCAAATTTTTTGCCGCAGCGCAAATTCCTAGCGGGAAACTCACCGTAACCCACCAGTGTGAATGTACCCTAAAAACACTACACTACAATAACACATAATAAAGGGTAAAACACTACATATACACCCCCTTACACTGTTCCCCCCCCCCCCCCCCCCCAATAAAAATGAAGAACGTATTGTACGGCAGTGTTTCCAAAACGGAGCCTCCAGCTGTTGCAAAACAACAACTCCCAGCATTTCCGGACAGCCACTGACTGTCCAGGCATGCTGGGAGTTTAGCAACAGCTGGAGGCACCCTGTTTGGGAATCACTGGCGTAGACTACCCCTATGTCCACCCCTATGCAATCCCTAATTTAGTCCTCAAATGCTCATGGCACTCTCTCACTTCAGAGCCCTGTCGTATTTCAAGGAAACAGTTTAGTGCCATATATCGGGTATTTCCGTACTGAGGGAGATATTGCACTACAAATTTTGGGGGCTTTTTCTCCTTTTACCCCTTATGAAAAGGAAAAGTTGGGGTCTACACCAGCCTGTTAGTTAAAAAAAAAAATTTTTTTACACTAACATGCTGGTGTTGCCCTTTACTTTTTATTTTCACAAGAGGTAAAAGGAAAAAAAGACCCCCAAAATTTGTAACGCAATACCTCCTGAGTACGGAAATACCCCATATGTGGGTGTAAAATGCTCTGCGGGCGCACAACAAGGCTCAGGAGTGAGAGCGCACTATGTACATTTGAGGCCTAAATTGGTGATTTGCACAGGGGTGGCTGATTTTACAGCGGTTCTGACATAAACCCAAAAAAATAAATACTCACATGTGACCCCATTTTGGAAAATACACCCCTCACGGAATGTAATAAGGGGTACAGTGAGCATTTACGCCCCACAAGTGTCTGACAGATTTTTGGAACAGTGGTACGTGAAAATGAAAAATTATATTTTTTTGTTTGCTCAGCCCACTGTTCCAAAGATCTGTCAAACGCCAGTAGGGTGTAAATGCTCACTGTACCCCTAATTACATTCCGTGAGTGGTGTATTTTCCAAAATGGGGTCACATGTGGGGGGGTCCACTGTTCTGGCACCACGGGGGGCTTTGTAAATGCACATGGCCCCCGACTTCCATTCCAAACAAATTTATCTCTCTAAAAGCTCCTTCTCTTCTGAGCATTGTAGTTCGCTCGCAGTGCACTTGACGTCCAAACATGGGGTATTTCCATACTCAGAAGAAATGGGGGTTACAAATTTGGGGGGGCATTTACTCCTATTACCCCTTGTAAAAAAGTAAAATTTGGGGGAAAAAACTGCATTTTAGTGAAAACATTTTTTTTTCATTTACACATCCGACTTTAACAAAAAGTTGTCAAACACCTGTGGGGTGTTAAGGCTCCCCGTACCCCTTGTTACGTTCCTTGAGGGGTGTAGTTTCCATAATAGTGTGCGGGTTTTGCTGTCCTGGCACCATAGGGGCTTCTTAAATGGGACATGCCCCCCAAAAACCATTTCAGAAAAACTCACTCCTAAATCCCATTGTTGCTCCTTCGCTTCTGAGCCCTCTAGTGCACCCGCACTTGACATACACATGAGGTATTTTCTTACTCGAGAGAAATTGGGTTACAAATTTTGAGAGGATTTTTTTCCTTTTACCCCTTGTAAAAATTCAAAAACTGGGTCTACAAGAACATGCGAGTGTAAAAAATGAAGATTTAGAATTTTCTCCTTCACTTTGCTGCTATTCCTGTGAAACACCTAAAGGGTTAACACACTTACTGAATGTGATTTTGAATACTTTGAGGGGTGCAGTTTTTATAATGGGGTCATTTATGGGGTATTTCTAATATGAAGACCCTTCAAATCCACTTCAAACCTGGTCCCTGAAAAATTCCGATTTTGAAAATGTTGCGAAAAATTGGAAAATTGCTGCTGAACTTTTAAGCCCTCTGATGTCATCCAAAAGTAAAAACACGTCAACTTTATGATGCAAACATAAAGTAGACATATTGTATATGTGAATCAAAATATTATTTATTTGGAATATCCATATTCCTTATAAGCAGAGAGCTTCAAAGTTAGAAAAATGCAAAATTGTAAAATTTTTCATGAAATTTTTGAATTTTTCACCAAGAAATGATGTAAGTATCGACGAAAATTTACCACTACCATAAAGTAGAATATGTCATGAAAAAAACAATCTCGGAATCAAATTTATAAGTAAAAGCATCCCAGAGTTATTAATGCTTAAAGTGACAGTGGTCAGATTTGCAAAAAATGCTCCCGTCCTTAGGGTTATAATGGGCTCCGTCCCCAAGGGGTTAATTACCCGACTGGAGTCAAACGGTGACTCCGGTCAGATCATTTTTGACCCGTATGCGGTTTTGGACCGGACCTAAAACCGTAATAAACTACGGTTTTAGGTCCGGTCAGGAAACCGCATACGGGTCAAAACTGAGCCGACCGGAGTCACCGCTTGACTCTGGTTGGGTCATTAAAGTAAATGGAGTTACGGGCTGATCCGGCCGGGGTACGGAAGCGCCCGGTTTGCCCCTCCCCCCGCAGGATCCGGCACCCGTATGTACAAAACGTGGTGTGAATGCACTCTTTGTCAGATTTTCCTGGCACAGAAGTGTCACAGACACTCTGCGCCAAAATAACGTGACAAAAACTGGTGATTTCAGCTTAGTAAATGAGGCCATTGTGGTCTGTTTAACCCCTTAAGGACGCAGCCCACTTTGGCCTTAAGGACGCAGAAAATTTAATTTTTACGTTTTCATTTTTTCCTCCTCGCCTTCAAAAAAATCATAACTCTTTTATATTTTCATCCACAGACTAGTATGGCGCTTGTTTTTTGCACGACCAGTTGTCCGTTGTAATGCCATCACTCACTTTACCATAAAATGTATGGCGCGACCAAAAAAATACTATTTGTGTGGGGAAATTAAAAAGAAAACCGCAATTTTGCTAATTTTGGAAGGTTTCGTTTTCACGCCGTACAATTTATGGTAAAAATGACATGTTCTTTATTCTTTGGGTCAATACGATTAAAATGATACCTGTGATAACATACTTTTCTATTACTGTTGCACTTAAAAAAAATCACAAACTTTTTAACCAAATTAGTACGTTTAAGATCCCCCTATTTTGAAGACCTATAACTTTTTCATTTTTCCGTATAAGCGGCGGTATGGGGCTAATTTTTTGCGCCGTGATCTGTACTTTTTATTGATACCATATTTGCTTATATAAAACTTTTAATACATTTTTTATTCATTTTTTTGGGAATAAAATGTAATAAAAAAGCAGCTATTTTGGATTTTTTTTTTTACGTTCACGCCGTTCACCGTACGGTATCATTAACATTTTATTTTAATAGTTCAGATATTTATGCACGGGGCGATACCAAATATGTATATAAAAGATTTTTTTAACACTTTTTGGGGGTGAAATAGGGAAAATGGGGCAATTTACATTTTTATTGAGGGAGGGGGTTTTTCAAATTTTTTTTGCTTTTTTTTTTTACTTTTATTTTTACACTTTAATAGTCCCCATAGGGGACTATTTAAAGCAATCATTCGATTGCTAATCCTGTTCAGTGCTGTATAGGACACAGCACTGATAAGGGTTATCGGTCATCTTCTGCTCTGGTCTGCGGGAAAGCAGATCAGAGCAGAAGACTCCTGGAAGACAGCGGAGGCAGGTGAGGGGACCTCCGGCTGCCGTGCTGGATGATCGGATCGCCGCGGCATCGCTGCGGGCGATCCGATCATCCAATTAAGTGACCGCAATGCTGCAGATGCCGTGATCGGTATTGCGCTATTAACTGACAACCCACAGGGTAGCCAGGGGTAATCTCAACTATTAACCAAACCCTGGGCAAAAGCCCGGGGTGAAAACCCCCTGATTAATCAACCCCTAAAAACACTTTTATTTATTGTATCATATAAAATGTCCCCAAAAAGAATGTTTAAAATTGACACCGGCAGGTGGTGATAGTGGTGTTATGTTATATATTTTTTTGAGGCACTCCGTGCTCTCTCATATGATCTCTCGCAGCGGGCCTGCAGAATACCGCTGCTCAGCACCCCTGTCTTAGTGTCTTTTAAAATAAATCAACATGCCATCCCCTACATGTTTCACCATTAACACGGCTTCTTCAAGAGGTATGTTGTGGCATCTGAGGCTTTTGCCCAGGGTTTGGTTAATAGTGATCGGTATTGATCACGGTATCTGAGGGGTTAATGGCGGACATCCGCGGGATCGCGGATGTCCGCCATTACCGGCGAGTCCCTGGCTGCGATCAACCGCCAGGACCTGCCGCGCATGATCCGGGCATCGCTCCGATGCCCGCGGTTATGCTTAGGACGTAAATGTACGTCCTGGTGCGTTAAGTACCGCATCACCAGGACATACATTTACGTCCTTCGTCGTTAAGGGGTTAAGGTTTTTTCTACTATTTCTGTGGGATGTAAATTCATGGTTGACTACAAGATTTCGGCCTAATTCAAAAATGGATTTCAAATGTATCTGTTTTTTTTTTTAACATCATAAGGTTAGGGTCACACGTGCCTTATTTTTGCTGCATATTTTCTGCTTCATATTTTCCTACCCTTTGAAGTCAAGGGGTAGAAAAATACGCAGCAGATATTGCTACCCATTGACTTCAATGGGTAGGAAAATACACAGCAGCAAAATACTGTATGTGTAACCTTACCCTTAGGCTGCATTCACATCATGTTTGGAGCAAAAAGCAGCTAGATCCGACAGGGGAATTTGAAAACCACCTCCTGCCAGACCAAAGCCGCATTCCGTTCCTGTGGATAAGGGATACGTTTAGTTTAGCTGGAGTTCTCCTTTAAAGGAGTACTCGGTGGAAAACATCTTTTTAAAATCAACTGGTGCTAAAAAGTTAAACAGATTAGTAAATTACATCTATTAAAAATCTCAATCCTTCCAGTACTTATCAGCTGCTGTATGCTCCAGAGGAAGTTGAGTTGTTCTTTTCTGTCTGACCACAGTGCTCTCTGCTGACACATCTGCCCAAGTCAGGAACTGTCCAGAGCAGGAACAAATCCCTATAGCAAACCCCTCATGCTCTGAACAGTTACTGACATGGACAGAGGTGTCAGCAGAGAGCAATTTGGTCAGACAGAAGAGAACTATACAACTTCCTGTGGAGAATAAAACAGCTGATAAGTACTGGAAGATTTAAGATTTTTATATAGAAGTAATTTACAAATCTGCTTAACTTTTTGGCAACAGTTGATTAGAAAAAAATAGTTTTTTACTGGAGTATCGGTTTAACCCCTTAAGGACTCAGCCCATTTTGGCCTTAAGGACAATTTAATTTTTACGTTTTCATTTTTTCCTCCTCGCCTTCTAAAAATCATAACTCTTTTATATTTTCATCCACAGACTAGTATGAGGGCTTGTTTTTTGCGCGACCAGTTGTCCTTTGTAATGACATAACTCATTATATCATAAAATGTATGGCGCAACCATAAAACACTATTTTTGTGGGGAAATTAAAAAGAAAAACGCAATTTTGCTAATTTTGGAAGGTTTTGTTTTCACGCCGTACAATTTACGGTAAAAATGACGTGTGTTCTTTATTCTGAGGGTCAATACGATTAAAATGATACCCATTATTACGTACTTTTCTATTATTGTTGCGCTTAAAAAAAATCACAAACTTTTTAACCAAATTAGTACGTTTATAATCCCTTTATTTTGATGACCTCTAACTTTTTTATTTTTCCGTATAAGCAGCGGTACGAGGGCTCATTTTTTGCGCCATGATCTGTACTTTTTTTTGATACCACATTTGCATATAAAAAACTTTTAATACATTTTTTATAATTTTTTTTAAATAAAATGTATTAAAAAAAGTAGCAATTTTGGATTTTTTTTTTTTACATATTCACGCCGTTCACCGTACGGGATCATTAACATTTTATTTTAATAGATCGGACATTTACGCACGCGGCGATACCAAATATGTCTATAAAATTTATTTTTTACGCTTTTTGGGGGTAAAATAGGAAAAAACGGACGTTTAACTTTTTTATTGGGGGAGGGGATTTTTCCGGGAGCCGGACGGAGGAAGGTGAGGGGACCTCCGTGCGGCGTTCTGAATGATCGGATCCCCGCAGCAGCGCTGCGGGCGATCCGTTCATTCATTGAAATCGCGCACTGCCGCAGATGCCGGGATCTGTATTGATCCCGGCACCTGAGGGGTTAATGGCGGACGCCCGCGAGATCGCGGGTGTCGGTCATTGCCGGCGGATCCCTGGATGCGATCAGCAGCAGGGATCAGCCGCGCATGACACGGGCATCACTACGATGCCCACGGTTATGCACAGGACGTAAATGTACGTCCTGGTGCGTTAAGTACCACCGCACCAGGACGTACATTTACGTCCTGCGTCCTTAAGGGGTTAATCCCCTAACGACTTTGGATGTAAAAGTACGTCCTGGTGCGGTGGTACTTAGCGCACCAGGACGTACATTTACATCCTATACATAGGCGTGCGCAGACTATTGCATTAGGGTGTGCACCCTAAAGCACAAACTCATGCCGCACACGCGTGTGTGTGTTTATATAGATATATATATATATATATATATATATATATATACATATACACACACACACTCTTGCTTGCATGCACACATACATAAACAGACCTACACTCATATAAATATCAATACAAACAAAATGAAAAACTTTATTAAAACTTTTTTGGGGATTGGAGGCTCCATTATACATACACTGTACAGCAATCATACCTCCATTATACATACACTGTACAGCAATCATACCTCCATTATACATACACTGTACAGCAATCATACATCCATTATACATACACTGTACAGCAAGCATACATCCATTATACATACACTGTACAGCAATCATACATCCATTATACATACACTGTACAGCAATCATACATCCATTATACATACACTGTACAGCAATCATACCTCCATTATACATACACTGTACAGCAATCATACATTCAGTATACATACACTGTACAGCAATCATACATCCATTATACATACATTGTACAGCAACCATACATCCATTATACATACACTGTACAACAATCATACATTCAGTATACATACACTGTACAGCAATCATACATCCATTATACATACACTGTACAACAATCATACCACCATTATACATACACTGTACAGAAATCATACCACCATTATACATACACTGTACAGCAATCATACATCCATTATACATACACTGTACAGCAATCATACCTCCATTATACATACACTGTACAGCAATCATACCTCCATTATACATACACTGTACAGCAATCATACCTCCATTATACATACACTGTACAGCAATCATACATCCATTATACATACACTGTACAGCAAGCATACCACCATTATACATACACTGTACAGCAATCATACCTCCATTATACATACACTGTACAGTAATCATACATCCATTATACATACACTGTACAGCAATCATACATTCAGTATACATACACTGTACAGCAATCATACCTCCATTATACATACACTGTACAGCAATCATACCTACATTATACATACACTGTACAGCAATCATACCTCCATTATACATACACTGTACAGCAATCATACCTCCATTATACATACACTGTACAGCAATCATACCTCCATTATACAAACACTGTACAGCAATCATACCTCCATTATACATACACTGTACAGCAATCATACATCCATTATACATACACTGTACAGCAATCATACATCCATTATACATACACTGTGACTGTACAGCAATCATACATCCATTATACATACACTGTACAGCAATCATACATCCATTATACATACACTGACTGTACAGCAATCATACATCCATTATACATACACTGTGACTGTACAGCAATCATACATCCATTATACATACACTGTACAGCAAGCATACCTCCATTATACATACACTGACTGTACAGCAATCATACATCCATTATACATACACTGTACAGCAAGCATACCTCCATTATACATACTGTACAGCAATCATACATCCATTATACATACACTGTACAGCAATCATACATCCATTATACATACACTGTACAGCAATCATATATCCATTATACATACACTGTACAGCAAGCATACCTCCATTATACATACACTGACTGTACAGCAATCATACATCCATTATACATACACTGTACAGCAAGCATACCTCCATTATACATACACTGTGACTGTACAGCAATCATACATCCATTATACATACACTGTACAGCAATCATACATCCATTATACATACACTGACTGTACAGCAATCATACATCCATTATACATACACTGCGACTGTACAGCAATCATACATCCATTATACATACACTGTACAGCAAGCATACCTCCATTATACATACACTGTGACTGTACAGCAATCATACATCCATTATACATACACTGTACAGCAAGCATACCTCCATTATACATACACTGTGACTGTACAGCAATCATACATCCATTATACATACACTGTACAGCAAGCATACCTCCATTATACATACACTGTACAGCAATCATACATCCATTATACATACACTGTACAGCAATCATACATCCATTATACATACACTGTACAGCAATCATACATCCATTATACATACACTGTACAGCAATCATACATCCATTATACATACACTGTACAGCAATCATACCACCATTATACATACACTGTACAGCAATCATACCTCCATTATACATACACTGTACAGCAATCATACCTCCATTATACATACACTGTACAGCAAGCATACCTCCATTATACATACACTGTGACTGTACAGCAATCATACATCCAATCCATTAATAATGGATTGGATGTATGATTGTTGTACAGTCACAGACACAGTGTATGTATAATGGATGTATGATTGCTGTACAGTGTATGTATAATGGCGGTATGATTGCTGTACAGTGTATGTATAATGGATGTATGATTGCTGTACAGTGTATGCATAATGGATGTATGATTGTTGTACAGTGTATGTATAATGGATGTATGATTGCTGTACAGTGTAAGTATAATGGATGTATGATTGTTGTACAGTGTATGTATAATGGATGTATGATTGCTGTACAGTGTAAGTATAATGGATGTATGATTGCTGTACAGTGTATGTATAATGGTGGTATTATTGCTGTACAGTGTATGTATAATGGTGGTATGATTGCTGTACAGTGTATGTATAATGGATGTATGATTGCTGTACAGTGTATGTATAATGGATGTATTATTGCTGTACAGTGTAAGTATAATGGCGGTATGCTTGCTGTACAGTGTATGTATAATGGATGTATGATTGCTGTACAGTGTATGTATAATGGATGTATGATTGCTGTACAGTGTATGTATAATGGATGTATGATTGCTGTACAGTGTATGTATAATGGAGGTATGCTTGCTGTACAGTGTATGTATAATGGACAGGGCCGTCTTTAATTTTGATTGGACCCTGGGCAAGCAATTTTTTTTGGGCCCCCCCGGTCCCCCACCCCCATCCCACACACACTCGGGATCAGTACAGGATCAGTAATGTAATGTATGTACACAGTGACCTCACCAGCAGAATAGTGAGTACAGCTCTGCAGTATAATACAGGATATAACTCAGGATCAGTACAGGATAAGTAATGTAATGTATGTACACAGTGACTCCACCAGCAGAATAGTGAGTACAGCTCTGGTGTATAATACAGGATATAACTCAGGATCAGTACAGGATAAGTAATGTGATGTATGTACACAGTGACCCCACCAGCAGAATAGTGAGTACAGCTCTGGAGTATAATACAGGATATAACTCAGGATCAGTACAGGATAAGTAATGTAATGTATGTACACAGTGACCTCACCAGTAGAATAGTGAGTACAGCTCTGGGGTATAATACAGGATATAACTCAGGATCAGTACAGGATAAGTAATGTAATGTATGTACATAGTGACCTCACCAGCAGAATAGTGAGTACAGCTCTTTAGAATAATACAGGATATAACTCAGGATCAGTACAGGATACGTACGGGGGAGGGGATTATCAGATTATGCAAGTGAGGGGAGGATAATAATGATTATAATCCTCCCCTCACATATATGTAACATCTCCCCCTC
Organism: Hyla sarda; assembly: GCF_029499605.1. Classification (NCBI taxonomy): domain Eukaryota; kingdom Metazoa; phylum Chordata; class Amphibia; order Anura; family Hylidae; genus Hyla; species Hyla sarda. The sequence goes on from NC_079190.1 coordinate 325,986,574, forward strand.
ACATGTATAATCTGATAACCCCCTCCTCACATTGATAATCCCCTCACATATAATATCATAATCAGATTATATGTGAATGGATAATCAATGTGAGGAGGGGATTATCAGATTATACATGTGAGGGGGAGATGTTACATATATGTAATGTTACATATATTATTATCCTCCCCTCACATGCATAATTTCCTCCCTTCTTACATTATATAATAGCCCCCCCACACTATATAATAACCCCCCCCTCACATTATATAATAAATCCCTCCCACATTATATAATCCCCCCTCACATTATATAATGAATCCCCCTCACATTATATAATAAATCCCCCCTCACATTATATAATGAATCCCCCCTCACATTATATAATGAATCCCCCCCTCACATTATATAATGAATCCCCCCCTCACATTATATAATGAATCCCCCCCTCACATTATATAATGAATCCCCCCTCACATTATATAATAAATCCCCCCTCACATTATATAATAAATCCCCCCTCACATTATATAATAAATCCCCCCTCACATTATATAATAAATCCCCCCTCACATTATATAATAAATCCCCCCTCACATTATATAATAAATCCCCCCTCACATTATATAATAAATCCCCCCTCACATTATATAATGAATCCCCCCTCACATTATATAATAAATCCCCCCTCGCATTATATAATAAATCCCCCCTCGCATTATATAATGAATCCCCCCTCGCATTATATAATAAATCCCCCTCACATTATATAATAAATCCCCCCTCACATTATATAATGAATCCCCCCTCACATTATATAATAAATCCCCCCTCACATTATATAATAAATCCCCCCACATTATATAATAACCCCCCCCACATTATATAATAAATCCCCCCCACCCCCCACACTATATAATGAATCCCCCCTCACATTATATAATGAATCCCCCCTCACATTATATAATAAATCCCCCCTCACATTATATAATGAATCCCCCCTCACATTATATAATGAATCCCCCCTCACATTATATAATGAATCCCCCCTCACATTATATAATAAATCCCCCCTCACATTATATAATAAATCCCCCCTCACATTATATAATAAATCCCCCCTCGCATTATATAATGAATCCCCCTCGCATTATATAATGAATCCCCCCTCGCATTATATAATGAATCCCCCCTCACATTATATAATGAATCCCCCCTCACATTATATAATGAATCCCCCCTCACATTATATAATGAATCCCCCCTCACATTATATAATGAATCCCCCCTCACATTATATAATAAATCCCCCCTCACATTATATAATGAATCCCCCCTCACATTATATAATGAATCCCCCCTCACATTATATAATGAATCCCCCCCCCACATTATATAATAAATCCCCCCTCACATTATATAATAAATCCCCCCTTACATTATATAATAAATCCCCCCCACACTATATAATGAATCCCCCCTCACATTATATAATGAATCCCCCCCTCACATTATATAATGAATCCCCCCTCACATTATATAATGAATCCCCCCTCACATTATATAATAAATCCCCCCTCACATTATATAATAAATCCCCCCCACACTATGTAATGAATCCCCCCTCACATTATATAATAAATCCCCCCTCACATTATATAATGAATCCCCCCTCACATTATATAATAAATCCCCCCTCACATTATATAATGAATCCCCCCTCACATTATATAATGAATCCCCCCCTCACATTATATAATGAATCCCCCCTCACATTATATAATAAATCCCCCCTCACATTATATAATAAATCCCCCCCACACTATATAATAAATCCCCCCTCACATTATATAATAAATCCCCCCCACACTATATAATAAACCTCCCCACCCCCCACCCTATATAATAACCCCCCCCCCACATTATATAATAACCCCCCCCCCACATTATATAATAACCCCCCCCCCCACATTATATAATAAATCCACCCTACCCCCCCCCCACATTATATAATAAATCCACCCTACCCCCCCCCCCCCCACACACACTATATAATAAATACCCCCCCACACACACACACACACATTATACATACTCACATATCCGAAGGTGGGTCCCCTGCTGCGGCCTGGATCCTGGAAGCGGCCGTGTGGGGACTGAGAGGAGCGGGAGACTCTCTCTGCTCCGCTCCTCTCTATGATGCCGCCCGTGACGTTGCACCACACGTCACGTCACGTGACCATCTCCCAGACAGCCATTGCGGTACTGGCAGCCTGGGAATGAGTGACGGCGGCGGCGAACATAAAAAGGTAGCGTGCGGCGCAATACCCGCCCCCCCGCCCCCTCCTACTAACATTTTGGCCGGGCCCCTGACGCCTGGCCCGCAGGCCTTTATCAGCTTTATGGGGCAAAAGGGGAGAGCTGCTTTTGGGCCCCCAGGAATTACAGGGCCCGGGGCAGCTGCCCCTTTTGCTCCACGGCCGCGGTGATTAGGGTGTGCCTGGGCACACCCGGCACACCCTGTGCGCACGCCTATGATCCTATACATGACGCGGACGTAAATGTCGCATCATTCATGTCATGTCCCGGCTGCTGTCAGCAGCCAGGGACCCACTGGTAATGGCGGACATCAGCGATCGCGCTTATGTTCGCCATTAACCCCTCAGATGATGTGATCAATACAGATCACGGCAGTGTGGCACTTTGAATGGGTGATCGGATCGCCCGCGGCGCTGCAGCGGGTATCCAATCACCCTCACCTGCCTCCATCCATCTCCTGGGGTCTTCTGCTCTGATCTGCAATCGAGCAGACCAGAAAAGTAGATAGCCCTAGTAGATAGCACTGAACAGTATTAGCAATCAAGTGATTGCTATAAATAGTCCCCTATGGGGACTATATAAGTGTAATAAAAGTAGGGGGGAAAAAAGTAAAAATAAGTTAACATTTTTTTTTTTTTAATAAGCCCCTCCCCAATAAAAATTAAAATTCCTCCTTTTCCCTTTTTACAAAAAAAGTGTAAAAAAAAAAAATGAATGAACATATCTGGTATAGCCGCGTGCGTAAATGTACAAACTATCAAAATATAATGTTAATGATCCCGTACGGCGAATGGCGTAAATGTGAAATAAAAAAAAGGTCAGAAATTGCTGCAATTTGGTTACATCACATGTCAGAAAAATGTAATAAAAAGTGATCAAAAAGTCACATGTAAGCAAAAATGGTACCAGTAAAAACTACAGATCATGGAGGAAAAAGATATGCCTTCAAACAGCCCTGTATACGAAAAAATGAAAAAGCTATAGGGGTCATAACTGGGCGACCTAAAAAATACGAATTTTGTTTAAAAAAGTTTGAGATTTTTAAATTGGTACAATAATAGTAAAGTGTGTTAACATCTACCTTTTACATTTACATTTTAATCATAATGACAAACAGAATATAAAAAACGTTATTTTTACCGTAAAGTGCACAGCGTAAAAACAAAAGTAGCAAAATTGCGGTTTTCTTTTTAATTTTCCCACAAAATAAATTATTTTTGTTGCGCCGTACATTTTATGGTAAAATAAAAGGTGTCATTCCAAAGTACAATTGGTCACGCAAAAAATAAGCCCTCATATGGGTCTGTGGATGGAAAAGTTATGGATTTTAGAAGGTGAGGAGGAAAAAACAAAAATTCAAAAATGAAGCTGGCTCCGTCCTTAAAGGGGTACTCCAGTGGAAAACTTTTTTTCTTTAAATCAACTGGTGCCAGAAAGTTAAACAGATTTGTAAATTACTTCTATTAAAAAAACTCAATCCTTCCAGTACGTATTAGCTGCTGAATACTACAGAAGAAATTATTTTCTTTTTGGAACACAGAGCTCTCTGCTGACATCTCTGTCCATTTTAACCCCTTAAGGACGCAGGACGTAAATGTACGTCCTGGTGAGGTGGTACTTAACGCACCAGGACGTACATTTACGTCCTAAGCATAACCGCGGGCATCGGAGCGATGCCCGTGTCATGCGCGGCTGATCCCGGCTGCTGATCGCAGCCAGGGACCCGCCGGCAATGGCCGACGCCCGCGATCTCGCGGGCGTCTGCCATTAACCCCTCAGGTGCCGGGATCAATACAGATCCCGGCATCTGCGGCAGTTCGCGATTAAAATGAACGATCGGATCGCCCGCAGCGCTGCTGCGGGGATCCGATCATTCATAACGCCGCACGGAGGTCCCCTCACCTTCCTCCGTGCGGCTCCCGGCGTCTCCTGCTCTGGTCTGAGATCGAGCAGACCAGAGCAGGAGATGACCGATAATACTGATCTGTTCTATGTCCTATACATAGAACAGATCAGTATTAGCAATCATGGTATTGCTATGAATAGTCCCCTATGGGGACTATTCAAGTGTAAAAAAAAAGTAAAAAAAAATGTAAAAGTAAAAGTAAAAAAAAAGTGAAAAATCCCCTCCCCCAATAAAAAAGTAAAACGTCCGTTTTTTCCTATTTTACCCCCAAAAAGCGTAAAAAACATTTTTTATAGACATATTTGGTATCGCCGCGTGCGTAAATGTCCGAACTATTAAAATAAAATGTTAATGATCCCGTACGGTGAACGGCGTGAACGAAAAAAAATTAAAAAAGTCCAAAATTCCTACTTTTTTAATACATATTATTAAAAAAAAATTATAAAAAATGTATTAAAAGTTTTTTATATACAAATGTGGTATCAAAAAAAAGTACAGATCATGGCGCAAAAAATGAGCCCCCATACCGCCGCTTATACGGAAAAATAAAAAAGTTATAGGTCATCAAAATAAAGGGATTATAAACGTACTAATTTGGTTAAAAAGTTTGTGATTTTTTTTAAGCGCAACAATAATATAAAAGTATATAATAATGGGTATCATTTTAATCGTATTGACCCTCAGAATAAAGAACACATGTCATTTTTACCAGAAATTGTACGGCGTGAAAACAAAACCTTCCAAAATTTGCAAAATTGCGTTTTTCGTTTTAATTTCCCCACAAAAATAATGTTTTTTGGTTGCGCCATACATTTTATGATATAATGAGTGATGTCATTACAAAGGACAACTGGTCGCGCAAAAAACAAGCCCTCATACTAGTCTGTGGATGAAAATATAAAAGAGTTATGATTTTTAGAAGGCGAGGAGGAAAAAATGAAAACGTAAAAATTAAATTGTCTGAGTCCTTAAGGCCAAAATGGGCTGAGTCCTTAAGGGGTTAAGAACTGTCCAGAGTAGGAGAAAATCCCCATAGCAAACATATGCTGCTCTGGTCAGTTCCTAAAATGGACAGAGGTGTCAGCAGAGAGCACGGTGCTCGGGATGTCAGCAGAGAGCACTGTGTTCCAAAAAAGAAAACAATTTCCTCTGTAGTATTCAGCAGCTAATAAGTCCTGGAAGGATTAAGATTTTTAATAGAAGTAATTTACAAATCTGTTTAACTTTCTGGCACCAGTTGATTTAAAATTTTTTTATAAAAATAAAGTTTTCCACCGGAGTACCCCTTTAACCCCTTAAGGACCAAGGACGTAACGGTACGTCCTTGGTCCTGCTCTCCTGATATAACGCGGGGTTACACAGTAACCCCACGTCATATCACGGCGGGCCCGGCGTCATAGTGAAGCGGCGCCGCGCGCTATTAACCCTTTAGCCGCGTGGCTAAAAGCGAAAGTGAAAGTTGACGGCTAGCTCAGTCGGGCTGTTCGGGATAGCCGCAGCTAATCGCGGCATCCCGAACAGCTGACAGGACAGCGGGAGGGCCCCTACCTGCCTCCATGCTGTCCGATCGCCGAATGACTGCTCAGTGCCTGAGATCCAGGCATGAGCAGTCATGCGGCAGAATCGTTGATCACTGGTTTCTTATGAGAAACCAGTGATCAATGATGAAGAGCAGTGTGTGCAGTGTTATAGGTCCCTATGGGACCTATAACACTGCAAAAAAAAAGTGAAAAAAAAAGTGAATAAAGATCATTTAACCCCTCCCCTATTAAAAGTTTGAATCACCCCCCTTTTCCAATACAAAAAAAACATGGTGTAAATAAAAATAAACATATATGGTATCACCGCGTGCGGAAATGTCTGAATTATAAAAATATATCATTGATTAAACCGGTCGGTCAATGGCGTGCGCGCAAAAAAATACAAATGTCCAAAATAGTGGATCAATAAGTCCTATCAATGCAAAAATGGTACCGTTAAAAACTTCAGATCATGGCGCAAAAAAAAGAGCCCTCATACCGCCCCATACACGGAAAAATAAAAAAGTTATAGGGGTCAGAAGATGACAATTTTAAACGTATTAATTTTCCTGCATGTAGTTATGATTTTTTCCAGAAGTCCGACAAAATCAAACCTATATAAGTAGGGTATCATTTTAACCGTATGGACCTACAGAATAAAGATAAGGTGTCATTTTTACCGAAAAATGTACTACGTAGAAACGGAAGCCCCCAAAATTTACAAAACGGCGTTTTTTTTTCAATTTTGTCGCACAATGATTTTTTTTCCGTTTCACCGTATATTTTTGGGCAAAATGACTGACGTCATTACAAAGTAGAATTGGTGGCACAAAAAATAAGCCATCATATGGATTTTTAGGTGCAAAATTGAAAGAGTTAGGATTTTTTAAAGGCAAGGAGCAAAAAACGAAAATGCAAAAACGGAAACCCCCCCGGACCTTAAGGGGTTAAGGCTCAAATGGGCTTAGTCCTTAAAGGGGTATTCCAGGCCAAACCTTTTTTTTTATATATATCAACTGGCTCTGGAAAGTTAAACAGATTTGTAAATTACTTCTATTAAAAAATCTTAATCCTTCCAATAGTTATTAGCTTCTGAAGTTTTCTGTCTAACTGCTCAATGATGATGTCACGTCCCGGGAGCTGTGCATGATGGGAGAATATCCCCATAGGAGCTGCACAGCTCCCGGGACGTGAGTCATCAGGGAGCAGTTAGACAGAAAACAACAATTCAACTTCAGAAGCTAATAACTATTGGAAGGATTAAGATTTTTTAATAGAAGTAATTTACATATCTGTTTAACTTTCCGGAGCCAGTTGATATATAAAAAAAAGTTTTGGCCTGGAATAGCCCTTTAAGGGGTTAACACAACCACATGGTCAATGGCATAAATGGAAAAAAAAAGTCCAGAATTGCTGATTTTCGGTCACTTCCAATAACAAAAATTTATAAATAGTGATCAAAATATCTCATCAAAATAAAAATGGTCCAGATGAAAACGCAAAAAAATTTGCCCTCATATAGCCCCTTATACAGAAAAATAAAAAAATAAAAGTAGTAAAGTGAAAAAAAAATCTACATACATTGAAAGACATAGCTATTAAAAGCCAAGGAGGAATAAAAGAAAAATTTATGTAAAACTATGTGAAAACTGTTAAAACGTAAAAAAAAAAATAAATAAATAACAACAAAAGCAAACATTTCAGACGTAAACACGTAGACCTATACCACACTATACAGTGGGGGGAAAAGTATTTAGTCAGCCACCAATTGTGTAAGTTATCCCACTTAAATAGATGAGAGAGGCCTGTAATTTTCATCATAGGTATACCTCAACTATGAGAGACATAATGAGAAGAAAAAATCCTTAAAATCACGTTGTCTGATTTTTTAAGAATTTATTAGCAAATTACGGTGGAAAATAAGTATTTGGTCACCTACAAACAAGCAAGATTTTTGGCTCTCACAGAACTGTAACTTCTTTAAGGCGTACGTCATGACACCCTGGTACTTAAGGACCCATGACGTACGCTTCATGGGGAATTCCGGTCCCCGCCGCGCGGGGATCGGACCGGGATGCCTGCTGAAATCATTCAGCAGGCATCCCGTGCAAATGCCCAGGGGGGTCATCAGACCCCCCCCCATGTCAACGATCGCGGCAAATGCAGGTGAATTCACACCTGCGATTTGCGCAATTCTGGGTGATCGGTGTTGTCTAAGACACTTACGATCCCCCTGAAGGCATAGGAGTGAGGTGGCAGGGGTGCCACCCCTCCTATCCCTGCTATTGGTCGGTCAGAAGCAACGACCATTAGCAGATCGGGGGGTCAACTTTCCGTTTCCCTGTTCTGCCCACCCACAATAGGAACGGGGAAGCGACAGAGGGCTGGCAACAGCGGTGGAGGCGACGATCAACAGTGGAGATCGGCGGGCGGCAATGTCGTGCGGCTGGCTCCCAGGATCCTACGGAAGCTGGTGAGTTGCTTAGCAACATCTGTAGGGCTACAGTTTGAGACCACTATATAGTTATCTCCAAACTATGACCCTCCATATGTTGCAAAACTACAACTCCCAGCATGCACAGACCACTATACAGTGATCTCCAAACTGTGACCATCCAGATGTTGCAAAACTACAACTCCCAGCATGCCTAGACAGCTGTCTGGGCATGCTGGGTGTTGTAGTTTTGTAACATCTGGAGGGTCACAGTTTGGAGATCACTGTATAGTGGTTTCAAACTGTAGCCCTCCAGATGTTGCAAAACTGCAAATACCAGCATGCCCAGACACCAAACAGCTGTCTCGGCATGCTGGGAGTTGTAGTTGCGTACCTCCAGCTGTTGCATAACTACATCTCCCAGCATGCCCTTCGGCGATCAGTACGTGCTGGGAGTTGTAGTTTTGCAACAGCTGGAGGCACACTGGTTGGAAAATATTGAGTTAGGTAACAGAACCTAACTGAACCAGTGTTCCTCCAGCTGTTGCAAAACTACAACTCCCAGCATGCACGGTCTGTTAGTACATGCTGGGAGTTGTAGTTTTGAAACAGCTGGAGGTTTGCCCCCCCCCCCCCCCCCATGTGAATGTACAGGGTACATTCACACGGGCAGGTTTACAGTAAGTTTCTTGAAGTTTGAGCTGCGGCAAATGTTTCGCCGCAGCACAAACTCCTAGTGGGAAACCCACCGTAAACCGCTGCCAGTGGGAATGTACCCTAAAAACACTACACTACACTGCACTAACACATAATAAAGGGTAAAACACTACATATACACCCCTTACACTGTCCCCCCCAATAAAAATGAAAAACGTATTGTACGGCAGTGTTTCCAAAACGGAGCCTCCAGCTGTTGTAAAACAACAACTCCCAGCATTTCCGGACAGCCACAGACTGTCCAGGCATGCTGGGAGTTTAGCAACAGCTGGAGGCACCCTGTTTGGGATTCACTGGCATAGAATACCCCTATGTCCACCCCTATGCAATCCCTAATTTAGTCCTTAAATGCGCATAGCGCTCTTTCACTTCAGAGCCCTGTCGTATTTCAAGGAAACAGTTTAGGGCCACATATGGGGTATTTCCGTACTCTGGAGAAATTGCAACATAAATTTTGGGGGGCTTTTTCTCCTTTTACCCCTTATGAAAAGTAAAAGTTGGGGGCTACACCAGCCTGTTAGTGTAAAAAAATTTAAACATTTTACACTAACATGCTGGTGTTGCCCCATACTCATTTTCACAAGCGTTAAAAGGAAAAAAAAGACCACCAAAATTCGTAACGCAATTCCTCCTGAGTACGGAAATACCCCATATGTGGCCATAAAATGCTCTGCGGGCGCACAACAAGGCTCAGGAGTGAGAGTGCACTATATACATTTGAGGCCTAAATTGGTTATTTGCACAGGGGTGGCTGATTTTACAGCGGTTCTGACATAAAGCAAAAAAAAATAATAATACCCACATGTGACCCCATTTTGGAAACCCCATTTCTGGCAGCACAGGGGCCTTTGTAAACACACATGGCCCTGACTCCCATTCCAAACAAATTCACTCTTTAAAAGCTCAATGGCGCTCCTCCTCTTCTAAGCATTGTAGTGCGCCAGCAGAGCACTTGACGTCCACAAATGGGGTATTTCCATACTCAGAAGAAATGGGGTTACAAATTTTGGGGGTCATTTTCTCCTATTACCCCTTGTAAAAATGTAAAATTTGGGGGAAAACCAGCATTTTAGTGAAAATTTTATTTTTTTCATTTACACATCCAACTTTAACAAAAAGTCGTGAAACACCTGTGAGGTGTTAAGGCTCACTATATGCCTTGTTACATTCCTTGAGGGGTTTCCAAAATAGTATGCCATGGGGCTTCCTAAATGCAACATGCCCACCAAAAACCATTTCAGCAAAATTTGCTTTCCAAAAGCCAAATGTGACTCCTTCTCTTCTGAGCATTGTAGTTCGCCCGCAGAGCATTTTACATCCTAACATGGGGTATTTCCATATTCAGAAGAGATGGGGTTACAAATTTTGGGGGAATTTTCTCCCATTACCTTTTGTAAAAATGGTAAATTTGGGGAAAAAACTGCACTTTAGTGAAAAACATTTTTTTTTTTCATTTACACATCCGACTTTAACGAAAAGTCGTCAAACACCTGGGGGGTGTTAAGGCTCACTGTACCACTTGTTACGTGCCTTGAGGGGTGTAGTTTCCAAAATGGTATGCCATGTGGGAGTTTTTCTGCGGTTCTGGCACCATAGGGGCTTCCTATATGCGACATGCCCCCCAAAAAACATTTCAGCAAAATTCACTCTCCAAAATCTCATTGTCGCTCCTACCTTCTGAGCCCTCTACTGCGCCCGCCGAACACTTGATATACACATGTGGTATTTCCTTACTCGAGAGAAATTGGGTTACAAATTTTGGGGGGGCTTTTTCTCCTATTACCCCTTGCAAAAATAAAAAAAAACTGGGTCTACAAGAACATGCCAGTGTAAAAAATGAAGATTTTGAATTTTCGCCTTCAATTTGCTGCTATTTCTGTGAAACACCTAAATGGTTAACAAACCTTTTGAGTGTTATTTTGAATACTTGCAGTTTTTATAATGGGGTCATATATGGCTTATTTCTAATAAGAAGGCCCCTAAAATCCACTTCAAAACTGAACTGGTACCTGAAAAATTTCGATTCTGAAAATTTGGTGAAAAATTGGAAGCAGAGAGCTTCAAAGTAAAAAAAATGCAAAATTTTCAATTTTTTCATCAAATTTTGGAATCTTTCACCAAGAAATGATGCAAGTATCGACAAAATGTTACCACTAATATAAAGTAGAATATGTCACGAAGAAACAATCTCTGAATCAGAATGAAAGGTAAAAGCATCCCAGAGTTATTAATGCTTAAAGTGACAGTGGTCAGATGTGCAAAAAATGGCCGGGTCCTACACTGAAAATTGTCTGGGTCCTTAAGGGGTTAAGAGTCTCCTTTGTCCTTCACTCATTACCTGTATTAATGGCACCTGTTTGAACTTGTTATCAGTATAAAACACACCTGTCCACAACCTCAAATAGTCATACTCCAAACTCCACTATGGCCAAGACCAAAGAGCTGTCGAAGGACACCAGAAACAAAATTGACTGAAAAGACTGGATCTGCAATAGGCAAGCAGCTTTGTGTGAAGAAATCAACTGTGGGAACAATTATTAGAAAATGGAAGACATATAAGACCACTGTTAATCTCCCTCGATCTGGGGCTCCATACAAGATCTCACCCCATGGTGTCAAAATGATCACAAGAACGGTGAGTAAAAATCCCAGAACCACACGGGGGGACCTAGTGAATGACCTGCAGAGAGCTGGGACCAAAGTAACAAAGGCTACCATCAGTAACACACTACGCTGCCAGGGACTCAAATCATACAGTGCCAGACGTGTCCCCCTGCTTATGCCACTACATGTCCGGGCCCATCTAAAGTTTACTAGAGAGCATTTGGATGATTCAGAAGAGGATTAGAAGAATGTCATATGGTCAGATGAAACCAAAGTGGAACTTTTTGGTAAAAACTCAACTTGTGTTTGGAGGAGAAAGAATGCTGAGTTGCATCCAAAGAACACCATACCTACTGTGAAGCATGGGGGTGGAAACATCATGCTTTGGGGCTGCTTTACTGCTAAGGGACCAGGAGTCTGATCCATGCAAAGGAAAGAATGAATAGGGCCATGTGTCTTGAGATTTTGAGTGAAAACCTCCTTCTATCAGCAAGGGCATTGAAGATGAAATGTGGCTGGGTCTTTCAGCAAGACAATGATCCCAAACACACCACCCGGGCAACGAAGGAGTGGCTTTGTAAGAAGCATTTCAAGATCCTGGAGTGGCCTAGCCAGTCTCCAGATCTCAACCCCATAGAAAACCTTTGGAGGGAGTTGAAAGTCCGTGTTGCCCAGCGGCAGCCCCAAAACATCACTGCTCTAGAGAAGATCTGCATGGAGGAATGGGCCAAATACCAGCAACAGTGTGTGAAAACCTTGTGAAGACTTACAGAAAACCGTTTGACCTCTGTCATTGCCAACAAAGGGTATATAACAAAGTATTGAGATGAACTTTTGTTATTGTCCAAATACTTATTTTCCACCATAATGTGATTTGATGGATTTTTTTTTCTCATTATGTCTCTTATAGTTGAGGTATTCCTATGATGAAAATTACAGGCCTCTCTCATCTTTTTAAGTGGAAGAACTTGCACAATTGGTGGCTGACTAAATACTTTTTTCCCCCACTGTATGTCACTAATATACTTCTATGGGAAAAGAAAACTTGCGTCCAATTTTTTTGTGGTACAGAGACGTTTCAATCTTTTTAAATGTACATAATTTATTTTAGCAACATATTCTAGGTGAGGCTGCACCAATGCAATATAAAGCAATACTATTATGTCCCTTCCTGCGGGTCTATGTCTGTATTAACCCCTTAAAGGAAAACTGTCACTTGTTTTCTCCCGCACTATCCACAGGTACTGGTGGATAGTGCGGGAGACGCTGATTAAAATGAGCCTTTTTGTGTGCTTCCCCCCCCCCCCCCCCTTCCTATTTCACTGAATAAATTATATATTGATTCACAAATACAATATGTCTACTTTATGTTTGCATCATAAAGTTGACATGTTTTAACTTTTGGAAGACATCAGAGGGCTTCAAAGTTCAGCAGCAATTTTCCAATTTTTGGGTACGTTCACACGAGCGGATTTTCGCAGTGGATTTCGCTGTAGATCCGCTGGTGAAAGCCCACTCTATGCTGTCTTTACATGTGCCTGCTCATAGCGGCCATATGCCTCTACAAGCAGACACACTGCGCTGTGCGAGTCGCCGTATGCTCGCACATCGCGGGAGCTCTCTGCCTAGCTCAGAACAGGGAGAGTGGCCACGATATGCGAGTACGCCGAACACATCGCTGCAGTGTGTCAGACATGAGCAGGCACATGTAAAGACAGCATAGAGCGGGCCTTCACCAGCGGATCCACAGCATAAAATACGCTGTAAATCCACTTGTATGAACGTACCCTTTCACAACATTTTCAAAATCGGAATTTTTCAGGGACCGGTTCAGTTTTGAAGTGGATTTGAAGGGCCTTCATATTAGAAATACCCCATAAATGACCTCATTATAAAAACTGCACCCCTCAAAGTATTCAAAATGATATTCAGTAAGTGTGTTAACCCTTTAGTTGTTTCACAGGAATAGCAGCAAAGTGAAGGAGAAAAATAAATATCTTCATTTTTTACACTCGCATGTTCTTGTAGAACCTGTTTTTGAATTTTTGCAAGGGGTAATAGGAGAAAAAGTATTTGGAACAGTGTGCTGTGCAAATGAAAAATTACATTTTTCATTTTCACGGACCACTGTTCCAAAAATCTGTCAGACACCTGTGGGGCGTAATTGCTCACTGTACCCCTTATTACATAATGTGAGGGGTGTAGTTTCCAAAATGGGGTCACATGTGGGGGGGTCCATTGTTCTGGCCCTATGGGGGCTTTGTAAACACACATGGCCTTCAATTCCGGACAAATTTTCTCTTCAAAAGCTCAATAGCGCTCTTTCTCTTCTGACATTGTAGTGCACCCGCAGAGCACTTAACATCCACATATGGGCTCTGTTCTTACTCAGAAGAAATGGGGTTACAAATTTTGGGAGGCTTTTTGTCCTATTTTACCTTGTGAAAATGAAAAACTTTGGGTAACACCAGCATTTTAGCATTTTCCCATCCAACTTAAAGGAAAATTCGTCTAAAACCTGTGGGGTGTTAAGGCGCACTATACCCCTTGTTACGTTTCGTGAGGGGTTTAGTTTCCAAAATGGGGTCACATGTGGGTATTTATTTTTTTGCGTTTATGTCAGAACTGCTGTGAAATCAGCCACCCCTGTGCAAATCACCAATTTAGGCCTCAATTGTACATGGTGCGCTCTCACTTCTGAGCCTTGTTGTGCGCCCCAGAGCATTTTATGCCCACGTATTTCCATACTCAGGAGAAATTGCATTACAAATTTTGGGGGTCTTTTTTTCCTTTTACCGCTTGTTGAAATTAAAAGTATGGGGCAACACCAGCATGTAAGTGCAAAAATTTTTATACTAACAGGCTGGTGTAGCCCCCAACTTTTCCTTTTCATAAGGGGTAAAAGGAGAAAAAGTCCCCTAAAATTTGTAGTGCAATTTCTCCCGAGTACGGAAATACCCCATATGTGGCCCTAATCTGTTGCCTTGAAATACGACAGGGCTCCACGCGGCGTGGCCCGAAATTCCCACGGACGTACGGGTACGTCATGGGTCCTTAAGACCCAGGGTGTTATGACGTAGCGGTACTTCATGGGTCCTGTAGGGGTTAAAGGAGTGCTCCGGGGAAGCTAAGAAAAATAAAAATGCCCCAAAGCCACCACTATACCTGTTCTGTTTCCCCTGTAGTTATCCATGTGATTTTGCCAGCTCCTGTTGTCTTCTAAATATTCTTTTTCCTTGCTTGCAGCCCAGACTACAACTCCCAGCAGTCAGTGCATAATGGCTGCCAGCCAATTGCTCTTACTATCTGTGTGCATGCTGTGTTATTGTCAGCAGCACACACTGTACATGTCTTTTCTTTCAAAATATACTTCCCCCAGCAATAAATCCTGCTATGCTCTGAATGGCAGCAGTCAGTGATTATATCTACAGCAGGCAAAGAGCAGCATTATGCGCTGAGTTGTGACAGTATCTTCACAGGAGACGTTGGCAAGATCTTCACACAGGGAGGGGAGGTGGGTCTTCCAGGAGGGTGGGAGCTAGTCTCACTGAGGGGTTTCCAAAGAGACAAGCAAGATCAGATTATGACATCTCTCTCCCTGCATGTAAGGGACAGCTGAAAGAGGGAAACTGCTTTATATAGCTAATGAATGTCATCTATGTAGTCTATGATCTACAAGTACACCCAGATCCTTCTCTACCAGTAAGGCTATTTCCAGATAACATGGGCGGACATTCTGCAAATCTGTGATCTGATTGGTTGCTTTGGGCAAGTTATAAACTCTTCCTCTTCACAGGTTTTGATAAATCTCCCCCTTAGTCTATCTAAGTTGGCCTGTAACTTATATACATCTTCCTTAGATTGTACCGTGCTACAAAGCTTGGTGTCATCTGCAAATCTAAAAACAACTGTTAATCATATCCTCTATATCATTAAAGGAGATATACCATGCATAAAAACTTATCCCCTATACAAAGGGCTGGGACCCCTGCTATCTCCTTCACTGGCCCCCTGCTCTCCCCACGAACGAGGTGTGCAAACCCCCACACAAAACGGAGTCCGACACACTCGGCCACCACTTCTTGGGGAGAACAGGGGGCCTGTGCAGGATATCACAGGCGGTCCCAGGGTTCGGACCCACTGCAATCTAAAACGTATCCACTTTCCTGCGGATAGGGAATACGTTTTTATGCATGATACTTCTCCTTTAATAAATAAGTTAAACAAAAGCGGGCCCAGTACTGAACCCTGGGGTACACCACTAATAACCAGGGAGCAATAAGAGTATGAATTATTGACCACCACTCTGGGTACAGTTCTTAAGCCAGTTTTCAATCCAGTTAAAAACTAAACTTTATAAACCTTAAATAGGCATTGTCATAAATTTTTTTTTTTTTGCTATTGCACTTATGGTAAATAAAAAAATCTTTCTAATGTACTTTGTTTAAAAAAAAAATGAAGTTTTTTATGTTTTATTTGTGTTTACAAAAGCTGCCACTAGGCGTCTCCCTACTTGTCCAGAGCACATTTCCCCCTATCTCTTGCACTGAGTTTGGACTCCTGCTGGACTGGCAGAAGTCCTAAATCAGGGAATGCAGTCTGGGGTGCTGGGGGGGGGGGGGGTTGTGTGCAGCCAATCATAGCTCATGTCACACTGAACTGCTCTGAGCTGTGTGTAGCAGAGTGAGGAAGTTCTCGCCTTTATAGCTTCATATGATGTCATGCCTGCTGGGGAAAGTCCCTTCCCAGTCTGTGAATCTGACTGAGCAGAAAATACAGAGCAATGTCAAGTTAGAAAACTAACAAATAGTGGAGCAGTAGTTCATACAACCAATCAGATCGCTTCTTTTATTTTTCAGAGGCCTTTTCCTCTGCACAGCTTCACTTTTCCTCTGCACAGATGATAAGGATGGTCCGGGGGGGGGGGGGGGGGGAGGCTTTCAAATGCGATTGACTGTGCTGCTATATATATTTTGCTAAGTGTCGACATAACAAAATATACACCACACAAAGGATGTTGGTATACACTCTTTCTTAGCAGGAAACTCAGCTGTTCACCAAAGAGTTCTGTTTAATACAGTAAATAAATTTGTTTTTTACATTCGAAAAAAGAAGAAGGTTAGTTATGACATCACAATTAGCATGTTACTTTTTGATTGGTTGTTTGATTATTGTGTCTGTATATATTAGCATATCTAGTGTCCATTAATTTCTTGGCAGAAGTTTCTGTTCGTCAGATATTTTATCTTTCTACTCCTGCATGGCGTCATGGCAAGGTCTCAATCCGGAGTCACAAGCAGATAGCATTCTGATGTATATGGGTTAAGGGCTAGGGAACACATATATTTTTCCAGCAGCAATGGCATATTAGTATTAGTATATTGATCAGTCATTAGAAACATAAGGGTCATCCCTATCACAGGTTTCAATAAATTTCCCCCTTTATCCACAGCCACCCCTTTATCCAGGCTTCAACTCACCTCTTGATAAAAACAAATTAGGTTGGTTTGACAACTTCTATCTTTAGTAAACCCATGCTAGGTATCACTTATAATACTATTATCCCCTACATATCCCTGTATGTGGTCCCTTATAAGTCCCTTAGAAGTTTTCCGACAATAGACGTTAAGCTTACTGGTCAATAGTTACATGGGGAAGACAAAGGGGGAGATTTATCAACATGTGTCTGTGTGTAGCAACTTCACAGCCTTTTTTTTTTTTGCTGTGTTTTTGGCTTATGTGCGCCAAATGTATCAAAACGGCACACAGACTTAAAAATCACCTCAGAACCGGCTGTCATGCCCCCTCCCATACACTTGCATTGAGGGGGCAGGTCTATGACGTCATGAGCTCTGGTGTGAGGTGGAAATTTGCGACCCATGCAGACTTGCGTCCGTTCCTCCCCTCAGCTCTCTGAAGGTTTCCGAAGCTAGAGCTGCGTGGAGGGAAGGCAGAGCAGGGGGAGAGAGCAGGTACATGCGCCCCTCATCTCCCCTCCCGGAGGACGCAGGTCTGCTTGGGAGAAAGAAGCAACGGCCCCCTCATCTCCCCCTCCCAGAGGCCGCAGGACTGCACGGGAGTAAGAAGGCAGAGCAGGGGAGAGGATGGCAAAGTGCATAGGCTGGGGAATAAATCTTGGACTGGGGATGATTTCTATGTGTGAAGGGGGGTGAACAGGACTCCTGAATGACACATGCTGGGAGTTGTAGTCCCTGTTATGTGTGTGTATTCTAGTGTTTCCCAACCAGGGAATGCTGGGAGTTGTAGTTCTGGAACACCTGGAAGCACCCTGGTTGGGAAAGACTGGTGTATGCCCTGTAGAGGTGTGCTGAACTACAACTCCCAGGAGACTACTGAGACAATAGAGGTGTTGTAAACTACAACCCCCAGGAGACTACAGAGGCAGCATGCTGGTGATATACCACAGACTGAAGACTCCTGAATGACACATGCTGGGACTTGTAGTCCCTTTTGTGTGTGTATGCCAGTGTATCCCAACCAGAGTTATATTAGTGTGCTGTGTGTAATGCAGGTTTACTCGGGCTGCAATAGGAAGGACATACTGCAGAAATGCATGGGGTTCATACAGGGACGTAGACATGCACGGGGTCTATACAGGGAAGCAGAAATGCACGGGGTTCATACAGGGATGTAGAACTCCACAGGGTCTATACAGGGAAGCAGAAATGCACGGGATTCATACAGGGAAGCAGAAATGCATGGTGTTCATACAGGGAAGCAGAGATGCACGGGGTTCATACAGGAAAGCAGAAAAACACGGGTTCATACAGGGAAGCAGAAATGCACTGGGTTCATACAGGGAAGCAGAGATGCATGGGGTTCATACAGGGAAGCAGAGATGCACAGGGTTTTTACAGAGGCCTTTATGTCAGCGTTCATTGCACAGCAGCTTTGAGAGAAAATCATGTCTGGAGGGACGTACAGGAGAAATAACACTGTAGCATGTACAGCTTCATCCAGGGGAAATTGAGGAGGAGGGGAAAACGAATTTTGGCTGCGGCCACCAATTGAAATATACACTTCCTGAATTCTGCAAGTGGCGTTTTAGATTAAATCATTAACCTGTCTAGGAACAAGGGCGCCCTCAGAGTTTCCTTTCACCGGGCGGTGAACGGAACGGGATCACTGGAGACCCATATGACCTGTAATCGCCGCAAATCTCCGGTCTGAATTGACCAACATGGGGGGGTCCGTTTCAGGAGCCCCCAGGCATTGGCATGGGATGAACGATTTCAGCAGGCATTCCGTTCCGTTCACCGCCCAGTTACCTGTGAACAGAAACGCTGAAGGCGTACAGGTACGCCCTTGGTCCTAGGCAGGTTCATTATTTAATCTAAAACTCCACTTGCAAGTGTAGATTTCAATTGGTGCCCGCCACCAAAATCCGTTTTCCCCTCCTCAATTTTGCCTGGATGAAGCTGTACATGCTACAGTGTTATTTCTCCTGTACGTCCCTCCTGACATGATTTTCTCTCAAAGCTGCTGTGCAATGAACGCTGCATGAACCCTGTGCATCTCTGCTTCCCTGTATGAACCCCATGCATTTCTGCTTCCCTGTATGAACCCCGTGCATTTCTGCTTCCCTGTATGAACCCCGTTCATCTCTGCTTCCCTGTATGAACCCCGTTCATCTCTGCTTCCCTGTATGAATCCCGTGCATCTCTGCTTCCCTGTATGAACACCATGCATTTCTGCTTCCCTGTATGAACCCCATGCATTTCTGCTTCCCTATATGAACTCCATGCATTTCTGCTTCCCTGTATGAACCCCGTTCATCTCTGCTTCCCTGTATGAACCCCGTTCATCTCTGCTTCCCTGTATGAACCCCGTGCATCTCTGCTTCCCTGTATGGACCCCATGCATTTCTGCTTCCCTGTATGAACCCCGTGCATTTCTGCTTCCCTATATGAACTCCATGCATTTCTGCTTCCCTGTATGAACCCTGTGCATTTACTGTATGCTTCCCTGTATTAACCCCATGCATTTCTGCTTCCCTGTATGAACCCCGTGTATCTCTGCTTCCCTGTATGAACCCCGTGCATTTCTGCTTCCCTATATGAACTCCATGCATTTCTGCTTCCCTGTATGAACCCTGTGCATTTACTGTATGCTTCCCTGTATTAACCCCATGCATTTCTGCTTCCCTGTATGAACCCCGTGTATCTCTGCTTCCCTGTATGAACCCCGTGCATTTCTGCTTTCCTGTATGAACCCTGTGCCTCTCTGCTTCCCTGTATGAACCCCATGCATTTCTCCTTCCCTGTATGAACCCCGTGCATTTCTGCTTCCCTGTATGAACCCCGTGCATTTCTGCTTCCCGGTATGAACCCCGTGCATTTCTGCTTCCCTGTATGAACCCTGTGCATTTCTACGTCCGTGTATGGACCACGTGCATTTACTGAATGCTTCCCTGTATGAACCATGTGCATTTCTGCTTCCCTGTATGAACCCCGTGCATTTCTGCTTCCCTGTATGAACCCCATGCATTTCTGCTTCCCTGTATGAACCCTGTGCATTTACTGTATGCTTCCCCGTATTAACCCCGTGCATTTTTGCTTCCCTGTATAGACCCCGTGCATTTCTGCGTCCCTGTATGAACCCTGTGCATTTACTGTATGCTTCCCTGTATGAACCCTGTGCATTTCTGCTTCCCTGTATGAACCCCGTGCATCTTTGCTTCCATGTATGAACCCCTTGCATCTCTGCTTCCCTGTATGAACCCCGTGCATTTCTGCTTCCCTGTATGAAACCCGTGCATCTCTGCTTCCCTGTATGAACCCCGTGCATTTCTGCTTCCCTGTATGAACCCCATGCATTTCTGCTTCCCTGTATGAACCCCGTTCATTTCTGCTTCCCTGTATGAACCCCGTGCATTTCTGCTTCCCGGTATGAACCCCATGCATTTCTGCTTCCCTGTATGAACCATGTGCATTTCTGCTTCCCTGTATGAACCCCGTGCATTTCTGCTTCCCGGTATAAACCCCGTGCATTTCTGCTTCCCTGTATGAACCCTGTGCATTTCTACGTCCCTGTATGGACCCCGTGCATTTACTGTATGCTTCCCTGTATGAACCATGTGCATTTCTGTTTCCCTGTATGAACCCCGTGCATTTCTGCTTCCCTGTATGAACCCCATGCATTTCTGCTTCCCTGTATGAACCCTGTGCATTTACTGTATGCTTCCCTGTATTAACCCCATGCATTTCTGCTTCCCTGTATAGACCCCGTGCATTTCTGCATCCCTGTATGAACCCTGTGCATTTACTGTATGCTTCCCTGTATGAACCCTGTGCATTTCTGCTTCCCTGTATGAACCCCGTGCATCTCTGCTTCCCTGTATGAACATCTTGCATCTCTGCTTCCCTGTATGAACCCCGTGCATTTCTGCTTCCCTGTATGAACCCCGTGCATTTCTGCTTCCCTGTATGAAACCCGTGCATCTCTGCTTCCCTGTATGAACCCCTTGCATCTCTGCTTCCCTGTATGAACCCCGTGCATTTCTGCTTCCCTGTATGAACCCCGTGCATTTCTGCTTCCCTGTATGAACCCCATGCATTTCTGCTTCCCTGTATGAACCCCGTGCATTTCTGCTTCCCTGTATGAACCCCGTGCATTTCTGCTTCCCTGTATGAACCCCGTGCATTTCTGCTTCCCGGTATGAACCCCGTGCATTTCTGCTTCCCGGTATGAACCCGTGCATCTCTGCTTCCCTGTATGAACCCTGTGCATTTCTACGTCCCTGTATGAACCCCATGCATTTCTGCTTCCCTGTATGAACCCCGTGCATCTCTGCTTCCCTGTATGAACCCCGTGCATTTCTGCTTCCCTGTATGAACCCCGTGCATTTCTGCTTCCCTGTATGAACCCCGTGCATTTCTGCTTCCCGGTATGAACCCCGTGCATTTACTGTATGCTTCCCTGTATGAACCCTGTGCATCTCTGCTTCCCTGTATGAACATCTTGCATCTCTGCTTCCCTGTATGAACCCCTTGCATCTCTGCTTCCCTGTATGAACCCTGTGCATTTCTACGTCCCTGTATGAACCCCATGCATTTCTGCTTCCCTGTATGAACCCCGTGCTTTTCTGCTTCCCTGTATGAACCCTATGCATTTACTGTATGCTTCCCTGTATGAACCCCGTGCATTTCTGCTTCCCCGTATGAACCCTGTGCATTTCTGCTTCCCTGTATGAACCCTGTGTATTTCTGCTTCCCCGTATAGACCCAGTGCATTTCTGCTTCCCGGTATGAACCCCGTGCATTTCTGCTTCCCTGTATGAACCCTGTGCATTTCTATGTCCCTGTATGGACCCCGTGCATTTACTGTATGCTTCCCTGTATGAACCATGTGCATTTCTGCTTCCCTGTATGAACCCCGTGCATTTCTGCTTCCCTGTATGAACCCCATGCATTTCTGCTTCCCTGTATGAACCCTGTGCATTTACTGTATGCTTCCCTGTATTAACCCCGTGCATTTCTGCTTCCCTGTATAGACCCCGTGCATTTCTGCGTCCCTGTATGAACCCAGTGCATTTACTGTATGCTTCCCTGTATGAACCCTGTGCATTTCTGCTTCCCTGTATGAACCCCGTGCATCTCTGCTTCCCTGTATGAACATCTTGCATCTCTGCTTCCCTGTATGAACCCCTTGCATCTTTGCTTCCATGTATGAACCCCTTGCATCTCTGCTTCCCTGTATGAACCCCGTGCATTTCTGCTTCCCTGTATGAAACCCATGCATCTCTGCTTCCCTGTATGAACCCCATGCATTTCTGCTTCCCTGTATGAACCCCGTGCATTTCTGCTTCCCTGTATGAACCCCGTGCATTTCTGCTTCCCGGTATGAACCCCATGCATTTCTGCTTCCCTGTATGAACCATGTGCATTTCTGCTTCCCTGTATGAACCCCGTGCATTTCTGCTTCCCGGTATAAACCCCGTGCATTTCTGCTTCCCTGTATGAACCCTGTGCATTTCTACGTCCCTGTATGGACCCCGTGCATTTACTGTATGCTTCCCTGTATGAACCATGTGCATTTCTGTTTCCCTGTATGAACCCCGTGCATTTCTGCTTCCCTGTATGAACCCCATGCATTTCTGCTTCCCTGTATGAACCCTGTGCATTTACTGTATGCTTCCCTGTATTAACCCCATGCATTTCTGCTTCCCTGTATAGACCCCGTGCATTTCTGCATCCCTGTATGAACCCTGTGCATTTACTGTATGCTTCCCTGTATGAACCCTGTGCATTTCTGCTTCCCTGTATGAACCCCGTGCATCTCTGCTTCCCTGTATGAACATCTTGCATCTCTGCTTCCCTGTATGAACCCCGTGCATTTCTGCTTCCCTGTATGAACCCCGTGCATTTCTGCTTCCCTGTATGAAACCCGTGCATCTCTGCTTCCCTGTATGAACCCCTTGCATCTCTGCTTCCCTGTATGAACCCTGTGCATTTCTGCTTCCCTGTATGAACCCCATGCATTTCTGCTTCCCTGTATGAACCCCGTGCATTTCTGCTTCCCTGTATGAACCCCATGCATTTCTGCTTCCCTGTATGAACCCTGTGCATTTACTGTATGCTTCCCTGTATTAACCCCATGCATTTCTGCTTCCCTGTATAGACCCCGTGCATTTCTGCATCCCTGTATGAACCCTGTGCATTTACTGTATGCTTCCCTGTATAGACCCCGTGCATCTCTGCTTCCCTGTATGAACATCTTGCATCTCTGCTTCCCTGTATGAACCCCGTGCATTTCTGCTTCCCTGTATGAACCCCGTGCATTTCTGCTTCCCTGTATGAAACCCGTGCATCTCTGCTTCCCTGTATGAACCCCTTGCATCTCTGCTTCCCTGTATGAACCCTGTGCATTTCTGCTTCCCTGTATGAACCCCATGCATTTCTGCTTCCCTGTATGAACCCCGTGCATTTCTGCTTCCCTGTATGAACCCCGTGCATTTCTGCTTCCCTGTATGAACCCCATGCATTTCTGCTTCCCTGTATGAACCCCGTGCATTTCTGCTTCCCTGTATGAACCCCGTGCATTTCTGCTTCCCTGTATGAACCCCGTGCATTTCTGCTTCCCGGTATGAACCCCGTGCATTTCTGCTTCCCGGTATGAACCCGTGCATCTCTGCTTCCCTGTATGAACCCTGTGCATTTCTACGTCCCTGTATGAACCCCATGCATTTCTGCTTCCCTGTATGAACCCCGTGCATTTACTGTATGCTTCCCTGTATGAACCCTGTGCATTTCTGCTTCCCTGTATGAACCCCGTGCATCTCTGCTTCCCTGTATGAACATCTTGCATCTCTGCTTCCCTGTATGAACCCCGTGCATTTCTGCTTCCCTGTATGAACCCCGTGCATTTCTGCTTCCCTGTATGAAACCCGTGCATCTCTGCTTCCCTGTATGAACCCCTTGCATCTCTGCTTCCCTGTATGAACCCTGTGCATTTCTGCTTCCCTGTATGAACCCCATGCATTTCTGCTTCCCTGTATGAACCCCGTGCATTTCTGCTTCCCTGTATGAACCCCGTGCATTTCTGCTTCCCTGTATGAACCCCATGCATTTCTGCTTCCCTGTATGAACCCCGTGCATTTCTGCTTCCCTGTATGAACCCCGTGCATTTCTGCTTCCCTGTATGAACCCCGTGCATTTCTGCTTCCCGGTATGAACCCCGTGCATTTCTGCTTCCCGGTATGAACCCGTGCATCTCTGCTTCCCTGTATGAACCCTGTGCATTTCTACGTCCCTGTATGAACCCCATGCATTTCTGCTTCCCTGTATGAACCCCGTGCATCTCTGCTTCCCTGTATGAACCCCGTGCATTTCTGCTTCCCTGTATGAACCCCGTGCATTTCTGCTTCCCTGTATGAACCCCGTGCATTTCTGCTTCCCGGTATGAACCCCGTGCATTTACTGTATGCTTCCCTGTATGAACCCTGTGCATCTCTGCTTCCCTGTATGAACATCTTGCATCTCTGCTTCCCTGTATGAACCCCTTGCATCTCTGCTTCCCTGTATGAACCCTGTGCATTTCTACGTCCCTGTATGAACCCCATGCATTTCTGCTTCCCTGTATGAACCCCGTGCTTTTCTGCTTCCCTGTATGAACCCTATGCATTTACTGTATGCTTCCCTGTATGAACCCCGTGCATTTCTGCTTCCCCGTATGAACCCTGTGCATTTCTGCTTCCCTGTATGAACCCTGTGTATTTCTGCTTCCCCGTATAGACCCAGTGCATTTCTGCTTCCCGGTATGAACCCCGTGCATTTCTGCTTCCCTGTATGAACCCTGTGCATTTCTATGTCCCTGTATGGACCCCGTGCATTTACTGTATGCTTCCCTGTATGAACCATGTGCATTTCTGCTTCCCTGTATGAACCCCGTGCATTTCTGCTTCCCTGTATGAACCCCATGCATTTCTGCTTCCCTGTATGAACCCTGTGCATTTACTGTATGCTTCCCTGTATTAACCCCGTGCATTTCTGCTTCCCTGTATAGACCCCGTGCATTTCTGCGTCCCTGTATGAACCCAGTGCATTTACTGTATGCTTCCCTGTATGAACCCTGTGCATTTCTGCTTCCCTGTATGAACCCCGTGCATCTCTGCTTCCCTGTATGAACATCTTGCATCTCTGCTTCCCTGTATGAACCCCTTGCATCTTTGCTTCCATGTATGAACCCCTTGCATCTCTGCTTCCCTGTATGAACCCCGTGCATTTCTGCTTCCCTGTATGAACCCCGTGCATTTCTGCTTCCCTGTATGAAACCCGTGCATCTCTGCTTCCCTGTATGAACCCCTTGCATCTCTGCTTCCCTGTATGAACCCTGTGCATTTCTACGTCCCTGTATGAACCCCATGCATTTCTGCTTCCCTGTATGAACCCCGTGCATTTCTGCTTCCCTGTATGAAACCCATGCATCTCTGCTTCCCTGTATGAACCCCTTGCATCTCTGCATGAACCCTGTGCATTTCTACGTCCCTGTATGAACCCCATGCATTTCTGCTTCCCTGTATGAACCCCGTGCATTTCTGCTTTCCTGTATGAACCCTGTGCATGTCTACGTCCCTGTATGGACCCTGTGCATTTCTGCTTCCCTGTATGAACCCTATGCATTTACTGTATGCTTCCCTGTATGAACCCCGTGCATTTCTGCTTCCCCGTATGAACCCTGTGCATTTCTGCTTCCCTGTATGAACCCTGTGTATTTCTGCTTCCCCGTATAGACCCAGTGCATTTCTGCTTCCCCGTATAAACCCCATGCATTTCTGGTTCCCTGTATGAACCCCGTGCATTTCTGCTTCCCTGTATGAACCCCGTGCATTTCTGCTTCCCTGTAAGAACCCCGTGCATTTCTGCTTCCCTGTATAGACCCCGTGCATTTCTGCGTCCCTGTATGAACCCTGTGCATTTCTGCTTCCCTGTATAGACCCCGTGCATTTCTATGTCCCTGTATGAACCCTGTGCATTTCTGCTTCCCTGTATAGACCCTGTTCATTTCTACGTCCCTGTATGGACCCAGTGCATTTATGCTTCCCTGTATGAACCCCATGCATTTCTACGTCCCTGTATGAACGCTGACATAGAAATGCACAGGGTTCATACAGTAATCTTCATGTCCTGTACAAACCCCATGCATTTCTATGTCCTCTTTATGGGGCTAATGAATACCCCATGAAAAAGCAGAAACCAGCCCGTGCAGTTCATCCTCCCCTTGCAGCCCCAGGAAACCTGTGGGACTACAACTCCCAGTATGTCATTCAGGAGTCCCCCCCCCTTTTCACACATAGAAATCATCCGAGATTTATTCCCCAGGCCCTGCGTCCTCCGGGAGGGGGGGGGGGGTGAGGGTGTGTGGCTTCTTTCTCCAATGCAGACCTGCATCCTCTGGGAGGGGGTGGGGGGGGGCATGGCTTCCTTCTCCCATGCAGACTTGCGTCCTCCGAGAGGGGGAGATGAGGGGGGCGTGGCTTTTCTCCTGTGCAGACCTGCGTCCTACGGGAGGGGAGATGAGGGGGGGCGTGTACCTTCCCTTCTCCCTCTGCTCTGCCTTCGCTCCCCCCCAGCTCTAGCTTCAGAAACCCTCGAAGAGCTGAGGGGAGGAGCGGACGCAAGTCTGCATGGGGTGCAAATTTCCACCTCACAGCGGCTCCAGCGTTCGGAACAGTTTGTTACAAACGCTGAGCAGCAGAGTACCCCTTTAAGCTAGTTCTGTGCATTACATTATGTGTTATCAGCACTGGCCTGGCCAACACCAGCTTTTCCATCTTTTGTATAAACAGCTAAAAAAAACACAATATCAGCATGAGGGACAACAAGTCGTCAAACATAACTGGCAAGACTGTTAAAAATTGTTAGAAGGATGTGAAATATCTTAAGGAGAGGTGGCTAAGAGGTGTAGCAGGCAGCGAGGCCTAAATCCGGTAGGACATTTCGGCATCAACCTTGGTCTTAAAGGGAATGTGTCACCAAAAAGATTTTTTTTTTTTTAGAGGTTAAATAATGTTTTTACATTTTTTAAATATTTTTTCTTGTCACAAAATATGAAAATTTTTATAATAACTTGTCATGTTTCCCACTGTTGACCAGCAGAGGGAGCTAACACGAGAAATCTGGGGAAGGCAAGCAGCTTGTGAATAGACTGCTGAAAACCTGGTCTTGCTCGTCTACCTTCCTCTTTTGTCTGAGTGCATAAGGGTGGGGGTGGGGGGGGGGTGGCTTTTTAGTTTTTTCAGTTCCACTGTGTGCACCATTTTGTTGGTGTCCAAGGAGTGGCAAAGAACAGACTACTGGATGTCACCTCCAGAGCTGGGTCATTGCAGACTAAGGATATGTTCACACATACGGAATGTCCGCACGGAGAATCTCTGTGCGGACATCCGACAAACTGCACAAGAATATGCCGTCTCATATACGGTTATGCATTTCGTGTGGAGTCCGCAGAAAGAAAGAACACGTTCATTCTTTCTGCAGACACGTAAAAATGTATTTCCGTGCCAGAAACATCTGCCACGGAAATTCAGACGTGAACATAGCCTAAGACATTATGTAAAAGCAGAACAGTGAGTAGAGCTCTTGAAGTGACTAGAGGATAAGCCATTATATAACAGCGGAATAGTGAGTACAGCTTTGAAGGTGACAAGAGGATAAAACGTTATTTAACATTGGAATACTGACTGCAACTTTGGAGGTGACTGGAGGATAAGATGCTATAGAACAGCAGAATAGTGAGTATAGCTGTGGAAGTCACTGGAGGATAAGACGTGATGTAACATTAGAATACTGACTGCAGGTTTGGAGGTGACTGGAGGATAAGACATTATAGAACAGATCATCTGCCATTCAGAAGCCTGGAAAAGCGGTGTGTGACAGTAAGACCCTGTAATTATTTATTTAATTATCATTAAAGCCTGAATGTCACACAAAGCTTTTTCAGGCTTCTGAATAGCTAGAAATGTGTCAGTGCTAAGCAGGTCATGTAACATTCAGAAGCCTGGGAAAGCTGTGTGTTACAGTGAGACCCTGTAATCATTACGAGCAATGATTAATTAGATAGGGTCTGAATGTCACACACAGCTTTCCCAAGCTTCTGAACTGCCATGATCGGAATAGCACTGACACATTCCTTGCCATTCATAAGCCATTGGAAAGTTGTGTCTGACAGTCAGGCGCTGTAATTGTTCATGGCTCTGTAATGATTACAGGGTCTTACTGTCACACCCAGCTTTTTCCGGCACCTGAATGGCTAGAAATTTGACAGTGCTAAGCAGATCATGTGCCATTCAGAAACCTGGGAAAGCTGTGTGACAGTCAGACCCTGTAATCATTACATGGCCATAAGTCATTAAAGGAAATCTGTCAGTTGTATCACCCGCACTAAACCTGTCACACGGGCTTGTAGTGCGGGTGATGCTGATTAAAACGGTACTCACATTGTCCAGATTCGCCCGGCCATTCCGCCGCAAATCGAGTTTTCTTCTATTTATGCTAATGAGGGCCTTGGGGCACGGGCGGGGCTCCGATCCGAGCTTGGAGCATGCTGACATCATCTTTGCCGGGCGGCTGCTCCACCCGGCTCATCAATATTCATAACCACCCCTCCCTGCTCCTTCGCCCAAATTAGTGTATCGCGCATGCGCCTCTTACTGTGTACTCCCGTTTCCCTTGGCTTCACTGCCGCAGCCATCTTTAGTAAGAAGCCAAGGGGAACGCTGCTTCCGGGAGTACACAGTAAGAGGCGCGTGCGCCGTACACTAACACGGGCAAAGGAGCAGGGAGGGTATTTATGAATATTGATGAGCCGGGTGGAGCAGCAGCCTGGGGAAGATGATGTCAGCGTGCCCCAAGCTCAGATTGGAGCTCCGCCCGTGCCCCAAGGCCCTCATTAGCATAAATAGAAAAACGCAATTTGTGGTGGAACAGCCGGGCGAATCTGGACAATGTGAGTACCGTTTTAATCAGCATCGCCCGCGCTACAAGTGTGACAGGTTTCGTGCAGGTGCTACTACTGACAGATTTCCTTTAAACTGAGTCTTAATGTCAAACAAAGCCTGGGAAAAGCTGTGTGTGACACAACTTGTGATTCACTTCTCCACCCCAGCAGGGCCACATAAACACTGTACCGACCTCCCGGCTGTCAGCTCACCCCCTATCACCTATCAGGCAGCCCTCACCACCAAGGAGGATCCTTTACCTGCAAGAGATGGATATGTACAACCTAAACACAGCAGAGCTGAGTGTGTATGCTGGTACAGATTCTTCCATCACTGTCAGCTCACCCACTATCACCAGACTATAGGCAGCCCTCACCACCAAGGAGGATCCTTTACCTGCAAGAGCTGGATATGTACAACCTAAACACAGCAGAGCTGAGTGTGTATGCTGGTACAGATTCTTCCATCACTGTCAGCTCACCCCCTACCACCAGACTATAGGCAGCCCTCACCACCAAGGAGGATCCTTTACCTGCAAGAGCTGGATATGTACAACCTAAACACAGCAGAGCTGAGTGTGTATGCTGGTACAGATTCTTCCATCACTGTCAGCTCACCCCCTATCACCAGACTATAGGCAGCCCTCACCACCAAGGAGGATCCTTTACCTGCAAGAGCTGGATATGTACAACCTAAACACAGCAGAGCTGAGTGCGTATGCTGGTACAGATTCTTCCATCACTGTCAGCTCACCCCCTATCACCAGACTATAGGCAGCCCTCACCACCAGGGAGGAGCCTTTACCTGCAAGAGCTGGATATGTACAACCTAAATACAGCAGAGCTGAGTGTGTATGCTGGTACAGATTCTTCCATCACTGTCAGCTCACCCCCTATCACCAGACTATAGGCAGCCCTCACCACCAGGGAGGAGCCTTTACCTGCAACAGATGGATATGTACAACCTAAACACAGCAGAGCTGAGTGTGTATGCTGGTACAGATTCTTCCATCACTGTCAGCTCACCCCCTATCACCAGACTATAGGCAGCCCTCAACACCAGGGAGGATCCTTTACCTGCAATAGATGGATATGTACAACCTAAACACAGCAGAGCTGAGTGTGTATCCTGGTACAGATTCTTCCATCACTGTCAGCTCACCCCCTATCACCAGACTATAGGCAGCCCTCAACACCAGGGAGGATCCTTTACCTGCAATAGATGGATATGTACAACCTAAACACAGCAGAGCTGAGTGTGTATGCTGGTACAGATTCTTCCATCACTGTCCGCTCACCCACTATCACCAGACTATAGGCAGCCCTCACCACCAGGGAGGAGCCTTTACCTGCAAGAGCTGGATATGTACAACCTAAATACAGCAGAGCTGAGTGTGTATGCTGGTACAGATTCTTCCATCACTGTCAGCTCACCCCCTATCACCAGACTATAGGCAGCCCTCACCACCAGGGAGGAGCCTTTACCTGCAAGAGCTGGATACGTACAACCTAAACACAGCAGAGCTGAGTGTGTATGCTAGTACAGATTCTTCCATCACTGTCAGCTCACCCCCTATCACCAGACTATAGGCAGCCCTCACCACCAGGGAGGAGCCTTTACCTGCAAGAGCTGGATACGTACAACCTAAACACAGCAGAGCTGAGTGTGTATGCTGGTACAGATTCTTCCATCACTGTCAGCTCACCCCCTATCACCAGACTATAGGCAGCCCTCAACACCAGGGAGGATCCTTTACCTGCAATAGATGGATATGTACAACCTAAACACAGCAGAGCTGAGTGTGTATCCTGGTACAGATTCTTCCATCACTGTCAGCTCACCCCCTATCACCAGACTATAGGCAGCCCTCAACACCAGGGAGGATCCTTTACCTGCAAGAGCTGGATATGTACAACCTAAATACAGCAGAGCTGAGTGTGTATGCTGGTACAGATTCTTCCATCACTGTCCGCTCACCCCCTATCACCAGACTATAGGCAGCCCTCAACACCAGGGAGGATCCTTTACCTGCAATAGATGGATATGTACAACCTAAACACAGCAGAGCTGAGTGTGTATGCTGGTACAGATTCTTCCATCACTGTCCGCTCACCCACTATCACCAGACTATAGGCAGCCCTCAACACCAGGGAGGATCCTTTACCTGCAATAGATGGATATGTACAACCTAAACACAGCAGAGCTGAGTGTGTATGCTGGTACAGATTCTTCCATCACTGTCAGCTCACCCCCTATCACCAGACTATAGGCAGCCCTCACCACCAGGGAGGAGCCTTTACCTGCAACAGATGGATATGTACAACCTAAACACAGCAGAGCTGAGTGTGTATGCTGGTACAGATTCTTCCATCACTGTCAGCTCACCCCCTATCACCAGACTATAGGCAGCCCTCAACACCAGGGAGGATCCTTTACCTGCAATAGATGGATATGTACAACCTAAACACAGCAGAGCTGAGTGTGTATCCTGGTACAGATTCTTCCATCACTGTCAGCTCACCCCCTATCACCAGACTATAGGCAGCCCTCAACACCAGGGAGGATCCTTTACCTGCAATAGATGGATATGTACAACCTAAACACAGCAGAGCTGAGTGTGTATGCTGGTACAGATTCTTCCATCACTGTCCGCTCACCCACTATCACCAGACTATAGGCAGCCCTCACCACCAGGGAGGAGCCTTTACCTGCAAGAGCTGGATATGTACAACCTAAATACAGCAGAGCTGAGTGTGTATGCTGGTACAGATTCTTCCATCACTGTCAGCTCACCCCCTATCACCAGACTATAGGCAGCCCTCACCACCAGGGAGGAGCCTTTACCTGCAAGAGCTGGATACGTACAACCTAAACACAGCAGAGCTGAGTGTGTATGCTAGTACAGATTCTTCCATCACTGTCAGCTCACCCCCTATCACCAGACTATAGGCAGCCCTCACCACCAGGGAGGAGCCTTTACCTGCAAGAGCTGGATACGTACAACCTAAACACAGCAGAGCTGAGTGTGTATGCTGGTACAGATTCTTCCATCACTGTCAGCTCACCCCCTATCACCAGACTATAGGCAGCCCTCAACACCAGGGAGGATCCTTTACCTGCAATAGATGGATATGTACAACCTAAACACAGCAGAGCTGAGTGTGTATCCTGGTACAGATTCTTCCATCACTGTCAGCTCACCCCCTATCACCAGACTATAGGCAGCCCTCAACACCAGGGAGGATCCTTTACCTGCAAGAGCTGGATATGTACAACCTAAATACAGCAGAGCTGAGTGTGTATGCTGGTACAGATTCTTCCATCACTGTCCGCTCACCCCCTATCACCAGACTATAGGCAGCCCTCAACACCAGGGAGGATCCTTTACCTGCAATAGATGGATATGTACAACCTAAACACAGCAGAGCTGAGTGTGTATGCTGGTACAGATTCTTCCATCACTGTCCGCTCACCCACTATCACCAGACTATAGGCAGCCCTCACCACCAGGGAGGAGCCTTTACCTGCAAGAGCTGGATACGTACAACCTAAACACAGCAGAGCTGAGTGTGTATGCTGGTACAGATTCTTCCATCACTGTCAGCTCACCCCCTATCACCAGACTATAGGCAGCCCTCACCACCAGGGAGGATCCTTTACCTGCAAGAGATGGATATGTACAACCTAAACACAGCAGAGCTGAGTGTGTATGCTGGTACAGATTCTTCCATCACTGTCAGCTCACCCCCTACCACCAGACTATAGGCAGCCCTCAACACCAGGGAGGATCCTTTACCTGCAAGAGATGGATATGTACAACCTAAACACAGCAGAGCTGAGTGTGTATGCTGGTACAGATTCTTCCATCACTGTCAGCTCACCCCCTACCACCAGACTATAGGCAGCCCTCACCACCAGGGAGGATCCTTTACCTGCAAGAGATGGATATGTACAACCTAAACACAGCAGAGCTGAGTGTGTATGCTGGTACAGATTCTTCCATCACTGTCAGCAAACACCTAGTCCAGTCTCCCCTCTCTCTTGGTCGTTACAGCCTGCATCTGTTTCAAGTCCCTCCCTCTCTCGGTCCTATAACACTGCCTGGGGCTGTTTCGAGTCTCCCCACCCTGCTCTCCCGGCCTCTCTCAGACAAGTTCCATGGGCAGCAGCAGTCAGTGAGGTGAGTCCTGAGCCTTCCTCATGTCTGGAAGTGTCGCTCTGATCATAGTGGTGGTTCCTGGACCTCAGTAAAATGGCCACCAGCTCCCCCTAGCTTTTCTTTCCCCTGTACTCTGCAAATCCTCCATACAGAGCCTGCAGGGGGACTAAAGGAAAACTACCAGACGCTCTCCTGTGCGCATGATCAAGCGCATACTCCAGAATGACATAATGTAAGTAAACGCTCTGCGTCTGTACTTCTCTATGTACTTGCATTGCCGTAGAGCAAGTGTGCTGGTGTCGTAAAGTGACGTCAGCACACTTGCTCTGGTAATGGCAGCCCCCATAATACACTTTTCTTTATAAATATTAAATAAACTTAACCCCCTTAAGGATTAGTGTTTTTCAGTTTTTTGCATTTTCGTTTTTTCTTCCTTACTTTTTAAAAATCATAACCCTTTAAATTTTCCACCTAAAAATTGATATTATGGCTTATTTTTTGCGCCACCTATTCTACTTTGCAGTGACATCAGTCATTTTACCGAAAAATCCACAGCGAAACGGAAGAAAAAATCATTGTGCGACAAAATTAAAGGAAAAACGCCATTTTGTAATTTTGGGGGCTTCCGTTTCTACGCAGTACATATTTCGGTAAAAATGACACCTTATCATTATTCTGTAGGTCCATACGGTTAAAATGATACCCTACTCATATAGGTTTTATTTTGTCGTACTTCTGGAAAAAATCATAACTACATGCAGGAAAATGTAATCGTTTAAAAATGTCCTCTTCTGACCCCTATAACTTTTTTAAATTTTTCGGCATATGGGGATCTATGAGGGCTAATTTTTTGCGCTGTGATCTGAAGTTTTTATGGGTACCATTTGTGTTTTGATCAGACTTTTTAATCTCTTTTTATTCATTTTTTAATGTTTTAAAAAGTGACCAAAAATATGCTATTTTGAACTTTGGATTTTTTTTTACGTGTACGCCATTGACCGTGCGGTTTAATTAACGATATATTTTCATAGTTTGGACATTTACGCACGCGGCGATACCACATATGTTTTATAGTTATTTTTATTTACATCGTTTTTTTTTTGTTTTTTTTTATGGGAAAAGGGGGGCGATTCTGACTTTAATTAGGGAAAGGGTTAAATCACATTTATTAACACTTTTTTAACTTTTTTTTTTTTGCAATGTTATAGCCCCCAGTGATTTCCTACACTGATCACTGCCATGCATTAACATGGCACTGATCAGTGTTATCGCCACTCGACTGCTCCTGCCTGGATCTCAGGCACGGATTGGACACGCAGCAGGCAGGTGTCCTGCAAGCTGTTCGGGATGCCACGTTTTCACCACAGCGGTCCCGAACAGCCCGACTGAGCTGCCGGGATGCTTTCAGTTTCACTTCAGACATGGCAGTCAACTTTGATCGCCGCGTCTGAAGGGTTAATACCGGGCATCACCGCGATCGGTGATGTCCGGTATTAACCGCAGGTCCTGGGCGTTGATGGCCACCGGGACCGACTCGGTTGCTAGAGTCGGCGCAGGGCATAAATATGTGTCCGGCGTCGTTAAGGAGTTAAATTTAAAAAAAAATATATATATATATAGAATTAGTGTTGGTGATGCCATGAACTGGGACATGTATAGTATCTCACAGTGAGTCCTCACCTCACATTTTTGTAAATATTTTATTATATATTTTCATGTGACAACATTCATGTGACAATAACATAACGCCTTAAGGACCAGGGGGTTTTCCATTTTTGCACTTTAGTTTTTTCCTCCTTACCTTTAAAAAATCACAACCCTTTCAATTTTGCACCTAAAAATCCATATGATGGCTTATTTTTTGCGCCACCAATTCTACTTTGCAGTGACATTAGTCATTTTACCCAAAAATCTATGGCGAAACAGAAAAAAAAATCATTTTGAGAAAAAATTGAAAAAAAAAAAGCCATTTCTCTATCGGCTCCATTGGGGGACACAGACCATGGGTGTATGCTGCTGTCTCTAGGAGGTGTGACACTATGGTAATAAAAAAAGGCGGCTCCTCCCAGCAAGATATACCCACCTTCAGGCTCTGAGCTAATCAGTTTAAGCTTAGTGTCTGAAGGAGGTGGGCATGGTCTGGAATTCTCCAGACCAGGTCTTCTGATTTTTTATTTTCCTAGTATAGGGACGGGTTAGTTTTTTTTATTCCTTTTTCTTTCCTGTTTTCAGGTGGGGACTCAGGGACTCCGGTTCCCTGTTTCCCCATTGCGAGTAAGGGGGCACAGACATTGCGTATATGCACTGTTCACCCCCCTCGCCAACGGTCAGCGCCTGGGTTGGTACCTCATGGGTCCGGGTCCCCCTATTTCCCTGCTCGCCTCGCTCGCGCATAACAGCCAGGCGTGATGCAGGTAACTAAAGCTGACTGAAGACTTCACTGAAGACTCCAGTAGGTAAGTTCTTCTGACTGAGGTAAGTACTTTCCCCCTTTTCTCCTTAGGTACTGGACTTGCAACCTCTGGAAACCCCCTGTTTTTGGCCCACCTTTCAGGTTATGGGGCTGGCTTATACAGGGGCTGGATTTTTATTCTGGGGGAGCAGTGGCATCTTAGGGGGCATGTCATCTATGTTTTACATTGGGCACTTCACTGTATGTGTGTGTGGTGGTTACTTGCGGCTATGTCCGCAGCGCCTTATATGCGGCTCACAGCCGTGGCGCTGGTACGGGCCGGGCGCTCTCAGCACTGGCTTATTTTCACTTTCTCCGGCAGTCTCTGCCGTCGTGTAGGCTGCCCGCTCTATTTCCCCGAGCGCATATGCGGCTGACATGTGCGCTCGGGACAAGGAGCGGGCGCCATTACAGCTTCTTCTCGGCCAGTCTATAGCTCCGCCCACAGGGCTGTCGGAGCTCTTCAGAGGCGCGAAGTAGCCTCCAATCAGCGCCGTGGGCACGATTTTCGGTTAGGAGGGGCCGATTAGTTTATGCCTCTGCTTCAGGCACGCCCCTCTCTCTCTATTGGCTGGCCTGTTTCTTAATTTCTAGCTGCACGGAGTCGAGTTCTCCTCACTGCAGCTGCCAGGGGTCACAGACCAGGGTGAGAAAGTTCCTGTCTCTTTTCTCATTATGTTTGTACCCAGAGCTGTTCCTCCCTCTAAACAGAAACCTGTTACGTCAGTGACTCATTTTGTCTGTAAGCACTGTAATACCAAGATGCCTGGCTCTACTGAGCCCACTTGCCCTGCCTGCTCCACTGCTCCCCCAGACCCCCCAATACCCCCTAATGCCCTTTCGGTTCCGGTGGATTCAGCTGCTCCACCAGCCTTGGTTTCTTCCCTGACCCAGTATATGGCTGACTTGACCCAAGTCTCCCGTTCGGTGGCTGACGCCTCCCGGGAAGTGGTGTCCTCCTTGAAGGGGCCTTCCTTGCGCAGGGCCTCTGAGAGGGCCCGCTCCTCGTCTCCACATACTTCACGCTCTCCAAGCTTACTAGGGGTGCCTCGTCTGACTCTTCCATTGAGTCTTCAGATAGATGTGGGTGTTCCCCCCCCATGGGTCCCGCCCCCCCCTGTCATCTGGGCACAAACGTCGCTCCTCCAGAGGAAATTCTCGGAGTCGCCGCTCTGCCACGCCAGAGCCGCGTACCTGGTCAGGGTTGCCCCCCCCTCCAGGATTGCCTCTCACATTCTCCTGGTGAACTGGCGGACGAGGCTTCTGAGCCGGCATCTGACTCAGAGGACCGCTCGGATTCAGTTGAAACGGTGAACTCATTAGTGACAGCCATAAGAGACACCTTTCACTTAGAGGACCCAGGATCTTCGGATGTCACTCCAGGAGTATCCTTTCATCATGCTAAGCTAGTACCTCCAAGGTTCAGCTCTCACGCTGACTTTGACGGCATTCTGGAAAATGCATGGAAACATCCAGACAAGAGGTTCTCGGGAATCAAGACGATTCAAGAACGTTGTCCATTTGACAAGGACTTTGTCATTAAGGTGGTTCCCCTCCCTCAGTGGATCCACCAATCTCCCAGATCTCTAAGGCGACTACACTGCCACTAGCAGATGCCGCTGCCTTCAAGGATTCCACGGACAAGAAGGTAGAATCCTTAGGGAAGTTTGCCTCTGAAGCAGCTGGCTCTTCTCTTCTTCCCATCTTCGCCTCGACATGGGTGTCCAAGGCCCTGTCGGAGTGGTGCCAAAAGCTCCATCAGGATATCTTAGCAGGATCCCCCCCAGAAGATCTATCTGCTCTGGCTCTCCAATGCTCTAAAGCTGGGGACTTCCTGTGCGCAGCTTCCATGCAGCCAGCCCGTTGTTCTGCCTTTGTTGTGGGTCACCTAGCGGCTCTCCGCCGCTCTATGTGGCTTAAAGCTTGGAATGCGGATCTCTCACTGAGCTTTGTTTTATGGGTGGCCGTCTTTTTGGCAAGCGCCTTGATGAGATTATCTCTGAAGCGACGGGAGGTAAGATTTCCTTGTTGCCTCAAAATAAGGCTCGCCCAACTTCCCAAAGGAAGTCCTCTTCCTTTCGGTCCTTCGGACCTTTGGCTCCAGCAAAGGGTCCGGGCAGGCGCCTTCGCGGGACAAGAAGGCTCCCTCATTTCGGGCGCGCCCGTCTTGGAAGTCGGACTCCAACCGGTCTGGCCGTTTTGTGCCCAAATCAGGCAACCGCAAACCCACTTCTGCATGAAGTTTTTTTTCTCGGGTGGGAGGTCGTCTTTTACTTTTTCAAGACATCTGGACCTCACACATTCAGGACCATTGGGTCAGGGATGTGGTGTCCAACGGTTACCGAATTGAATTTGCCTCCCTTCTGAGGGATCGCTTTTTTTCGATCCCGGGCCCCCCGGTCTCCTTTTCTGGTGAAGCAATTTCGAGAGGCTCTCCAGTCTCTGTTTCTTCAAGGGGTTATCGTTCCCGTTCCTCCAGGGGAACGGTTTCGGGGTTTCTATTCCAATATTTTTGTGGTTCCCAAGAAGGACGGTTCTGTGCGACCAATCCTAGACCTCAAACGTCTCAACCGTCATCTTCTTATCCGCCACTTCCGAATGGAATCTCTCCGTTCGGTGGTGGCGTCCTGGAACAAGGGGAGTTTCTTTCATCGGTGGACATCAAAGATGCCTACCTCCATGTGCCAATATTTCCAGACCATCATCGGTACCTCCGCTTTGCGGTTCCGGAGGGGCATTTTCAATTCGTAGCCCTCCCCTTTGGTCTGGCCACGGCTCCTCGGGTCTTTACCAAGATCCTTGCGCCAGTGATGGGCCCGTTACGGTCGAGGGGAGTCTCGGTGATACCCTACCTGGACGACCTTCTCATCAAGGCTCCAACCAGAGCCCAGACTCTGGAGAATGTGGACGTCACTCTCCACACTCTGGATCGCTTCGGGTGGATGGTCAACCAGGACAAGTCAGTCCTCTGTCCTACCCAGTCTCTAACCTTCTTGGGACTTCGCTTTGAGACGGCCTCTGCCCGAATTTGCCTCCCGCCGGACAAACGTCTGGTGCTTCTGTCGGGGGTCCGCTCCCTTCGGACCCAGGTCTCAGTCCCCATCCGCACTTGTATGGAAGTCCTGGGTCGGATGGTGGCAACTATGGAGCCCGTACCCTTTGCCCAGTTTCATTACCGCCCCCCTTCAACTGGCGATTCTCTCTCGATGGGACAGGTCTCCTCTGTCCCTCGATCGTCAGATTGTTCTTCCTCGCAGGGTCCGTCAGTCTCTGCTCTGGTGGCTCCGCTCCCCCCTTCTTCTCCAAGGGCGGTCATTTCTTCGCCTTTACTGGCAGGTAGTTACAACGGATGCCAGCCTGTCGGGCTGGGGCGGTGTGTTCAGGGATTGGACGGTTCAGAGACTCTGGTCTCCCTGAGAGGCCCTTCTTCCGATAAACATATTGTAACTACGGGCAATTCCTCTTTGTCTTCTTCATTGGGAGTCCCGGCTTCAGTCCCGTCCTGTCCGCGTCCAGACAACGCCATGGCCGTGGTGTACACAAATCGACAAGGCGGCACTCGCAGTTCGGCAGCCATGGCCGAGGAG
Source organism: Hyla sarda (assembly GCF_029499605.1). Taxonomy (NCBI): domain Eukaryota; kingdom Metazoa; phylum Chordata; class Amphibia; order Anura; family Hylidae; genus Hyla; species Hyla sarda. The sequence continues at coordinate 326,025,709 of NC_079190.1, forward strand.
ACCAAGATTCTCATCTGGGCGGAAAGCAATGTTTCGGCCATTTCGGCGATTCACATTCCGGGAGTGGTCAACTGGGAAGCGGACTTCCTCAGTCGGTCCTCACCCGACCCCAGCGAGTGGTCTCTACATCTAGAGACCTTCGCACAACTCTGCGACCTCTGGGGCATTCCGGACGTGGACCTCTTCGCGTCCTGGCACAATCGGAAGATCCTTCCTTATGTGTCCAAGTCCCGGGACCCTCAGGCTCTGGCCGTGGACGCCCTAGTGTTTCCTTGGGCGGGGTTTGCCCTACCCTATCTGTTCCCTCCCCTTCTGCTCCTTCCCAGGGTTCTGAGGAAGCTCAAAACAGAGGACGTCCCCTCCATTCTGGTAGCTCCAGATTGGCCCCGAAGGTCGTGGTACGCCAACGTAGTCAGGCTCTTGGACGATGCTCCACTGCGCCTTCCGCTCCGTCTGGACTTGCTCTCTCAGGGTCCTCTTTGCCACCCCAATTTACAGTCGCTGCATTTGATGGCGTGGCGGTTGAGACCGTGGCTTTGAGGGCCTGCGGGTTCTCTTCCCAAGTCATTCACACCATACTCAGGGCTCGTAAGCCCTCCTCCACAAGAATTTACCACCGTACTTGGCGGTCTTATTTTCGTTGGTGTGAAGCTCAGGACTTATCCCCTGTAACCTTCTCGGTTCTCTTCTCTCCTTTTTTCAGTCGGGTTTGAAACTGGGGTTGTTTCTCAGTTCCCTTAACCCCTTCACGACGAGTGACGTACATGTACGGCGCCGCAAAAGTGTCACTTGGCGCACGGCGATGTACATGTACGTCGCGGGGTACCGGGAGCGCCACATCACCGGTATCGGTGATTGGGCCGGGATGACTGCTGTTATCTAACAGCAGGCATCCCGGCACATCACCGAGGGGGGTCCTGAGACCCCCCCATGACCCTGATGGGCGCAAATCGCAGGTCAATTCAGACCTGCGATCTGTGCGATTCCGGGTCAAACTGGTCACTGGTGACCCAGAAAATAAGAGGGATCGGGGGTGTCCGAGACACCCTCGATCCCCCTGAAGGGATAGGCGTTTGGTGGCAGGGGTGCCACCCCTCCTATCCCTGCTATTGGTCGGCCGAGCGACCGACCGATAGCAGACCGAGGGAGGGGGGGGGGGGGGGGGTTAAAGTTCGGTTCCCCCGCTGTTTGCTGTGTGGGCATGCTGGAACTTGTAGTTTTGCAATATTTAGAGGGGTTCAGGTTGTAGATCACTATGCAGTGGTCTCAAACTGTAGCCCTCCAGATGTTGCAAAACTAGAACTCTGAGCATGCCCAGACAGCAGTTTGCTGTCTGAGCATGCTGCGAGTTGTAGTTTTGCAACATCTGGAGGGCCACAGTTTTGAGACCACTGGACAGTGATTTACAACCTAAACCCCTCTAAATCTTGCAAAACTACAACTCCCAGCATTCAGGAACAGCATAAGGCTGTCTTGGCATGCTGGGAGTTGTACTTGCGTGCCTCCAGCCGTGGCATAACTACATCTCCCAGCATGCCCTTCCGCAATCAGTACATTCTGGGAGTTGTAGTTTTGCAACAGCTGGAGGCACACTGGTTGGAAAATACTGGGTTAGGTCATAGAACCTAACTCAAGGTTTTCTAACCAGTGTGCCTCCAGCTGTTGCAAAACTACAACTCCCAGCATGTATGGTCTATCAGTGCATGCTGGGAGTTGTAGTTTTGACCCCCCCTCCCATGTGAATGTACAGGCTACATTCACACTGGCAGCATATTACAGTGAGTTCCCCGCTTCAAGTTTGAGCTGCGGCAAATTTTACGCCGCAGCTCAAACTCCTAGCAGGAGACTCAGTGTAATCTGCCTCCAGTGTGAATGTAACCTAAAAACACTACACTAACCTAAAATAAAGGGTAAAACACTACATATACACACGTACACTGCCCCCCCTACCACCCCCCTTTCCCAATAAAAATGAAAAGCGTATTGTATGGCAGTGTTTCTAAGATGGAGCCTCCAGCTGTTGCAAAACAAATACTCCCAGCATTTCTGGACAGCAATTGACTGTCCAAGCATGCTGGGAGTTTTACAACAGCTGGAGGCACCCTGTTTGGGAATCACTGGCATAGAATACCCCTATGTCCACCCCTATGCAAGTCCCTAATTCAGGCCTCAAATGCGCATGGCGCTCTTACTTTGGAGCCCTGTTGTATTTCAAGGCAACAAAATAGGGTCGCATACGGGGTATCGCCGTACTCGGGAGAAATTGCCTAACAAATGTTGTTTTTTTTTCTCCTTTTACCCCTTATGAAAAGGAACAGTTGGGGTCTACACAGCTTGTTAGTGTAAAAAAAAAAACATTTTTACACTAACATGCTGGTGTTGCCCTATACTTATCATTTTCACAAGAGGTAAAAGGGAAAAACGCCCCCCCAAAATTTGTAAAGCAATTTCTCCCGAGTACGGAGATACACCATATGTGGGCGCAAAGTGCTCTGGGGGCGCACAACAAGGCCCAGAAGGGAGAGTGCGCCATGTACATTTGAGGTGATTTGCACAGGAGTGGCTGATTGTTACAGCGGTTCTGACAAATGCAAAAAAAAAAAACACACCCACATGTGACCCCATTTTGGAAACTACACCCCTCACGGAATGTAATAAGGGGTGCAGTGAGAATTTACACCCCACAGGTGTCTTTGGAACAGTGGTCCGTGAAAATGAAAAATGTTGCACAGCCCACTGTTCCAAAGATCTGTCAGACACCAGTGGGGGGTAAATGCTCACTGTACCCCTCATTACATTCTGTGAGGGGTGTAGTTTCCAAAATGGTATGCCATGTGGTTATTTTTTGCTGTCCTGGCACAATAGGGGCTTCCTAAATGCGACATGCCCCCCGAGCAAAATTTGCTCTCCAAAAGCCAAATATGATGCCTTCTCTTCTGAGCATTGTAGTTCGCCCGCAGTGCACTTCAGGGCCACTTATGGGGTACCTCCACACTCAGAAGAGATGGGGTTACAAATTTTGGGGGGTCTTTTCTGCTATTAACCCGTGCAAAAGTGTGACATTTTGGGGGAAACCCACATTTTAGTAAAAAAAATATTTTTTTTTTACATATGCAAAAGTCGTGAAACACCTATGGGGTATTAAGGCTCACTTTATCCCTTGTTACGTTCCTCAAGGGGTCTAGTTTCCAAAATGGTATGCCATGTGTTTTTTTTTTGCTGTCCTGACACCATAGGGGCTTCCTAAATGCAACAAGCCGCCCGAGCAAAATTTGCTCTCAAAAAGCCAAATATGACTCCTTCTCTTCTGAGCATTGTAGTTCGTCCGCAGTGCACTTCAGGTCCACTTATGGGGTACTTCCATACTCAGAAGAGAAGGGGTTACTAATTTTGGGGGGTCTTTTCTGCTATTAACCCTTTAAAAAATTTGAAATTTGGGGGAAAACCAACATTTTAGTGAAAAAAAACATTTTTTTTTTACATATGCAAAAGTAGTGCAACACCTGTGGGGTATTAAGGCTCACTTTATTCCTTGTTATGTTCCTCAATGGGTCTAGTTTCCAAAATGGTATGCCATGTGTTTTTTTTTTTTTTTTTTTGCTGTTCTGGCACCATAGGGGCTTCCTAAATGCGACATGCCCCCCAAAAACCATTTCAGAAAAACTTACTCTTCAAAATCCCCTTGTCGCTCCTTCGCTTCTGAGCCCTCTACTGCGCCCGCCGAACACTTTACATAGACATATGAGGTATGTGCTTACTAGAGAGAAATTGGGTTACACATACAAGTATACATTTTCTCCTTTCACCCCTTGTAAAAATTCAAAAATTTGGTCTACAAGAACAAGAGAGTGTAAAAAATTAAGATTTTGAATTTTCTCCTTCACTTTGCTGCTTTTCCTGTGAAACACCTAAAGGGTTAAAACACTTACTGAATGTCATTTTGAATACTTTGGGGGGGGGGGGTGCAGTTTTTATAATGGGGTCCTTTATGGGGTATTTTTAATATGAAGACCCTTCAAATCCACTTCAATCCTGAACTGGTCCCTGAAAAATAGTGAGTTAGAAAATTTTGTGAAAAATTGGAAAATTGCTGCTGAACTTTGAAGCCCTCTGGTGTCTTCCAAAAGTAAAAACTCGTCAATTTTATGATGCAATCATAAAGTAGACATATTGTATATGTGAATCCAAAAAAAAATTATTATTTGGAATATCCATTTTCCTTACAAACAGAGAGCTTCAAAGTTAGAAAAATGCTAAATTTTAAATTTTTTTCATAAAATTTGGGGATTTTTCACCAAGAAAGGATGCAAGTTACCACAAAAAAATTACCACTATGTTAAAGTAGAATATGTCACGAAAAAACTATCTCAGAATCAGAATGATAAGTAAAAGCATTCCAGAGTTATTAATGTTTAAAGTGACAGTGGTCAGATTTGCAAAAAAAGGGCTTCGTCCTAGAGGTAAAAATGGTCTGCGTCCTTAAGGGGTTAAAGGTCAGGTTTCGGCCCTTGCTATTCTTTTCCAGCGGCCCCTGGCTTCTAATTCTCATGTCCGGACCTTCCTTCAAGGAGTAGCGCATGCTGTTCCTCCTTATCAGTCACCCTCTCCCCCTTGGGACTTGAATTTGGTTCTGAGTGCCCTCCAGGGTGCACCCTTTGAGCCCCTTAGAGAGGTGTCTCTCCGCCTCCTTTTCTGGAAAGTGGCGTTTCTTGTTGCTATCACCTCCATCCGGAGGGTGTCTGAATTGGCAGCTCTCTCCTGCCGTTCTCCGTTTCTGGTGATTCACCAGGACAAGGTTGGTTTTCCGGCCAGATCCTTCCTTTTTGCCTAAGGTGGTTTCGGCCTTTCATCTCAATGAGGACATTGTCCTCCCGTCTTTTTGTCCTGTTCCTTCTCATTCTAAGGATCGCTTAGTACACAAGCTGGATGTAGTGTGATCCCTTTTTCGTCCTTACAGAAGGTCGTCGCAAGGGACAACCTGCTTCCAAGGCCACCATTTCTTGGTGGATTTGGTCTGCCATTTCGGAAGCCTATTGCTGTAAGGGGAAGATTCCTCCTTTCAGGGATGTGGCTTTTTCTTCCCGTTCTGTTGGGGCATCCTGGGCTCTCCAGAATAGAGCCTCGGCCTCGCAGATTTGCAAGGCTGCTACCGTGTCGTCTTTGCACACTTTTTTTGAGGTTCTACCGAGTTCATACTTTCGCATCGGCTGATGCCAGTCTGGGTCGTAAAGTGTTGCAGGCGGCAGTGGATCGGCCGTCTGCCTGATTGCTTATCTGCCCACCCAAGGGACGGCTTTGGTACGTCCCAAGGTCTGTGTCCCCCAATGGAGCCGATAGAGAAAAGGAGATTTTTGTTTACTTACCTTAAAATCTCTTTCTCGGAGGATCCATTGGGGGACACAGCTCCCGCCCTTTTTGGGGTTTCCTTTGGTTCTCTGTCCGAGGGTGTGTTCAGTTATGTTTTTTTCTTCTGGTTCTCGGACAGTTTGGGGTTTTTCATGACCTGTTGGTCTCCTCCTATTGCTCTGGAACTTAAACTGATTAGCTCAGGGCCTGAAGGCGGGTATATCCTGCTGGGAGGAGCCGCCTTTTTTTATTACCATAGTGTCACACCTCCTAGAGACAGCAGCATACACCCACAGTCTGTGTCCCCCAATGGATCCTCCGAGAAAGAGAGATTTTACGGTAAGTAAACAAAAATCTCCTTTTTGTATCTTTTGGGGGCTTCTGTTTTTACCCAGTAAATTTTTCGGTAAAAATGACACATTCTCTTTATTCTGTAGGTCCATACGATTAAAATGATACCCTACTTATTTTGTGGTACATTTAAAATTGTCATCTTCTGACCCCTATAACTTTTTTTATTTTACTGTGTATGGGTCGGTATGAGGGCTCATTTTTTGCGCCGTGATCTGAAACTTTTAGCGGTACCCTTTTTGTATTGATCTGACTTGTTGATCACTTTTTATTCATTTTTTTCATGATATAAAAAGTGACCAAAAATACACAATTTTGGACTTTGGAATTTTTTTGCGTGTACGCCATTGACCGTGCGGTTTAATTAACAATATATTTTTACAATTCGGACATTTCTGCACGCGGCGATACCACATATTTTTATTTACACTTTTTTTTTTTAAATGGGAAAAGGGGGGTGATTCAAACTTTTAATAGGGGAGGTGCTAAATGATCTTTATTCATTTTTTTTTCACTTTTTTTTTTTTGCAGTGTTATAGCTCCCATAGGAAACCAGTGATCGATGATTCTGCCGCTTGACTGCTCATGCCTGGATCTCAGGCACTGAGCAGTCATTCGGCGATCGGACACCAGGAGGCAGGTAGGAGACTCTCCTTGTGTCTAACAGCTGTTCGGGATGCCGCGATTTCGCCGCGGACATCCCGAACAGCCCCCTGAACTAACCAGCATGGTTTCACTTTAAACGCAGCGTTCAACTTTGAACGCCGCGTCTAAAGGGTTAATAGCGCGCTGCACCGCGATCACTGCCGTGCGCTTTTAGCCACGGGTCCCGGCCGTTGTTAGAGGCCGGGCCCGACCCGCTATGACACGGGGCCCTAAAAAGTACTTGAAGGATTAAGATTTTTTTAATAGAAGTGATTTACAAATCTGTTTAACTTTCTGGCACCAGTTGATTTAAAAAAAAAAGTTTTCCACGGGAGTACCCCTTTAACGCAGAGCCATTCATGTTTAACCCCTTAAGGACCAAGGGCGTACAGGTACACCTTTGCTCCCTGGTACTTAAGGACCAAGGGCGTACCTGTATGCCCGTGGGAATTTCGGGCCCCGCCGGGCGGGGACCGGGCCGGGCCGGGGTGACTGCTGATATCTATCAGTAGGCACCCCGCGCAAATGCCCAGGGGGGTCTAGACGCGACCACCAATAGCAGATCGGGGGCGGAGGGGTTTACTTTCGGTTTCCCCGTTCTGCCCACCCACAATAGGCGGGGTAATGACGGGGAAACCGACAGGGACCCGTACCGAAGATGCACTTACCCATCGGCAACGGCAGCGGGCGACGATCAGCGGCGGCAGCAGGCGACGATCGGCGGAAGAAGAGAACGGCGACGCAGCTTCCTGGATCCGACGGAAGATGGTGAGTTACTTAGCAACATCTGGAGGGCTACAGTCTGAAACCACTATAGTGGTCTCTAAACTGTAACCCTCCAGATGTTGCAAAACTACAACTCCCAGCAAGCCCAGAGAGCTGTTTAGGCTTGCTGGGAGTTGCAGTTTTGCAACAGCTGGAGGTCTACAGTTTGAGACCACTGCAAAGTGATCTCTATACTGTGCACCTCCAGATCTTGTAAAACTACAACTCACAGCATGCCCACACAGCAGTTTGCTGTCTGGGCATGCTGGGAGTTGTAGTTTTGCAACATCTGGAGGTCCACAGTTTGGAGACCACTGTGCAGTGGTCTCTAAACTATAGCTCTCCAGATGTTGCAAAACTGCAACTCCCAGCATGCCTAAACAGCAAACAGCTGTCTCTGCATGCTGGGAGTTGTAGTTGTGATCCCTCCAGCTGTTGCATAACTACATCTCCCAGCATGCCTTTCGGCGATCAGTACATGCTGGGAGTTGAAGTTTTGCAACAGCTGGAGGCACACTGGTTGGAAAACCTTCAGTTAGGTTCTGTTACCTAACTCAGTATTTTCCAACCAAACTGAAGGTTTTCCAACCAGTGTGCCTCCAGCTGTTGCAAAAGTACAACTCCCAGCATGCACGGTCTGTCAGTACATGCAGGGAGTTGTAGTTTTGAAACAGCTGGAGGTTTGCCCCCCCCATGTGAACGTACAGGGTACATTCACACTGGCGGGTTTACAGTAAGTTTTCTGCTTCAAGTATGAGCTGCGGCAAATTTTTCGCCGAAGCGCAAATTCACTGTAAACCTCCGCCAGTGTGAACGTACCCTAAAAACACTACACTACTCTACACTAACACATAATAAAGGGTAAAACACTACATTTACACCCCCTTACACTGTCCCCCCAATAAAAATAAAAAACGTATTGTACGGCAGTGTTTCCAAAACAGAGCCTCCAGCTGTTGCAAAACAACAACTCACAGCATTTCCGGACAACCACTGACTGTCCAGGCATGCTGGTAGTTTAGCAACAGCTGGAGGCACCCTGTTTGGGAATCACTGGCGTAGAATACCCCTATGTCCACCCCTGTGCAATCCCTAATTTAGTCCTCAAATGCGCATGGCGCTCTCTCACTTCAGAGCCCTGTCGTATTTCAAGGAAACAGTTTAGTGCCACATATGGGGTATCTCTGTACTCAGGAGAAATTGCACTACTAATTTTGTGGGCTTTTTTCCTTTTACCCCTTATGAAAAAGAAAAGTTGGGGTCTACACCAGCCTGTTAGTGTAAAAAAAAATAATTTTTTTTACACTAACATGCTGGTGTTGTCCTTTACTTTTTATTTTCACGGGAGGTAATAGGAAAAAAAGACCACCAAAATTTGTAACGCAATTTCTCCTGAGTACGGAAATACCCCATATGTGGGCGTAAAATGCTCTGCAGACGCACAACAAGGCTCAGGAATGAGAGCGCACCATGTACATTTGAGGCCTAAATTGGTGATTTGCACAGGGGTGGCTGATTTTACAGCGGTTCTGACATAAACCCAAAAAAATAAATACCCACATGTGACCCCATTTTGGAAACGACACCCCTCACGGAACGTAACAAGGGGTATAGTAAATGCACATGGCCCCTGACTACCATTCCAAACAAATTCTCTTTCCAAAAGCTCAATGGTGCTCCTCCTCTTCTGAGCATTGTAGTTTGCCCGTAGTGCACTTCAGGTCAACTTATGGGGTACCTCCATACTCAGAAGAGATGGGGTTACAAATTTTGGGGGGTATTTTCTGCTATTAACCCTTGCAAAAATGTGAAATTTGGGGGGAAACACGCATTTTAGTGAAAAAAATATATCTTTTTTTTACATATGTAAAAGTCGTGAAACCCCTGTGGGGTATTAAGGCTCACTTTATTCCTTGTTATGTTCCTCAAGGGGTCTAGTTTCCAAAATGGTATGCCATGTGGTTATTTTTTATGCTGTTCTGGCACCATAGGGGCTTCCTAAATGCAACATGCCCCCCAAAAACCATTTCTGAAAAACGTACTCTCCAAAATCCCCTTGTCGCTCCTTCGCTTCTGAGCCCTCTACTGCGCCCGCCGAACAATTTACATAGACATATGAGGTATGTCCTTACTCGAGAGAAATTGGGCTGCAAATATAAGTATACATTTTCTCCTTTTACCCCTTGTAAAACTTCAAAAATTGGGTTTACAAGAACATGCGAGTGTAAAAAATGGAGATTGCGAATTTTCTCCTTCACTTTGCTGCTAGTCCTGTGAAACACCTAAAGGGTTAAAACACTTACTGATTGTCATTTTGAATACTTTGGGGGGGGGGGTAGTTTTTATAATGGGGTCATTTGTGGGGTATTTCTAATATGAAGACCCTTCAAATCCACTTCAAACCTGAACTGGTCCCTGAAAAAAAGCGAGGTTCAAAATTTTGTGAAAAATTGGAAAATTGCTGCTGAACTTTGAAGCCCTCTGGTGTCTTCCAAAAGTAAAAACACGTCAATTTTATGATGCAAACATAAAGTAGATATATTGGAAATGTGAATAAAAAAAATTATTTTGAATATCCATTTTCCTTACAAGCAGAAAGCTTCAAAGTTAGAAAAATGCCAAATTTTCAAATTTTTCACAAAATTTTGGGATTTTTCACCAAGACAGGATGCAAGTTACCACAAAATGTTACCACTATGTTAAAGTAGAATATGTCACGAAAAAACAATCTCGGAATCAGAATGATAACTAAAAGCATTCCAGAGTTATTAATGTTTAAAGTGACAGTGGTCAGATGTGCAAAAAACGCTCTGGTCCTAAGGTGTAAAATGGCCTGGTCCTTAAGGGGTTAAACTTTGGCAATGACAAAAGTGGAAATGTCCAGATTGGGCCAAAAGTGTCAATATTTTGTGTGACTACTATTATTTTCCAGCTCTGCTTCAAGCCTTTTGTGCATGGAATTCACCAGAACTTCCCAGGTTGTCACTGGAATCCATTCCCATTCCTCTGTGATATCACAGAGCTGGTGAATGTTAGAGAAATTGCGCTTCCCCCACATTCCGTTTGAGGATGCCTCACAGATGCTCAATAGGGTTCAGGTCTGGAGACATGCTTGGCCAGTCCATCACGGTTACCATCAGCTTCTTCAGCATGGCAGTGGTCGTCCTGGAGTTGTTTTTGGGATCGGTATCATGATGGAATACTGCCGTGGTCCAGTCTCCAAAAGAAGGGGATGATGTCATGATTCTGTATGCTACAGGACATGTTGGCACTTATGGTTGCCTCAATGAACTGAAGCTGCTCAGTGCCAGCATCACTTATAAAGCCCCAGACCATGACACTCCCAACATAACGCTTGACTGTAGGCAGGACACACTTGTCTTTGTACTCCTCACCTGGTTGCCGCCACACACACTTGACACTATCTGAACCAAATAAATTTATCCGTCTCATCCGACCACAGGATATAGTTTTTGTAATCCACATGCTTATCCACATGCTAAGTCTGCTTGTCTTTAGGCTTTCTTGTGCTTCATCTTTAGAAGAAGCTTTCTATTGAGCTGCGGACCAATTGATGCAGTGGGCGGCATATGGCTTGAGCATTGAAAAGCTGACCCCCCCCCCCCCTCACCCATTCAACCTCTGCAACAATGCAGTCAGCTATCATATATCTATTTCCCAAAGACAACCTTTTAGATATGATGCTGAGCACATGCACTCAACTTTTCTGGTCTACCATAGTGAGGCCTATTCTGAGAGAAGCCAGACCTTTATGGTCTTGCCCACCATGCTGCAGCTCAGTTTCAGCATCTTGGAAATCTTTTTATAGCCTAGGTCACCTCTATGTAGAGCAACAATTCTTTTTTTGTTTGTTATTTGCCATGAGGTGCCATGTTGAACTTCCAGTGACCAGTATTAGAGAGTTTGAGAGAGATAACACAAAATTTAGGACACCTGCTCCCCATTCACACCTGAGACCTTGTAACACTGACAAGTCACATGACACTGGGGAGGGAAAATGGCTAATTGGGCCATATTTGGACATTTCCACTTAGGGGTGTACTCACTTTTGTTGCCAAGGTTTAGACTTTAAAGGGGTACTCCGCCCCTAGACATCTTATCCCCTATCCAAGGATAGGGGATAAGATGTCTGATCGCGGGGGACCACCCCATGATCTCTCCTGCAGTCCCCCGAGTCATCAACTCTACGGAGCTAAGTTTGCTCTGTGTCTGATGACTCACGATATAGGGGCCGGCGGTTTGTGATGTCATGGATCCGCCCCTCCCATAGACTTGCATTAAGGTTGGTGGGGTGTGACATCACGAGGGGCGGAGCATTGACGTCATGAACCGCCGACCCTGTATTATGAGTCATCAGCTAAGGAGCAAACTTAGCTCCACAGAGCTGATGACTCGTGTGGGTCCCCAGCAGCGGGTCCCCCGCGATCAGACATCTTATCCCCTATCCTTGGATAGGGAATAAGATATCTAGGGGCGGAGTACCCCTTTAAAGACTGTGTGTTGAGTTTGAGGGGACACATCATTAAACACTGATATACAGGCCGTGCACTCACTACTTTACACTGTACACGGTGTCATTTCTTTAGTGCTGCCACATTAAAGATGTAATAAAATATTTACAAAAATGTGAGGGGAGGACTCACATGTGAGGCACTGTATATACGCATTATTCTTTTTCCGAGATATGAAAGGTACGCTTTAAGTTTTCAGTGGAGCACAGAGCAAGCAAAGTGCAAAGAAAAGCAGATGCTCTGTCCCAAACACATTGGGGGAGATTTATCAAAGACTGTGCAAAGGAAATATTGCCCAGTTGCCCATAGCAACCAAAAAAAAAAAAAAACACAAGGCATACTATTTTGGAAACTACACCCCTCAAGGAACGTAACAAGGGTTAAAGTGAGCCTTAACACCCCACAGGTGTTTGACGACTTTGGATGTGTAAATTATTTTTTTATTTTTTTTCACCAAAATTAATTTTTTCCCCCAAATTTTACATTTATACAAGGGGTAATAGGAGAAAATGCCCCCCAAAATTTGTAACCCCATCTTTTCTGAGTATGAAAATACCCCACGTGTGAACGTCAAGTGCACTGTGGGTGCACCACAATGCTCAGAAGAGAAGGAGTCACATTTGCAAATTTTGCTGAAATGGGGGGGCATGTCGCATTTAGAAAGCCCCTATGATGCCAGAACAGCAAAGTCACCCCTCAAGGCACGTAACAAGGGGTACAGTGAGCCTTAACATAAATGTTAAATGTTCATTAAAGTGGGATGTGAAAAGGAAAAATTAGATTTTTTACACTAAAATGCTGGGGTTACCCCAAATCACAAGTGGTAACAGGAGAAAATCTCACCATAAATTTGTAAGTACATTTCTTTGGAGTAAGGACATACCTCATATCTGGGCGTAAACAGTAGGGATCAACCGATTATCGGCCTGGCCGATATTATCGGCCGATATTCCCGATTTTGGGCGTTATCGGTATCGGCAATTAACTTGCCGATAATCCAATAATGCCCCGCCCCCATCGCACCACCCACCGCACCCGATCCCTAGTAAACAGCTCTTTGGGTGCACACCAGTCACAGAAGAGCAGGAGCGCAGTCAGGGGCCTTGAGCTTCTACATAGCTGCCTATGGAGCCAGAACAGCAGGCCCCCCCCCCCTCCCCCCCTCAAGGAGCGTTACATGGGGTAAATGACTAAGATGGGGTACTGTGGGACGTGAAATCATAAAACAGGTTATGTTTCCAGAATGATGACCCAGAGCATAGCCAAAACTAAAAAATATGCCCACCCCAAACCCTGTGCTCTGAATCATTCTGGGAATGTGATGTGTGTGGCCGTCCCTAACCTGTTGCCTCAAATGCGCACCCCGCTCAGGTGGAAAGAGAGTGCTGCGCATTTTAGGCAAAAGTGACCCATGACCCATTTTTGGGAAAAATACCCCCAGAGGTCTTATCAGTTTATTTTTTTTTTTTTTTGATGAAACATTTTTTGGGGCAATTTAGTGGTTTATGGGGTTAAAACTTGGAATGTACTCTGGACTTGGTACATTGGGTCAAATTATGGGAAATTAAAATGAAAATGGAAAATTTAGTACTGCATGGAAGTGTGATACTCCCTGAAGCAGTTTTTAATGCAGAGACCCGGATGATCAGGGCAATTGTCACATTGAGTGGTGGTGTCCTTCCGTATCCCCCTCCTGTGACACACTCTGCATTTTTTCTGGGATGGTCTTTTCTTTCCAGTGCGGGGGACTTCACCTATAACTTTAGTTCCTTGGGAACGCCGCCCTGCTCTTTCCCGATCGCCAAAGATCAGGGCCTTTGGGACTTCTTCTTGGAACTGAAGGTTTGTCCCTGTGTTGCCAGCGTACTGGGACAGTACAAAAGAGTTGTACATGGAAACCTGTACCAAGTAGACCGCAACTGTTTTGGTACCATATCCGTGTTTTGCGCATGGCATTGTATGGCTTGAGGATTTGATCAGAGAGATCAACTCCCCCCCATATACCTACCGATTGTAGTCCAGAATACCATTGTTGTGGTACCTCGCACCGGGACAGGTGAGCTGCCGTTCCCATGAATTGTGGTCAGCATAAGGACATCCCTCTTATCCTTATACCTGATCAGCAACAGGTTTTCATGGGTAAGGGCACGGGACTCACCCTTGGGCATAGGTGTCTGGATCGAATTTAGTGGGAGGCCTATCTGGTTCTTCTGCACGGTCCCACAAGCGGACGTGGATCTGGCAGCAAGGGATGTGAACAGAGGGATGCTGGTATAAAAGTTGTCAACATAAAGGTGGTAACCCTTATCCAGCAATGTGTGCACAAGGTTCCAAACGATTTTCCCGCTATATCCCAGAGTGGGGGGAAATTCTGGGGGTTCAATACGGGAATCTTGTCCCTAATATACTCTAAACATATAAGTGTACCTGGAGGTACTCTCACAAAGTTTGTAGAGTTTCACACCATACTGCGCCCGCTTCGAGGGAATATACTGGCGGAAGATGAATCTCCCCTTTAAAACTGATAAGAGACTCATCTACCGAGAGCTCCCTGAAGGGTACGTAGGCCTTCAAAAATTTGGCCCCAAAGTGTTCTATGACCGGCCTCACTTTGTAAAGCCGGTCATAGTTGGGATCACTCCGGGGGGGGGGGTTGGGGGGGGGGGTGGGGACATGCCACATTATCAGTACTGCCTGACACTGTTTTTTTTGACCAGGCCCATATGCAGCACGAGGCCCCAAAATGTCCTCATTTCGGCTGCACTGAAGGCATATCATTCATTGGACCTAGCCAAAAACTAATCAGGGTTGTGGACAATGAACTGCTAGGCTTACAAGTTTGTTTGCTCCACCATATGATAGACAAAGCTGTCACTGAAAAAATAACTAAAATAGTCTATTTCAGGGTCTGTCCGTGTCAATCCGGATTCCTGAGTCGCCAAGTATGTAGTGTGTGTGTGTGTTTGGTGTATACTTTATAGAACGGTGTGTAATAATAAGTCACACACCGTTATAAGAAAAAAACGAAAAAAACACTGCGGCCAAAAATAAAATAAAAATGGGGGGCCAAATGCAGCGCCCTGAACCCCTAATAGGGCCCGGGTCACGCTGGAAAAACTGCGGCGGACCCTTGAGGACCTATTAGGGGGTCAGGGGGGAAAAAACATTTTTTTTTTTCTATTTTTGACCTCCTACCTGTCCCTGCTCACAAACTCACCCTGACAAAAGGACACTTCTTCAGCCCTGAGGGGCTTAGATCTTCACAGGGGGGGGGGGGGGGTCTCTGGCTCCTTCTCACAGCTCTTCCCGCTGACTGAACTCTGTGGGCTAGCAGAGCTGCGAGAAGGCGATGTTAAGTCCTCCCCTGCTTGCTGCTATTGGTCGGACGATCATCCAGCCAATAGCAGCGCTCCTGGGGTGTACAGGTTTGCCCCGGGTCCTTAAGTACCAGGGCGTACCTGTACGCCCTGGGTCCCTAAGTGGTTAATTGATGAAATCTCTGTTTGTAATGAATCTCTGTGTGCATATATTGTCAGTACTTCACAACCTTGTATCAGCACTTTGTCCTGATGAGGGGCCCATTCCAGGCCAGAAACGCGTTGATATGTGCTGTCAATAAATTAAATTTTATTAATCTGGTTTCCAAGTCTTGTGAACCCACCACTGGGAGAGATCTGGCGCTTGATAAAGTTCCACTTTCGTTTTTTTCCACTTGTGCTCACTATTACCGAACCAGAAGGCATCCTGGATCGGGAGGAACCAAGCTGAAGGACCTCAGTTTATAATACACGTGCGATTAGATGTTGTGCTCTTAGCGCATTGTCACAGGGTGAGTGTCCTTATCCTGTACTATTTCAATATTGCTTGTCGTACTTCACCAGGAGCGCCTGTGTGTCTCTTTTTCTTTCCTCTTTCCATGTGCATAGTTCCTTGTTTGTAAGTGTGAGGTCATTTTTCTTCCTCCCACACATCAGCCATCCCACCCAGTAAGAAACCTGTGCTGCCTTCAATGCAGTAAACCACTGTTTTCTGACCAGGGTGCCTCCAGCTGTTGCAAATTCTTGCAGAATGATCTCCCACCCAGCGGCCGCTCCACCCATTGAAGCAAAGACAAGCTCCCTCTGAACACCTGAAGGGTGATGTAATGTCTTGGCCGCACTGACCTGGAAAAAAACATTTTGTATGCTGTTAAAAATAACAGCATCTCCTGATCTGATGAAATAAGAAACTGTTTGACCTCAATTCTCAGTGCCCGGCCTGGAGGAAACTAGGCACTGCTCATCACCTGCCTAATACTATACAGTAAAGCATGGTTGGCAGCAGCATCATGCTGTGGGGGTATTTTCTATTGTCTGGGATAGAAAAACTGGTCTAGGATGATGTAAAGCTGATGGCAAAGTATGACTTGAGGTAAAGTATGGAGATATTTTTTTTTTTTATAAAAACCTGATCTAGAGCCTTCTGGACCTCAGACTAGGGCAAGGGTTCATCTTCTAACAAGACAATGACCTTAAGCACACAGACAAGGCAATACAAAAGTGGCTTAGGGACAACTCTGTGAATGCCCTTGAGTGGCCCACCCAGAGCCCTGATTTGAACCCATTCGAATATTTCTGGAGTGATCCTGAAAATGGCTGTTTACTGATGGTCCTCATCCAACCTGACAGAGCCTGAGATGATCTACAGAGAAGAATGGCAGAAAATCCCAAGATCCAGGTATGCAAACCTTGTGGCATCATACCCAAGAAGACTGGAGGCTGTAATCGCTGCCAAAGGTGCGTTAACTAAGTACTGAGTAAAGGGTCTAAATACTTATTTAAATGCAAGATTTTAGTTTTCCCTTTTTTTTTATAATTTAGCAAAGATTTATAACATCTTGTTTTTACATTCTCATTGTGGGGTATTAAGTGCAGAATCAGGAAATAAGCAGATTTTTTTGTACTCACCGTAAAATCTCTTTCTCGTAGCCTTCATTGGGGGACACCTATACTGATGGGTATATGCTATTGCCACTAGGAGGCGCTGACACTAGGAAAAAAAAGTAGGCTCCTCCCAGCAGGATATACCCACCCACTGGAAGTGAGGTAATCAGTTTTGTCACAAAGAAATATGTCCGAAGGACCCTAGAAAAGAATCCCGGATAAAAAAAAAAACAAGAACCAGAAAAGAGTATCCGGACAAAAAATGAAGAAATGAGTGGGTGAGGTGTCCCCCAATGAAGGCTACAAGGAAGAGATTTTCCGGTGAGTACATAAAATCTGCTTTTCTTGGTCGCTCTTCATTGGGGGACACCTATACTGATGGGACATACCAAAGCAGTCCCCTAGGGTGGGAAGAACAATCACCAGAGAAAGGGAATCAGTCCCGAGACCGATCCCCTTCTCAACCTTAAGGTCTGCGGACAAGACCCCAGGCCAGAGAAAACCGAGGCCTAGAAACAGAGCTTGTGGAAGATCCCCCGTCCATGTAGATGGACTGGGATGCCAAAGGAAGGGACCATCCGTCGCAGAGACTATAAACCTATGGTCCTCATAGAGAGACAAGAAAAGTCAACTAGGAAGCCAGACGGGCCGGAACCATCCCAGAAGGAGGATCAACTCTAAGGAATACAGAATCAGAGAGAGGGCTACCCCAGCTGGGAAACAAAAATTTAAAACGAAGCCACAAAAGAACACCATCAAGAGTCAACAGATAAAAGAGAACATAGCGGAAGAATCCCGGGAGAGCAATGTACGCCTGAGCAGAAGACGAGCACAGGAGGTGGAGGCCCAAAAATCACCGGATAAAAGAGACAGAAACCGGCTCTAGAGAGGCCTGGTGCGGAAGATCAAAGATAGGAACATCTGCAGACCCAAAAACCCTATCCAGGAGCTCGCCGCGAGCACCTGGGAGGACATACCTAAACTGGTGTAATCCAGATGACCGGAACGCCCTCCATCTCGAGAGAACATGGACCCCGAAGGAAAAGATGGAAGGGAACAATGGCCAAGAAAGAGCGGAATGTCCAGAAAAGGGCCATCCCGGAACAAGGGAGTGACAGACATGGGAGATGGAGATTCCTGAGTCACCTGAAGGACGGACATGGAAGAATAAACGGCCAAGAAAGGAATGGAAGACACTGAAAAGGAGAATTCTGGAACATCGGAGCGGCCGACATGGGAATTGGATGTTCTCGAGTCTCCTGGAAGACTTACATCCAAAGGGTAAGGAAACCCAACATCCGCGAAACGCTCTAGGAGACCAACATCTGTGCCGAGACAGAAGAAGTGCGCTACGGAAAGACCGCCCCATAAATGTGATCGCGAAGAAGTCTGGGCAGGACCTCTACACATGCCCGAGACCTCCACTGTCACTAAGGCCCAAAGAAACAGGAGGGCCAACCAGAAAATAAGGCACGCCACAGCAGTCTAGGAGAGTAACCGGTCTTGGACCCAGTGGTCCAAATGGACCAGAGTAATCTGAAGCAACATCTCAACAGGACAGGAACAGAGGGGGAGACAGAGGGAACCCAGCTGGGACCCCAGGTCTTGGCCACATGAAGGTTACACAGAAAACTGTTGCGTCAGCGTGGCGTAACTGACCTTGACAAAGGGAAGGATGAACACACCCTGTCAGGGAGACTGCACCAAGGAAAGAGAAAAGCAATGGCAGTATCAAGACAACAGATGGTGGCCAAACGTGTTGCTGAGTCATACATGAATGCATAAACTCCTCCAGCAGAGGAGAGAGCCCAGCCGGCATAAGCAGCAGAAGATTACCAAGAAAACGGGGGAGTGCCAGGCCGCAAGAGTGGGCAGAGCACACAGACAAAGCTGGTGAATGCTCTTATGATTGCGTTCAGCAAACCAAGGACCCACCCAAGGCACCCCACCTATGTAGGGGGAAAAAGAGATGGCTCCAGCTTGGTAGTAAAGAATGCTCCGCAAAATAGACCCCCTACTGGAGGGGATAAAACCAGGGGCAGTCGAGATTGAAAACACCGGCACAGACCGTGTCAAGCCCCCTGATAACTGTACCTCCTGAGGAAAGGGGATTGCCAAGCACACCAGGTACTGTAGGAGCCTGCAAACACCGCCTGTGGTGAAGCACACACAACCCTGTGGCATGGGTTAAAGAACTGGGTGAACATAGCAAAAATGTGAGCATGAATGCAAGTAAGGAGCACACGTATCAACATACAACCTTGGGTGGTACACCCCATTGGGGCGAAACCCTGGACCCTGTGGAAAAAAAGGCCTAAAGCTGTGGTAACTGAGCCACCCTGGCCACAGTCTAAGGCAGTAGAGCAGACGACTGAGGCACCCAGCATAGGAAAAAAGGTAGGAGACCTGGAGGCATAGGGGGGGCCCCAGAACATACAGTGTTGCCCAATTAGGTACCATGGTGGGACAGAGGTGCTCAATCGCAGGAGACCTGTGGAAACAAAACCACAGGAAGGCCCGAGGTACACCCCACCAAAGGAGGGGAGGTGGGCACTATATGTGTAGAGTGACCATAACATATGTAGGGACACAAGACGGCTACCTCACAATAGTAGTGAGGTACCAAGACCGTGGCCACGAAAAAACAACAGACATAGCAAAAGTCCGACGGTATGGAAAACAGTCGTAGCACCTACGGTGTGCCATAAACATGCCATTAGCAGACCAACATCACGCCCTTAGAAAGGGGAACAGAGACTGCTGCTGGTCTGTGAAGGTCTAGTGAACCTACAGGAAACGCCCAAAGCATGCATGGTAGGAGGCCTGGTGGATTAGAAAACCATGCAGCCACGGTCTGCTAATTGGCCAAGGGACCAAGGAACACACCAGGTCCCTGCGGTCAGAACCACCCACTTAAGGACTCAGCCCATTTTCACCTTAACCCCTTAAGGACGCAGCTCATTTTCACCTAAAGGACGCAGCCCTTTTTCACAATTCTGACCACTGTCACTTTATGCATTAATAACTCTGAGATGCTTTTACCGAATATTCTGATTCTGAGATAGTTTTTTCGTGACATATTCTACTTTATGTTAGTGGTAAATTTTCGTTGTTACTTGCATGCTTGCTTGGTGAAAAATCCCAATAGTTCATGAAAATTTGGAAAATGTTAGCATTTTTCTAACTTTGAAGCTCTCTGCTTGTAAGGAAAATTGATATTTCAAATAAATGTTATATTGATTCACACATACAATGAGGGACATTTATCAATGTTTGTTTATGTATTCTTTTTTTTTAGTAATTTTTTCCTTACTTTTTTTTTTTTTTGCTTATGTGTGACTTATTTATCAACTGGTTTCAGCCTGTTGATAATTTTCTTTCACGTAAGCAATTTTTCCTTTTTTTACTTTGGTAGTAGCTTTTTCTGCTCCATGTTTGAGCTGGAGTAAATTTAGTCAATTTTTAACCCTGTTGCGACTTTTTTTTGCGCAGTTGTGACTGTCGCAGTTAATAAATACCTGACTACCTGTAGTCCATTTTAAAATTATTACTACGTAGTTCATTTTTGGAAAACTTGCTTTTCTCGTTTTCCAGGCAAAATGTTGCACGAAAAATCACGTAGTCGCAGTTGCGACAATTTTGCGACAATTATAGTAAAGAAAACCTGACTAAACCCGTTGATAAATGTCCATAAATATGTCTAGTTTATTTTGGCATTAGGGATCGACCGATTATCGGTTTGGCCGATATTATCGGCCGATATTCACGATTTTGGGCGTTATCGGTATCGGCAATTACCTTGCTGATAATCCAATAATGCCCCTCCCCCTGCACCGTGACGGCCCACCCCCACGACCCCCACCGCACTGTGTCGCATCCCCCCACCGCACCGCCCCGCCCCATTGCCTCCCCCATCCCCGGTTTTATAATTACCTGTTCCCTGGGGACGGGGTCCACGCTACTTCTGGCTCCTGCTGCGTCCTGCAGTACGCTGTGTGCAATGATGATAATAGCCCATAACTTATACCGGAATAACCTCCACAGATTATCGGTATCGGCCCTAAAAAATCGATATCTGTCGATCCCTAGTTGGCATCATAAAATGGACATATTTGTACTTTTTGAAAATATTAGAGGGCTTCAAAGTATAGCAGCAATTTTAAAATTTTTCATGAAAATTGCAAAATCTGAAGGGACAGATGTTACAGAACTAGAAATCCCAGCATGCTTGGGCAGTCTAGGCATGCTGAGAGTTGTAGTTTGGCAACATCTGGAGGGCTACCATTTGGGCACCACTGTAATAGTGGTCTCCAAACTGTGACCCTCCAGATGTTGCAAAACTACAATTCCAGCCTTTGGCTGTCTGGGCATGCTGGGTGTTGCAGTTTGGCAACCACTAGAAGAGCAGCAGTAAAGATCGCTTTACTACCACCTTCCTTCCCCCAGCCCTCCCCCCCCCACCCCACCGTCTCTTCCATACCTGTGCCGCTGATCTCCACCGATGATCGGCGGTCCCCACGGCATCTTCTCCCACCGTTCTGCCCGACATCCAGGGGTTGGCAGAGCGGGGGGTTTCCATGGCAACCCCCTGTCGTGCGCTGCCATTGGTCAGAACTCATTTCTAACTAATGGCAGGGGATAGGAGGAGATCACAGCGCTGCAACCTCGCTCCTATCCCTCAGGATGATCGGCACTGTGGATGATCCTATTTTCCGGGTGATCGGGTCACCAGAGACCCGATGAGCCCGAAATAGGAGAAAATCGCATGTCTGAATACACATGCGATTTTCTCCGATCGCCGACATGGGGGGGTCTCAGGACCCCCCTCGGCGATGTGCCGGTATGCCTGCTGAATGATTTCAGCAGGCATCCCGGTCCGGTCCACAACTGGCTAGCGGCGGGGACCGGAATTCCCATGGGCGTATGCATACGCCCTACGTCCTTAAGCACTGGGGATGCAGGGCGTATGCATACGCCCTATGTCCTGAACAGGTTAAGGACCCAGCCAATTTTCAGTGTAGGACCCAGCCATTTTTTGCACATCTGACCACCGTCACTTTAAGCATTAATAACTCTTAGATGCTTTTACTTTTCATTCTGATTCCGAGATTGTTTTTTCGTGACATATTCTACTTTATGTTAGTGGTGAGATTTTGTCGATACTTGCATCATTTCTTGGTGAAAAATTCTAAAATTTTATGAAAAAATTGAAAATGTAGCATTTTTTATTTTTTTATTTGAAGCTCTCTGCTTATAAGGAAAATGGATATCCCAAATAAATTATATGATGATTCACATATACAGTATGTCTACTTTATGATTGCATCATAAAATTGACATGTTTTTAATTTTGGAAGACATCAGAGGGCTTCAAAGTTCAGCATCGATTTTTCCAATTTTTAAAACATTTTTAAAAATCAGAATTTTTCAGGGACCTGTTCAGTTTTGAAGTGGATCTGAAGGGCCTTCATATTAGAAATACCCCATAAATGACCCCATTATAAAAACTGTACCCCTTTAAAGTATTCAAAATGACATTCAGTAAGTGTGTCAACCCTTTAGGTGTTTCACAGGAATACCAGCAAGGTGAAGGAAAAAATTCAAAATCTTCATTTTTTACTCTCGCATGTTCTTGTAGACCCAGCTTTTTAATTTTTATAAGATGTAAAAGGAGAGAAATCACCCTAAAATTTGTAACCTCATTTCTCACGAGTAAGGAAATATCTCATATGTGTATGTCAAGTGTTCGGCGGATGCACTAGAGGGCTCAGAAGGGAAGGAGCGTCAGTGGCATTTTGGAGAGTGAGTTTTTCTGAAATGGTTTGGGCATGTCACATTTAGGAAGCCCCTATGGTGCCAGAACAGCAAAGAAAAATAAACCACATGGCATACTATTTTGGAAGCTATACCCCTCAAGGAACGTAACAAGGGGTCCAGTGAACCTTAACACCCCACAGGTGTTTGATGACTTTTTGTTAAAGTTGGATGTGTAAATGAATTTTTTTTTTCACTAAAATGCTGGTTTTCCCCCACATTTTTACAAGGGATAATAAGAGAAAATGTCCCCCAAAATTTGTAACCCCATCTCTTCTGAGTATGGAAATACCCCATGTGTGGATGTCAAGTGCACTGCGGGTGCACTACAATGCTCAGAAGAGAAGGAGCCACATTTGGCTTTTGGAAAGCAAATTTTGCTGAAATGGTTTTTGGGGGACACGTCACATCTAGGAAGCCCCTGTAGTGCCAGAACAGCAAAAAAAAATAAAAATTGAATACTATTTTGGAAACTACACCCCTCAAGGAACATAACAAGTGTTACAGTGAGCCTTAACACCCCAAGGGATTTTCCTCTGCTCTGGACAGTTCCTAAAATGGACAGCAGAGGTCAGCAGAGAGCACTGTGGTCATGAAATCAGAGGAAATGCATTTCTTTTTTGGATATCTCTTTAGTATACAGCTTTTAAAAAGTACTGGAAGGATTAAGATTTTTTAATAGAAGTGATTTACAAATCTGTTTAACTTTCTGGCACCAGTTGATTTAAAAAAAAAAAAGTTTTCCACGGGAGTACCCGTTTAACCCCTTAACCTCTTCAGGACATAGGGCGTATGGATACGCCCTGAATCCCGAGTCCTTAAGGACCGAGGGCGTATCCATACGCCCGTGGGAATTCCGGCCCCCACCGCTAGCCGGTTGGGGACCGGAGCCGGATGCCTGCTGAAATCGTTCAGCAGGCATCCCGGCATATCGCCCAGGGGGGTCATTATGCCCCCCCATGTCGGCGATCGCCGCAGATCGCTGGACAATTCAGTCCAGCGATCTGCGGCGATTCCGGGTCAATCGGGTCTCCAGTGACCCGGTGACCCGGAATTACTGGCTGTTCGGGGCCCGAACAGCCAGAGCCTGCAGGGGTGAGGTGGCACTGGTGCCACCTCACGATCGCCCTGATTCGTCGGCCGGATTACCGGCCGACCAATCAGGGCGCCTGCTGCGGGTGTCACTCCCGCACCCGCTCCGCCCCTCTTCCGGAGGACGTGAGCGGGTGCGGGAAGACGACCCCCGGTGCTGGGGACCCCGATCCCCGGCGCCCCTGTTGGGATCGGGGCCCCAGGAGCAGCTGCGGCGGCGGGACTGACCTGCAGCGTCTGGATCGTTGGAGGTGAGTGACAGCCTCCTGCTGTTGCTTAGCAACAGCTCCCAGCATGCAAAAAGGGCATGCTGGGAGCTGTAGTTATGCAACAGCAGGAGGCAGACCACCACAACTCCCAGCATTCCCTTATGGGCATGCTGGGACTTATGGTTTTGCAACAGCTGGAGGCACATTCTTTCTATGGAAAAGTGTACCTTCAGCTGTTGTATAACTACAACTCCCAGCTTGCACAAACAGCTAAAGTGCATGCTGGGAGTTGTAGTGGTGCATCTGCTGGTTGCATAACTACAACTCCCAGCATGCCCGTTGGCTGTCGGTGACTGCTGAGAGTTGTAGTTTTGCAACAGCTGAAAGCACACTGGTTGTGAAACTCAGAGTTTTTTTTTACCTAACTCAGTGTTTCACGACCGGTGTGCCTCCAGCTGTTGCAAACTACAACTCTCAGCAGTCACCGTACACCATGCACCGTACATGCTGGGAGTTGTAGTTTTGCAACAGCTGGAGGCACACTGGTTGTGAAACACTGAGTTAGGTCACAAACTCAGTGATACATAACCAGTGTGCCTACAGTTGTTACAAAACTGCAACTCTCAGCAGTCACCGACAGCCAACGGGCATGCTGGGAGTTGTAGTTATGCAACAGCTGGATGTCCCCCCCAAATGTGAACGTACAGGGTACACTCACATGGGCGGAGGCTTACAGTAAGTATCGGGCTGCAAATTTGAGCTGCCGCAAACTTTCTGCTGCAGCTCAAATTGCCAGCGAGAAACTACTGTGAACCCCCGCCCGTGCGACTGTACCCTAAAAACACTACACTACACTAACACAAAAAATAAAATAAAAAGTAAAAAACACTACATATACACATACCCCTACACAGCCCCCCTCCCCTCCCCAATAAAAATGAAAAACGTCTGGTACACCACTGTTTCCAGAACGGAGCCTCCAGCTGTTGCAAAACAACTCCCAGTATTGTCGGACAGCCGTTGACTGTCCAGGCATGCTGGGAGTTTTGCAACAGCTGGAGGCACCCTGTTTGGGAATCACTGGCGTAGAATACCCCTATGTCCACCCCTATGCAAGTCCCTAATTTAGGCCTCAAATGCGCATGGCGCTCTCACTTTGGAGCCCTGTCGTATTTCAAGGCAACAGTTTAGGGTCACATATGGGGTATCGCCGTACTCGGGAGAAATTGTGTTACAAATTTTGGGGGGTATTTTCTGCTTTTACCCTTTTTAAAAATTTAAAATTTTTGGGAAAACAAGCATTTTAGGTAAAAAAAAAAAAATTTTTTTACATATGCAAAAGTCGTGAAACACCTGTGGGGTATAAAGGTTCACTTAACCCCTTGTTACGTTCCCCGAGGGGTCTAGTTTCCAAAATGGTATGCCATGTGGTTTTTTTTTGCTATCCTGGCACCATAGGGGCTTCCTAAATGCGGCATGCCCCCAGAGCAAAATTTGCGTTCAAAAAGCCAAATGTGACTCCTTCTCTTCTGAGACCTGTAGTGCGCCAGCAGAGCACTTTTCACCCCCATATGGGGTGTTTTCTGAATCGGGAGAAATTGGGCTTCAAATTTTTAGGGGTATTTTCTGCTATTACCCTTTTTAAAAATAAAATTTTTGGGGGAAAACAAGCATTTTAGGTAAAATTTTTTATTTATTTTTTACATTTGCAAAAGTCGTGAAACACCTGTGGGGTATTAAGGTTCACTTTATCCCATGTTACATTCCCCGAGGGGTCTAGTTTCCAAAATGGTATGCCATGTGGGTTTTTTTTTGCTGTTCTAGCACCATAAGGGCTTCCTAAAGGTAACATGCCCCCCAAAAACCATTTCAGAAAAACGTACTCTCCAAAATCCCCTTGTCGCTCCTTCCCTTCTGAGCCCTCTACTGCGCCCGCCGAACACTTTACATAGACATATGAGGTATGTGCTTACTCGAGAGAAATTGGGCTACAAATACAAGTAAAAATTTTGTCCTTTTACCCCTTGTAAAAATTCAGAAATTGGGTCTACAAGAACATGTGAGTGTAAAAAATGAAGATTGTGAATTTTCTCCTTCACTTTGCTGCTATTCGTGTGAAACACCTAAAGGGTTAAAACGCTGACTGAATGTCATTTTGAATACTTTGGGGGGTGTAGTTTTTATAATGGGGTCATTTATGGGGTATTTCTAATATGAAGACCCTTCAAATCCACTTCAAACCTGAACTGGTCCCTGAAAAATACTGAGTTTGAAAATTTTGTGAAAAATCGGAAAATTGCTGCTGACCGTTGAAGCCCTCTGGTGTCTTCCAAAAGTAAAAACTCATCAATTTTATGATGCAAATATAAAGTAGACATATTGTATATGTGAACCAAAAAAAAATGTATTCGTAATATCCATTTTCCTTACAAGCAGAAAGCTTCAAAGTTAGAAAAATGCTAAATTTTCATTTTTTTCATCAAATTTACGGATTTTTCACCAAAAAAGGATGCAAGTATCGACAAAAATTTACCACTATGTTAAAGTAGAATATGTCACGAAAAAACAATCTCTGAATCAGAATGATAACTAAAAGCATTCCAGAGTTATTAATGTTTAAAGTGACAGTGGTCAGATGTGCAAAAAACGCTCCGGTCCTTAAGGCCAAAATGGGCTCCGTCCTGAAGGGGTTAAGGACACATGACGTTCTCATACGTCTCCATTTCCGAGTCCTTAAGGACACATGACGTATGAGAACGTCATGTGTTTTACCGGCCTCCCGCAACCATCTGGATCGGAGCCGGTCCCCGATGCCTGCTGAAATCGTTCAGCAGGCATCGGGGCATATCGCCCAGGGGGGTCATTATGACCCCCCCATGTCGACGATGGCCGCAGATCGCTGGACAATTCAGTCCAGCGATCTGCGGCGGATTCCGGGTCAATCGGGTCTCCAGTGACCCGGTGACCCGGAATTATTGGCTGATCGGGGCCGTCAGAGACGGCCCCGAACAGCCATTGCCAGCAGGGGTGAGGTGGCATTGGTGCCACCTCACGATCGCCCTGATTCGTCGGCCGGATTACCGGCCGACCAATCAGGGCGCCTGCTGCGGGGGTCACTCCCGCAACCCGCTCCGCCCCTCTTCCGGAGGACGTGAGCGGGTGCGGGACGTGCACCCCGGGTGCTGGGGACCCCGATCCCCGGCGCCCCTGTTGGGATCGGGGCCCCAGGAGCAGCGGCGGCGGCGGAGACGACGAGGGACTGACCTGTGCGGCGAGGATCGTTGGAGGTGAGTGACAGCCTCCTGCTGTTGCTTAGCAACAGCTCCCAGCATGCAAAAAGGGCATGCTGGGAGCTGTAGTTATGCAACAGCAGGAGGCAGACCACCACAACTCCCAGCATGCCATTATGGGCATGCTGGGACTTGTAGTTTTGCAACAGCTGGAGGCACATTCTTTCTATGTAAAAGTGTACCTTCAGCTGTTGTGTAACTACAACTCCCAGCTTGCACAATCAGCTAAAGTGCATGCTGGGAGTTGTAGTGGTGCATCTGGTGGTTGCATAACTACAACTCCCAGCATGCCCGTTGGCTGTCGGTGACTGCTGAGAGTTGTAGTTTTGCAACAGCTGAAGGCACACTGAGTTAAGTAGCAAACCAGTGTGTCTCCAGCTGTTGCATAACTACAATCCCCAGCATCCCCAGCCAAAGTAGTATGCCTCCAGCTGTTGCATAACTACAACACCCAGCATGCCCTTCCGCTGTCCGTACATGCTGGGGGTTGTAGCTTTTGCAACAGCTGAAGGCACACTGGTTGCAAAACACTGAGTTTGTTACCAAACTCGGTGTTTCACAAACAGTGTGCCTCCAGCTGTTGCAAAACTACAACTCCCAGCATGCACTGATAGACCGTACATGCTGGGAGTTGTAGTTATGCAACAGCTGGATGTCCCCCCCCCCCCCCCCCCCAATGTGAATGTACAGGGTACACTCTCACATGGGCGGAGGATTACAGTAAGTATCCGGCTGCAAGTTTGAGGTGCGGCAAAATTTCTGCCGTAGCTCAAACTGCCAGCGAGAAACTACTGTGAACCCCCGCCCGTGTGACTGTACCCTAAAAACACTACACTACACTAACACACAATAAAATAAAAAGTAAAAAACACTACATATACACATACCCCTACACAGCCCCCCTCCCCAATAAAAATGAAAAACGTCTGGTACGCCACTGTTTCCAAAACGGAGCCTCCAGCGGTTGCAAAACTACAACTCCCAGCATGCACTGATAGACCGTACATGCTGGGAGTTGTAGTTTTGCAACAGCTGGATGTCCCCCCCCCCAATGTGAACGTACAGGGTACACTCACATGGGCGGAGGATTACAGTAAGTATCCGGCTGCAAGTTTGAGCTGCGTCAAATTTTATGCCGTAGCTCAAACTGCCAGCGAGAAACTACTTTGAACCCCCGCCCGTGCGACTGTACCCTAAAAACACTACACTACACTAACACAAAATAAAATAAAAAGTAAAAAACACTACATATACACATACCCCTATACAACCCCCCTCCCCAATAAAAATGAAAAACGTCTGGTACGCCACTGTTTCCAAAACGGAGCCTCCAGCTGTTGCAAAACAACTGCTCCCAGTATTGCCAGATAGCCGTTGACTGTCCAGGCATGCTGGGAGTTTTACAACAGCTGGAGGCACCCTGTTTGGGAATCACTGGCGTAGAATACCCCTATGTCCACCCCTATGCAAGTCCCTAATTTAGGCCTCAAATGCGCATGGCGCTCTCACTTTGGAGCCCTGTCGTATTTCAAGGCAACAGTTTAGGGTCACATATGGGGTATCGCCGTACTCGGGAGAAATTGGGCTTCAAATTTTTGGGGGTATTTTCTGCTATTACCCTTTTAAAAAATGTAAAATTTTTGGGAAAACAAGCATTTTAGGTAAAAAAAATATATTTTTTTTACATATGCAAAAGTCGTGAAACACCTGTAGGGCATTAAGGTTCAAATTACCCCTTGTTACGTTCCCCGAGGGGTCTAGTTTCCAAAATGGTATGCCATGTGTTTTTTTTTTGCTGTCCTGGCACCATAGGGGCTTCCTAAATGCGGCATGCCCCCAGAGCAAAATTCGCTTTCAAAAAGCCAAATGTGACTCCTTCTCTTCTGAGACCTGTAGTGCGCCAGCAGAGCACTTTTCACACCCATATGGGGTGTTTTCTGAATCGGGAGAAATTGGGCTTCAAATTTTGGGGGGTATTTTCTGCTATTACCCTTTTTAAAATTGTAAAAATTTTGGGAAACCAAGCATTTTAGGTAAAAAAAATATATATTTTTTTACATATGCAAAAGTCGTGAAACACCTGTAGGGTATTAAGGTTCACATTACCCCTTGTTACGTTCCCCGAGGGGTCTAGTTTCCAAAATGGTATGCCATGTGTTTTTTTTTTTGCTGTTCTGGCACCATAGGGGCTTCCTAAATGCGGCATGCCCCCAGAGCAAAATTTGCTTTCAAAAAGCCAAATGTTACTCCTTCTCTTCTGAGACCTGTAGTGCGCCAGCAGAGCACTTTTCACCCCCATATGGGGTGTTTTCTGAATCGGGAGAAATTGGGCTTCAAATTTTGGGGGGTATTTTCCGCTATTACCCTTTTTAAAAATGTAAACATTTTGGGAAAACAAGCATTTTAGGTAAAAAAAAATTTTTTTTTTTTACATATGCAAAAGTTGTGAAACACCTGTAGGGCATTAAGGTTCACGTTACCCCTTGTTACGTTCCCCGAGGGGTCTAGTTTCCAAAATGGTATGCCATGTGTTTTTTTTTGCTGT
Organism: Hyla sarda; assembly: GCF_029499605.1. Lineage (NCBI taxonomy): Eukaryota > Metazoa > Chordata > Amphibia > Anura > Hylidae > Hyla > Hyla sarda. The sequence continues at coordinate 326,055,220 of NC_079190.1, forward strand.
TCTGGCACCATAGGGGCTTGCTAAATGCGGCATGCCCCCAGAGCAAAATTTGCTTTCAAAAAGCCAAATGTGACTCCTTCTCTTCTGAGACCTGTAGTGCGCCAGCAGAGAACTTTTCACCCCCATGCAAGGTGTTTTCTGTATCGGGAGAAATTGGGCTTCAAATTTTGGGGGGTATTTTCTGCTATTACCCTTTTTAAAAATGTAAAATTTTTGGGAAACCAAGCATTTTAGGTAAAAAAAATAAATATTTTTTTTACATATGCAAAAGTCGTGAATCACCTGTAGGGTATTAAGGTTCACTTTACCCCTTGTTACGTTCCCTGAGGGGTCTAGTTTCCAAAATGGTATGCCATGTGTTTTTTTTTGCTGTCCTGGCACCATAGGGGCTTCCTAAATGCGGCATGCCCCCCAAAAACCATTTGTCGCTCCTTCCCTTCTGAGCCCTCTACTGCGCCCGCCGAACAATTAACATAGACATATGAGGTATGTGCTTACTCGAGAGAAATTGGGTTTCAAATACAAGTAAAAATTTTCTCCTTTTTATCCCTTGCAAAAATTCAAAAATTGGGTCTACAAGAACATGCGAGTGTAAAAAATGAAGATTTTGAATTTTCTCCTTCACTTTGCTACTATTCCTGTGAAACACCTAAAGGGTTAATACACTTACTGAATGTTTTTTTGAATACTTTAGGGGGTGTAGTTTTTATAGTGGGGTCTTTTATGGTGTATTTCTAATATGAAGACCCTTCAAATCCACTTCAAAACTGAACTGGTCCCTGAAAAATAGTGAGTTTGAAAATTTTGTGAAAAATGTCAAAATTGCTGCTGAACTTTGAAGCCCTATGGTGTCTTCCAAAAGTAAAAACTCATAAATTTTATGATGCAAACATAAAGTAGACATATTGTATATGTGAACCCAACAAAAATATATTTTGAATATCCATTTTCCTTACAAGCAGAGAGCTTCAAAGTTAGAAAAATGCAAAATTTTCATTTTTTTCATCAAATTTTGGGATTTTTCACCAAGAAAGGATGCAAGTTACCATAAAATTTTACCACTAAGTTAAAGTAGAATATGTCACGAAAAAACAATCTCGGAATCAGAATGATAACTAAAAGCATTCCAGAGTTATTAATGTTTAAAGTGACAGTGGTCAGAATTGCAAAAATTGCTCCGGTCCTTAAGGTATAAAATAGCTCGGTCCTTAAGGGGTTAAGGCTCACTATACCCCTTGTTACATTCCTTGAGGGGTGTAGTTTCCAAAATGGGGTCACATGTGGGTATTTATTTTTTTGCATTCATGTCAGAACCGCTGTAAAATTAGCCACCCCTGTGCAAATCACCAATTTAGGCCTCAAATGTACATAGTGAGCTCTCACTACTGAGCCTTGTTGTGCGTCCGCAGAGCATTCTACGCCCACATATGGGGTATTTCCGTACTCAGGAGAAATTGCATTACAAATTTTGGGGGTCTTTTCTTCCTTTTACCTCTTGTGAAAATAAAAAGTATGGGACAACACCAGCATGGTAGTGGAATGTTTTTTGTTTTTTTTTCACACTAACAGGCTGGTGTAGACCCCAACTTTTCCTTTTCATAAGGGGTAAAAGGAGAAAAAAAAGGCCCCCAAAATTTGTAACGCAATTTCTCCCAAGTACAGAAATACCCCATATGTGGCCCTAAACTGTTTCCTGGAAATACGACAGGGCTCCAAAGTGAGAGAGCACATGCGCATTTGAGGACTAAATTAGGGATTGAATAGGGGTGGACATAGGGGTATTCTATGGCAGTGATTCCCAAACAGGGTGCCTCCAGCTGTTGCTAAACTCCCAGTATGCCTGGACAGTCAGTGACTGTCCAGAAATGCTGGGAGTTGTTGTGTTGCAACAGCTGGATACTCCATTTTGGAAACACTTCCGTACGATACCTTTTTCATTTTTATTGGGGGGGGGGGGAGACAGTGTAAGGGGGGTGTATATGTAGTGTTTTACCCTTTATTATGTGTTAGTGTAGTGTAGTGTTTTTAGGGAACATTCACACTGGTGGGGGGTTCACGGTGAGTTTCCTGCTAGGAGTTTGCGCTGTGGCGGAAAATTTGCCGCAGCTCAAACTTGAAGCGGAAAACTCACTTTAAACCCGCCCGTGTAAATGTACCCTGTACATTTGGGGGGGGGGGGGGGGAGGAAGGCAAACCTCCAGCTGTTGCTAAACTACAATTCCCAACATGCACTGACAGACCGTTTATGCTGGGAGTTGTACTTTTGTGCAACAGCTGGAGGAACACTGTTTGGAAAACCTCCAGTGTTAAGTTCTGTTACCTAACTCAGTATTTTCCAACCAGTGTGCCTCCAGCTGTTGCAAAACTACAACTCCCAGCATGTACTGATCGCCAAAGTGCATGTTGGGAGATGTAGTTATACAACAGCTGGAGGTACACAACTACAACTCCCAGCATGACGAGACAGCTGTTTGCTGTTCGTGCATGCTGGGAGTTGTAGTTTTGCAAAATTTAGAGGACCACGGTTTAGAAACCACCGCACAGTGATCTTCAAACTGTGGCCCCCCCCAGATGTTGCAAAACTACAAATCCCAGCATGCCCAAACAATAAACAGCTGTCTGGGCATGCTGAGAGTTCTAGTTTTGCAATGTCTGGAGGGCTACAGTTTAGAGACCACTGTATAGCGGTCTCCAAACTGTAGCCCTCCAGATGTTGCTAGGCTACTTACCGGCTTCCATAGTCTGCACCAGGGAGCCAGCTGCACGTCATCGCTGCCCGCTGCCGCCACCGATCGTCGCCGTCGATGATAAATGACCTCCGGCGCCGGTCACAGGACAGTTCCCCTGTTCTGCCCGCACTACTGTGGGTGGACAGAACCGAACTTTAACTCCCCCGCCCCCAATCTGCTATTGGTCGGTCGCTTCTGACCGACCAATAGTAGGGATAGGAGGGGTGGCACCCCTGCCACCTCACTCCTATCCCTTTAGGGGGGATCGTGGGTGTCTTGGACACTCCAGATCCCCCTTATTTTCCGGGTCACTGGAGACCCGTATGACCCGGAATCGCCACAGATCGCCGGTCTGAATTGATTGCCGACATGGGGAGCATTTGCACAGGATGTTTGCTGATAGATATCAGCAGTCATCTCGGTCCAGTTCCCGCCCGGCAGGAACTGAAATTCCCACGGGCGTACAGGTATGCCCTGGGTCCTTAAGTACCAGGGAGCCAGGGCGTACCCATACGCCCTGGGTCCTTAAGGGGTTAACCAGTTGTTGAGGCAGATGATAGCTGGCCCTATAACAAAGCGTGATATTGGCCTGTTCGGACAATAATCCCTCCATGTAAGGCCTCGTTAAAAGCGCATACCAGCCTGGAGCATCAATATAGCTTCGCCCCATTGGCCTCTCCTACCGCTCTGTAGCGCTCCCTGCATGAACACTGATATCATTGCTTGCCGCTGCGCTTACGGCCAACGCTGTCAGCGGTGATCATGGGTCATATGCACACAAACTATAGTTATATCACTTATAGTATTCACAAGCATTAAAACCTTTCGGTCCTGCTAAATATCAGTCCGTTGCTCCGCCCTTTTTGAACCACGATCCTACTATATAGCGCTCACTACACTCTCCGGTACTTGCGCTACTCCACTGAATACATGAGGAGTTGCGTTCTCCTCAATGGGGATCTTTTATACCATATTATATTCTTACACTCTATGTCACCTATTCTTTGAAATATGTATATTAACCTCCTCAGTACTAAAATGTATGTGTTTTTAACATGTGTAGTGGCTACTATCTGCCTTTTAACTTTAGGGTAGTTACGTCATTCACTTAACAGTTGTTTGTGAATATCCTAATCTTAATTGATGAAATCTCTGTTTGTAATGAATCTCTGTGTGCATATATTGTCAGTACTTCGCAACCTTTGTATCAGCACCTTGTCCTGACGAAGCGCCCATTCCAGGCCAGAAACGCGTTATGTGCATTCAATAAATTACATTTTATTAATCTGGTTTCCAAGTCTTGTGAACCCACCACTGGAGATGTCTGGCGCTTGATAAAATTCCATTTTGATTTCTTTCCACTTGTGCAAACAAGGAACTTTGGGATTTGTAGTTTGAGACAACGAACTCCAATAGGAAATACACAAAAAAAATAGACTCAGCTTTATGGTAATCTCACAACATTTAACCCCAAGACAAGCATGGATCCTTCCTAAGCATGGCTATTACTGTCTGGCAGGTACATACTAAAATCACTTTATGGTGGATAACCCCTATAACCTTTAAAGGAGTAGTCCAGCTCGCACTTTTCTTATTTTATCCGGTCCGGGCTGCAAAAAAAACCAAAAAACTCTCTTACCTGCCAACGACCCCCGGTACACTCCGATACAGGTGTTCGGTCGCCGGGCTGTTTGCTTCTTACTTCCTGTTAGCCCGGCACGTCACACGGAGCTTCAGCCTATCACCGGCCGAGGTGGGACATCGCTGCGGCCGGTAATAGGCTAAAGCTCCGTGTGACGCGCCAGGCTAACAGGAAGTAAGAAGAAAACAGCCTGGTGACCGAACACCTGTACCGGAGTGTACCGGAGCTCCGGGGGCTCGTCGGCAGGTAAGAGAAAGTTTGTTTCCTTTTTTTTCGGATGAAATAAGAAAAGTGCGTGCCGGACTACTCCTTTAAGTTTCTGATCATAAGTGACCATTGGGTTCTTGGTTACCTCTCTTACTAAAGGCCTACTCCCCTAATTACTTAGTTTGGTGGGGTGCCCAGCTCTAGAAAGAGTCCTGTTTGTTTCAGACTTATTTAATTTAAGAATTATGGAGGCCACTGTGCTCTTGGGTACTTTTGAAGCAGCATAAATTATTAGTATCCTTCTCCAGATTTGTGGCTCAACACAACCCTGTCTCTGAGATCTACATGCTGTTATTCCCTACTTGTTTTGCTCTGATAGCCATAAACAGGAGTATCTTTTTCCAAATCCTGTCCAGTCAACTGAATTTACCACAGGTGACTTCAAACAAGGTGTAGAGACATCTCAGAGATGATCAAGATAAATGGGAGGTTCCCGGAGCAAAATTTCAGGCAGCATTTCAAGTGTATTTTTTTTTAATAAATATCAAACATAACAGTTTTTACATTCTCATTGTGGGGTATTGATTGCGGAATGATGGGAGAAAACATGATTTTTTTTATTTTAGTACAAGGCACCATAAGAACAAAATGTGAAAAAAGTGAGAGTCTAAATACATTGCATTGCATGTGAACTCCAACAAGGTCTGCCATGTGGAGGAAGCCAAAAACAAAGGTTCAGTTATCAAGACTGGACATAGGATGCACCAGCAGTTAACCCCAAAAAGATATTGCAATCATTAAATAGCTTAGGGTGCCCTGATTCCACAACCTTTTACACTCTCTTCATATACCCTCCTATTCCCGAGATATGTACGTTTATAGCTTGTCTAACAGGGGGTGTGTATTAGATATTCACGCCACTCAATGTAAAATATTTCACGTCCCCTGTATAATTCTGTCCATCACCTGATCACACCCATCTACCTGATTTCCTGACAAACTGTAAACCCACATATCACAGAAACAGAAGGATGTATCAAGAAACTGAAAATAAATTCTGTGGATGCCCAGAAGCAGGACGAGGACAGCAGCAGGGACCGAAGCAGGACACCAGAGGTACCAAAGGAGCGGTGAAGGCGAGTAAAGGTTTGTTTTTTATATATTACACAATGGGCAAAAAAAAAAAAAAAAACATTTAGAATACAATCAAATTTTTTGGGTTTGGCAACAGGTTCTATTTAAAGTATTGAAACCAATATCCACTTCTGAATGTCATAATGTGGAGGAACTATGCACCATGTTAACTATTATTATTTTAGGGGATATTATATAGTTGCCTTTATATTTGCAGCAAAAGAGCAATGTTGAAAGGGGCGACAGGATTGGAAGTTTGTGTGGAGCTCAAGAAAAGTGAAGAGCCACAGATACCATGGCAGCAAACCGCAGAGGCAAGTGAGGACCGAGAATTGACTAAAGCTAATTCATTATGGTGGTCAAAGCTTAAAGGGGTACCCCGCCCCTAGACATCTTATCCCCTATCCAAAGGATAGGGGATAAGATGTCAGATGCCGCGGTCCCGCTACTGGGGTCCCCCGGGATCACCGCTGCGGCACCCCGCTATCATTACTGCACAGAGCGAGTTCGCTCTGTGCGTAATGACGGGCGATACAGGGGACGGAGCAGCGTGACATCATGGCTCCGCCCCTCGTGACATCACATCCCACCCCTTAATACAAGTCTATGGCAGGGGCGTGATGACCGAGACGCCCCCTCCCATAGACTCGTATTGAGGGGGGCGGGCCATGATGTCACGAGGGGCGGAGCGTAACGATGCTCGGGCCCCTGTACTGCCCATCATTACGTGCAGAGCGAACTGGCTCTGTGCAGTAATGACAGCAGGGTGCCGCAGTGGCGATCCCGGGGGTCCCCAGCAGCGGGACCACGGCGATCTGACATCTTATCCCCTATCCTTTGGATAGGGGATAAGATGTATAGGGGCAGAGTACCCCTTTAATGGGGAGAAAAGGGAAAATGTATATCTTTAGTTAGAGATTATAGTCTGCAGAGTGTTTTATTAGCAGTATCATACCTTTTATTTGGTCAGTGTTTAATGATATTATTGGTCTTTATAGTTGTTATAGAGATATTGTATGTTGACCAAATTACTGAGAATATATATATATGTTAGTGTTAATAACAAGGCATATTACATGGGGGCAGGCCCTGCATACCTGATTTTCATTATTCAGGGACAGTATACTGCTAATATAATACCTATAATATCTCTGATAATTTTTAGGAAGGGGAGGGAGAAAACAAAGCATTTACTTTTTGGCTTGTACCCCTGGTCCATAGTAATACCCTGATACTAGCCCTGCTGTCTAGTGGAGCAGAGAGATGCCCCTGCTGACCGGTGCTCCACCAATCAGAATAGACTTAAGCTTTTCTCCCGCTTTCTCTCTGCTGTATCTAACTTGTTGGCAGCATATTTTTAGACAACAAGTTTAGGCACTGCAGAACTTTTTAGAATTGCTAAAAGGTTTTATTGTGTTAGCCCAGTAACAATGAATTAGGAGGAGAGGCATGGGTGCTTAGCAGAATTTGATTTGTCTGTGTGATAGGGGGGCATAGAATGGATGTTCTACAGTACTGAATTTTATTAGGGTGGCATGAAATGGATGGCCAGCAGCACTCATTTTAATTGGGGAAGGGGATGGAATGGATGCCCAGCAGCATTGATTTTTTTTTGCATTTGTTAGGGGAGTGGTGCATCACTAGCTTGTACTTGGTGGTGTCCCATAATCAATTAAAATTCTATTAGGCATCCATCTTTTTACCCTGCAATCAGATTCAAAGCTGCTGGGCATCCATGCTTTCCCCCTCATCGGATTCAAAGCTGCTGGGCATCCATGCTTTCCCCCTCATCAGATACAAAGCTGCTGGGCATCCATGCTTTCCTCCTCATCAGATACAAAGCTGCTGGGCCTCCATGCTTTCCTCCTCATCAGATACAAAGCTGCTGGGCATCCATGCTTTCCCCCTCATCGGATTCAAATTTGCTGGGCATCCATGCTTTCCCCCTCATCAGATTTAAAGCTGCTGGGCATCCATGCTTTCCTCCTCATCAGATTTAAAGCTGCTGGGCATCCATGCTTTCCTCCTCATCAGATTTAAAGCTGCTGGGCATCCATGCTTTCCTCCTCATCGGATTTAAAGCTGCTGGGCATCCATGCTTTCCCCCTCATCAGATTTAAAGCTGCTGGGCATCCATGCTTTCCTCCTCATCAGATTTAAAGCTGCTGGGCATCCATGCTTTCCTCCTCATCAGATTTAAAGCTTCTGGGCATCCATGCTTTCCCCCTCATCAGATTTAGAGCTGCTGGGCATCCATGCTTTCCTCCTCATCAGATTTAAAGCTGCTGGGCATCCATGCTTTCCCCCTCATCAGATTTAAAGCTGCTGGGCATCCATGCTTTCCCCCTCATCAGATTTAAAGCTGCTGGGCATCCATGCTTTCCTCCTCATCAGATTTAAAGCTGCTGGGCATCCATGCTTTCCTCCTCATCAGATTTAAAGCTGCTGGGCATCCATGCTTTCCCCCTCATCAGATTTAAAGCTGCTGGGCATCCATGCTTTCCCCCTCATCAGATTTAAAGCTGCTGGGCATCCATGCTTTCCTCCTCATCAGATTTAAAGCTGCTGGGCATCCATGCTTTCCTCCTCATCAGATTTAAAGCTGCTGGGCATCCATGCTTTCCCCCTCATCAGATTTAAAGCTGATAGGCATCCATGCTTTCCCCCTCATCAGATTCAAAGCTGCTGGGCATCCATGCTTTCCCCCTCATCAGATACAAAGCTGCTGGGCATCCATGCTTTCCTCCTCATCAGATTCAAAGCTGCTGGGCATCCATGCTTTTCCCCTAATCAGATTCAAAGCTGCTGGGCATCCATGCTTTCCCCCTCATCAGATACAAAGCTGCTGGGCATCCATGCTTTCCCCCTCATCAGATACAAAGCTGCTGGGCATCCATGCTTTCACCATCATCAGATTCAAAGCTGCTGGGCATCCATGCTTTCCCCCTCATCAGATACAAAGCTGCTGGGCATCCATGCTTTCCCCCTAATCAGATTCAAAGCTGCTGGGCATCCATGCTTTCCCCCCTCATCAGATACAAAGCTGCTGGGCCTCCATGCTTTCCTCCTCATCAGATACAAAGCTGCTGGGCATCCATGCTTTCCCCCTCATCGGATTCAAATTTGCTGGGCATCCATGCTTTCCCCCTCATCAGATTTAAAGCTGCTGGGCATCCATGCTTTCCTCCTCATCAGATTTAAAGCTGCTGGGCATCCATGCTTTCCTCCTCATCAGATTTAAAGCTGCTGGGCATCCATGCTTTCCTCCTCATCGGATTTAAAGCTGCTGGGCATCCATGCTTTCCCCCTCATCAGATTTAAAGCTGCTGGGCATCCATGCTTTCCTCCTCATCAGATTTAAAGCTGCTGGGCATCCATGCTTTCCTCCTCATCAGATTTAAAGCTTCTGGGCATCCATGCTTTCCCCCTCATCAGATTTAGAGCTGCTGGGCATCCATGCTTTCCTCCTCATCAGATTTAAAGCTGCTGGGCATCCATGCTTTCCCCCTCATCAGATTTAAAGCTGCTGGGCATCCATGCTTTCCCCCTCATCAGATTTAAAGCTGCTGGGCATCCATGCTTTCCTCCTCATCAGATTTAAAGCTGCTGGGCATCCATGCTTTCCTCCTCATCAGATTTAAAGCTGCTGGGCATCCATGCTTTCCCCCTCATCAGATTTAAAGCTGCTGGGCATCCATGCTTTCCCCCTCATCAGATTTAAAGCTGCTGGGCATCCATGCTTTCCTCCTCATCAGATTTAAAGCTGCTGGGCATCCATGCTTTCCTCCTCATCAGATTTAAAGCTGCTGGGCATCCATGCTTTCCCCCTCATCAGATTTAAAGCTGATAGGCATCCATGCTTTCCCCCTCATCAGATTCAAAGCTGCTGGGCATCCATGCTTTCCCCCTCATCAGATACAAAGCTGCTGGGCATCCATGCTTTCCTCCTCATCAGATTCAAAGCTGCTGGGCATCCATGCTTTTCCCCTAATCAGATTCAAAGCTGCTGGGCATCCATGCTTTCCCCCTCATCAGATACAAAGCTGCTGGGCATCCATGCTTTCCCCCTCATCAGATACAAAGCTGCTGGGCATCCATGCTTTCACCATCATCAGATTCAAAGCTGCTGGGCATCCATGCTTTCCCCCTCATCAGATACAAAGCTGCTGGGCATCCATGCTTTCCCCCTAATCAGATTCAAAGCTGCTGGGCATCCATGCTTTCCCCCCTCATCAGATACAAAGCTGCTGGGCATCCATGCTTTCCTCCTCATCAGATACAAAGCTGCTGGGCATCCATGCTTTCCCCCTCATCAGATACAAAGCTGCTGGGCATCCATGCTTTCCTCCTCATCAGATACAAAGCTGCTGGGCATCCATGCTTTCCCCCTCATCAGATACAAAGCTGCTGGGCCTCCATGCTTTCCCCCTCATCAGATACAAAGCTGCTGGGCATCCATGCTTTCACCATCATCAGATTCAAAGCTGCTGGGCATCCATGCTTTCCCCCTCATCAGATTCACTTAAACTTAACTAGCAGGGAAGCATGGATAGACCATCAAAATTCTATTAAAAAAAACCCTGTCACCCATAGTACAGTGCCCAATATGGTTCTGTTGGTCATAATGTGTGTGCATGAGGCCTAAAAATACAAAGTCAATACAGTATTTGGATATAATTGTAGAGTAGGCCCCCAGTTCTAAAATCCGGTAACTATGTAGATTCCTAAACTGTCCATGTAAAGAAGCCGTGGTAAAGTGCAGTGGTAAGTGACAGGATATTCAAACACGTGACAGTGCTGTTACAACTGCAAAATGTGTTTCCAAAAGAAACAAGTTAAGACTCAAAGCGACCTATATGTTCTTTTTGTGACAATATAAATAATGAATAAAAACTATATTTCTGTTGTTGCTGGTCTTCTACTATAAAAGTGTGAAAGGCTGTCAGTATTTAACAGTTCATTCATAAAACAGTCTATTCATGGATCCAGACATACAGATAGCATGTTTTCTCAAAATATACACAAAAATATGTATAAAAAACAGTGTCAATTGTGGACTGGCATCTTGATCATGGTGGTTAAAGCTGTGCTGAAGTCTTAAGGAATGGTTACAACTGCTTTACTCCCATGAGTAGAGTTACTTGGAAAGTTTGCTTATGACTCTGATTAAAGCTCCATTTTCATCCTTGAGACGCTGATTGTCAGATTTCAGGTCTGTAAGTACCTGTAAGAGAAGTGTAGAAAGTCACAAATTCAATGTTTGTGGTAACATCATTAAAGTAGGCAAAAATAAATAAAAAACACAGGGAAAAGACTGTAGTGTAAAATATATAAACTTGATTTCATATGAACAAATAAAACATATAATAAAATCACATAGGGTATAGAAAGAAAAGGTTGGATACTGAGAATGGGATACTCCAGGGAACACTGTGCATGCATATGGGCATAAAGATAAAGACCACACTAAAAATGACACAGTATAGTAACAGTAAATATGCAGGTATAGTATCTTAATACCAAGTAGCAGTATAATACAGATATGAGTACTGAGCATATACCCAAATATAAGTAACAAGTAAAGTGACCAGTGCATAGAGTATATATGATAAGCAATATAACAAAGGAACAAAATTATCCAGAATATGTGCAGATTATAAGTGAACTCTACACCAGAGCCTGTAGCCTCAGTTACCCACCACACCTCCAACAGGCTTTGTCCATGCACTGTAGCTTCAGAAAGGTGCACATTTAATCAACTGATTGTTATAGAATATTACTACTGTGTAGAGAAAGAAATTTGTTCAGGACAAAGCCTGTTGGCGAAACATGCCGGAGATGTGGTGGGTAACTGAGGTTACAGGCTCTGGTGTATGGCACTCATACCCTGCACATATTCTAGATGCTTTTGTTCTTTGGTTATATTGCTTGTCATATATACTCTTTGCTCTGGTCATTTTACTTATAGTTGGATTTATGCTCAGTACTTATATCTGTATTATACTGCTACTTGTTATTAAGATAATATACCGTATTTTTCGCAGTATAAGACGCACTTTTTCTTCCCCAAAACTGGGGGGGGGGGGGGAAAGTTGGTGCGTCTTATACGGTAAATACACATTAAAACCCTGTCATATCGCAGCAGTCCCTGTGGCCATCAATGGCCGGGACCCGCGGCTAATACACGACATCACCGATCGCGGTGATGCCCTGTATAAACCCTTCAGACGCGGCGATCAAAGCTGACCGCCGCGTCTTAAGCAAAAGTGAAACTAACCTGGCTGCTCAGTCGGGCTGATCGGGACCGCCGATGTGAAATCGCGGCATCCCAAACAGCTTACAGGACACCGGGAGGGACCTTATCTGCCTCCTCGGTGTCCGACCGGCGAATGACTGCGCCGTGCCGGCACCCCCTGCATGGCCGGGGTAGTCATCACGTCGTCCCGTCATCCAATACGAGCGGCGTGCATAGCAACGTGATGGCGGCGACGGAGAGCGAGGATCTCGAGCAGCAAAGACGTTCCGGAGGGACGGGGACATCCCGGGGACACGGCGACAGCGATGGAGGGCGACATCCAGGGCAGCGGTGACTGGTCAGGAGCGGCGGGGACACGTGAGTATTACCTCCTGTACCAGTGGTCTTCAACCTGCGGACCTCCAGATGTTGCAAAACTACAACTCATGGCATGCCCGGACAGCCAACGGCTGTACGGGCATGCTGGGAGTTGTAGTTTTGCAACATCTGGAAGTCCGCAGGTTGAAGATCACTGTCCTATACTTTACATTGTATTTGGTTCAGAATCTTTTTTTTCTAGATTTTCCTTTAAAATTGGGTGCGTCTTATATGCCGGAGCGTCTTATATGGCGAAAAATATGGTACCTGCATATTTACCCAACTATTACTATACTGTGTCATTTTTAGTGTGGCATTTGTGCATGCATATGGGCATACAGATAATATGCCCTGGAGTATTGCCTTCCTCATTATCCCACCTTTTCTTTCTATACCCTTTGTGGTTTTATTATGTTTTTACTTGTTCATATGACATAACGAATTTATCTATATATATTTTATACTATGATCTTTTTTCCGTATATAGTTTATATGTTTGCTGTCCCACTGGACCTTCATAAATAGTTTGTAGGCTTTCTCTTTCTTTCTTTCTTTCTTTGATGACTCAAGCTAACAGTAGAAAAAAAAATTTTTTCACACTTAAAGGGGTACCCCCACTGGAAAACATTTTAATAAATCAACTAATGCCAGAAAGATAAACAAATTTGTAAATTACTTTTATTTAAAAATCTTAACCCTTCCAGTACTTATCAGCTGCTGTATACTACAGAGAAAGTTCTCTTCTTTTTGAATTTCTTTTCTGTCTAACCACAGTGCTCTCTGCTGACACCTCTGTCCATGTCACGAACTGTCCAGAGCAAATCCCCATAGCAAACCTATATTGCTCTGGACAGTTCCTGACATGGACAGAGGTGTCAGCAGAGAGCACTGTGGTCAGACAGAAAGGAAATTCAAAAAGAAAAGAACTTCCTCTGTAGTATACAACAGCTGATAAGTACTGGAAGGATTAAGATTTTTAAATAAAAGTAATTTACAAATCTGTTTATCTTATGGCATCAGTGTAATAGACAGCGCTCCAGCCGGACATACCAGTCGTGAGCGCATCTCACCCCGGATGTCGGCTCCCGGCGGGGCTGGGATTCGCATCGCGAGACGCGCCCGCATACAAGTCCCAGCCCGTCACTCACCTCCGTCCCCGGCCTCTGTCTCTCAGCTCCGAGGCACGTGCCCCCGCCTCCTAGTGCGCGCACCGGAGCTTTGAGATTTAAAGGGCCAGTGCGCCCGTAATTAGTTTTACTCCTGAACCATTATTATAAGTTGTAGCACCTCCCTAGTACCCTTGCCGGATCTTTGTTTGCCTTGCACCTTAGAGAAAGCAGTCCTAGTCTTCCCTTGCAGTGTACCAGACCTTTGCATTCCATGACCCGAACGTGTTTCTAGCCGCCAGCCTATTGACCTTCTGCTATCCCACTGACTACGCTTCTGTGCTGCCTGCCCTGACCTCTAGCCAGCCTGACTACGTCCTGCCTATTCCTTCGGTGCCACGCATCACATCAGCCGCCTGTGTGGTCGAGTCGTGCCAGGGGTAGCGACCTGGGTGTCGCCTGCCGCAGCAAGTCCAACCCGCTTTGCGGCGGGCTCTGGTGAAAACCAGCGGCACCTTAGACTCCGCTCCCTGGCACGGTCCGCGTCATCTGCCACACAGGTCCAGCGGATCCACTAGATCACCTGCACCAGACTACCGTGGAACTACGGATCTACTACTCCTTGGGTACCTGCCGTCTGCGGTGAGTCTTACAATCAGTTGATTGTTGAAAAAAAATGCTTTCCTGCAGAGTACCCCTTTAATGACAATGACTATCCTGACGATATCAGTAATTAACCCCTTAAGTACCATGATCTATAGCTATTACAGCACGTAGGAGTGCCCCCTGCCTGATTGGCACCCCTACACCATATATGCAGGAGTCTGATCGGTTTGAATGCCTCCATGTGTGTCCTGGGTTCGATCTGCTACAATATAAAGTAGTAAGTGCACAGCCTGTATAACAGTGTTTAATGTCGCTTGGCCCTTAAGTTAACTCACCGCACAGCCATTAATGTCTAAACCTTGGCAACAAAAGTTGCCAAGTACACCCCTAAGTGAAAATGTCAAAATTGTGCCAAAATAAAAATTTTCCCTCTCGCTATCATGTGGATTGTTACGAGGTCTTAAGTGTGAAATGGGAGCAGGTGTCTTAAATACGGTGTTATTGCTCTCACACTCTTTACTACCGGTCACTTGAAGTTCAACATAACACCTCATGGCAAATTGTTGCACATCAAATGGCCTAGGCTATAGGAAGATTCCTAAGACCCTAAAACTGAGCTGCAGCACAGTAGGCAAGACCATACAGCTGTTTATACAGGTCAGGTTCCACTCAGAACAAGCCTTGCCATGGTCGACCAAAGAAGTTGAGCGCACATGCTCGGCATCACATCCAAAAGGTTGTCTTTGGGAAATAGACATATGAGGGCTGCCAAAAGTGCTGCAGAGATTAAAGGGGTGAGGGGTCAGCCTGTCAGTGCTCAAACCATACACCGCTCACTGCATAAAATTGGTCTGCATTGCTGTCATCCAATAAGGAAACCTCTTGTTAAGATGATGAACAATAAAGTCTGCAGTTTGCCAAAGATAAACAGACTAAAGACATGGATTACTGGAACCATGTCCTGCAGCCCAACGAGACCATGATAAACTCATTTTGTTCAGATGGTGACAAGCGTGTGTGGCAGCAACCAGGTGAGAAGTACAAAGACAAGTGTGTGCTATCTACAGTCAAGCATGGTGGTGGGAGTGTCATGGTCTGGGGCTGCATGAGTGCTGCTGGCACAGGGGTGATACAGTTAATTGAGGGAACCATGAACGCTAACATGTACTGTGACATACTGAAGCAGAGCAAAATCCCCTACCTTTGGATACTGGGCTGCAGGGCAGTATTCAAACATGATAAAGACTGCAAACACAACTCCAAGATGACCAGTGTCTTGCTGAGAGTAAAGGGACTGAGAGACTGGTGAAGCATGTCTCCAGACCTAAAGCCTACTGGGTATCTGTGGGGCATCCCCAAAAGGAAGGTGGGAGAGCGCAGGGTTTAACATCCACCATTTCTGTGATGTCATTGAAGCTATGGTGAACTTTAAGCCCAGGAGGCTTTAGGTAGTGCTGAAAAATAATGGTGGCCACACAAAACATTGACACTTTGGGCCCAATTTGGACATTTCCACTTAGGGGTGTACTCACTTTTGTTGTCAAGTTTTAGACATTAATGGCTGTGTGTTGAGTTATTTTGCGGAAACACAGCATTAAACACTGTAAGGGTACGTTCACACGTGCAGATTTTTTAGCAGGTTTTCCGCTGCGTATTTGAAAGTGGGCGAGCTCTTCTCGGCTGTCCGCAGCAGATTTTCTGCAGCGGAATGTACACGGCGGAAAATCTGCCGCAAGCCCCTTTGAAGTCAGTAGGGACTGTGGCGGATTTTCCACAGCGTAAATTCCACCGCGGAAAATCTGCTGCAGACAGCCGAGAAGAGCCCGCCCACTTTCAAATACGCAGCGAAAAACCCGCTAAAAAATCCGCGCGTGCCTTAGGGCACGTTCACACGTACAGGATCCTGCGCAGATTTGATAACTGCAGATTAGAAGCTGTGCTCTGCGTTCGTGTGAATGTACCCTTATACAGGATGTGCACTCACTATTGTACATTGTAGCAGTGTCATTTCTTCAGTGTTGTCACATGAAAATATATAACAAAATTTACAAAAATGTGAGGGGTGTACTCCCTTATGTGAGAAACTGTATAGATTTAGGATATCTTATCCTAAGAGTAAAAAAAATTAATAAATAAAGGAAATAACTAGGTGGACAAAGTAGATGGACCAGGTGGTCTTTTTTTTTTAAATCTTTTTCATCTTCTGTGTTTCTATGCTCATGTTGTGAAACATGTATTTATGTTAAAATGGAATCTACTACAAGGGCTGTACTGTCTTCAAGCTGTTGCGTCAAAATACACTTATAAACTCATGGCAGTCTATGGTGTCATACTACACCTCCTGATCTGGTATACAGACAGAGTTTTCTTTTTTTGTAGGCATGGCCCATCAAATGACACATTATGACATAGCTTTTTGGGAAGAAGCCACCATACAGTGGCACTTGGAGTGCCTACAGTTTCATAGTACAGTTCTGCACGGACTCCATGTCCATCCATACAGTTTCCAGGCTAGCGGCTAAGCTTTGTGCATCGCATCTCAGAACAATTATCTTTGGTTTAGAACAGTGCTGGAAGCATGTACAGTAAATAGTCAGGTATGATGTTCAGCTGTTTTGTTTTTCAATGTCTTAACTTGTATAGCATATTAACAAACTGAGAATGCCATATCTGAGATACAGTATATAGCATGTTGAATTGTACTTGCAACAATGATCTATAGAACTGTTTAACAATGCCCTTAACTATTAAATGCTGTATATATCTTAATACCTTTAGGTCATCTTCCATTTCCGACATCCTGCGCTCCAATACTCTTTTTTCCTGCAAAAACAAATGACTTTAGATGCTTATGTGGTTTATATTTACCCTATAAAATTGTATGTGCACTTACTCTTTTCTCAGCCTCCAATAGCCCGACCTGACTCGATGAATTATCATGTTTCTTGGAAAAAAAAAAACAATAATAAACAATATTTTCATCCATGCAAAACCTTCCTGAAAGTAGTGCCAGTGATCTGGCCTATTCCACTAACGCAAAGGCCCCCAACCACTTGTTCACACATTGCGGTTTTGTTGTGGTTCTGCTGTGGTACACATTTTTTGACACTATTTTGAAAAATCACTGCACAAACATAACCTTGTATCACCACAACTCAAGAGGACAAAAACTTGGAAAACACAGCCTTATTTTATGTGCATTGTCTATATAAGTGTGTGAGTGTTTTTTTATGGAGATAACTAAGATATAAACATTTTTCTCAAATGTGTTAAGTGTTTACCTTCACAACCCGTTCCAGCTTAGTTTTAATATCTGCAA
The DNA here is from genome assembly GCF_029499605.1 of Hyla sarda. Lineage (NCBI taxonomy): Eukaryota > Metazoa > Chordata > Amphibia > Anura > Hylidae > Hyla > Hyla sarda. The sequence goes on from NC_079190.1 coordinate 326,072,576, forward strand.
GCTCCAACTGGGCCTCTCGCAGGTTGCTTTTAAGCTTCTCATTTTCATTAAAGGCACTTTCATACAGCTAGTGGGAAAGCAGATTGATGTACATTAATAATAATTTAATTAATTAATTTTAATAAATAAAGTAAATGTATGCAATTTAACAACAATTATATTATCCTATCTACTGTAATATACTGAACGATTGCATAAACTGCAGGGGGGTTTTTGCATTTCTTTTTTTAAACTTAAAAGCAATAAATTTTTTGTGTACAGGAGTACTGAAAAGCGCAGTCAATTAAGATTTCAATACATTTTGGTGTATGGGATCCTGACTCCCTTTTGGCATTTATTTGACCATGAAATTTCTATGGGCACATCAGTGTATAAGGTAGAAAAAGTTCCCATGGTGTAAACTGAGACTAAGTACTTGTGAATATGAGTATTCGGACATTCAAATTTTGAATAACCAGACCTTATTCTCCACTAATTTAGTTTTTCAATAGATTTTGCCCAGAGTAAATACAAATAAATTAATTGGCTATGACTAAAAGCCCATGCAGCAGAAATAGGAAAATCCAAGCAAGTAAAGCATGTCATAACCATTCCTGTTTGACCCAAACACATCTGTGGATCCTAGGCTCTTGGTGAGCTGGATGACTATAAATTTTATGTATTTGGATTACCTCATAGTCTTTGTGAGGCCTTAGTTGAAACTCGAAAATGAGGCCCTGCATCATTTTCTGCAGACTTCACATAGTGATACGATCACTTTACGACCAATTTTAAGTGGTAATGGGGCAGATATAAGAACAGGGGTGTAACTAGTGACCCCATGGAAAATTCAGTTCAGTACACAGAGACCCCGATCACCAATAATACCAGTATACATGGAGGAATATTATCACCAAATATATTACCATCATACTGTTACTGACCAAATCCTGTATACAGACCAATATCACCAATAATACCAGTACAAAAAAAGAAAATTACAAGACCTGTATACCATATAAGTAAATATATACAGGACCATATAGAGAAATATACAAGCTGTACCCAGGATCTGTATACCATATAAGTGATTACAGTACCTAATATATATAAAAAATAAACCTCTACTCCCCTCCAGCACTCCCACAGTGCGTCCAATCTCCTGCTCTGGTCCACGACTGCGATCCTTTTCCTAAGAGAAAGCATGACACCTGGGTCTGAAGTAACGTCGGGGCTCAGTGTGTCATGTTTCTGCTAGGTCAAGCATTGGCCAAGGTGGGACATAGTTACAGCCAGATATTGGCCTAGCAGAAGTATGACATGCTGGGTCCCGACATTACTCCAGGCCCAGGCGTCATGCTTTCTCTTAGGAAAAGGATTGCATCCGTGGCCCGGAGCAGGAGATCGGAGGAACCGCGAGAGGGCTGGAGGGGAGTACAGTTTTTTTGTTTTTATATAGTAGGTATGGGCATAGTTCTGAATTGAAAACCATCCTGCAGGATAACCCCTTTAACCATGTACTGTGACATTACTTTGCAATGACCGCCCTAGACATCTTATCCCCTATCCAAAGGATAAGAAATAAGATGTCTGATGGGACCCCCGTGATCTCTCCTGCAGCACCCCTGTCATCTAGTGCACAGAGTGAGCTTTGCTCCGTGCCTGATGACTAGCAGGGGGCGGAGGATCTTGACATCATGACCCCGCCCCCTTAATGTAAGTCTATGGGAGGGGACGTGGCGGCATATCACGCCCCCTCCCATAGACTTGCATTGAGGGGGCGTGGCATAACATCATGAGGAGGCAGGGCTGTGAGGTAATGATCCTCGGGCCCCTGCATCGCCAGTCATCAGGCACGGAGCTCGCTCGCTCCGTGCACTAGATGTCAGGGGTGCTGCAGGAGAGATCGCGGGGGTTCCCAGCAGCGGGACTCCCATGATCAGACATCTTATCCCTTATCCAAAGGATAGGGGATAAGATGTCTAGGGGCGGAGTACCCCTTTAAAGACCAAACCCATTTCGGCTTTAAGGACCAGGCCGATTTTATTTTTGTGTTTGTTGCTCCTCTCCTTCTAAATTTCATAACTCTTTTATAATTTTCATCCATAGACCCATATGAGGGCTTGTTTATTGCGCGACCAACTGTAATTTGTAATGACTCCTCTCATTTTACCATAAAATGTACGGCAAACCCCCAAAAATTATTATTTGTGTAAGGTAAAATTGACATTTTCTTTTTTTCATTCTGTCGGTCAATAAAATTAAAAGGAAACCCATCTTTACATAATTTTCTATTATTGTACTGTTTTCAAAAAATCTCAACAAAAACAGTAGTTTTAAAATTGCCCTTTTTCACCACCTATAACTCTCAAATTTTTCGGTATACGGGGATATATGAGGGCTCATTTTTGCGCCTGTAGTTTTTATTTAGTATCAATTTTGTGTATATGTGGCTAATCACTTTTTCATTGTTTTGTAAATGTAATGTCACCAAAAAGCAGCAATTTTCTACTTTTTTTTTTACGTTTACGCCGTTCCCCGTAGGGGATAATTTACATTATATTTTGATCAGACATTTACGCACGCAGCGATACGAAATATGTGTAATAATTATTTTTTATGCTTTTTTGAGTAAAATGGGGAAAAAAGAATTAATGAAATCTTTATTGGGGGAGGGGATTTTTCTAAATGATTTACTTTTTTTTTACTTTTAATTTTAAGGGGACTATCTATAACAATCACTCAGTATTATCGGTGATCCTCTGCTCTGGTCTGCTGGAAGGCAAATCAGAGCAGAAGACTAAAGGGAGAGCAGGAGAGGCAGGTGAGGAACCTCCGTCCTCCATCTTGGCTGATCTGATCCCTGCGGCCAGGCAGCCATTACAATCACCACACTGCCGCAGATGCTGTGATCTGTATTGATCACAGCATCTGAGAGGTTAATGGTGGACATCAGCAAGATCGCTGTCGTCCACCCTTACCAGCCGGACCTGCCGTGCATGACACTAGCACCGCTCCGGTGCTCGGGTCATGTACAGGACGTAAATGTACATCCTGGTGCGCAAAGTACCAGGGCATCAGGATGTACATTTACATCCATTGTCTTTAAGGTGTTAAATATCCAGCTGCAGCTGCACTTCAGAGCAATACAAAGAGTTGTATGCAGTTGTATGTATCTTGTGGACTGCAGCTGTCACTTGGCACAGACTACCTTATACAGTATGTACAGTACATGAATTGAGCTAAGAAGCTAAGCTTCATAAATGGTGGGTGCCATCTGCTATATGTATGTCATAGCGAGGAATACATTTGACATTTACATAATGCAATGCAATCTTCATGAAGAGAGCGCAGTAGCAGAGCTCACTTTAAAGAACGCAGGTGACGGCTGCTATCAGACAATGTCAAACATCAGCAGCATGATTGCGGGGTCGATGTTTAAATAAATAGTAAAAACTTTGACAAAAATACCAAATTGCTGAATTTTGGTCACATCATTTATCAGAGAAAATATGAATAAAAAGTGATTACAAAGTTCAAAAACATAAATGGCACTGATGGCTCAAAAAATAGTTATAGGGGTTATCCAGTTATTAAAAACATACCCCCTTTCTGGAGGACTGGGCCTGACTCTTCCTAGTGAATCCTCCGGCCCTCTCCTTCTGAGACATGCTCATCTCAGCAGAGAGAGGGCGCTCTGCCATCTCCAACTGAGGCAGGGCACCACTGTGGCTGATTGACTTAACAGGCCGTCACTGCTGAGACTACCACGAAGAGTTGGGCGCCGCTCTGGAGATAAAAAATATGTTTTTAATTGCTGGATAAGCATACTAATTTTCTTTAAAAAGGTAAAACTTTAAAATAAAATATAAACCTATGTATTGGGTATCGTTTATTGTAAATTGCACTGTGTAAAAACAAAGTACATCAAAAAGTTGCTAATCTGAGTTTTCTTTTCAATTTCACAAATAAGTTGTTTTCAGTTCTGTATTATTATATGTTTTTGGTAAAATGAAAGTTGTCATTACAAATTACAATTGGTCCTGCACAAAACAAGCCCTCATATGTATCTGTAGATGTAAAAATAAGAGAGTTGTGGCTCTTTAAAGGCAAGGTGACAAAAACAAAAACTCCAAAAAAAAAAATTGGCTTAAAGGAGTACTCTGGTGCAGACTACTCCTGCTCCGTCCTGCCCGGGCTGCAAAAAAATTGAAAATAAACCATCACTCACCTTCCTGGGTTCCAGCGGAGCGCCACTACAGCTGATCGGTCCTTCGGTCCATCTTCTTCATACTTCCGTGTGAACGAAGCGTCACATGGCACTCAGCCTATCGCCGGCCGTGGCAAGGTTCTGCCTCGGCTGAGCGCCATGCGTCACATGGCGCTCAGTCACATGGCGCTCAGCCGAGGCAGAACCTTGCAGAGAGACAGAAAGGAAATTCAAAAAGAAAAGAACTTCCTCTGGAACATACAGCAGCTGATAAGTACTGGATGGGTTAAGAGTTTGAAATAGAAGTAATTTACAAATCTGTTTAACTTTCTGGTGCCAGTTGATATAAAAAAACAGATAAGCAACCTTTTTGAAATCTTTTTGTGTTTCCTCTTCTGTCTTGTTTCCAACTGATGGTAAGCGATTGTCCCGCCGTGTATAGGCACTTGCCCGGGTAGATGCACGATCACTGTCTGTTGATGTAAGGCTGGAGCCCCCAGAATCTAATCTACAATAAAGCAATTGCATAAAAAATCAGTATCACAATGTAATAGCAAATATAATAACTAATTAAACTGCTTATACCACACCACAATATTGATGACTTATCCTTAGAATAGGCCAGCATCCCCTCCATTCAACTGACTAAAGGGACTGAGTTACCTACATTGTTTTCCAATAACAATAGTGTATGTTTTTAGTGGCTGCATTTGCTATTGCAGGTCACTGCAAGTCCCATTCAAGTATCAGCTACAGCTACTATGAATATCTAGTAAACAATGAGAGGATGTGGCATTTGATGGAGCGAAGTAGGTGCCGATCACAGAAAAACCCTTTAATGCAGTAACATATTGAGAGAAAAAGAGAAAATAAAATAGAGATTTGGCAGACATGTAGGTTTTGCAACAGGGCAAAATGTAATAAACAATGAAATTCAAAAAGTTTCCTAAGGATAGTTCAAAGGGGTTGTCTGGGAAGCAGAAAAGGTATTACCTCTTCTTCTCCCAGGCACTTCACTTCTGCCCTGCACTCATAGGTGTACTCAAGATGGTTACCAAGTATACCATCATAGTATGGGGCGAAGCCACGCCTGTATGCAATGTCCAATAGCAGTACGATGTTGTGTTATGGCAGGCTTGTGCCCACATAATGATCCCAATTTAGTACCCGTCCCCATTCCTCTTAGAAGATATTCTTCTGAGACAAGCACAGGGTGGAAGTAGGGTATCTGGGAGCCGCAGAGGTGATACCTTTCATCCATTAGTGTCATTCAGATTAACTTTTGACATGTCGCACAGACATGTCAAAAGTTTAGATTGTCTGTAAGAATCAGAAATGAATTGTAGGTACTTGGCTACAACTTCGGAGCTTTCTCCTGAGTCTCTCAACATCCAATAATGCCAGATACACACACAACATCTTCAATTTCACAATTTATTTACGGTTTGGTCTTATCATAGTCCAGCTGAAGCTTTTGCAAGCGGACTGATCCTAGTGGTGTTTTCACTCCAGGCTGGAGCTCCAAGCCATACCAGTGTTCATACAGGCGAATGTGGCATAAATGGATGCAACACTTTCACATTTCAAACATTGTATGCTACTAAGCTGCACCCCTCTGTGCTGTGCTCCCCCACATGAACACTGGTGATACATAGAGCTCTAGCATAGATTGAAGACTCCCCTGGGGTCAATCCACTTTCAAGAGCTCTGAATGGGTTAAGAGACTGTGGTGGCCTTGATTATGTTAGATCATTTTTAGTTATTTTTTTTATGCTTTGTATTTATAAGGAGTTATGCTGGACTTTGATAAGACCAAACAGTAAATTAATTGATGCAAAAGTAAAGAGATCGCTAGTTATAGCCAGGGGGCACACTTTACTCCCCGACTCCATAGACATATAATGGAGGCGGGCTAATCATAGACTATGGAGTTGAGGAGGGAAGCGTGCTGCCTGGCTATAACAACCAGTTGTGAATTCTGTAACATGATGGATAGCTTTTCATTAATAAATAACCCAGCACATGCTATGCCATTTCTTATCTCCTGTACACTTTAGTAAAAAGTTGTCTGAACCTGCTGACATTGGTCAACTGTCTAAAGTGTATGGTGACCTCCTGATTCTCCCCTGACAGATGATGCCTGAAGAGAGAATGGTTGGGCATGTTGGATTTGAACTACCTGGCCTTGTTGTTCTCACAAAGATATGCCACCTCCAGAGCTGTCTGGCTGCAGAACACATAAACATTTTGCTATGCCGAAACATTTGGCTGACAGCTATTGAAAGTGTATGGCCACCTTACAGGGGTACTCCACCCCTAGACATCCTATCCCCTATCCAAAGAATAGGGCATAAGATGTCTGATTGCAGGGAGGGGGGGGGATATCTGGCAGCTGGAACCCCCAGCAATCTCTGGGCCAGCACCGTGGCATTCTAAACACGGAAGCTTTGAGCAGTCACGCCTCCTCCCATAGGAGCGGAGTTCGCTCCGTGCACCGGATGACTGGGGTGCCATGCCGGAAATCGCGGTAGGTCCCGGCAGCCAGACTCCCGCGATCAGACATCTTATCCCTCATCCTTTGAATAGGGAATAAGATATTTAGGGGTGGAGTACCCCTTTAAGCATCAATATTTCTTGTTTATCTAGAGATCCTGTCACTGATATGGCAAGATCTTATTGATCTTTTCAAATCATTGTCATGATGACTCCAATGATGTTTGTCTACAAAGCTCCATTTCTGTAGAGGATTGCAGTGTTGCCTCCTAAGAAACTTTGCCAGAATCATCATTGAGGGTACCCTTTAAGATCCGGTTTTACATGAATGTTTTTCAAACCACCAACAAACAAATAATCAGTGATTTGAAAGGTGATCGCTCAAAAGAAGTGAACTGAGCCTTGTTACTTCCTGCCTTCAAGTCAACCAGAAAACTAATCAAAAAAATTGGTGGAAGTAGACTGCCATTATTTCAATTTTTCTAGATGTTTCTAGTGCTGTTTAACAGATTGAGCATTACTAAGTCTATAGCATCACCATTGTTTTACATAGTTCCAGACACAAACAAAAACATCTTACCTTGCTAATCTTTCATGCTGTAAAAAATAGATATAAAACAGATTTTTAGTTTTTGTATTTAAAAAAAAAAAAAAAAAAAAAAAACTGGTAAGATAATACACATAAAGCTATACCCATAAATTATTTACAACAAATTTACATCACATGTTTTAAATTAGGACTGCCAATAATGGATGTTTTTTTTTTTTTACAACAGTTGTATAAGTATGCTTTGGAAGACTAACATGAAATCTAAAGGATAAAGCAAGTGAAATAACAGATCCAACCAACTGTCTTATCAGAGACAACCACTTTCAAAATGTGGCATTCGGGGTGATAAGCTTTTTATTGTCCTGAAAATAGATGATTCTGCCAGGAGAAGCCATAGCACACCAGAAATGAGGTATATATTCACATCGCGACCATTCAGATGAATGGCAATACATGTAATACAAGGAAGGCTGAAGTTCAGCAGAACAGAAATCACTCATACCTAGTATGCTGTCCATATGATGACAAATGTTCATAAGACAACCCCTCTAAAGCAGTGTTTCAATCAATAATCTACTAAATAATCTTTCTAAACAATGTAATCTTTATGTATAAAAACTTAAGTCATTAAAGGGAATGTGTCACCTAGATTTTGAATAGAGACAGATACTAAACATGCTCCTTTTTCTAATTGTTTTTTTTTCCCGATTATATATAATGTTTTTGTGCATTATTATGGAGGCTGCCGTCTTGTCTTAGTTATTTTTAACAACATTGAGTGATATTCTTAATAGTAGGACCTACTAGGTGATAATAGACAGGAACTATCCCATTCACATGAATTGGAAATGTCACTGGGCATTCTCTGTGACCTTTTCAAAGCTCATTCTACAGGAAGGGGGATGCTATTTTCTGAGCAACAGCTATTATATCGACTGGTATCGCCTTTCATCACTCTACTCCTGTCTGTGCGGAGAAAAAAGGCATTAACAGGAAATTAACTGTAGAGAACAGGAAGTCTCAGGTAAGTTTAGGCCCAGTGGCCAGAATGAAAACTGCAAGATTTTAGGTTTATTATAAAACAAAAATAGTAAAATGGAAAATTAGAAAAAACATCACTAAAATTTCTTTAAAAATATGGTTGAACATAAAAACCTAATTTAAACAATAGGCCATTTTCTTGACATATTCTCTTAAAAATAAGGAAATTACTATCACTCTTAGGGGGGAATAAATACGGACTGTCTAAGACAAATACTGTCTGATTTGATCATAGAACCCAATCACAGCTCAGCTTTCAAATCCTAAACTCAGGTTAAATGAAATCTAAACTGGGTTTTTATATTTAAGACAGTTTTTATTTATCCCCCCCCCCTTAGTCTTTTAAAGAGGACATGTGTAGCTTGTGTGTGTGGGGGAGGGGGAGCTGATCAGATACTTATATACAGCATGATTATCAGTCCCTCCCATTGCTGAGTTATAGGGCTTTGTAGACCTCTCTGACTGACTGAGTGAATTTGTCAAGTGGGTTGGACTTTATTTTCATATAGGCTGTTCTGTGCAGTGACTGTATGGGGGCGTGCATATTTATTGTAGGGGCTGTGCTGCACTTTTTTGCCCTTTAACCAGAATGGGGGGAAATTATCATCCTTGTATACCTGGATTTGGGCATAGAAAAGTTTGCCAAGTTCTCATTTAGTGACTTTTTATGTTAGCAGAGCCAAGTGGGTATTACTTTTTGGAAAAGGACATGGCTTGGTAGAAAGGGGCGCGGCCTTCCTTGCCCCCTAAATTTGCAAAGACTTAGGCCTGCAAACAGGTGTTTTATCTAAAATCTACACCAGTTTCTAGATGGCACATGAGCATCCACTGATGTACTACATTTATTAAAAGACATGCACCTCTTAATATATGTTCCAAGTCTAAAGACAGCAGAATTATAAAAAATTATAAAAAAGGGATCAAAAAGTCCCATCAAAACGAAAATGGTACCAATAAAAACTAAAGATCACAGCGCAAAATGAGCTCTCATATAGCCCCGTATACAAAAAATAAAAAAATAAAGTTATAGGGGTCTGAAGAGGACATTTTTAAACATGTTAATTTTAGTACAAAAAGTTATAATTTTTTAAGAGGTAAAACAAAACAAAACCCTTATAATTTGAGTATCATTGTATTCGTATGGACCTACAGAATAAAAAATAATGTGTCACCGAATGTTTTCACCGAAAAGTGCACTGCGTAGAAGCGTTAGCCCCCAACATTTACAAAATGGAATTTTTTCTCTTCAATTTTGACCCACAAATAATTTTTATTTTATTTTGCCATAGATGTTGTGGTGAAAAGATTGATGTCATTACAAAGTAAAAATGGTGGCACACAAACCTAGCCTTCATATGTAGGTCAAAAATTGAAATAATTTTTAGAAGGTGAAGAGGAAAAAACGAAAGTGCAAAATGGCCTGGTCCTTAAGGGGTTAAGCACTGTTAAAAATGTTTACCTCAATGCAGGTTTTAAATCAAGCAGACACTAAAGCCCTCCCAGTATATATACAGTGTTAAAGGGGTTCATCTTTTTATATGAACAGTGATTTCAGAAAGTTTTCAGACTTTTAAGATTTTTTTTTTTACATTTTGTTTTATTGGATGGGGACCATCAATGGAAGTCCTTTTTGGGTTCAAGTTAGGACTCTGCCTGGACCAGTCAATGACATTCACAGAGTTGTCCCCTAGCCACTCCTGTGTTGTATTTGCTGTGGACTTAGAGTCATCGGCCCACATTTATCAATGTCTTTAGACATTTTTTGTGTCTAAAAAAAGGGTCAAAAAAGGCTGAAGCAGGGTTTTTTGCCCCTTTTTGTTTACACATTTCTGCTGATTTTGAGTTGCAATCCATTGATTTTGGCAATAGACATGATATGGAAGGGATTTATCATGGCGCCTTTTTGTAAAAAGGAGCAAAAAAAGGCGCAAAGCCACTGAAAAGTCTCTCAAACTACACCAGCCCAGACATGGTGTAGCTTTTTGGTGTATGTGTAGACAGAAATTTCAGAAAATGTGACCTGCACAAAATGTATCAAATGCTCTTTTACCTTTTAATAAATTTGGTTCTCCTACACATTATCAGCACACAAAAAAAAGGTGTAAAAAAATTCTTCACTTGCACTACAATGATAAATGTGGGCCATTGTCTTATTGAAAGGTGAATCTTTGGCTCAGTCTGAGGTCCAGTGCACTCTGGATCAGGTTTCACTAAAAATACACCTGTACTTTGCTGTACTCAACTTTCCTTAAACCCTAACCAGCTTCCCTGTACCAAAAGCTGAAAAACACCCCTATAGCATGATGCAGTCATCACCATGCTTCACTGTAGGGATGGTATTGGGAAAGTAATGAGCATTGACTTATTTCCTCAACAGACTAGAGAATTAGGTTTCTTACGGTCTGACAGTCCTTTAGGTTCTTTTTTGCAATCTTGAAGAAGGCTTGTCTTTTACTGAAAGTTTCTCTCATCAGCACACAAAATCTTTGGAGCTAACCCAGAGTGATCATTGAGTTCCTAGTCACCTCTATTACAAAGGCCCTTTTACCTTGATTACTTAGTTTGGTGGGGCGGCCAGCTCTAGGAAGAGTCCTGGTTGTTACAAACTTCTTTCATTCAAGAATTTTGGAGGCCATTGTGCTCTAGGGAACTTTCAATGAAGTAGGTATTGTTTTTACCCTTCTCCAGATCTGTGCCTCCACTTAAGCTTATCTCTGGGCTCTACAGTCAGTTCTTTGCTCCTCATGGCTGGCTTTTTGCTCTGATATGTATTGTCAGCTGTGAGACTCTAATCAAGGTGTAGAAACATCTCAGATATGATCAAGAGAACTGGGAGATCCACAGTGCTAAAATGTACATGTCATAACAAAGGGTCTGAATACTTATTCCCATGCAAAATTTTAGTTTTTAATTTTTGCTAAATTAGCAAAAACTTCTTGCGAGGTATTGAGTGCAGAATGATGGGGAAATATAGGCCACAACATAACAAAATGTAAAAAAAACGTGGAAGGGTCTGAAAATCTCCTAATGCATTTTAAGTCCACATCATTTTCTGGGGGCCATAATGCAGAAACTATTTATCATCAGCAAGAAAAGATCCGCTGATGATCTATGTCAGATTCATTAGAAGAACAGAAGCCCTAGTTTTTATGGAATAATACCGAGTGTAAAATCTGCACATTGAACAGCACCTGAAAGCATGCTGAACATATATTGATTCCTTTACAGCACTATAAACCTACTTAGAACTTAGAAGAGATAAAAAGGATTTATGGAAGTAGTTGCCATTCTGCTATGATTGAATCAGTAATTTTAGCAGGGGTAACTATCTTTAAAATATTTTATTGCACTACTTTCATGAAGATTATATTGGTTTTACCCTTTTCTGATGTTAAGTGGAAATGATTGCACAATGGATAAAAAGGTGGTGTGGTATGGTAAAAATGGTTACAAAACAAACTTACATTTTTACGCAACCACACACCAGCCTGAACCACACTTAGAAACTTGCCTACATCTAAGGCTGCATTCACACCACGTTTTGTACACACGGGTGCCGGATCCGGCGGGGGGGGGGGGCGGGGGGGGTTTGTGCAAGCCGGGCGCTCCTGTACCCCGGCCGGATCAGCCCGTAACTCCATTTCCTTAAATGACCTGACCGGAGTCAAACGGTGACTCCGGTCTGCTCATTTTTGACCCGTATGCGGTTTCCTGACCGGACCTAAAACCGTAGTTTACTACGGTTTTAGGTCCGGTCCAAAACCGCATACGGGTCAAAACTGAGCCGACCGGAGTCACCGGGAACGTTCACACTGCAGAATTCTGCGAGTAGAAATCCGCACAGTGAACAGTACCATCAGTGTGAATGGGTCTTCCACGAGACCCATTCGCAGTGCGGAATTTCAGCGGCGGACAATTCCGCCGCTGTTATTGTTTCGCGCAAAGAAAGAACATGTTCATTCTTTGCTCAGAATTCCATGAGTACTGCATAGCCGTCAATGGTGATGGCGCAGTGCCCCGCGGTCCTACTGCTGAAGTATTTTCAGCGGCGGCTGCTCCACGATCTCCGCTCGTGGAATTCTGCGAGTGGAGATTCCGCAGTGTGAACATACCCTTACTGAGAACTATGTTGATTCTTTAGTTACATTTTTAGCAAATTGTCTGTTGCATACTGTCAGCTTTAAAATGGAAGTCATCTTGATGCAACTCCAGACGTGCACCCACCTCACATATATGTGTGCTGGGCTGAGGGCATAAGAAACATTTCTAGCACTGCTCCATTTCTAGTTCTTGAGATATTAATCCTACCTCAAAGTAGTTATTAATGGTTATGAAGATCTTTTTTCTCCCTTTTGTCTTTAGCCCTCATCCATTAGGGGGCCACAGAACAGTAAGTTCTCAATTCAATCACACATTTCCAGGAGGAATAACAAAGGAATGGTACGACAATGTTCTGAGAGAAGCTCAAGAATGATTTAATGAGGAACATAATTATTTCCTGTAACCTGTCAGGATTGTGGACAGGTCCTCTTTAGATCAAACGATACTTACAATAGCTCTCGTCATCCTAACCTTGTTGTGCACCTAGGAGTAGTACTCCCCAAGCCCTACCTCCATGGCACATGGTTTCCATGGAGACTTATCAAAACCTGTGTAGAGGCTAGGGATCGACCGATTATCGGTATGGCCGATATTATCAGCCAATAATCCCGATAATTACTTTGCCGATAAGCCGATAATGCCCCGCCCCCACCGCACCGCCACCCCCCGACCCACCGCACCCCCCACTGTGATGCTGGGCGGTATACAGGTATGGATTTTTGCCCATACCGCTATACCGGTCGGGCCCCTCCCCCACCCTCAGAGTCAATAAAAAAATTAAACTTACACGTAATGGGGGTGGTCCGGGCCATCCATCCTTCCTTCCTGTAGTGTCCGGGGGCGTTCCGGGTGAAGAGTGAACCGGTCCGGGCTGTCCTTCTCCGGCAGTCATCTTCTCCACTCCGGGCAGGCTCCGGCCTAGTACACTGCATAGACGCCGCTACGCCGTGACATCAGGTGCGTCGCTGCGCACGGGCGTCACTGCGCAGCGGCGTCTATGCAGCGTACTAGGCCGGAGCCTGCCCGGAGTGGAGAAGATGACCGCCGGAGAAGGACAGCCCGGACCGGTTCACCCGGAACACCCCCGGACACTACAGGAAGGATGGATGGCCCGGACCACCCTGACAGGTAGGGGGAGAGAAGCGGGTGGCAGCGGCGGCCTATGGCACCGCAAAAGCCACTGCAGATCATTGATTTAAAGCGCCTGCTTTAAATCAATGATCTGCAGCGGTGTCGCAGGGGGTTAAATAGCCGATATTATACCGGAATATCGGTATAAGTTATCGGCTATCGGTCCTAACCTGCACCGATTATCGGTATCCGCCCTAAAAAAACGATATCGGTTGATCCCTAGTAGAGGCAGAGTGGTGCAATTGCCCATAGCAACCAGTCAGATCGCCTCTTTCATTTTTCACAAGCCTCTGAGAATGAAGAAAGTGATCTGATTGGTTGCTATGGGCAACTTTTCCTCTAGACCGGTTTTGATAAATGTCCCCCCATGACAGCTAATAAGCTTGACTTAGCTGTGTAGAAGTTGGTATCACATAGCTCTTCACTTAGTAGGTTGTATCTGTACTATACATTAGTGGTCCAGGACATCACTGATTAGCAAGTTGTATGTCTCTGCCCTTTATTCCAGAAGGTTTTTTTTTTCCTTGTGTGGACGTATGTGGCAAGTGAGCATGTAAATGTACTCAGTCATTGCTGTATTCCATATTGGCTGTCAACTGCAAGACTAGTAGCAGAAGCAAGCCCTTGGTTTTCTATTGCACATAGAAGATGATAGATATGATGCACAGGTTGAGTCAGGCTAAATAGTGTAAATGATGAACCACAGACATGAATTACATGTATACAGTAACCCCCCGACATGCGATGGCCCCCGACATATGATCAAATCGACATACGATTGCCTCTCAGAGGCCATCGCATGTTGATGTCAGCATTGACATACGATGCTTTTATATGTCGGGGCCATCGCATTAACTGCTATCCGACAGCGCAAAATGCTTAAGCTGCTGTCGGATAGCAGTTTAAGCATCCCGGACAGGTTCACTTACCTATCCCCTCTGCTCCGGGTCCACTTCGCGATCCTCCGGTGTCTTCTGCATCTTCTCCGGGGTCCGGGCCTTGCTTTCCGGCGTCGTTATTACGTCGCTGCACACGCCGTACCGGCGCCGCAACGTAATAACGTCACCAGAAAGCGAGGCCCAGACCACGGAGAAGATGCGGAAAAAGCCGTAGGATCCCGAAGAAGACGCCGGAGCAGCGGGACAGCATCGGTAGCCCCTGGGACAGCATTGGGAGCGGTGAGGACGCAGTCCGGAGCGGCGGGGACAGGTGAGTACAGCTTCCTATACTTTACATTGCACGAATCCCTCAACATATAATGGATTCGACAAACGATGGGTCGTTTGGAGCGAATTACCATCGTATGTTGAGGGACCACTGTATACAGCAGAAAGAAGCCTTTTCAATCCCTGTCAAGAAGACTTCTCTTCCTGCCACAGTTAACTAAAACAGCACTAAAGAAAGAAAGGGCGTTGTGAAATTGGTGTGAAGCAGACAGCGACATTTTTATTAGCAGCAGCTCAGTGCTTAAAGGGGTAGTCCTACATTTTACTTCTTATCCCCTTAACAAAAGGATCAGGGATAAGTGTATGATTGCAGGGGATAAGTCTCCGACCACGACCGAAACTGGTGGCCCTCCAGATGTTGCACAACTTCCACTCCCAGCATGCTCGGACAGCCGCTGGCTGCAGCTAACTGCTGTCTTGGTATGCTGGGAGTTAAACTTGTGCAACATCTGAAAGGCCACCAGTTTGAGAACCCTGCCCTACATGATCTCCTGCACTGCACGGAGCAGTGGCTGGGGTCAACTTGCCCCTTCATGCATACACAAGTACAGTGCTCTTGTGTCTTTGGCTGCCCCATAGAGATGCATGGAGGGGAGCCGGGGGGGGGGGGGGGGGGGTCTGTGCAGGAGACTGGAGCAGCTGGACCCTCACGATCAGACACATCCCTTCTCCTGTAGTCTGGAGCTGACTCATCGACATCTATGGTACAGTGTTTCAAGCATATTCTGTGTAAAGGTCAATGAGCAGAAAGGGGGAGAAGGGGAGCTGTGACCACTACCTATTGTGAATGGCACATTCTATGTTATCTATATACTGGTTTTGCCTTTCATTGTAATCCAGTAAAGATAATGACCCAAATTTATTAAACTGTGTGAGAGAAAAAGTGGAGTGATTTTTCTCACAACAACCAATCACAGCTCAGTTTTCACTTTACCAGAGATCATTAGCTGAGCTGTGATTGGCTGCTGTTGTAAAATCTCTCCACTTTTTCTCTCACACAGTTTGATAAATCTGGGCCATTAGTTGACTGCTGAGTAGTGATCTCTGCAGAACACAATGTTTTCATTCTGGTCACTAAGCCTGATCAGGATTTATTTTTTTGAACAGGTAATGACATGGACAACTAAAAAAAATTATTACTTATAATTGGTTACTTGCTGATGACCTATTCCATTTAAGGCCTCTTTCACATTATACTTTCATCTGTTTTTAAAGATCCGTTATATGTTCCGTTATGAAAACACAGAAAATCTGCCATTAAAAGCCGTTACAATCCTATTATAGTCTATGGGATTAGACGTTTTAACCCATCATAGCCCGTTATTAACAACGGACGTTATTTTGTGAGGGGAGAAAGAACAGAAGTAATAGTGCATTCACTATTTCTCCCGTTACTTTCTCCGGTCACAAAATAACATCAGTTATTAATAACGGGCTATGATGGGTTAAAACGGATAATGTAAAAATCCTATAGACTATAATAGGATTTTGTAACGTCCTTTAACGGCAGATTTTCAGGGTTTTCATAACAGGGCATATAACAGATCTATAAAAACGGATGAATGCATAGTGTGAAAGGGGCCTGAAGGGGAATTTTAGCGAGAAAAAAAAATTCCTGGGCTGCCTGTGTAAACAGAAAAAACTAATTTACCTCACTTAGCCCCCCTAGCCTCTGGTAACACTAGTGATTGGCTGAGCAGCAATGTGACCAAGAGACCATATTCCAGTCTCTGTCATGCTCCATTTCCTAGTGCTGGGGGTCAAGATGTCCATTGCCTCTTAATGATCGCAGGGGTGTCCCTTCTTAGTCAGTGATTGTCTGAATGGAAATGTTCTATTCTGACATCACTAGGAAATGGAGCAGAGCAGAGATCAGGCTATGGTCAATTAGTCACATTCCCACCAGATGCTACAGGGGAATAAAAGAAGGTAACTAAAATTATTTCTTTGTTTATGCCTGGGCATAAAATATATATATATATTTTCCACCAGAGTACTCCTTTAAATCCAGGAATCCCTGACTAAAGTAGCTGTAGTACTACCAAATCGAATTGGAGAAGTATCAGGACTTGTTCTCATCTCACTAGTTATCCCCTATCCCTTGCCAGGGTAGAGGAACACTAGGACAAGGAACGCTGTCACTACACAAACTAAGTATATGTGGATACCTGGATGAGGGCATCTACATCCCAGTTAATCGAGATGCAATATAGATGGCAGATTTAATACACTGAAGGACTGACACAACTACAGCATCCAGTAAGTGTGTGCAACTTACTATATAATACCTGCCCAGCGATCGCTCTTCACTGGTAACCTCTGCGTTATTATACAGTATAGTACATTGATGAGATGTCTCTTTGCTTCTGGTTAGGGGGTTTGCAGGATAACTACTATCTAGATGTGTCTATGTCACTGTGATGTTCAGGGTGTATATCAGTTTTTAGTGACATTATGTAGATAAACATCAGATTTGTATCCATGATCGCTTTGGTTTTAGAATAGAGATCAAAAAATACCTAGGACCTGTCTATGCTGGCGGCATCTGTGGATCCTAGCGGCTTATGTTAAAAGAACATTAAAGGGGTTATCAAGGCAAAAACTTTTTTATATATATATATATATATATATATATATATATATATATATATATATATATATATATATATATATATAAACTGGCTCCGGAAAGTTAAACAGATTTGTAAATTACTTCTATTAAAAAATCTTAATCCTTCCAATAGTTATTAGCTTCTGAAGATTTCTGTCTAACTGCTCAATGATGATGTCACGTCCCGGGAGCTGTGCATGATGGGAGAATATCCCCATAGGAGCTGCACAGCTCCCGGGACGTGAGTCATCAGAGAGTAGTTAGACAGAAAACAACTAATAATTATTGGAAGGATTAAGATTTTTTAATAGAAGTCATTTACAAATCAGTTTAACTTTCTGGAGCCAGTTGATATATAAAAAAAAAGTTTTGGCCTGGAATACCCCTTTAATAAGACAGATTGGATGTGCCCTGTAAACTCCAGCAGGGGGCATTTTACTATTGGTTTTATCCTGTTTTTTTGGTGGTAGTCAGAGATTTTTGTGCAATAGGAGAATTGCAGGAAAACTTTGTGACCTTTACATGTAGGTTCTTTTATTTTTTAATAAGTAGTGTGGTTTAGGTCAAAAGAGCCAACACATTTATCAAATCAACCTCTTTCCAGCCCAGACCACGCTGTGAAACTTACTGAGATCTAGATTTAGTGGAACACATTAAATTGAAATATGGCAAATATATTTTGCTCCCTGTTTATTGTATATGTCACCAACAGTGTCCATCTTACACCAACTGCTCCCTGCTCCTAGGCAATAGGGACTTTGGGGGAGGAAGGGGTTACTGCTGTCCCTGCTTGGCAAAGTGTAGGGGGAGTTATTGTGACTACTTTGAGTGTTTGTATAATGGGGGGCTGAAACCAGAAAATGCCCCCCCCCCCCCAACCATAGCTGAAGGGGCTGAATATTTGCACTCCTCCTGATGAAGGTAACTGCTATTATTCGAGCACCAATCTCACTGATGGCCACTCATTTACTGTCTCCGGTCAGGCCGTCTACATGGGCAACCAGCAAGAAAGTTACAGTGATGTAATGTGCCTATTCCACAGATTCAGAATGGTGGATGCAGTGTGCAGCTTCCTGAGCTATGGTTTCAGTGCTGTGTTGCTGGTTTAACCCTTTATAGTCTCTCTCCAGACAGTACAGTACTACTAGTAGATATTTAACTTGCATCTGTCCTGCAGTAACACATTCCTAAGGTACATGACAGTGCGACTATCTAACTTTGAGAAGATCTACTTTTCCTCAGACCCTGAACAGCTGTTTAATGTGAATGGGACAGCCGAGCCATAAGCAACAAAGCAGCTTCCAGAACACATTTTGCGCAAGAGTCTGCTTCTAATTCCATATTAGGACAAGACAAGGATGAGCAGTATGAGCAAGGGAATAAAAATAGGATGGAAGGCACAGCAAAGAGAAATACTTTTCCAAGACAGTTCAAAAGAAGTGTAAATTCAGCATTATTTTATTTTTTTTTACAATTTCTCAGTGATCGTACTAGCCATGTGCACTAGAGATCAAATAACTCAGTGATAATCTAAACCCTGTGCACTAGTGATCAAATAACTCAGTGATAATCTAAACCCTGTGCACTAGTGATCAAATAACTCAGTGATAATCTAATCCCTGTGCACTAGTGATCAAATAACTCAGTGGCAGTAAATGCCCTGTGTACTGGTGATGCAATAGTTCAGTGATCATAAAAGCCCTGTGAACTTGTGATACCCGAGGTCAGTAATAGTAAGGCTGGGTTCACACTGTGGAATTTCTGCTGGAGATTTAGCCGGCGGCACTAGGACCTTGCAGACTGCATTGACGTCCCCATAGATGTCAATGCATTTCTGAGCAGATCTCCCAAAAGATCTACCCAAAAATGCATTGCCGTCTATGGGGACGGCAATGCAGTCCATGCGTTCTTAGTGCTGCCGGCTAAATCTCCAGCAGAAATTCTGCCCAGAGAATCCGTAGTGTGAACCTAGCCTTAAGAGTCCAATGTATGATGCTATATCCAGTGATAGTAGTGCCATGGACACTAGGAATACAATAGCTAAGTGATAGTACTAGCCCTGTGCACTTATGATACAACAACAACCAGTGATGGTTATTGGCCTGCACGTTTGTGATACAATGGCTTAGCATTGGTAAACGCCGTATGTACCTGTAATACAATGGTTTAATGATAGAACTGAGTTAAGTGAAGCAGTGGTGGTGAAGCATGAGTACCTGTGATACAATGGGTTACTGAGGAAGGACCCGAAACAGCTGTAGGGGTAGCGGAGGCAAGCAGACAGTCCCACATGGGTAAGATATAGTTTGTAAATTGCAAGTTTGCAAAAATGTGATGTTTGTGCAGTGATGTTGCTGTTCCACTTGAGCCGCTATCCAGCGGGTGCACTTATTTAGGTCCCTGAGGATAAACTGTTAAAGAGTGGTAGAAGGGGAATTATAAATTGTCATTTTTCTCTTGCATAACAGACATACTGTATATTTATGATTTGTGTCTGTGGGCTCCGCAATTTTATGGGTTTTCCTGCCTAATATTTTAGAATTACTGTTGTCTATTTTTTATTGGAATAAAGTTGGAATCGTAAACTCGTGTTTTTTTTCATGGTATACAATGTGATGTATAGAGGATTCCTATAGGATGGCAGTATAGAGGGCAGAGAATAACAGATGTAGTATGAAATAATCTGTCCTAAGGGACCTTTGTGTCTAATTAGTCCTGAATATGTGTAATACAACAGCTCATTGTCAAACAAAGGACACAGGGTCAGTCAGGGGCCAAAAATCCAATAAACTCCGAACCCCAGAGCCAAGGTAAAAACCCTACTATGCAAACCCTTAAAAATTTACTTTTATTGGATATACGTAAAAAATATATATTCCCAAAGTGAAGGTTTAAAACCAATACCTGACAGGGTTATGTATAGACAGTGATATTGGAGCAATTCCTCTGCGACTGTATTTGGTATGGCGGCGCTGCACTCAACTCCTGTCTATGTAGTAATGAAAAACTAATAACATGCCCGCTTCTACAGCTACAGCTACAGTACTACAGCTCAATGACAGTCCAAGCCCTATCCACACTAGAGATGAGCGAATTTACAGTAAATTCGATTTGTCACAAACTTCTCGGCTCGGCAGTTGATGGCTTTTCCTGCATAAATTAGTTCAGCTTTCAGGTGCTCCGGTGGGCTGGAAAAGGTGGATACAGTCCTAGGAGACTCTTTCCTAGGAATGTATCCACCTTTTCCAGCCCACCGGAGCACCGGAAAGCTGAACTAATTTATGCAGGATAAGTCATCAACTGCCGAGCCGAGAAGTTCGTGACGAATCGGATTTACTGTAAATTCGCTCATCTCTAATCCACACGTAAGGCTGGTCTCATACTACCATACTTCCTCGTGTTGGGCTCAGTCATTGGAACAGAACAGAAAAGAGCCCGCTGGCATGTCAACTGCAAGCCGGGCACCAGTGGTGGGATGGACCCCACCAAAGGCCGATTATCAGGCATATAAGCATTTTGTGCAGCCAATAAAATGGTTATCGGCCACACATCTCCGTGTCTAAATGGGTGACATGTGGCCAATAACAATCAATTTACATGGGCCGCAGCATCGGCAGGTTTTTGGCCTGGTGTCTAGTATTTCGGACGAAACTAATGTAGCGCTCAACGGTAGTGCGAGTCCATTTTAATACAAAAAGGTCAGTGAGAAATCGCACCCTATGCACATGTGCTAGAACAGTTCAGGGATGGTGCTACCATGATATAGGACAGTGGTCTCCAACTTGCGGACCTCCAGATGTTTCAAAACTACAACTCCCAGCATGCACGGACAGCCGTTGGCTGTCCGTGCATGCTGGGAGTTGTAGTTTTGCAACATCTGGAGGTCCGCAAGTTGGAGACCACTGATATAGGGGCTCAATCCTAAAGCCCTGAGTACGTGTAGAACAATACAAGAGCTCAGTGACTGTGTAGAATACCGTATATACGACCAAAAACAGTGAGTCCTGTGCACGTGTGCTACAAGTCAGTGACTATTTCAGAAAAACATGGCTCAGTGAGGCTTGTGTACAAGCTGTATACATGCGTGCCAATAGCTTAGTGATGCTGCCAGTCCACAACCTGTGAGCCCACTGCTTGTCGGGTATAATAACTCAGTGATGGCGCCAACCTGATGCATGTGATGTAATAGTGAAGCGAAGCGGGCAGCCCTGTGCACACAACAGGTCACCGATGGCAAGTGCCCTGTACATGCCTGCTGCTGCACAGTGCTGCTTTGTATGACAGGCTGCTACTCACCTACTGTAGGCACAAGACTGGCACCATCACTTAGCTGCTTTATCCCACATGTGGGGTTGAATCCAAGCTACTATATGACATTGGCATTATCACTGACCTCCTGTATCACAGTCACACAGGCCTGGCATGGTCACAAGTCTCATGCTGGCAATGAGTTGGTATAGCACAGGTTAATCTTTTCTTGCATGAGTGATACACCAGATGAGTGGATATGCATGCCCCTATACAAGAGGTCAGTGACTACCTGTGCCCCAGCATAGTGATGGCCCCAGGCATGGGCACAGTGCCAGCCATGTGCACCACAGAGCTGCCATATCAGAAATGTCTCATTGGTGGAGGTCAGTGTCCCATAGTGCCCCCTACTATGAAGTGCAGGCACCTCCCCTCCTAACATGGGGGGCTCAGATCAGTGCACCCCACAATCAGACATTTCCTGCCTAGTCTCTGGGCACCATGCTCGGTATAGCCTGCAGCCAGACACACGGCACATGAAAGCCCACAGAACCGTACACGTAACGTCTTTGTCGTCGGTGAAGGGGAGGAAGGTGGAGAGTCCGACTGAGAGATCCTCGATCTGGTGTAATCCTTTGATCTGCTGTACATGGACGACATCGCGCTCCCGGGATCCTCACACGTGGGTGTCCCGGTCCGGTGACTGCAGTGATCAGCAGGTCCGCAGTGTCCAGTCCCGGCTGTGAGGACGAGTCCCGCAAAGACGGATCAGCAGCACGTCCGGTGCATCCCGGCAGCTCAGCATCTTACTGGAGACGCGGGAGAAGACGGGCGTGTGCGGCGGCGGCGCCTCTTATGGGCATGGGGAGGGGCGTCCTCTAATCCGGGGCGCCTGGACTGTACACGGGCTGTCCGGACTGACGGCATTTAATGCCTATCTATACTACAGGCTGTAATAGTAATACTTATCTATACATACAGGATGTTAGTAATAATACCTATCTATACTACATGTTGTTACAGTAATAATGCCTACCTATACTACAGGATGTAATAGTAATACTTATCTATACTACAGGATGTTAGTAATAATACCTATCTATACTACAGGATGTTAGTAATAATACCTATCTATACTACAGGCTGTAATAGTAATACTTATCTATACTACAGGATGTAATAGTAATACTTATCTATACATACAGGATGTTAGTAATAATACCTATCTATACTACAGGCTGTAATAGTAATACTTATCTATACTACAGGATGTTAGTAATAATACCTATCTATACTACAGGATGTAATAGTAATAATACCTATCTATACTACAGGCTGTAATAGTAATACTTATCTATACATACAGGATGTTAGTAATAATACCTATCTATACTACAGGCTGTAATAGTAATACTTATCTATACTACAGGATGTAATAGTAATAATACCTATCTATACTACATGTTGTTACAGTAATAATACCTATCTATACTACAGGATGTAATAGTAATACTTATCTATACATACAGGATGTTAGTAATAATACCTATCTATACTACAGGCTGTAATAGTAATACTTATCTATACTACAGGATGTAATAGTAATAATACCTATCTATACTACATGTTGTTACAGTAATAATACCTATCTATACTACAGGATGTAATAGTAATAATACCTATCTATACTACAGGCTGTAATAGTAATACTTATCTATACATACAGGATGTTAGTAATAATACCTATCTATACTACATGTTGTTACAGTAATAATACCTATCTATACTACAGGATGTAATAGTAATAATACCTATCTATACTACATGTTGTTGCAGTAATAATACCTATCTACACTACAGGCTGTAATAGTAATACTTATCTATACTACAGGATGTAATAGTAATAATACCTATCTATACTACATGTTGTTGCAGTAATAATACCTATCTATACTACAGGATGTTACAGTAATAATACCTATCTATACTACAGGATGTTACAGTAATAATACCTATTTATACTACAGGATGTTACAGTAATAATACCTATTTATACATACAGGCTATAATAGTGATAATACATATCTATACATACAGGCTATAATAATGATAATACATATCTATACATACAGGCTATAATAGTGATAATACATATCTATACATACAGGCTATAATAATGATAATACATATCTATACATACAGGCTATAATAGTGATAATACATATCTATACATACAGTATCTATACATAAAGGCTATAATAGTGATAATACATATCTATACATACAGGCTATAATAGTGATAATACATATCTATACATACAGCCTATAATAGTGATAATACATATCTATACATACAGGCTATAATAGTGATAATACATATCTATACATACAGGCTATAATAGTGATAATACATATCTATACATACAGTATCTATACATACAGGCTATAATAGTGATAATACATATATAAACATACAGGCTATAATAGTGATAATACATATATATATATATATATATATATATATATATATATACATACAGGCTATAATAGTGATAATACATATCTATACATACAGGCTATAATGGTGATAATACATATATATACATACAGGCTATAATGGTGATAATACATATCTATACATACAGGCTATAATAGTGATAATACATATCTATACATACAGGCTATAATAGTGATAATACATATCTATACATACAGGCTATAATAGTGATAATACATATATATATACATACAGGCTATAATAGTGATAATACATATCTATACATACAGGCTATAATAGTGATAATACATATATATACATACAGGCTATAATAGTGATAATACATATATATACATACAGGCTATAATAGTGATAATACATATCTATACATACAGGCTATAATAGTGATAATACATATCTATACATACAGCCTATAATAGTGAAAATACATATCTATACATACAGCCTATAATAGTGATAATACATATCTATACATACAGCCTATAATAGTGAAAATACATATCTATACATACAGGCTATAATAGTGATAATACATATCTATACATACAGCCTATAATGGTGATAATACATATATATACATACAGGCTATAATAGTGATAATACATATCTATACATACAGGCTATAATAGTGATAATACATATCTATACATACAGCCTATAATGGTGATAATACATATATATACATACAGGCTATAATAGTGATAATACATATCTATACATACAGGCTATAATAGTGATAATACATATCTATACATACAGGCTATAATAATGATAATACATATCTATACATACAGGCTATAATAGTGATAATACATATCTATACATACAGTATCTATACATAAAGGATATAATAGTGATAATACATATCTATACATACAGGCTATAATAGTGATAATACATATATATACATACAGGCTATAATAGTGATAATACATATCTATACATACAGGCTATAATAGTGATAATACATATCTATACATACAGGCTGTAATAGTGATAATACATATCTATACATACAGGCTATAATAGTGATAATACATATCTATACATACAGGCTATAATAATGATAATACATATCTATACATACAGGCTATAATAGTGATAATACATATCTATACATACAGGCTATAATAGTGATAATACATATCTATACATACAGGCTATAATAGTGATAATACATATCTATACATACAGTATCTATACATAAAGGCTATAATAGTGATAATACATATCTATACATACAGGCTATAATAGTGATAATACATATCTATACATACAGTATCTATACAAAAAGGCTATAATAGTGATAATACATATCTATACATACAGGCTATAATAGTGATAATACATATATATATATATATACATACAGGCTATAATAGTGATAATACATATATATATACATACAGGCTATAATAGTGATAATACATATCTATACATACAGGCTATAATAGTGATAATACATAACTATACATACAGGCTATAATGGTGATAATACATATCTATACATACAGGCTATAATAGTGATAATACATATCTATACATACAGGCTATAATAGTGATAATACATATCTATACATACAGTATCTATACATAAAGGCTATAATAGTGATAATACATATCTATACATACAGGCTATAATAGTGATAATACATATCTATACATACAGGCTATAATAATGATAATACATATCTATACATACAGGCTATAATAATGATAATACATATCTATACATACAGTATCTATACATAAAGGCTATAATAGTGATAATACATATCTATACATACAGGCTATAATAGTGATAATACATATCTATACATACAGGCTATAATAGTGATAATACATATCTATACATACAGTATCTATACATAAAGGCTATAATAGTGATAATACATATCTATACATACAGGCTATAATAGTGATAATACATATCTATACATACAGGCTATAATAATGATAATACATATCTATACATACAGGCTATAATAATGATAATACATATCTATACATACAGGCTATAATAGTGATAATACATATCTATACATACAGGCTATAATAGTGATAATACATATCTATACATACAGGCTATAATAGTGATAATACATATCTATACATACAGTATCTATACTATCTATACATACAGGCTATAATAGTGATAATACATATCTATACATACAGGCTATAATAGTGATAATACATATCTATACATACAGTATCTATACATAAAGGCTATAATAGTGATAATACATATCTATACATACAGGCTATAATAGTGATAATACATATCTATACATACAGTATCTATACAAAAAGGCTATAATAGTGATAATACATATCTATACATACAGGCTATAATAGTGATAATACATATATATATATATACATACAGGCTATAATAGTGATAATACATATATATATACATACAGGCTATAATAGTGATAATACATATCTATACATACAGGCTATAATAGTGATAATACATAACTATACATACAGGCTATAATGGTGATAATACATATCTATACATACAGGCTATAATAGTGATAATACATATCTATACATACAGGCTATAATAGTGATAATACATATCTATACATACAGGCTATAATAATGATAATACATATCTATACATACAGGCTATAATAATGATAATACATATCTATACATACAGTATCTATACATAAAGGCTATAATAGTGATAATACATATCTATACATACAGGCTATAATAGTGATAATACATATCTATACATACAGGCTATAATAGTGATAATACATATCTATACATACAGTATCTATACATAAAGGCTATAATAGTGATAATACATATCTATACATACAGGCTATAATAGTGATAATACATATCTATACATACAGGCTATAATAATGATAATACATATCTATACATACAGGCTATAATAATGATAATACATATCTATACATACAGGCTATAATAGTGATAATACATATCTATACATACAGGCTATAATAGTGATAATACATATCTATACATACAGGCTATAATAGTGATAATACATATCTATACATACAGTATCTATACTATCTATACATACAGGCTATAATAGTGATAATACATATCTATACATACAGGCTATAATAGTGATAATACATATCTATACATACAGTATCTATACATAAAGGCTATAATAGTGATAATACATATCTATACATACAGGCTATAATAGTGATAATACATATCTATACATACAGTATCTATACAAAAAGGCTATAATAGTGATAATACATATCTATACATACAGGCTATAATAGTGATAATACATATATATATATATACATACAGGCTATAATAGTGATAATACATATATATATACATACAGGCTATAATAGTGATAATACATATCTATACATACAGGCTATAATAGTGATAATACATAACTATACATACAGGCTATAATGGTGATAATACATATCTATACATACAGGCTATAATAGTGATAATACATATCTATACATACAGGCTATAATAGTGATAATACATATCTATACATACAGTATCTATACATAAAGGCTATAATAGTGATAATACATATCTATACATACAGGCTATAATAGTGATAATACATATATATACATACAGGCTATAATAGTGATAATACATATCTATACATACAGGCTATAATAGTGATAATACATATCTATACATACAGGCTATAATAATGATAATACATATCTATACATACAGGCTATAATAGTGATAATACATATCTATACATACAGTATCTATACATAAAGGCTATAATAGTGATAATACATATCTATACATACAGGCTATAATAGTGATAATACATATCTATACATACAGGCTATAATAGTGATAATACATATCTATACATACAGGCTATAATAGTGATAATACATATCTATACATACAGGCTATAATAGTGATAATACATATCTATACATACAGGCTATAATAGTGATAATACATATCTATACATACAGGCTATAATAGTGATAATACATATATATATACATACAGGCTATAATAGTGATAATACATATCTATACATACAGGCTATAATAGTGATAATACATATCTATACATACAGGCTATAATAGTGATAATACATATCTATACATACAGGCTATAATAGTGATAATACATATATATATATATACATACAGGCTATAATAGTGATAATACATATATATATACATACAGGCTATAATAGTGATAATACATATCTATACATACAGGCTATAATAGTGATAATACATATATATATACATACAGGCTATAATAGTGATAATACATATCTATTAGGGATGTCCCAATACCATTTTTTTTAAGACCGAGTACGAGTAACGATACTTTAATTCTAGTACTCGCCGATACCAAGTACGAGTACTTTTATTTGAAAGGGAATCTGACACCAGGGTGACCCGGTTTCTGGCTTCTTACCGTGCTGATATGTGGGTTCTTGTTGTGTACAATGAAGGCGGCTGCTGTAGTATGAGCCAAGATTTCTCTCTTCTCCATTGGACAGAACAGGGAATTTGCATTGGCGGCGAGACCGATGTCTCTGAAGCGATTGCGCTGACGATCACATGGTGAGCAGCGGTAAAAACCAGGTCACCTGCACTATCTACCTATAAATTCAAATTAGTGCAGGTGACTCTGCTGTAAGATTACTTTCAATAGTACCACATTAGGTGCAGTATAGCTCCCCCACATTAGGCGCAGTATAGCTCCCTCACATTAGGCGCAGTATAGTTCCCCACATTAGGTGCAGTATAGCTCCCTCACATTAGGCGCAGTATAGTTCCCCCACATTAGGTGCAGTATAGCTCCCCCACGTTAGGCGCAGTATAGTTCCCCCACGTTAGGCGCAGTATAGTTCCCCCACATTAGGTGCAGTATAGTTCCCCCACATTAGGCGCAGTATAGTTCCCCCCACATTAGGCACAGTATAGTTCCCCCACATTAGGTGCAGTATAGTTCCTCCACATTAGGTGCAGTATAGTTCCCCCACATTAGGTGCAGTATAGTTCCCCCACATTAGGTGCAGTATAGTTCCCCCTACATTAGGTGCAGTATAGTTCCCTACATTAGGCGCAGTACAGTTCCCTGCACAGACATACAGCCTTCAGTCATATACAGTGTATGGCTGGAGGCTGTATGTCTGTGTACTGCCCCACCTCAGTGCTCCAACCACCGATCCTTATGTCCGGGGTCACGATCTACTGCTATGGCCTATAGGGGAGACTTTGGAGGGGTCACCCACAAGTCATTTGTTCACTGAAACCTTCCCTGGTTACATGACATGGTAATAAGATTTAAAGTCACATAACATTATACAGACAAAGCAATAGATAACGGCATAATCAACCATTTATGATGCACAGATTAAGGGGGGACTCAGGGGACACTGAAATAGAATCCGCCAGACAGGGCAGCAAGGGTACAGGGGTACAACTCCTGTACTGGGCCACCACAAACTCCACCTCTTAAAAACAACCGTCCTCGGCGCCCAGTCCTAGAGGGCGGATAATATAAAGTGGCCACTGGAGGCCATGAAATGATAACAGACAGTTCCTGGGGCATTGGACCAATGTTCTTCTCAGGGCTAATGACCTGGGGAAGAGTCCATGTGATATTTTACACAATGTCCATAGATGCTCAGTCTTTTGAGGTATTTAACCAGGATAAATTGAACCAACTGATGGTGAGGTGTTTTGGTCTCATAACTGCTTGATGGTAAATATTTGATTTTGGATCGGGCTGCCTGAGGCTCTCTATCCTAATGCCTGTGCTAATGGGGCCCTTCGGCTTAAGCTACTTCTCCCCATAACATTGGACTAGCACTTTTTCTGACAACACATGAGTATATTACATATTTCCACAATAGCTCTGTCACTTTACGTGCTACTTAGACCTTTCAGGAGGACTCTCTGGCCACGAGAGAACCCTGTACACAGTGGACAGTGAGCAATAGACATTAGACATATGTTAACTGATGTGGTACTGAATATATGACTAGCTACAGTCCTGACTAAATATGTGACTATTTTAGATACACAAAATATACTATGTACATGACTAACTAGTTATACTGACTTTCTGTACAAAAAATAGATACTCTATTTTGACTAGACAATAGTATGCTATTGACGGATAACTTTTATATACATAGGTATTTTACTCTCTATACCTAGCATGCATGGCAATGAGGTGACTTGGTACGCTTCTTCTGACAGGGTCAGGACACCTCCTGTACAAATGCCATGGATAATAGAACATTAGACATTATGGACATTTTGTGTAAACATTCTAAGTACACTTTATGAAACGGCAGTGGAGCAGTGAAGCCGCTGAACCTGTTTGGATGATGGTGTGGGCCGTATCAGGGAGCAGAGTCTAAGGTGCTGCTGGTATTCACCAGAGCCCGCCGCAAAGCAGGATAGACTTGCTGCATCCAGATCGCTACCCCTGATAAGACTCGTCCACACAGGCTGCTGAGGTATTATGTGGTACAGGTAGGAGGCAAACTCGTATTCTGGACAGGCAAGAGGTCAGGGCAGGCGGCACAGGAGTGTGGTCAGGAACGAAGCTAGGAGGTCAGAGGGCAGGTGGCACAGGAGCAAAGTCAGGTCATAAAGCAAGAGGTCTGGAACCCTATAGAAAACACACAACTGAAAAGCTTTCTCCAGGGCTAGTGAGCACAAAGATCCGGCAAGGACAGGAAGGAAGTGTGGGGTTAAATAGATACAGGACCAGACAAGCACCAATCAATGGTGCCCTGGCACTTTAAATCTATGGAAACCAGTGCACGCGCCCTAGGAGGCGGGGGCGCACGCGCCAACAGCAGGGAACAGTGGAGGGGACAGAGGAGAGGAGAGTGAGAGCCTGATGTTCACATGCGATGCGAACGGCGGTAGAAGCAGCACAGGAGGACAGGGCCGGAGCACGCTTGCAGCCAGCACATCTGGCTGCTACGCTACTTGTGACAGTACCCTCCCCCTTAGGTCTCCCCCTCTTTTTGGGCCTTATAAAGTTTCGGACCAGGTTGTGGACCAAGATATTCTCCTCCGGCTCACAGGACCTTTCCTCCAGACCTAACCCCTTCCAGTCCACTAGAAAATAATGTCTCCCTCTTTCTGTCTTCATTGCCAGAATCTCCGTATATTCAAAGACATCAAAAGAACCAGACACAGGAATGAAAACAATATCTTTTTTCAAAAACCGATTGATAACAATTTGGAATATGTAGGGAGGAAGGCAGACGGGGCTAATAAGAAACCGGATTCATTTTTAGCAAAAATTCGTATGGTCCCAGGAATCGGCCCAATTTGTAGTTGGGAACTCTGAAACGGATGTATTTGGACGAAAGCCAGACCTTGTCGCCAGGAGAGAAAATCGGAGGAGGCCTTCTCTTCTTATCCGCATGAGATTTCATATAAAGGAGGCATGAAGCAAAATACGACGGGTCTCCTGCCAGATGGACATGAAATCTCAAACTTGTTCATCAACAGCTGGCACACCAGAGGAGGCCGGAAGAGGTAGAGGAGGATTAGGAAGATGACCGTAGATTACAAAGTACAAAGAATGGAGATATCTTCATGAACTCAGAGTCTTTGGGGTTGTAGGAGAACTCCACCCAGGGTAAGAGATCGAGCCAATCTTCCTGTCGAGCCGAAACAAAATAACGTAGATAATCTCCCAGGATTTGGTTGAGTTTTTCTACCTGGCCGATGGTCTGGGGATGATAAGCAGAAGAAAAGTCCGGCTTGATTTTAGACGTGAACAGAGGGCCCGCCAGAACTTGGAAACAAATTGCACACCACGATCTGAAAAAATGTAAGTAGGAAGGCCATGTAAGCGAAAGATGTGTTGAAGAAAGTGTTTTGCCAGCTGAGGAGCAGATGGAAGACCAGGTGAAGGAATGAACCGATCAACAACCACCCAGATGACCGTATTGTTACAGGAAGGTGGCAGATCATTGATAAAGTCCATAGCAATGTGAGACCAGGGAGTTCCCGGAATAGGCAAAGGCTGTAAGAGCATAGGCGTGCGCAGCCTATTGCATTAGGGTGTGCACCCTAAAGCACAAACTCCCGCTGCGCGTGTGTGTGTATATATATATATATATATATATATATATATATACACGCACACATACACACAGTATAGTTCCCCCACATTAGGTGCAGCATAGTTCCCCCACATTAGGTGCAGTATAAGTCCCGCCACATTAGGTGCAGTATAATTCCCGCCACATTAGGTGCAGTATAAGTCCCGCCACATTAGGTGCAGTATAGGTCCCCACATTAGGTGCAGTATAAGTCCCCGCACACTAGGTTGGCAGTACAGTTCCCCCACATTAGGTTGGCAGTATAAGTCCCCGCACACTAGGTTGGCAGTACAGTTCCCCCACATTAGGTTGGCAGTACAGTTCCCCCACATTAGGTTGGCAGTACAGTTCCCCCACATTAGGTTGGCAGTACAGTTCCCCCACATTAGGTTGGCAGTACAGTTCCCCCACATTAGGTTGGCAGTACAGTTCCCCCACATTAGGTTGGCAGTACAGTTCCCCCACATTAGGTTGGCAGTACAGTTCCCCCACATTAGGTTGGCAGTACAGTTCCCCCACATTAGGTGCCACCTAATGTAGGGGAACTGTACTGCACCTAATGTGGGGGAACTGTACTGCACCTAATGTGGGGGAACTGTACTGCACCTAATGTGGGGGAACTGTACTGCACCTAATGTGGGGGAACTGTACTGCACCAGTACAGTTCCCCCACATTAAGTGCAGTACAGTTCCCCCACATTAGGTGTAGTATAGTTCCCCACATTATGTGCAGTACAGTCCCCCCACATTAGGTGCAGTACAGTCCCCCCACATTAGGTGCAGTACAGTCCCCCCACAATAGGTGCAGTACAGTCCCCCCACATTAGGTGCAGTACAGTCCCCCCACATTAGGTGCAATATAGTTCCCCACATTAGGTGCAGTATAGTTTCCCCACATTAGGTGCAGTATAGTTCCCCCACATTAGGTGCAGTATAGTCCCCCACATTAGGTGCAGTATAGTTCCCCCACATTAGGTGCAGTATAGTTCCCCCACATTAGGTGCAGTATAGTTCCCCCACATTAGGTGCAGTACAGTTCCCCCACATTAGGTGCAGTACAGTTCCCCCACATTAGGTGCAGTACAGTTCCCCCACATTAGGTGCAGTACAGTTCCCCCACATTAGGTGCAGTACAGTTCCCCCACATTAGGTGCAGTACAGTTCCCCCACATTAGGTGCAGTACAGTTCCCCCACATTAGGTGCAGTACAGTTCCCCCACATTAGGTGCAGTACAGTTCCCCCACATTAGGTGCAGTACAGTTCCCCCACATTAGGTGCAGTACAGTTCCCCCACACTAGGTGCAGTACAGTTCCCCCACATTAGGTGCAGTACAGTTCCCCCACATTAGGTGCAGTACAGTTCCCCCACATTAGGTGCAGTACAGTTCCCCACATTAGGTGCAGTACAGTTCCCCCACATTAGGTGCAGTACAGTTCCCCCACATTAGGTGCAGTACAGTTCCCCCACATTAGGTGCAGTATAGTTCCCCCACATTAGGTGCAGTATAGCTCCCCATATTAGGTGCAGTATAGTTCCCCCACATTAGGTGCAGTATAGTTCCCCCACATTAGGTGCAGTATAGTTCCCCCACATTAGGTGCAGTATAGTTCCCCCACATTAGGTGTAGTATAGCTCCCCACATTAGGTGCAGTATAGCTCCCCACATTAGGTGCAGTATAGTCCCCCACATTAGGTGCAGTATAGCTCCCCCACATTAGGTGCAGTATAGCTCCCCCACATTAGGTGCAGTATATCTCCCCACATTAGGTGCAGTATAGTCCCCCACATTAGGTGCAGTATAGTCCCCCACATTAGGTGCAGTATAGTCCCCCACATTAGGTGCAGTATAGCGTGCAGTATAGTCCCCCACATTAGGTGCAGTATATTCCCCACAGACATAAAGCCTTCAGCCATATACAGTGTATGGCTGGAGGCTGTATGTCTGTGTACTGCCCCACTTCAGTCTTCCGACCACCGGTCCTCCGGTCCGGGGTCACGATCTACTGCTATGGCCTATAGTCCATAGCAGTAGGTCCCGGGACCGGAGGACCGGTAGTCGGAACACTGAAGAAGACATGCTGCCAGATCGTGTTGGTCACTTACCATTCCGGCCGGCGCGCGCATCCTCTTCCTTGAATCTCCGCTCCTCCGTTACTATGGGCGCACGCACGGGATGTCAATGACGTCCCTGCGTGCGCTACTTCCCGGCGGCCCCTGTGTTTTTAAAGTTAACGCGGGGGCCGCTGTAGAAAGGTAACCGGGACATCCTTGTGTCCCGAAAAGATCTTTCGGGACACAGGGATGTCCCGAATGTGAGGGCTGCGGGCTGCTCAGTGGTGGCCTCGGATGCCCCCCTGAGCTTGATTAGGGTGTGCCTGGGCACACCCGGCACACCCCGTGCGCACGCCTATGTGTAAGAGTCCTGCAGGTCTCTTCCATGGAGTCTTGTCGCGAGCACAGATGACACAGGAACAGACACAATCTGTGACATCGCGTTCTAGGTGTAGCCACCAATAATGCCAAGAGATTAACTGGAAGGACTTCTGTACTGCTGAATGTCCAGCCAGTAAAGAAGAATTTTTCCAGTTAAAAACTCTTATGTCTCAGTTGAGGTGGCACAAAGGATCTCCCAGTAGTGTTGCTCACGAATATTCGCAATTCGAATATTATTCGCGAATATCGCATATTCGCGAATTTGCGAATTTCGCGAATTCGCGAATATAGCGCTATATATTCGTAATTACGAATATTTTTTTTATTTTTTTCACAGTACACATCACAGTGATCACCCCTCTCTGCTTCCAGCTTGTGTGGTGTAAAGAAGGCTGTAATACTACTGTGTGAGACTGGCATGCAAAAATTCGCATATGTGAAAATTAGCATATGCTAATTTCCGCATAAGCGAATTTTCGCGTATGCTAATTTTGTATATGCTAATATTCACATGTTAATTTTCGCATACGCGAAGTTTCGCATATGCGAAAATAAAACGAGAATATAACGAATATGCAAATATTGGCGAATATATGACGAATATTCGTCCATATATTCGCGAATATTCGCGAATTCGAATATGGCCTATGCCGCTCAACACTATCTCCCAGGTGGAACCTGCTGGAGGTCAACTGGAGCAGCAGAAATCAAACGCTCAGGTGGTACAATATGCCGTGGAGTGGAATCCAGCCCAACCACATCAGAGGACCTAGAGAGGGCATCGGCTCTGACATTCTTATCCGCCGGACGGAAATTAATAAAGAAATTAAACCTGGAAAAGCAAAGAGACCATCTAGATATCACCACTCTTCTAAGGCAAGTTTAATAGGGAGGAGTTCCCGATCTCCAATAGTGTAGTTCCTTTCTGCAGGCGAAAAAGTCTTGGAGAAAAAAAAACACAGGTAACAGATTTGCCCTTGGAGGTTTTTTGAGTCAAGACGGATCAGATCAGGATCAGATCTTGAGAGGACAGGAGCCGAGGCAAATGCAGAGTTTAAACGAGAGAAGGCCTCTTTGGCTTCAGGAGACCAAGACTTGGGATTATTGTTCTTTTTCATGAGAGCCACAATCGGGGTGACCAAGGAAGAAAAATGTGGAATGAACTGACAATAATAATTGGCAAAGCACAAAAAGCGTATAGCTCGAAGGCCAGAAGGTCAAGGCCAGTCCAAAACTGCAGACAACTTTTCAGGGTCCATCTGCAAACCTTCGTTGGAGACAATGTAACCAAGAAATGGAAGACTTGATCTCTCGAATAGGCATTTCTCAAGCTTGGCATAGAGATGATTATCCCTGAGGCGCTGAAGAACCTGTCGGATATGAGAGCGATGCGTCTCCAAATTGAACGAGAAAATCTGAATATCATCAAGATACACCACAACACATGTATAAAGTAAATTGTGGAAGATGTCATTAACGAATTCCTGGAAGACCGGAGGAGCATTACAAAGGCCAAAAGGCATCACGAGATACTCAAAGTGTCCATCATGGGTATTAAAGGCTGTCTTCCATTCGTCTCCTTCACGTATTCGAATGAGATTGTATGCTCCCCACAAATCCAATTTGGAGAAAATCTTGGCTTCCTGTAGACTATCATAGGGTTCAAAGATAAAAGGTAGAGGATACTGATTCTTAATTGTGATTTTGTTTAATCCCCAGTAATCTATACAAGGATGGAGATAACCATCATTCTTCCCAACAAAGAAGAATTTAGCACTAGCAGGAGAGGAGGATTTTTGGATGAAACCCATTTAGACTTTCTCTTGGATATATTTAGCCATAGCTTTTGTCTCTGTGACTGACAAAGGATGAATTCTTCCCTGGGGAGGCGTAGTCCCAGGCTGTAGATCAATAGGACAGTCATAAGAACGATGTGGTGGAAGAGACTTGGCCTGCTTTTCATAGAACACATCTGAATAATCCTGATAAGGAAGAGGCAGGCTTGGCATCGAAGGAGGCGAAGAGGCCGTCTTAGGCTGGGTAGACCACTGGGTAGTGGTTTTGGCAAAAAGTTCCCCAACAAGTCACGTCATCAGATTTCCAGTTGAGCCGCGGAGTGTGACGTTGAAGCCAAGGAAGACCAAGAAGAAGCTCTTAAGTATACTGAGGGAGCACGTAGAACTCAATTCTCACCTTATGTAAGACGCCTACTTGCATGATGAGAGGTTCAGTGCGGAAAAGCACCGTATAATTAAGGTGTTCTCCATTGACAGAAGAGATATACAAAGGCTAAGCAAGCTGAGTCACTGGGAGACGATGTTTATGGATCAAGGAAGCAGCAATAAAATCTCCTGCGGAACCTGAGTCCAAAAAGGCTGAGGCAAAGAAAGATGTCTTAGAACAGGTATAGACTTGGACCAGCATGGTCAAACAAGGAGAGGTAGTATTTACATCCAGGGACGCCTCTCCTACATTCCCTAGGTGCAAGTGTTTCCCGGACACTGTGGACGTAAAGAACAGTGTTTGAGAAATTGCTCTGGACTGGCACAATAGAGGCATAAATTCTCATTGCGTCGACGGTGTCAGGCCCAAGGCCTGATTATTAAAATCCTATAAGTGTATTATAAATTATAACTGTGTGTGACGGATTATCCAAGACATGGGTGAGAGGTCATTCAGATGGTGAATCCTTTTGTGTATTGCATGTTATTGGGGGTCTGGCTGTTTGTTTGTATCTCCTTTGAAGTCAGAGGCCCTTTGAAGCAACAGAGATGCCCCCCTAGTGGGATCAGAGGGGAGGGGGGAATGTAGTCTCCCTCCAAAAAAGGCAGATATATAATATTTAACAATGCTAGACTCAGTGTGTTCAATGCTGTGCCACAAGCTGACAAGACCATCCTAAGAACAGCACTCTCACTGACAAGGACTGCTAAATCATCATGCTGTAAGAACTTCATCTTTTGTTTTCTGAACTTGCCCTGCTAAACTCTTTTATATATTGTTATACCTGTATGTCATTTGTTCCTGTATTTTTATATATATAGCACTGTGATACCTTTTATCAGATTAAATGTTTAATTAATCAGCTCTGGTCTTTCATCTCTAAATATATGAGCTCACCTTTCTGAAGGCAGCTCTGGTGGAAACACGTTTATCTAAGGGTTAATTTGGTGACTTGCTGGGACTAATAGTGTATACCCAGAGGTCTGGTGGCCTTAACCCTTGCACCATCACACTCTCTCTAATGTCTTGGCTGGACCAATAGGGTGTGATCGTGACAGACGGATTCTTTCCTTCTGTGTTAGCCGAGTTCGATCCACCTGCATTGCCTCTTCGGCAGAAGGCAATGGAGACGATAAAGGAGGACGTTGGAACACGGGTGTCAGATGGGGA
The DNA here is from genome assembly GCF_029499605.1 of Hyla sarda. Classification (NCBI taxonomy): domain Eukaryota; kingdom Metazoa; phylum Chordata; class Amphibia; order Anura; family Hylidae; genus Hyla; species Hyla sarda. The sequence goes on from NC_079190.1 coordinate 326,110,625, forward strand.
AATCGCTGTGTACGGACACGTTCCCTCTCCAAACTAAGTTCGTCCTGCCTCTCGGCAAAACGCACATCAATCCAAGTGGCCAAAAGGATTAGTTCACTTAGGGTAGACAGATGATCTTGTGCAGCAAGAGCGTCCTTGATTCTAATAGAAAGTCCGTTTTTGAATGTAGCACACAAGGCCTTGTCATTCCAGGCAAATTTCGGAAGCTAAGGTGCGGAATTGGACCTAGTATTCGCCAACTGAAGAGTCCCCTTGGTGGAGGTTCAGTAAAGCAGTCTCGGCAGAGGAAACTCGTGCAGGTTCTTCAAAGACATTGCACAAATCAGAGAGAAAGGCCTGCAGGTTAGAAGGCACAGGATCATTACGATCCCAAAGAGGAGTAGCGCAGGCCAGGGCTTTTCCGGACAACAGACTGACCAGACAAACGCCACTTTAGCTCGCTCCATCTGGAACTGGTCCGCCTTGAGTTCCAAATGCATAGAGCACTGGGTCACAAAACCTTTACACAACTTGGGATCTCCTTCATACTTCGTAGGCAAGGATAAACGAAGATTAGATCCGGAAGAAACTGTAGGGAGTGAAGGAGCCTCTGGAACAGGTTTCGGCTGCTGCTGTTGTTGCTGATGAACGGAAAGAAGCTGTTGCATCATAGCAGACAACTGATTCAGCTGTTGTGCCTGATGAGCTAACTGTTGCAACTGTTGAGCAATGATGGTGGAAAGATCCGTAACATCAGGCAGAGGCACCCCAGTGGGATCCACGGCCGGATCTTACTGAAACGGCAGTGGAGCATTGAATCCGCTGAACCTGTGTGGATGATGGCATGGGCTGTACCAGGGAGCGGAGTCTAAGGTGCCGCTGGTTTTCACCAGAGCCCGCCACAAAGCGGGATGGACTTGCTGCGTCAGGCCGCACCCAGGTCGCTACCCCTGTACGACTCGGGTGCTGAGGTGTTACGTGGCACAGGTAGGATGAGGCAAACTCCTAATCTGGACAGGCAAGAGGTCAGGGCAGGTGGCACAGGAGCGTGGTCAGGAACGAAGCTAGGAGGTGAGAGGGCAGGTGGCACAGGAGCAAGGTCAGGTCACAAAGCAAGAGGTCTGAAACACTGTAGACAACACACAACTGAAACGCTTTCTCTAGGGCTAGTGAGCACAAAGATCCGGCAAGGACAGGAAGGAAGTGTGGGGTTAAATAGACACAGGACCAGACAAGCACCAATCAATGGTGTGCTAGCCCTTTGAATCTGAGGAAACCGGCGCACTCGCTCCCTAGGAGGCGGGGGTGCACTCGCTGACAGCAGGGAACAGTGGAGGCAGAAGCAGCACAGGAGGACAGGGCCAGAGCGCGCTTGCAGCAAGCACGTCTGGCTGCAGCGCTACTTGTGACACTGTATTACAAGGTGACCCACATAATAAATTCTTACAACAAGAATTATAATTGCATTTAGTAGTGCAAAACATTAAACAATATATTACTCTTTAAGTAGTTTGAGTACCGCTCCACAGTTCTGGCATAAAAGAGTCTGTCTTAAAGGATCACGACTGTAAGCTGGGCACATACACTTATGCATAATGGTTACTAAGAGTTCTTGGTTCGTCCACCAGGCACTTTTCTTGAAAGTTGCAATAACCTAGAAAACAACAGTGGTATCTTCACATAACAATGCCAGTCTCACGACTAAGTAGTAGAAAACAAAATTATCACACTTAGACCCTAGCCTGGAAATTTCCCACCCCAGCCTCGCCTGTTGGACTGCTTCCTAGGCTGGGACATGTAACGGGGACAACGGGACTGTGCCCCCTCTAAGGGACTGATATGAGTGTTCCAATTTACTCGAGACAACTTGGAATCTGTTATGGTAGGACTCACGGTAACTACCATTTGCACAGCAACAGCTTGCGCCACTGGGGGATAATGTGTTGGTGCCTGTCGGACTGGTCAAACCTCCTCCTCAGCAGGTGTAGGCCGAGGCACTTTGGTTGGTACCTGGTGAGTGGGCCAAACCTCTTCAGTGACAGGAGTAGGCCTGGGCACATCTATAGATGACTTGGACTGGTATCTCAGTGCCATGATAGGCACCTTGTTCAGGTATTCTTCCTCTTCTTGACAGGTGCCCCTGGCTTTAGGAGACAACAAGCCAAAGGGGTCCACATCCCAGTCATCCGATGGGAAGTAGGTAAAGCTGTGTGGGATTCTTCAGATGGGTCACCGCGACCGCCCACTCTCCTCTCTCACTGTTGACTGGAGTATATTCCACTATCTCCCTGCTCTTTAGAGAATTCAGATGTTGGGGGAGATAATCTCTTCTAGCTGCCCTTCAATTTACTAGAATGGTTCCACCGTGGTAGCAGTCCATGAGGGTGCCAAACCCCGGCACCTTATCAAATTTAATGACCGTGGCTCTGCGCCTCTCTAGGGGTGGCTCTCCCTCTCTGGGGTGTTCTAGCATCCTGATATGCAGGGCTTCAAGGTTTTTTGTGTCCTTTTGTTGCGCTTGGCACACTTCATATGGAAAAAACAGATCTTGCACTAATAATAAGGCAAGAAGGGGGAGAGACTAAAACTTAGCTTTTACTGATTATAGATAAAAAATCAAATAACAAAACCAAGTGTAACCAAGTGTGTAGACCAAAGTCTAAAATGGCCGAATATATTCAAAAGAAGGCTATAACAGTCCTTCCATGGATATAATTAGTGAACAATAGTTATCCGGGAGCTATAATTCCAGCCTCACCATTGATAACTCTAGAGAATAGTATCAAGAATTATACACCTCAACATAAGGATGCCCAACGCGTTTCTGTCACAATATAGTGACGTCATCAGGGGTAAAGCTTATGTAGTGGCCGAACTAGTGTGGTGCTATAATGCAAAAAGCCACACACTTATGTTCAGTCCAAGAACTCAGTGTTACATGTGAAAAATACTACTCGATCATAGTATATCCAAGGGGGGTGGCAGCCCATGATATCAGGCATGGCTTTTTAAATCTTAATAAAAAAAACCCAGCCAGATGGATATATGTTTCAGCCGCGAGACCACAGGAACCTATAGAGGAGAAAGAGAAAGATACACATATTGTATATGCACTTCATAGTACTCGTTCCTGCAAAAGAAAATCCTCCCCATATTTTATGCATTTACTCACAGCCTTCCATGGGCATGTCAGATTACCTAAAAGGAAAAAATGCAAAAAGATCCCATTCAGCCAATTGATCCTACTATAGGGGAGGCAAGGCTAGGGATAGGGGTGAAAACCGCTCAGCGGGGTACTCACGGTCTCTATCTTTCGGCACATATGCGGTGCAGCGCGTACCTGCATTAGCAGGGAGCCGGACTGTTCGGCTTCAGAGCGCTGTCAACTCGTGTCAGCGGCGTCTGACGTAATATCCACTTCCCTTGCTGTGCCGCGTCAGAGCGGTCACACCCCCGTCTGACGTCAGTAAGGAGGGGCGTGGCCCTGTGCTCCGAGCCGCACTCGGTCCAGCAAAAGAAGATGCAAAGTAAAACAGTGATTTCTGGCACTCAGTACATAGAGTCCCGTCACTAGAAACACCCATAGCATATCTAATTGTATCAAGGCACCGAACCCACAGTCACAAACATAATGGTAAGTGGATAGGGTGTTAGAAAAATTGTATATATGGCATTTGTTTAGGGCCATACTCTTTCCTCCTTTGTGCCCTCATCTCCTCTACTATGGCAGCCATCTGGGCTTCTTGCTTTGCTCTCTCTGACTTGGCTGTCAAAATTGGGGGTTGGGACTTCCCTGGCAGGGGCAGAAGGTACTGTGTCATGTACCGAATAACTTGCGGCTCATCGCCGAATATCCACCCCTAGAGAGGCACAGAGCCACAGTGGTGGTGAACTGGGCTAGGAGTAGATGGAGGGGTAGAGAAAGCGGCCTCAGCCAGGATACTCATATCTGACTCCTCAATGTGGATCTCCGCCCAGGATCCCCAGGTCCGGTAATATGGGGACAGCCTCACTGGCGACGCTCCACGGGATGATGCAGGCGTTCCGCCCACCGGAGTCGCTGTCCACTCTTTGTTGTCATCGGGGAGTGGGACTTTTAAATAGATGTCTTCGGCCCATATGGAGGTCTTCTGCAGCTGGCCCGGCACCATCTTAGGACTCTCAGATCACGTGCTTGCTTGCTTCTCCACCATGTTGCTCTCTTCACAGACTTCCGGAAAACTGAAGAGGTCCAGCAGCGCTGTTTTTTTTATAGTGGACTTCGAGAAAATGGCCGCTGTCTGGAAGTACGCCAGTAGTGCATCACTGACTTCCGCTCCCCCAGCAACAAGGGGCGGATCGTTAAGGTTCCACCTAGGACTCGGAATGGCAACATGACTTCCACGCCCAGGGGCGGGACGCTGACCAGTGACTTTTTTGAGCGCCTCTCCTGCACACCTTTAACCAGGTATAGCCAGCACTTTGTTACGCAGTATAACTTCTGCTCATACTTTACATATGGCGGGCACAACTTTTCTACTGTTCACAATGGCAGATAGCCGACTTTTCTTCACCTCCCCCTCTATTTCACAAGCACCACGCAATAAACAGATTTCACTGACAAAATCCCGTACACTTTCTGGCGCAATTTCTTTTCGCATCAGTGTGCAAATTTTCAGCAATACTGGACACAGTTCAGACTGGGGGGGTACTTTTCGCATAAGCCGCACACCCGTATCCTGTTTGTAGGACGTCAAAAGTTGTGGTGGGGGTGTGATGAGGGCAGATGTTATTACCCTAAGGGCAGATGGCATTAACCCCTTGTATTCGTGATGGCAGGGCGTGGTTAACCTCTGCACCACCCGAGGTATGGCCCCTGGATCCTGGGCTAGGCACGGTGCAAATAATAACTCCGACGACAATTTACGGAACAAGGGCAGCTTTACTGAGGCAGACAGATGGAATAGTCTGTACAGCTCAGTTAGGCCCAAGGAGGTGACCCATGACTTTAGAGACTTGCGGGCTCACTGGGACTTGTAGTGGACTTGGAAAGAATGCTGTAGACCCACGCTGAATTTAGACAGACATGACTGACTTGACAAGGACTGACTAGACTTCACCTCTTGTGTAGCTTAACAGGCTTTGACGTTCACCTGTGGGGCACTTGGAGTTGGAAGCGCGACTGCATGGTTAGGCCTTGGGTCTCCTTAGGACACCAGACACTCCCAGGTCTTGACTGTTCCTCAGCAAAGAGACTGAACTAGCTCCACCCTGGGTTTATATGGGGGAGACTTTGGAGGGGTCCTATAGGTCACCCACAAGTTATCTGGTCACTGACACCTTTCCTGGTTACATGGTAACAAGATTTAAAGGCACATGACATTATACAGACAATGCAATAGATAACATAGGGCATAAACAACCATTTATGATGCACAGATTAAGGGGGGACTCAGGGGACACTGAAATAGATTCCGCCAGACAGGACAGCAAGGGTACAGGGGTGCAACTCCTGTACTGGGCCACCAAAGAATATTAGGAGAAAAATTACTGCATGTGCTGTCTTTTTCTCCCGCTACTCCTGCTAAAAAACAACGGGGCCCGACGGACCATATTATAGTCAATTGGATCCATCGGGACACATTACTGCCCGTTGCGTCCCGTCCCGATAACAGCCGTTAAAGGCAAAAGGAAAAAGAGAGCCTAATGGCCGTTTTTGGCCGGAGCACAACTGCAGTGTGAAAGAAGCCAATGCAGACTTACTCTTAACCATTCTTAAAGTCCAATGATGAGCTGTTTCTGCTCTGGGCTCCTGTGAAGACCTATAGTGGGCCCAGGAAATAGGATGTAATAGCACTTTCTTTGATTCGGGATAACTCACCCAGCTTTTTCTGGGTGAGATATTGGCTTCCTGGAACCTGGTGTTCACATACCTCAGGTACCTTGGGGAAATATAGCTATCCCTGACCACCTCACCTGTCACTGTCTCAAAATATCTATTAATATATAGTAGTAATATATAGTATATATATATATATATATATATATATATATATATATATATATAGTCATGGACGTAAATGTTGTAACCCCTGAATTTTTTCTAGTATATGAAGTATTTCGCACAGAAAAGGATTGCAGTAACACATGTTTTGCTATACACATGTTTATTCCCTTTGTTTGGGTTGGAACTAAACCAAAAAAGGGAGGAAAAAAGCAAATTGGACATAATTTCACACCAAACTCCAAAAATGGTCTGGACAAAATTATTGGCTCCCTTAACTTAACATTTAAAAAATATTAAATAACTGAAATCAGTCGCTTCCTGTAACCATCAATAAGCTTCTTACACCTCTCTGCCGGAATGTTGGACCACTCTTCCTTTGCAAACTGCTCCAGGTCTCTCTTATTGGAAGGGCGCCTTTTCCCAAAAGCAATTTTAAGATCTCTCCACAAGTGTTCAATGGGATTTAGATCTGGACTCATTGCTGGCCACTTCAGAACTCTCCAGCGCTTTGTTGCCATCCATTTCTGGGTGCTTTTTGATGTATGTTTGAGGTCATTGTCCTGCTGGAAGACCCAATATCTCGGACGCAAACCTAGCTTTCTGACACTGGGCTGTATGGCGCGACCCAAAATCCATTGATAATTTCAGATTTCATGATGCCTTGCACACATTCAAGGCATCCAGTGCCAGAAGCAGCAAAACAACCCCAAAACATCTTTGAACCTACACCATATTTCACTGTAGGTACTGTGTTCTTTTCTTTGTAGGCCTCATTCCATTTTCGGTAAACAGTAGAATGATGTGCTTTACCAAAAAGCTCTATCTTGATCTCATCTGTCCACAAGATGTTTTCCCTGAAGGATTTTGGCTTACTTAAGTTCATTTTGGCAAAATGTAGTCTTGCTTTTTCAGCAGTGGGGTCCTCCTGGGTCTCCTGCCATAGCGTTTCATTTCATTCAAATGTTGACAGTTGATAGTTCGCGCTGACACTGATGCTCCCTGAGCCTGCAGGACAGCTTGAATATATTTGGAACTTGTTTGGGGCGGCATATCCACTATTCGGACTATCCTGCGTTGACACCTTTCATTAATTTTTCTCTTCTGTCCACGCCCAGGGAGATTAGCTACAGTGCCATGGGTTGTAAACTTCTTGATAATGTTGCGCAGTGTGGACAAAGGCAAATCTAGATCTCTGGAGATGGACTTGTAACCTTGAGATTGTTGATATTTATCCACAATTTTGGTTCTCAAGTCCTCAGACAGTTCTCTTCTCTTCTTTCTGTTGCCCATGCTTAGTGTGGTACACACAGACACACAATGCAAAGACTAAGTGAACTTCTCTCCTTTGTATCTGCTTTCAGGTGTGATTTTAATATTGCCCACACTTGTTACTTGCCCCAGATGAGTTTATAGGAGCATCATTTTGCTTGAAACAATCTTATTTTTCCATAATTTTTAAAGGGTGCCAATAATTTTGTCCAGTCCATTTTTGGAGTTTGGTGTGACATTATGTCCAATTTGCTTTTTTCCTCCCTTATTTGGTTTAGTTCCAATGCACACAAAGGGAATAAACATGTGTATAACAAAACATGTATTACTGCAATCCTTTTCTGAAAGAAATACTTCATTTTCTAGAAAAATTTCAGGGGTGCCAACATTTACGGCCATGACTATATATATATATATATATATATATATATATATATATATATGCTGAAATAATTATAATACATATCTGTAAATACAGGCTGTAATAGTAATAAGACATATCTATACATGCAGTCTGTAATACTAATACATACACTAACAGTGTCCTCACACACAATGATACCAGCCACAGCTGCCATTCAATAACTGCAGAGCTCCAAACCTGATCTGGCATTAAAAAAGTATTCTCATCTCCTACATCACAATTCATTTAGTTGATAATGCAAATGTAACCAATTTTTCAAAGACATGTTACTTTTTCCGTCATGCCCATTCTCTCTGCCCATTGTTTACTGCTCATTGCCCATGTTACGACCACTGCTCCGTTCTTAAAACGGTTGACTGGACTGCTGATGTCACTCCTTATCTGCATAGCAGCAGAGGGCCATGTGGCTGGGATTTCGGGAGTGCGCTTCCCTGCCCGGTCACCTTCTGTGTGTGAGAAACACCTCACTGCTGGCGAGAAGCTGATCGTAGTGTAATGTTCGGTGCACACTGAAGCAGGTAGACTGCACCCAGAAGACAGAAGAGCTATATTGACGCAACGGGGGAGCAACGGCACAATGGGATCATATAAAAGTGCTTGAGTACTCCTTTAAAATAAGCAAAAAACTGTGCTCTGCCAAGAGCTTTATGACATTTATGGCACTGGACTCTAGAGCAGTGGAAAGTGTCCTATGGAGTAACAAATTATACTTCCTTCTCTGGCATTCTGATGGCCCAGTCTGGATTTGGTGAATGCCAGGAGGCTGTTATCTGCCTGACTGCATTGTACTAGCTGTAAAGTTTAGTAGCAGAGGGATTACGGTATGGGCATGTTTTTCAGTGGTTGGCCAAGGTCTCTGAGTTTCAGTGTAGGAATATCTTAAAGGGCTATTCTGTCACATTTTATTGATGGTCTATCTTGAGTGTAGGATCAATGTTTGATTTTGGGGTGCTGATACCCAGCACTCCTACCGATCAGCTGTTTGACATAGCCACATATCTGGAATATACATAATGAACAGCACCGGAACAGGTGGCTGCAATGGGTTACTACCGCTCAGCTCCCATTGAAGTACATAGGAGCTGAGCAAGGGCATAGTAACCTATCAAGGCCACTACACAATAAACTTCTGGCCTTGTTCAGTGTAATAAAAAAAACACTGGAGCCACATCTGTGCTAAACAGCTGATTGGTGTGTGTGTGTGTGTGTGTGTGTGTGTGTGTGTGTGTGTGTGTGGGGGTTGGACCCAGGTGGCACCTTCACAGTGGTGGTTAATTGCCGTGCAGGGCCGGCTCTCCCTGGAAAAGCAAAATGAGTGATGATGCGTACAACGTACGCACCGCCACTCACAGTACTGTACAGGAGAAGGGGACAGCAGTAATCCCCGCTCCTGTACTTCACAGCGGAGCAGCGCAGCACTTACTCCGCAGGCCGCGGGCGATGAGATCTCATCGTGCGCTGCTTTCTGGAGAAGCAAGGAGCACAGGGAAGGTGAGTAAAATTTTTATTATCTTTTTCTTTATTTAGTGGGGACCTGTATAACTGCTGGGGGTTCTTTACCTACCTAATTTAAGGGGACTTCCCTAACTACTTAAGTACTGGGGGCTTCATTACCTGCCCAATTACATGGGGCTTCCTAAGGGGGCTTCCCTACCTTCCTAATTACAGGGGCTTCCCTAACTACCTAAGTACTGGGGGCTTCCTAAAGGGGCTTCCCCTACTTATTTAAATACTGGGTGTTTCCTTTTTACTACCTATCTAAATACTAGGGCATTACCTTTCCCTGCCTATCTAAATATTGAGGGTTTCCGTTTCCCTACCTATCTAAATACCGGGGCTTCTTTTTCCATACCTATCTAAGTACTGGGTGCTTCCCTTTCCCTATGTATCTAAGTACTGGGGCTTTGTTATGTACTAAAGGCTTCTCTACATATCTATCTACTGGGGGCATCCTTACCTATCTAACTACTGGGGGCTTTCCTGTCTATGTATCTGTCTATCAAAAATTCCCATAAAAACAGCACATCCAGAATTGTAGTCTTTCAGCAGAGGGTGCAGGCAGGTATAGGACTGCGGTTACCAGGTCAAAAGCAATAGCCAAAGGATAAGTGCAGCCACCAAATGTATCCAATAAAAAGTGGTAATTTATTCCACAGTGCACAAAGAGCAGACTGTCTGCTTTTTCTGCCCTATGGAATAAACTACCACTTTTGATTGGATACATTTGGTGGCTGGAGAATGTTCGGAGCCTCACGTTTTTCTGGCAGATTCTGTTAAGATAAGCCATGATTGGAAAAAGACTTCATGGCGGTCTGAGCAAGACAAAGAAAAAAAGGAAAGAGAACCACTACAAGAAGACGCCCCCTGTGAGTCTGTAGATGTAACTGCACTTCAATCACTTATATGGTCTGCATCGCCTGTGTATAGCTGTGGTCTCCCTACATCAGTGATGACAAACCTTTTTTAAGCCCAACGGACCTTGACATCTATTCTTGGATAACCCCTTTAAAATATCTGTTGCTAACATCTTGGTGCCAGATTCCACAGAACACCTTTAGAAATCTAGAGCTGTTTTTATCACCAATATTAGTACACGTGGAAAATGTGTTTATATTGCAGGAATTCTTCAAGAATGCAGTTGTTTTTTCAGAACAGAACAGAACATTGTCATGATTGTTGAAGACGTAGGGGTGGGCTTGTTGTCCAAACAGCATTTTTTTCTTTTAACATTTACATTTGCAACAGGTGTTTTTAGTGTCAGAAAACAGAGAGCGCCTCTCACTCAAAGAGAACAGTGCCAAACCCGAAAAACCTGCAATTGCTTATTATTGCATTCTACAACACTGTATCCAACATTGAAACATGCCCCTAAAAAGACATCGTTTTTTTTTTTTTAAATCCTTTCACTACCAGGGGCTTCACATTTTAAACTCATAAACATACATGTTTGTAGCTAAAAGTCTGACCTAAGCAGAGTCTAGATGCAGAACACCTCCTTAAAATACCGTATTTTTCACCGTATAAGATGCACTTTTTCTTCCCCAAAACTGGGGGGAAAAAGTCGGTGCGTCTTATACGGCGAATACACCCCTATCGCGGCGGTCCCTGCGGCCATCAACGGCCGGGACCCGCGGCTAATACAGGACATCACCGATCGCGGTGATGCCCTGTATTAACCCTTCAGACGCGGTGATCAAAGCTGACCGCCGCCTCTGAAGGGAAAGTGACACTAACCCGACTGAATAGCCGGGTTAGTGCTTACAGGACACCGGGAGGGACCTTACCTGCCTCCTCTGTGTCTTCTCCGTTCAGGGTTCCCATGTATGCCGGCGCTCTCCTTCCTCATCGTCGCGTACGTGCGTCGGCGTGTGTAATGACGTGATGGTGGCGACGGAGAGCGAGGATACCCGGCCGGCAGCAGAGACGTTCCGGAGTGACGGGGACACGGCGACAGCGATGGAGCGACATCCAGGGCAGCGGTGACGGGTCCGGAGCGGCGGGGACACGTGAGTATTACCTCCTCCTGCAGTGGTCTTCAATCTACGGACCTCCAGATGTTGCAAAACTATAACTCCCAGCATGTCCGGACAGCCAACGGCTGTCCGGGCATGCTGGGAGTTGTAGTTTTGCAACATCTGGAGGCCCACAGGTTGAAGACCACTATTGGGTTCAAAATCTTTATTTTTTTAGATTTTGCCCCTAAAAATTGGGTGCGTCTTATACGCCGGTAAGTAAAAGACGTTCAGAGTTCATACTTGACACATTTCTATATTACATTTCTCATATCATCACAAAACCAACAGACCTGAAAAGACCAAAACATGTTTGTGATCCACTTGCCAGTAAACATTTGAGTTACCAAATTAATAAATGGCCACATTAGGTGACACTCGTCAGATTCATTTCTTGTTTGATTTGGAGAATCTAATTGTCAAATGCATATCAGATTCAGATCCTAATTTGGAAGGGCCCCATTTGCCCAGCGACTGTAGTGAGTGGAAGCTGAGATGCATATAGCATCACTGCTTATCCTTAGGCTATTCAGTGTAGAGGAACAGGGACAAAATAATTTTGAAACAAATCACAGATGGAAATCACTAAACGTTTGGATTCTAACAGATAACATTTTTATTTTTATGTAAAACTCAGACCGAATTGTGTTGTTCATCTCTACTCATAGCCCTAGCTTACTTTTTTCTACTAAGGTGGTTAAAAGCCGAGGAGATCTGCTCATCTCTAACTGAGAAGCTTCATGGTGTAATACCATATATTTAAAAAAGTAGTCTAATGCAAAAAAAAAAAAAAAACGTATCGCCTATCTGCAGGATAGGGTATAAGTTTTAGATGGCGGGGGATCCGAGTGCTGGGGCCCCCAGCAATCTCATGTATGGGGCCCCGGCTATGCCCTGGAGCAGCGCGTCCTGACCCCCGCCCAAAGCAGGGCCATGTTTCCCCCTTCATATATCTCTATGGGAGAGCGGTTCGGCTATCGTCGGCTCTTCCATAGAGATAGGTGGAGGTGGCGTGGCGGGGGTTGTGACGTGCCATTCCAGAAAAGATGCTTGCCATGTGCTACCAAAAATTCAGCAGATTAGCATTTTGGGTGTGATAGCAGGACTAACCTGCACAAACATTACTTGCAATGTTGCTATACAATTTTGCAATGTTCATATTGTGCGATCGAAGTTGCTGTGTAACCCTAGTCTCTGACTGGCAAAGGGATGATACCATGTATCCCTGTGTCACCCTCCTTGGTTACCTGGGCTGTACAGATCTGCAGCAGAAAATCCTGTGCATCAAATCCTGCACATCAAATCTGCGTATGTGTGAACGTACCCTTAATCATTCTTTACAGACTAGGAAGTAAACTTTTCTTCCTGCTTCACAAGTTCAATTGAATAATGTACCTAGAGCTCTGATTCTGGTGGCACTTGAAAGCTTTATTAGGTTTTAACTGGCCATTGGTGTTTTAGCAAATGCTGCATAAGATAAGTTAAACACTGGGCTGAGCAAGCATTTCTTTTTTTATGAAAGGCCACAGGGTCCAGGAAGAAGATACAGGAAAGCAGTGGGGACTGGGTGCTGTCAGCATGGCAGTGGTAGGGATTGGGGCAGGTAAATTTGCCGTCTTTTTTTTTCTATTTTCACTGAATTTACAAAAAAAAAAAAGTCTCCCTGGACAATTTTTTTTTTAATTATGACATATTATGAATGTCCTTGGTTGTGGAAGGATTAAAGGGGTTCTAGGCAAATCTGTTGAACACATCTCATAGTTCGTGGTAGTTCAGGTCCTGACATCACATCTAATGAGACATCAAATGACTGTGGCAGCCAATCACAAAAAAGCCTTTGGATGACTGACTGCTAAGCTCGTGTAAAATGGCATCACAATCATAACAGCACAGTGGGCAAAGCCATCAGCAGGTGGAAACTGTTTTTTTTTTAAACATGGAAATAATGGTGTTTAACGAGAACCTGACAGGCTGTTCACCCGCACAAAACCCAATATACTGGCTTATCATGCAAATGAATAGCTTTAAAAAAGGGTTATGCCCGTTTATTCTTCAATACCTATTGCACAGCTCTGTGCAATGGAAGCAAGAGCTGAGCTCCCCTGCCTCCCCCATATTCCCCATCCATTCCGCCCCCCCCATATTAAATATGCAAATGTCTCCTGGGGGTGAGCGCTCTGCTCTCTGGTGCCCCTGCCTCGCTACACCTAGAAGGCAATGGTGCCTGTGCTCTGCTCAGAGAGCAGAGCGATCCAAAACTGGCAAACAAGGATGGACGCGAAATATGGAGGAGGCAGGGGAGCTCGGCTAGCCGGCTCCCTGTCTCCATTGCACAGAGCTGCACAATAGGAAAAGAAGAATAAACAGGCAAAACAAATACTCAACAGATTGATGTTAGTGACGACTTTTTTTAAAAGCTGTTCACTCGCACTATAACCCAGTATACCGGGTTTAGTGCGGTTGAACAGCCTATCAGTTTCTCTTTAAACCATGAATTTAAATTGTTCAAAACAATGCAATTCTTTATAGGAATCAGCCCAACACTATAATACATAAATGTACTGTACTTGAGTACCATCCTTCTGCTGTTGTAAAACATAGCACCAGGAATCCTGAGTAAACCATGTGTAAACATTGTGTAATAAATGGAGCAGAATGTGTAATTGAATGGATACAGTGAAGGTAGCTATACTGGTAGTCATGATCTGTCAACCCAAGCTACTATTCCTTCTCCACCCTGTAATTATATCATGAAAAACAGTATAATAAGCAGGTGTGTATATGACCAATTGACAGTAAGGCACTTTATACAGTAGATACAGATAGACATCACTAGGAGACTATTGTTACATGAACATTCATCGAGCTTTCAGTCTATTTTGCCCATCCATACCACTGTACATGGAGTTCATATCTCCTTCTCAACCTGTCTGTTATGGGCATCACACCTATTGTTGCATACCCAATCACACCAACATCACCACACACAGAACACTAAGGCCAGGTTTACACCGTCGAAAGATCTGCTAAGAAAAGCATTGCCCTCAATTGGAATGGCAATGCAGTCTGTGCAGTCCTAGCTCCGCCCGCGGGTTCTCCGGTGGAAATTCCATTCAGAGAATACACAGTGGGAACTTAGCCTAAATGTGCCTTCCACTTTCTGTTGGGTGCTGTGAATTTCTTTTAATCACATCTCCACAAGACGTGTGAAGGATAATCAGAACTCAATATTGTGTTTTTCTTGCTGTATTTTATTAGTAATTAGTCCATTCAATTGAAATGCATAATGTTTTGGTTGGTCACATTACTCTAGTCCCATCCACCGTCTACCTCATTCTGTCTCCACCACAATCCGAGTATGTGATGAAGGTCACTTTAGCTGAAATGTAATGCATTTGATTGAGATGGATTGCTAAAAAAATACCTCATATCAAAAGTATAATTGAGGGCCACTTTTCCTTTACGGTTATGGGCATCTACCATTTTCCCAGAAGTGCCGTGTTCCTGTCCTAGTTGTAATCTCCACAGTACCACCATATCAGAGCAGAAAAAAATCTCCCTATGACAGTGTCAACAAATGCTTTCTATAAAAGAGACCGCTACAGTGTTAGATAGTGTTACATATAGTTATGCAATTGATAAGGTTGAAACAAGGCAAAATGGCAGATGCTCATGAAAGTGCTGGCCACATCGCCCCTGGAACAGTGCTAATTACAGTGCCCCTTAACACAGCCAACAAAGAACGGGAGATTAGAGTTTGAAAAAGTGCTGCTGATGTCAGTTACTGAAGCAGTCAGGTAGTATTTTTTTATGTAGGTTTATTATGAACACACAACGCATTTCAGGGTCTTAATGACCCTTTCATCAGGCGTGATACTAACACAAAGACACCAGAAATTGATATACATAAATGAATTATGTCACCAGCGGGAAGGGACGTATCGGACAACAAAAGTCAAAGGACACAAAGACATATCGGATAAAGTGCAATCAAAAGCAGAAAATAATGTACCAATGGCTAAAGTGAAATGAATATTCAAAGGGCTATTCGCTAAAACAAATCTAAATATAAAAATATTAATCAAACTAATATAAATATCAATAAAAACCATTAGTTTGAATCTGCAATTTAGTAGTCAGTTTTTTCAATACATTCATTTAGTCCCTCTGGCCACATCGAGTTAAGCCGGAAAATGAAAAAAGGATTCTCTATTAATGAGTTGCTCATATCTGTTGGGAGCATTATCATTAATTGATTCAATGACACAAACCAAAAGACAGTCGGTTTCTCCAGGATGGGAAAGGGTAACGTGGCGAGAAATGCTTTGCTGCAGAAATTTATTCCCAATATTCGAATTATGTTTATTCATTCTTACACGCAAACTCTGCTCAGTGCGTCCAATATATGGTACCCTACATTTACAGGCTAAAATGTACATAACATAGGAAGAAGCGCAGTTAGTGATCTCCTTAAGCTTAAATATTTCACCAGTGGAGCGAGAATGGATACAATCAATGCATGTGATAGGAATCCACTTGCAACAGAGACACTTTGATATTCCGCATCTAGACGTGCCCGGTGTTTCATCCTTTTCATTGATTCTGGATTCCATCTTTTTTTTATCTATCATTTTTAGCCTGCTGGGTGCCAAGTGGTTACAGAGGGTTTTTGCTCTGCGGAATGTCAAGAGTGGTTTCTTAGGAAGGACTTCAGAATAGGATCTGCAAGGAGATTGGGCCAGTGTTTGGAAAGTATTCCACTTACTTGTTCAAGGGCATTATTGTAGGTGGTTATAAAATTAAACTTCCTTTTATTGTTAACAATCATTTGATTATTAGTAGTTTTATTGGTAATTTTCTCACAGTTTTTTTAGTTTTAAATTCAGATCCTTTTGTTTTAGAGTACTTACTTTCTTAAAAGCCGTAGTTAAAATATTTTTGGGGTACCCTTTTTCTAAAAACCTTTTTTGGAGGATCTTGGACTGTATACAATAGTAAGATTCATTGCTACAATTTTTTCCAATGCGCTGGTATTGTCCATATGGAACATTCATAATTCACTTGGGAAAATGGCAACTGTTAAAATTCAGGAAACTATTAACATCGACTTTCTTGAAGTGTGTACGTGTTTGCAAGTGCTCAGTCTCATTTTAAAAAATTTCTAAATCTAAAAAAACAGTCGAGATCGAGGAAATATTCAGTGCGAAAACGAATCCCCAATCATTGCACTTAATGTACTGGACAAAATCCAAGGCTTCACTTTCTGTTCTATTCCACAGGATAAATAAATCATCTATATAACGCTTATAAAAAGAAAATAATGCGAAGGGACTTGAAATGTACAAAGTTGCATAACTTGGGGCAAATCAAGTCCCCATTGCACAGCCACGTGTCTGTCTAAAAATGTGCCCATTAAAAGAAAAAAATATATCAATAGATTTTAATAAAAACTCCAAATGTATGGCACTAATGGCTTAATCACGTTCAAGGTAATGTTTAATTGCACATATCCCCTTATCTTTACGAATTTTCGAATATAGAGCACTTACATCCAATTAAAAACAAAAAGTTATCATGAAAAGTTCTTAAAAAATTGTAGGTCTTGTATGAGCTGGGTAGAGTCTCTTAAATAAGTAGGTATAAGACACACGTATTGTTGTGAAAAGAGATCTATAAAATGTGATAAATGACAGCTTAGCGGTCTCCCATGGGGGTTCTTTTCATCCTTACCTACCTTGGATAGGTAATAAAATGTGGGTAACTGGTCTTTTTTTTTTTTTTTTTTTTAAATCATATTGTTTTTAGTTGAAAATAAGGGCATCAGCTGCATTTTTTATTAAAAGCTGGTATTCATTAAAAACTCACTAGAGGAATCAGATGGTAATACTTAATAATAACTAATATCTGAAAGAATTCTTTGATATAGTCATCTCTGTTTAGGATTACAGTACCTCCGCCTTTGTTGGCTGGTCTCACTATAATAGTATCATTATTTTTGAGAGATTTCAATCCTCTTTCAGCAGATGACTGGTGTCATGTCACCAGACCTACTGCCCCAGAAAAGTGGAAGTATCTTTCCATTCCTTCAATGCAGCCCCCTGAATTAGACCACTAACATGAAGACTAGTACAGATTTCTGAGGCTCTGCTTGCCCCCACATCAGGTGTATTTTCAGATTCTGCATTGTATCCTGCACGGTATCCTCTACCTAGAAACTCCTACTGCCTGGACAGGAAACTGTATGAAGTTACAGCAAAGCTTGAAGCAAGCCCAACAAGGAAATAAACAGATACAAGTTCATAAAAGTACACTAAAATGTTTCTTCTAGTGTGTATTGTACTTGCCCAGCTGCTTCTCAGGCTTTCAGTGTAACGTAATGGCTTCTCTCTGACAGGTGAACCAAACCTTTCATAAGACTTCATCAACCACCGGTGTTCTGTCATAACTGAGTGTCTCCTTTCCCTTGGTATATCCAAGCTGTCAAATATAATGTACAGTGGAGTTATAATTTGTGAGTAAATGCTTCCTGTGGCAGGTGTGTCTGCCTGATCCACCTCCTCCACCCATAGGATACAACAGGTTAAGAAGCCTGTGACTGTGAATTCTATTTCTCATGCATACAGGGTACTGTAGGTTAAGGACGTCTATTATTTGACATGATTCAGAATGGAGCTCTTGAGTTGGAGCACTTGACAGGCCATTCTGCAGATTTCAGGTGTATAAAACTGCTGTTTTACCCCTGAAATCCTGCGACAGTCAGTTTAAGAAACCACCTTGATTTGCAGTAAAATCACTCATTGGCACCATTTTCGACCACATCACAACAGTGTTTCAGCCATAGTATAGTATAAAGGTTACTTTTCTGTTTTTTTTTTTTTTTTTTTAACGTTTCAACTACTTTGAGAATCAGCCATTTTCCAAGACTTCTCATTTAACCTGAATGTGAAACAATTATGTTGTGCAAAGAAAAAATTGCGCATTTTCTTTTCACTTTGCTGTAAAGTAAAGGTAAACTGAGACCCAGAAATGTGTAAAATTTAAAAACAAACTGAGTTTTTCAACATTCACCTGTAGATGCTCCAGAAAAGTATTGTGTAAACAAATTGAACAATACTACATTGTACACCCAAAAGGGGAGTACTTCTGGACTCACTCCCAGCAATCTTGCTCTGAACACGGATCTATTTGTAATTTCATTAAAAGGTTCCACAGGTTTCAGCATGTTTTCTGGGGAATCTCTCAGCAAACAGACGAAAACTAACATATTACAGAAGACTGTAGCCCATAGTAAGATATACAGCATATTTGCAACTATGTTGGACATAGGGTGTGAGGCTATACACTGACTGAACAAGGAGCTGTCTGCATGAAATTTGCTGTGAATGGCTTGTACCTGTCTGATGGCTGCCCTTCAACTGCCCATATACATTAGACATAAATATGTTGGATCTACCAATTTTGGTACAGTCAGACAATGTTCTAATATGTATTTGTGTGTGTGTGTGTGTGGGGGGGCACTACCGGATTCAAATTCCATCATTTGTTTCCACGGAAGTGTGGGAGAGCAAGTAATTCTGCATTTCCCACTAAAATAAGCACACAGGCTAAGGGTACGTTCACACGAGCAGATCCCCAGCACATGTTATGCTGTGGATCAGCCACTGAAGGACCGCTGTATGCTGCCTTTCCGGGCCCCCTCTCGGAGCGGCAATACGCCGCTACAAGCAGACACACTCAAGCGATTTGCGAGTCGCTGTGCATGCGCGATGTACTTGCTCACATCGCAACCGCTCCCCCTGCTCTATGAGCTAGGCCGAGAGCTGCTGCGATGTGTGAGTATACTGCGCATGCGTCTGCTCGTAGCGCTTGTAGCTGCGTATTGCCGCTCCAAGCAGGCACCTGTAAAGGCAGCATACAGCGGTCCTTCAGTGGCGGATCCGCAGCGTAATACGCGCTGGTGATCTGCTCTTGTGAACGTACCCTGACTGTGGGGAAGGAAAGAGAAGTAACTGCTGAACAAGCGTTCAGAATTATTTATTTAATATGTATGGGCCGTAATAAAAGGGGAACAAAAATATTTTTGTTACAGTTTGTGCTGTCAAGAATAATATTTTAAACAATATTCAACAAAATATTCAACAAAAAAGCTTTTTTTTAACATATCACTCAGTACCTAATCCTGACCATGTACATCTAATTTTTATGTCCACCTTTATTTTTTTTATTACACTTTTAATTTAGCTCACACTGAATTCCTCTCAAAGGGAGGGGCGTGGCCTCACTGTGTAGGTCTCCGCCCCCTCCCTCAGTATGCTGTCTCCTCACATCTCCCCTAGCATTAGCAAAACTACAACTCCCAGCTTGTCCTCACTGACAGTAGCAGGACACAAGCTGACAGTGGGAGGATTTTTCCTCCAGCAGTGAGCCCTGCACTCACAGCTGTCAATCAAAGAAGTGTGTCCATGACATAAGTGATGATGCAGGGACACAGCAGGACTAGTATGTGTCCAAGCAGGCAGGGGGGCAGTTGTTTGACTGGCTTTACAACATATCAAAAGTTTTTGTATCTGACAGTGCCCATTTAAAGTATGGTGGCTCACGGGTTAGTACTGTTACCTTGCAGAAATGGGTCCTGGGTTCAAATCCCACCAAGAGCAACAGCTACATGAAGTTCATATGTTCATCCTGTGTTTGCTTGGACTTCCTGGGTACTTCAGTTTCCTCCCACACTCCAAAACATATTCATTATTTACTAAGGAATTTAGATTGTGAGCCCTATATGTTTACATTTTCCTGTGATAAAAAAAATGTAAATGACTAATATAAAAAATATTAAAAAAAATTATAAAACAAAAACTTATCCCTATGTATTATAGATAAAAGACACTACAATTATTTAAAGTGTTACTATCATTTTATTAAACTTTTAACATGTTGCACAGACATGTCAAATGTTAAGAACGGTCAGAATCCCAGCTCAGAGCTCAATGCAGGAGCCTGTCTTCTGTAGTCTGGAACCTGTCTTCTGTAGTCTGTCGGACATCGGACAACACACTGGGCTGGGGAGCAAAGTATGCTAGCTTGTGCTTTACCTGACTATAACTGAGATTCTTAACCGAATGTATAGGAGTTATCTGGTGGAAGGGAAGAGGCACCATGGGAGCACTGGAGGAAAGTTAAGATTTTTCTTTATACTAAGGGCAAAGTTTTAATCCCCCCTTTGTCCCGCCGGATAACCCCTTTAGAGAAGCACTCCTGGTTTTGTTTTCACTAGCCATATAGCGCCATTTGTTTTGTTCCATCTATGTGTTTCATTACTCATGTGTTTCATTACTCTAACTTTGACATGTGATGACCAGTCTGACATCCTTTATGGTCACAGCAGGATCCCAGTACTAAGTCCGACTTAGGGTCCATTCACATCACGCTTTGGGAATATGGCAGGTGGATCCAGCAGGAGAATTTGAAAACTGGTCACTGCCATATTCCTGCTGGACCCATGCCGCACCCCATTTATTTTAAAGAGCCAGAAGGAGACAGCTAGTCACTCCAGTCGGCTAATTCTTGGACCGTATCCGGCAGACAGTTTTTTTCAGTCCGGCAATTAAACCGGATAGAGTCCAGCTCATTGAAATGAGTGGGGTGTGGCACAGGTCCGGCAGGAATACGGCAGCGGACGGTTTTCAAATCCTCTCACTGGATCCGGCTGCCATATGCCCAAAACGTGATGCGAATCAGTCCTGACTGTGAATTACAGGATGACAGCATTACCTTCCTACCGAAAAAGAGGTAAGTAAAAGGCATGTACATGAACCTCTACTTTATTTTCTAATAATAGCCTGGGCTGCACTATAGAAGCAAAAAAAAAAAAAAATGTTCAGGAATGTACTGAAGTGTTAAATGGGACTGCCCATATTTTAAAGTCAATGGCCGTGGTTTACTATTATGAACCAGACCTTTTTTTTGTCAGGGTGAGGCCACACAGGGTGGGGCCACAAATTCTGATTTGCCAGCATTTTTGGCGTTGTGTGCCAAAATAAGTCTACAAACCCATTCCAGATAAAGTCTGATGCTAGCAAGATAAGTTGGCCTTGTCTGTACCAAAGAACAAAGCCTGCTGCAAGCAAGATGGCTCAGGTTTGTCTGCACCTGAAGACCAAGTTGCTGAGGTCCAGTTCCAGTTGCTGCAATCTTCTACCACTGTTCCAGCAGGTTTTTTTCCAAGACTATCCAGTCCACAGTGAGAGGGCTTTCATCTTCAAGTATTCTATTTTCTGCTCCAAGAAGAAGAATGGACTATTCAGAAGTGGGGAACAGCTAAGCAAGGACCATTGTGCTTACATTAAAGGGGTACTCTGCTGCTCAGTGATTGGAACAAACTGTTCCAAACGCTGGAGCCGGCGCCGGGCGCTCATGACATCATACCCGGGTGGCCTCATGATGTAATGCCATGCCCCCTCAATGCAAGTCTATGGGAGGGGGCGTGACAGCTGTCATAGACTTGCATTGACGGGGTGGGGTGTGACATCATGAGGGGGCAGGGCTATGATGTCACGAGCTCCCGGCACTGGCTTCAGTGTTCGGAACAGTTTGTTCCAAACGCTGGGCAGCGGAGTACCCCTTTAATCTCTTTGTGGGCCTCTAGCTGGAATTAGTGCCACATGGCTGTCATAAGTTTCTTCAGCATAAGCCCTGCAATAGGGTGTCGTGCCGCAAACCATGAAAGTCAAAGCCTTTAAGTATTTGCACCACAGTGAACCAATCTGTATGCTCTCCACAGCAGAGTTTAATCCAATTGGACTGTTTCTTTACATCCTTACTAGAAAAATTACAAAAGTGTGAGTCAGTATAACTGCTTTCATAACTTCTTCTAAGGTTTTATGGCATTGCACATAAAAATAAACAAACACTAGTATAAATTATTAGATCTCTTCTGGAATTTAAACATTGAATTCCTTGCAATTTTGGAAAATCCCTGAGTCGAATCTGCTTGCAGCTGCTTTCCATTATTGTCAATGGCATTCTGCTGCGCAGTTCACACTATGGTAATTGGAATCTGCCAAAAGAATAAACATGTTTACGCTTTGGGAGTAATTCCACGTGGATTGCATTGTTGTCAATGTGGATGACATAGGTCTGCACGGTCATAGCACCAATTGATATCACCGCCGCCCGCTGCACTAAGAACAGAACAGGGTCTTAGGTGATATCCAAAATCGAAAACAATTCACACTAGACAGGTAAGTACGTTTTTAAAATGCTTTAGTAAATTCTTGATTTTTTCGTACAAAATCGGAGTAAACTCCACTTTTTCAAATGCATACGATACAGACAGTACTTCACCCCAAGTGCTCGCTAATGAACGTCCGACATCTCCTGATCCAGACGCCGATCAACTTTCACCCTTGCATGGGCATAGCAGAGCTGATCCTCCTTCCTCTCACGAAGGGGTCTGCCCCATTGTGAGAGGAAGGAAGATCAGCTCTGCTATGACACCAAAAAGAGAGCCATACCACAGAGTACACAGCAAAGTAATAGAGTATACAAAATCAACTTTATTAATACAATTTAATAATAAAATTTCAAATATTAAAATTGGAAAAGAGATCAGGATCAGGAGATGTCGGAGGTTCATTAGTGAGCACTTGGGGAGAAGTACTGTCTGTATCGTATGCATTTGAAAAAGTGGAGTTTACTCCGATTTTGTACGAAAAAATCAAGAATTTACTAAAGCATTTTAAAAACGTACTTACCTGTCTAGTGTGAATTTTTTCGATTTTGGATATCACTTGGAACGGGTTGAGCTCCCGTATATTCACACATATACCCCAGTGCACCTAAGGTTTACCAATTTATCACTACAGGGTCTTAGGTGCTCTTGTATCCAAACTACAAATCCCAAATCCTTCCTGAAACTGGTTTAAATCACTGCTTCTGAGTTTAATCCTTTTTACAGTATTCTCACTAGATGCTCCTGACATGAATTGTTTAGTTACAGTGTCAGTTGGCTGTGAACCAGTAATATTTTCTGATTCTAATATTTGTGGTATTGTCCTTATGACCATAAAAAGGACCGGTGGCCAGCCCCACAAAAATCAGATTGCATTATTATTAAATAAATTAATGATGGTACCTTTTAATAGTTTTTTTTTATTATGTCTTTCTGTTCCTAAGATATGTGGGTTTATAGTTTGTCTGACAATTCAGGGAATTAGATGAGCGGGAGCTTAAGGGAGTAGTCCAGTTTAAATGTATCCTCTATTCAATTGATAGGGGATAAGTGTCAGATTGCACATGGGGGGTCCAATCTCTGGGACCTCCTGCGATCTCCTGTACAGGGCTCCGCCTCTTCTCCTGCACAGAACTGTATCAACCACCGCACAACATTCCCTCTCCATGCATCTCTATGGGAAAATTAGAGATACCCGAGTACTTTGTCTCTCCCATAGAGATGAATGTAGGGCATGTGTTGACCACTGCTCTGTGAAGAAGGAATGTCAGGGCACCGGGCAGGAGATCGCGGGGGGGATCTTATCAATTGGACCCCCCTCTATCCTTTGTACAGGGGATACATTTTTCTAAGCTAGATAACCCCTTTAATTTTAAAAATGTAAGTGATGGATGGTATTATTCAGTCCGGGGTGTGTGTATTATACATCTCTTCCCCTCTTAATGTAAAACTTTCACATTCTCTGACAATAATCCCGCCGATGACATGATATTCACACCCATTGTTAAAATTTCGAAAAGTTCACACCCATCTGACTGATACACTGAATTGTCAGACAAAGTATAAACCCACATATGTTAGGAACGGGAGGGTGTATCAAGAAACTGTAAAAAGATGGGTAATCAGGGTACCCGTGTCGTGGTACTCTCCGTGTTCCCCATCAGACCCTTTCGTCAGTCTGTGAGCTTCACATACATACAAAGAAAAGACACAACACCCAGCTCATTCTACTCTATTGCAGCAACCCCAGCCCTCACTTGACTGTGCTTATGCCTTTGATTTATGTCCACAGTAGACTGTCAACCAATGGGATGAAGTGTTTCCATTTACAATACAGCAGAGAAAGCAGTTTAGACAAAACCATCTAAGGACAGACAATAATGTATAGAATCTCTTTTGGGAGGGGGAAACATACAGCTTATAGGGTAATGTCTCCAATACAACAGCTATGCAACAGACAACTCTGGAACTCAGAAAAGTGGACAAGACTATTCTTGGAGAACATCAGGTCTTTATCTCTTCTCTGGGGCAGGTGGTATTACGCAGAGACCATGGTGCATTTATAACACACTGTATAGGGAAATAATGTTGAACCCTGAATATACAAATTACCATGTCACCCAAAGCAATTCAGTGCCAGTAAAACCTCATTTACAGGGTGGGGTTGGCCACAGGTCCTCTTTAATATTATCCCTTGCCCTTATGAGAGTTGTATCTCTTATTTGGGCTGTCCCAAAGTTATCTTGGGAAACCCCTAGGTTAGGTAGGTTCATCAAAAGGAGGAGCATCTTCCTTTCCAATCTTGTCCATTGATTTTTTTCCCCAGTTTACATAATTTGTATGACAACAGTTAAGGAATAATGCCATTTACCATATAGATAGGAATTTCTGAAATACAGTACTTTTATAAAGATTTGATTCAAAGTTGTTAGAAGTCTAGTGTGTTGTTCTCACAGTCAGAATATTACAACGTCTTATCTAGACTAGGGAATTACTCTGCATAAATAAGGCTACATTATTGCTGCCTTATTATCAGACAAAACTGATAACATCTGAATGCGAAATGTACTAAATGAACAATAAAGAAAGAGGGCATTGAGAAGATTAGCAACACACCCATAATATAATAATGTATGCGGGCTGCTAAGTCAGAGAAATGGACTACATGCTTAGAAATATACAATGCATTCAGAAATTCTTCAAACCCTTTATTTTTTTTTATTGTTTTATTATGTTGAGGCCAAGGGTGTAGCAATAGAGGTCTCAACGGTTGCAACCGCGACCGGGCCTCATAGCCTGGGGGGGCCCTGCTACTGCACTGTACTATACTTATATGCTGCAGCGATCAGGCCTGGGCTCGCCGCTGCAGGCACTTCTTTTTCATTACCCGTAACCTGGCGAGTGGTCGGATGGACAGGACAGGGGCTGATGGGAACAGACATGCGCCGCGTAGACATGCACGTCTGTTCCTAACTCCTGACGTTTTACTAGCCTCTGACTCCCGCGATATCTATGCCCACCAGCGGAAGTGACGGCAGCAGCAGCCTCCCCGGCACACACCACAGCACCGCTGATCACCGCAGATCTCCAAGAAGGTAAAAAGACAGAGGATCGGGTGTGGGTTGATGTAATGAGAGGAGAATGAGGACCGGGGGTTGGGGGTTGGGTTGTCGATGAATTGCAATGATGAGGAGTACGACGACGGGGTCTGGCGGGGGGACGGGATGTAATTATGCGGATGGGATGGGGGGGAAGGGGTCTTGATGTGATGGGATGTGATAATGTGGCGTATGAGGATGTATTCCGGGGGAGCGGGGGCAAGGATGGGATGATGTTGTGAAGAATGGGATAGTGAGGAGACTGAGGGTGGGGTGGAGGGGGATATGGAGTGCGGGGGCGAGGAGACCAAGGATGGATGGAGGTGGGGTTATGGCAGTATTATATTCAGGGGTTACAGTGTGTGGCAGTATTATATTCAGGGGGTACAGTATTTGTCAGTATTATATTCAGGGGGTACAGTGTGTGGCAATAATATATTTAGAGGGTACAGTGGTTGGCAGTATTATATTCAGGGGGTACAGTGGGTGGCAGTATTATATTAAAGGGGTACAGTGGGTGGCAGTATTATATTCAGGAGGTATGGTGTGTGGCAATAATATATTTAGAGGGTACAGTGTGTGGCAGTATATTCAGGGGGTACAGTTTGTGATAGTATTATATTCAGGAGGTACAGTGGGTGGCAGTATTATATTCAGGGGGTACAGTGGTTGGCAGTATTATATTCAGGAGGTACAGTGGTTGGCAGTATTAAATTCAGGGTACAGTATTTGGCAGAATTATAATGAATTATAATAATTATTGTCTTTATACAGAGGAGGAAGATCTGCTGACAAATTAAGGATCCTATGATGTCTGGGCATCAGACTTTGCAGAGTAGATGTGGCTGGAACATGTCCTGGTGCCTGGACCAGATGAATAAGAAAAGGAAAGATAACAGAGAAGATGTCACAAAAGATGTTACAAAACAGCAACTTTCATAATGCTTGAAGCTCTCCAGACATGATCAGATTTGTAGCGTTGCAACAGCTGGAGAGCCACTTAAACCAAGGTGATTGGTGTGGGTTCCATCAGTCAGACCCCCACCATAAAAATGGGCTGCTTGTTCTAAAATGCCCAGGCCTATTTTTGTTCCCAGTCCTGCCTTGTCTGTAGGTCACTTAAATGGGCACTTTCATGAAATCAAAAAATGGATATGTTGTAGTACTTAAATACTACACCATATCTCTAATATACTTTAATTAAAAAAAGTGATTTTAAAACAGTTTAAAATCACTTTTAAATTCGGCCACTAGGGGTCGCCCTCCTAGTGGCCGAAAGCATTCGACAGTGACTAATGAATTTCGACTCGTTGAAGCCTGGCAACGAGTCGGAATTCATTCACTGCGGTGCTCGCTCGCGCCTGTCAATCAGACAGGCGGGAGCGAGCGCTTTGAAGGAAGAGGACGCGCGCAGGCTCCCTGGCAGGCCCCGGTTCCCGGCGACAGGTAAGATTATCTCTGTTGTGTCTGTTCTGAATGCTTTTGCGGGGGAAGGGGAGGGGAGGGGGGGTAGTGGGTTGTGCGGCGCAGCGGGGTTGCGGGCTGCGCGGCGGGAGCGGGATGTGCGGCCATCACAGTGTGCCTCCAGTTGTTTTCCCACTACAACTCCCAGCATGCCCTGACAGCCAATAGATGTCAGGGCAAGCTGGGAGTTGTAGTGGGGAAACAGCTGGAGGGACACTGAATAGGTGAACTAAGGGGGGGGGGGTGGGGAGGGAGTTGAGCGGCGCGACAGGACCGGGGTTGCGGGCTGTGCGGCGGGGAGCGGGATGTGCGGCCATCACGGTGTGCCTCCAGTTGTTTCCCTACTACAACTCCCAGCATGCCCTGACAGCCAGTAGATGTCAGGGCATGCTGGGAGTTGTAGTGGTGAAACAGCTGGAGGCACCCTGTTAGTAGAACTAAGGGCGGAAGTTGGCCCCCAGCAGGCATCAGTGACGTGGTGCCTGCTGGGGAAGTCTGCCTGGTAGTGAGCACACTACCAGGCAGACTAAATGCCATTTTTAAAATAGTAAAAAAATTTAATAAAAATAAAGGCATGGAGGGTGTTAGGGATAGAAGGGCAATAGGCAGGGACAGAAAAAAAAAAAAAAACATGATGGTGGGAGCTACCCTTTAAATCACTGTGTATTCTCCTGACTGTGTCCCATCAGTGCCATCAGTCAGGGATTGGGGAAGCCGGTTGTCAGGGGATAGGGGGGCCCAGTACAGTTTTTCGCATTGGGGCCCTGTGGTTTCTAGCTACACTCCTCGTTAAGGCCTTGTACTAAAAAATATGTATATAAAAAATCACATGTCCCTCATAAATCTGCACTCAATACCCCATGATGAAAATACCCATTTCTCTTCATCATCTATGAGATGTTTCTTCAACTTGGTTGAAGCCATCTGGGGCAAATTCAGTTGGTTAAACATGATTTGGAAGGACATAGCCCTGTCCATATAAGGTCTCACAGCAAGAACCCAATGGTCATTCTGGCTGAGCTCCAAATATCGTGTGTTCAGATGGGAGGTCAACTATTTCTGCAGCAATCCACCAATCTGGGCTTCATGGCAGAGTAGCCAGAAAGAAGCCTTTCCTCAGATAAGACTCATAAAAGCCCACATGGAATTTGCAAAAAACAAACAAACAAACAAACAAACAAACAAACAAACACCTAAAGGACTCTCAGACTGTGAGAAACAAGATTCTCTGGTTTGATGAAACCAAGATTGAGCTTTTTGGCCTCAATTCTAAGCATCATGTCCTGAGAAGACCAAGCACTTCTCATTACCTGCCCAATGCCATCCTGCCTCACCTGCTCAAGCCATGGTTGTGGCAGCATCATGCTGTGAGGGTGTTTTTCAGTGCCTGGGACAGTTGAAGGAAAGCGAATTGGAGCAAAGTACAGAGATATTCTTAATTAAAACCTGATCCTGAGTGCGCTGAAGGTTCACCTTCCAACAAGACAATAATCATAAGCACACAGCCAAGACGACACTCTGAGTAAAGTTGGAAGGCTTTATGAAGGGAGAGGTGATATTGTGCCGGAGCAGGTGGGAGAAGCAGATCTCAAAAGATTGGAGACAACCTCCCTTGCTAAGAAAATGTAATTTGCATATAGCGAAAAAAGTGTGGGTGATACTGCTGAATCATTTTTGTTATAATTCTTCCCTACTGGCACCTGACAGCACATTATAAGTTGTTGCAGCTCCCACACACCCCTGCCGGATCTTCAGTGCCATTTGCCTGAGAGAAAGCGTTCCCATTGCCTGTTCTGCCATTCCTGTGTATCCAGACCTTCCTGCTACGTTTTTTGACTACGAAACCTTTGCCGCCTGCCTTGACCTTCTGCTACATTTGACTACGCTACAGCCTCATCCTACAGTACCTCACCTTGCCCAGTTACCTTTGGGGTCAAGCCATGTCGGTGGTAGCGACCTGGGTGTCACCTGCTGCAGCAAGCCCATCCTGCCTTGCGGCGGGATCTGGTAAAAACCAGCGGCACTTTAGACTCCGCTCCCCGGTAGGGTCCGAGTCATCTGCCACACAGGTGGAGGATCCACTTCCAGCTTCGTGACAGCCTACATCCAGGTGCGTGACAGCAAGATCCGGCCATGGATCCAACTGGGATTCCTCTGCCTGGCAACACAGATCTTTCTTCTATTGCGGTGCTTCAGTCTCAGCAGTTGGCCCAGCAAGTACAGCAGCTTAACCAGCTATCCGCCATGATGCAGCAGTTGCTATCTGCCCAGCAGCACCTGCCACAGCCTCCTCGAGCTCCAGTACAGCCTCACGCAGCTGCAGTCTCCTCCGGAACCAAACTCCGTTTGTCGCTTCCAGAGAAGTTTGAGGGGGATCTGAAGTCCTGTTGTGGTTTCGTGACACAGTGCTCCATGCACATTGAGCTCATGGCGGACCAGTTCTCCACGGAACGAGCAAAGGTAGCCTTCGTCATCAGTCTCCTGTCTGGTAGGGTCTTGGCGTGGGCAACTCCGCTGTGGGATCGCAGTGATGCTACCACTACCAATCTCCAGGCATTCCTGATTGAATTTTGCACAGTCTTTGAAGAACCTGCCCTAGCTTCCTCCGCTGAGATGGCTTTGCTGAGTCTTTTCCAGGGCAACTCCACTGTGGGCGAGTATGCCATCCCTGGCGTCGGAGTTGTCTTGGAATAATGAAGCTCTCTGTGCTACTTTCAAGAGAGGACTATTAAGTCAAATTAAGGATGTCCTCACTGCCCGGGAATTGCCATCTAACCTGAATGAACTCATACAATTGGCATCCTGGATTGATATCCGTTTCTCTGAGCGACGAGAGGAACTGCGACAAGAAAGGGAATCTGCACGACCTCGGCGCTTTCCTCGTCTGGCACCAATCTTCCAGCAACCACCACAACCTTCTATGTTGCCTCCTGCAGTGGAGGCTATGCAAGTGGATCGGTCTCGCCTGACCCTGCAGGAAAGAACTCGCTGACGAACCGAAAATCTATGTCTATACTGCGCCAGTGAAGACCACTTCCTTAAGGATTGTCCTCTGCGTCCTCAGCCACAGGGAAATGCTTGCACCTAGGGTTTGTTGGAGAGGCCTCCCTAGGTGTGAATTCCACCTCTCCATGCTTAAATCTGACGGTCCAGCGTCTTCTTCCTTCTAAAGAGATCATCTCCGTTCTGGCTTTCCTTGACTCTGGCTCAGCGGGAAACTTTATTGATGCCTCCCTAGTACATAGGTATCATCTGCCGGTGTCCTGCCTCTTGAAACCACTATATATCTCTATGGTCAATGGAGAAAGACTGGACTGTACCATGCTATATTTCACAGAACCATTATCTATGCAAGTCGGAGTGTCCCATAGGGAGAACTTGTCTTTCTACGTTCTCCCACACTGCAAATGAATCCTAACAAATGATCTGCTGTACTGGAGTGGCCTCAACCTTTTGGCCTGAAAGCGACTCAGCGCTTCTTTGGCTTTGCCAATTATTACCGGCAGTTTATTCCCCACTATTCCACCTTGGTTGCCATCATGTCTCTAACCAAGAAAACTGCCAATCCCAAGGCCTGGACTCCTGAGGCCGAGGAAGCCTTCAAGCACTTAAAATCTGCCTTCGCTTCTGCTCCGGTGTTGTCCGGATCCGGATGCATCTTCAGTTGGTGCAGGAGCAGTCTTGACACAAAGATCTTCCAAGGGCAGGACTGTGACTTGTGGATTTTTCTCTAAGACTTTCTCTCCAGCGGAGAGAAATTATACTATAGGAGATCGTGAGCTCCTGGCTATTAAGTTGGCCTTGGAAGAATGGCGACATCTCTTAGAGGGCTCTGTTCATCCAATTACCATCTACACGGATCACAAGAATCTACTCTATCTTCAGTCTGCTCAACATCTCAACCCTCGTCAGGCTTGCTGGTCCCTATTCTTCTCCAGGTTTAACTTTTTTATTCATTTCCGTCCAGCAGAGAAGGATCTTCGAGCTGACGCTCTATCAAGATCTTCTGAAGTACAAGACCTGGAATCACATCTTCAACATATTGTTCATCCTGATTGTCTTATTTCCACAGCACCAGCAAGTATTCAGCATCTGCCCCCTGGAAAGACTTATGTATCTCCTCGTCTGAGACCCCGAGTCTTGAAATTGGGTCATTCCTCTCTGTTGGTTGGTCATGCTGGTATCCGTAAATCCTTGCAACTAATATCCCGACAGTATTGGTGGCCCACTCTGAAACGGAATGTCACAGACTTTGTTCGTTCCTGCCCAGTCTGTGCCTGGGACAAAACACCACGTGCCAAGCCAGCAGGTCTTCTACATTCTTTACCTGTTCCTGACCTGCCCTGGACTAACATTGCCATGGACTTATTTACAGACCTTCCTTCTTCTAACGGCAATATGGTCATTTGGGTAGTTATGGACCGATTTTCTAAAATGGCTCACTTTGTGCCCTTGCCTGGTCTACCATCTGCTCCTCAACTCGCAAAACAGTTCCTTTCCCATATCTTCTATCTCCATGGACTACCGACACATATTGTTTCTGACCGGGGAGTCCAGTTTGTTTCCAAATTTTGGAGGGCACTCTGCTCACATCTTCAAGTTAAACTGGATTTCTCCTCTGCCTATCATCCCCAATCTAATGGTCAAGTTGAGAGGGTGAATCAGGTCTTGGGAGATTTCCTTCATCACTTTGTTTCTGCCCACCAAGACGACTGGGCCGATCTACTACCCCGGGCAGAGTTTTCATACAACCATAAGGATACCGAATCCATAGGATCTTTACCTTTCTCTGTAGTCTATGGACTCAATCCTCGTCCACCTTTGCCCTTGTCTTCTCCCTCCGGTGTCCCAATGGCGGACGAACTTGTACAGAATTTCTCCTCCATCTGGAAGAAGACTCGTCTCTCCCTTCTTCGTGCCATGACCCGTATGGAATTTCAAGCGGATAAGAAAAGGCGTCCTCCTCCCGAATACTCACCCGGGGACAAAGTGTGGTTGTCATCTAAATACATCCGCTTCAAAGTTCCCTGTTACAAACTGGGTCCACGCTATTTGGGTCCTTACAAAGTCAAGACACGCCTAAATCCAGTGGCTTATTCTCTTCATCTCCCTTCCTCCCTTCGGATCCCAAATTCTTTTCACGTCTCCCTCTTGAAACCCGTCATCGATAACCGCTTCTCAAAAAAGGATGTTTCACCTACTCCCATCTCGGGTACTTCGGATGTATATTCAGTCAAAGAAATTCTAGACTCAAAACTCATCAGAGGAAAATGTTTCTTTCTAGTAGATTGGGAGGGGATCGGACCAGAGGAGAGGTCGTGGGAACCACAGGATAACATCGTAGATCAGGATCTTCTCAAAAGGTTCTTGAGCCGTAAAAAGAGGGGGAGACAAAAATGGGGGGGGGGGGGGGTACTGTTAAACACTACGCCCTGGCCGCAAGCACCGTCCAGGAGCACAGTGTCCCCAACTGCGAACCCCGGCCCGTCACTTACCTAGTCCCGCTTCTTACACCATATAGCTCCAACCAGCTATACCTGTTATTGCCTCTTCACATCTGCATGCTAGTGAGGCAACTATTTAGACTTCCATCTTAAATCAATGTCACAACAACTTGGTATTACCAAACTCTTATATACTACACAAAGTACCAAGTTGACTACAATTTAGTTATAAAAAATGACTTTTTTTAAATACCAGTTAAAAACATCAGTATCTCATTCAGGTAATATTGTAAGCCAGATTACAGACATAAAACATACCAGCAATACCACCAGCTACTATATTGTACACCAATAGTATAAGAATCTTCATATAAAGCGATAACCAACATAATAAATATTGCACATCGGCTGGGTATAGTGGGAGACACCATGTGGCACAATCCTCTTCCCCAATGAGGGTTACTACCATACTCCACCTACCGCTCAACTAAGTAATAGAAAATATGTTATTCCTTACCCATATCTGTGGCTAGTGCTGCGCCTGGACCCCGAGCACGCTTTCACTCCTTCCTCAGGGGGCCCTCAGGCCTTCCCTCTGAGGAAGGAGCGAAAGCGCACTCGGGGTCCAGTTATTTTTTATAACTAAATTGTAGTCAACTTGGTACTTTGTGTAGTATATAACTAGTCCCACTCCTACAGCTTCCTCACTCTCTCAGCTCTGGCGTGCGCGTCCCTGGCCCTTAGGGCGCGCGCGCGACCGAGCTTTGAAATTTAAAGGGCCAGTACGCCCATAATTAGTAAACGCACCTGACAGCACATTATAAGTTGTTGCACCTCTCACATTCCCCTCTGCTCCCCGATACGGTCCGAGTCATTTGCCACACAGGTGGAGGATCCACTTCCAGCTTCGTGACAGCCTACATTGAGGTGCGTGACAGCAACTTTGACTGTTGTGAAGTCGGTTTGTTTGTAAGTTTATCCGTACAAATTAAAAAGAATAGAAATTATCTGCTACACCTTCTGCTTCAACTTCTTTTTCAGAACCCTTCACTTGCTTTTTAAACTTTGCATTTGCTACTTCTTTCCGTTTTAGAGACAAATGCTTGCACAAATTATTTATGAGTTAAAGGGGTATTCAAGATGCATTTAAAATTTTTTCTAATAAACTGCTATCAAGAAGGTAAACAGATTTGTAAATTATTTCTATTTAAACATTTCAAGCCTTTCAATACTTATCAGCTGCTGTATGAAGTTGTGTAGTGTTTCCAGTCAAACCCAGTGCCACTTTTGTGTCAAAAACTGTCCAGAGCATAAGCAAATTGTCACGATTCGGCTTACGGGTTGTGGATCCGCTGTGTCAGCGAGGGATTGGCGTGGACCGTGCTAGTGGACCGGTTCTAAGAGGCTACTGGTTTTCACCAGAGCCCGCCGCAAAGCGGGATGGTCTTGCTGCGGCAGTAGCAACCAGGTCGTATCCACTAGCAACGGCTCAACCTCGCTGACTGCTGAGAAGGCGTGGGACAGAAGGACTAGGCAGAGGCAAGGTCAGACGTAGCAGAAGGTCGGGGGCAGGCGGCAAGGTTCGTAGTCAGGATGGATAGCAGAAGTTCAGGTACACAGGCTTTGGACACACTAAACGCTTTCACTGGCACAAGGCAACAAGATCCGGCAAGGGAGTGCATGGGAGGAGATCAGATATAGCCAGGGAGCAGGTGGAAGCCAATTAAGCTAATTGGGCCAGGCACCAATCATTGGTGCACTGGCCCTTTAAGTCTCAGAGAGCTGGCGCGCGCGCCCTAGAGAGCGGAGCCGCGCGCGCCAGCACATGACAGCAGGGGACCGGGACGGGTAAGTGACCTGGGATGCGATTCGCGAGCGGGCGCGTCCCTCTGTGCGAATCGCATCCCCGATGGCCATGACAGTGCAGCGCTCCCGGTCAGCGGGACTGACCGGGGAGCTGCAGGGAGAAAGACGCCGTGAGCGCTCCGGGGAGGAGCGGGGACCCGGAGCGCTAGGCGTAACAGTACCCCCCCTTAGGTCTCCCCTTTTTTTTGTCCGGTGACTGCCTCCCCTGGGATGAGGACACCGGGAAAGAATGGATGGTTTCCTCAACGGCAGGCAGTACAGCAGGAGTTGGAATGGGGAGGGAGGGCAGAGGGTGAAGCTTGGCACGGGGCAGGGAGACACAAGGACAGGAGCCATGAGGAGGCACAGAGGCTTGCCTGACGGGACTGGGAGGGGGGGAGAGGCACTTCCTGTGGCAGGCAGAGTCCCAGTACTTGATCTCCCCGGTGGTCCAATCAAGGGTGGGCGAATGAAGCCGGAGCCATGGCAGACCGAGAAGGACCTCAGAGGTACAGCCGGGGAGAACGAAGAGCTCAATCCTCTCGAGGTGGGGTCCAATAGACATGAGGAGGGGTTCTGTGCGGTAACGCACGGTGCAGTCCAATCTGGCTCCGTTGACCGCGGAAATGTAGAGCGGCTTGACGAGACGGGTCACCGGGATGCTGAATTTATTCACAAAGGACTCCAATATAAAATTTCCAGAGGCACCAGAGTCCAAGCAGGCCACGGCTGAGAGGGAGGAGTTGGCTGAAGGAGAGATCCGCACGGGCACCGTGAGACGTGGAGAAGCAGACTTAGAGCCAAGAGACGCCACACCCACGTGAGCTGGGTGCGTGCGTGCGTTTCCCAGGCGTGGAGGATGGATAGGGCAATCCACCAAGAAATGCTCGGTACTGGCACAGTACAGACAGAGATTTTCTTCTCTACGGCGATTCCTCTCTTCCTGGGTCAGGCGAGACCGATCCACTTGCATGGCCTCCTCGGCGGGAGGCCCAGGCGTAGACTGCAAAGGATGCTGTGGGAGAGGTGCCCAGAGATCTAAGTCTTTTTCCTGGCGGAGCTCTTGGTGTCGCTCAGAAAAACGCATGTCAATGCGGGTAGCCAAATGGATGAGTTCTTGGAGGTTGGCAGGAATCTCTCGTGCGGCCAGCACATCCTTGATGCGACTGGATAGGCCTTTTTTAAAGGTCGCGCAGAGAGCCTCGTTATTCCATGATAACTCGGAAGCAAGAGTACGAAATTGGATGGCGTACTCGCCCACTGAAGAATTACCCTGGACCAGGTTCAACAGGGCAGTCTCGGCAGAAGAAGCTCGGGCTGGCTCCTCGAAGACACTCCGGACTTCAGCGAAGAAGGACTGGACTGTGGCTGTGGCAGGATCATTGCGGTCCCAGAGCGGTGTGGCCCAAGACAAGGCCTTTCCTGAAAGAAGGCTCACTACGAACGCCACCTTAGACCGTTCTGTAGGAAACAAGTCCGATAACATCTCCATATGCAGGGAACACTGAGACAAAAATCCACAGCAGAGTTTAGAGTCCCCATCAAATTTGTCCGGCAGGGACAAGCGGAGGTTAGGAGCGGCCACTCGCTGCGGAGGAGGTGCAGGAGCTGGCGGAGGAGATGGTTGCTGCTGTAGCAGAGGCAGAAGTTGCTGTAACATGGCGGTCAACTGCGACAGCTGCTGTCCTTGTTGGGCAATCTGCTGCGATTGCTGAGCGACCACCGTGGGAAGATCAGCGAGACTTGGCAGCGGCACCTCAGCGGGATCCATGGCTGGATCTACTGTCACGATTCGGCTTACGGGTTGTGGATCCGCTGTGTCAGCGAGGAATTGGCGTGGACCGTGCTAGTGGACCGGTTCTAAGAGGCTACTGGTTTTCACCAGAGCCCGCCGCAAAGCGGGATGGTCTTGCTGCGGCAGTAGCAACCAGGTCGTATCCACTAGCAACGGCTCAACCTCGCTGACTGCTGAGAAGGCGTGGGACAGAAGGACTAGGCAGAGGCAAGGTCAGACGTAGCAGAAGGTCGGGGGCAGGCGGCAAGGTTCGTAGTCAGGATGGATAGCAGAAGTTCAGGTACACAGGCTTTGGACACACTAAACGCTTTCACTGGCACAAGGCAACAAGATCCGGCAAGGGAGTGCATGGGAGGAGATCAGATATAGCCAGGGAGCAGGTGGAAGCCAATTAAGCTAATTGGGCCAGGCACCAATCATTGGTGCACTGGCCCTTTAAGTCTCAGAGAGCTGGCGCGCGCGCGCCCTAGAGAGCGGAGCCGCGCGCGCCAGCACATGACAGCAGGGGACCGGGACGGGTAAGTGACCTGGGATGCGATTCGCGAGCGGGCGCGTCCCGCTGTGCGAATCGCATCCCCGACGGCCATGACAGTGCAGCGCTCGCGGTCAGCGGGACTGACCGGGGAGCTGCAGGGAGAAAGACGCCGTGAGCGCTCCGGGGAGGAGCGGGGACCCGGAGCGCTAGGCGTAACACAAATCACCTCTCCTGCTCGGGACAGTTCCTGGCATGGACAGAGGAGGCAGAAGAGAACACGACATCTAATTTACACCACATCTGTAATTAGATAAATACAAATCTTTCTGGCACCAGTTGAATTGAAAACAGTTTTTCACGGTCCACCATCCACCATTTCTCTCATGGCTACCATAAAGATTTGTTGATGTATGAAATTAATGTTTTTAGTTTCTTTCTAATGTATTTTTAACTGTTTGCCTTTTAAATTGGATTCTTCAGATCCTGTCTCATGTCTTGTCTCATTTCCTTACAAAAAATGAATGAATTAGCTCCTTTTCCCCTCAATGGGGCCATAGACAGCTGCCTTATCTGCCTACCCCTCATCACATTATCAATACAAATATACTATACAAATATGAAATATTTTTCAAGAATGTGTTTTATATGGGGTTCTTATTTTTGTCATGTTAATATGTTGATTATTATTGGGTTACTATTATTGGGAGGCACTGTGAAATGTATTAGAAATTAAAGTGAACAAACTTAGCAAGCAATAGCAAACACTGCTCCACAGTTTCGAATTGTTAACATGTCTTTGGCATATTCAGCTATGAACAGTAGCTGTGAAGTGTGAAATGCCTCATAGCTTGGTCTACTGCTTATTAAAACATCATTTTTCTGAATTGTATTTGCTGTTGTTAGTTATTGTTTTATATATATATTTTTTTTTAACAATGATACCAATGTACATTAAACACTTCCAAGGAGCCAGACACACCAGACTTCCTAGGACAAAGCAGTTATGGCATCCCATCATCCTTCAGGTTTTATGCTTTGAATGCATTGCCTTGTATTGGTGGTGGTTGTGAGCTCTGTGATGCATACCTTACCATATATGGTTTCTTGGCAATGACACCGACTAGATTTCTACCTCCCAGACTTTTACCTAAAAGAGGAAATCTCTGTTGCTCAGTGCAAATTCAGGGATATGGAATAATTGCAGCTGTGACATATGCTATCTGCTAAATGTGGGATGTAGCTTGTTCTACTGCTATGCAGAAATAATCCTGTTGCTTCTTTCCCAGCTTTGTCATCCATTTAATTACAGTTTAGTCATTGGCATACAGTTCACAGATACAGTACTTGCAAAGTTATTTGAGTTCTATGCATGGTTGTGTTTGTATCCAAGATAAGGATACTTATCGTCATCATAAAGATCATATTAACCCTGTTTTGAATATAGAATATGTTAATACTTTTTGATAGCAAATATTAACCTATCATCTTCTACACACACACACACGAGTAACAAATGCTGAAAGTGTAACCTTAGCCGGTGCTAGGATTTTTGTCTACGCAGGCAAAGGTGCATTTTGGTGCCTCTACCCTCCCCCCCATCACTGACATAGTGTGGGTTGGAAGCATCCATGTCAAGGCAGAATATTTTGCATTCCTACGTATGCATGGCCACTTTTTGCAAGGGGAATTTTCTCATAGTTTGGGGTTTAGAAATATAATAGAATACCTCCTCACCAGGATGATATATTACTACTGCAGTGATTAATACCATTATACTGTGTGTATTTGCACCTGTCCCCGAAAATAAAGAAGCATTGGACTTTTTACAGTGAGTTGCCGTCCATTCTTACTTCTACTGTTGTGTATATCTGCTCTGCTTATGGAGGACTGAGCACCGCTGCAGTGCATTAGGGGATCTAGCGGAAGCTGTTTATCGAGCATCAGGAGTAACTAGTAATATTGACAGAGGAAGAGGGGTGTAGTAGTGCCGGCTACATTTCTCTCTAGTTGTCATCTTATCCCCTATCCTGTTGATCCTGAAGTGCGTTATCCTGGATCAACAGGGCCCAGCTTTCAGAGAGAGAGAGCATGGGGGTATTTCCCATGCGAATATCAGCTAATTTCTCTATGCCCAGAATTTCCCATGCGGAAGAAGATATTGTAGGACCCTTAACGGAATTTCTAAATGTTTAAAAAAAAAATTATATACCTTTTGTTACACTGCTTTGCCATATTTTAACACTCGCTTTGACTGTGGGAGAGTTTATTTTTATTGGATGTCATGAAATTGCTATGGTCCTCAGCGCAATATTGGCATCTGGCAGATCCATCAGATCTGCCTCCAATGATACCCATATCTTATATTGATCCTTATGCCACAATGATTTTAGTTGACTAAGTATTATTGCTCTGTGGTACCATGCAAAATCTGGACATCCAAGTCCTCCAGCTGTAACAGGTGCGTATAAAATATCTGCGGCTACTCTAGCTTTACCTCCCTTCCAAATGTAACTCCAGACTATAGATTGTAACTGTCTTATAATAGAAAGAGGGTAAAGAATAGGCAGGTTTTGAAATAAATATAAAATCTTGGGTAAGAAAAACATCTTCATCACTGTTATTCGGCCTATCCATGACATGGGGAGTTTAGAATATGATCTAATATCTTCTTTTAGATTGGTTATAAGCAGGCCCGGACTGGCCTACCAGGATATGGGAAATTTCCGGGTGGGTCGCGGCCCTGGGGCCGCTTTGAGATGTGTCTGCGCATTTCTTCCCCTTCAGCGGCCGCCAGGGCCGGATCATTGGCGCTCATCAGGACCCCGTGCCCGCAGGGGGCCCCCGTCACATTACGGACATCCCTGTGTCCCGAAAAATCTTAGATCTGTGCGGCCCCGGGCCGGTTAGATCTGTGCGGCCGCCAGCCCCGCGTTAACTTTAAAAACGCAGGGGCCGCCGGGACGTAGCGGACGCAGAGTCGTCAATGATGTCACGTGCGTGTGCCCATAGTAACAGAGCAGAGTGGAGCGGTGAGGAGGACGCGCGCGCATGGTAGGTAAGTGACCAGTGAGCAGCAGCACGTCATCTTCATTATTCCGACCACCGCTCCGGGTCACGATCATAGGCTATGGGCCATAGCAGTAGATCGTGACCCCGGAGCGGTGGCCGGAATACTGAAGTGGGGCAGTAAACAGGCAAACAGCCTCCAGCCATACAATGTATATGGCTGAAGGCTGTATGTTTGTCGGGGGAACATATTGCACCTAATGTGGGGAACTATACTGCACCTAATGTGGGGGAACTGTACTGCACCTAATGTGGGGAACTATATACTGTACCTATTGTGGGGGACTATATACTGCACCTAATGTGGGGGACTAGATACTGCACCTAATGTGGGGGAACTGTACTGCACCTAATGTGGGGGAACTATACTGCACCTAATGTGGGGGAACTATACTGCACGTAATGTGGGGGAGCTATACTGCACATAATGTGGGGAGCTATACTGCACCTAATGTGGAGGAGCTATACTGCACCTAATGTGGGGAGCTATACTGCACCTAATGTGGGGGAGATATACTGCACCTAATGTGGGGGAGATATACTGCACCTAATGTGGGGGAGCTATACGGCACCTAATGTGGGGAGAACTGTGCTGCATGTAATGTGGGGGAGCTATACTGCACCTAATGTTGGGAACTATACTGCACCTAATGTGGGGAACTATACTGCACATAATGTGGGGAACTATATGGCACCTAATGTGGGGGAGCTATACTGCACCTATTGTGGGGAACTATACTGCACCTAATGTGGCGGAGCTATACTGCACCTAATGTGGGGGGAACTATACTGCACCGAATGTGGAGAACTATACTGCACCTAATGTGGAGAGAACTATACTGCATGTAATGTGGGGGAACTATACTGCACCTAATGTGAGGGAGCTATACTGCACCTAATGTGGGGGAGCTATACTGCACCTAATGTGGGGGAGCTATTCTGCACCTAATGTGGGGGACTATATACTGCACCTAATGTGGGGGACTATATACTGCACCTAATGTGGGGGAACTATATGGCACCTTATGTGGAGAACTATATGGCACCTAATGTGGGGAACTATACTGCACCTAATGTGGGGAACTATACTGCACATAATTTGGGGAACTATATGGCACCTAATGTGGGGGAGCTATTCTGCACCTAATGTGGGGGAGCTATTCTGCACCTAATGTGGGGGACTATATACTGCACCTAATGTGGGGGACTATATACTGCACCTAATGTGGGGAACTATACTGCACCTAATTTGGGGAACTATACTGCACCTAATGTGGGGAACTATACGGCACCTAATGTGCGAGAACTATACTGCACCTAATGTGGGGAACTATACTGCACATAATGTGGGGAACTATATGGCACCTAATGTGGGGGAACTATACTGCACCTAATGTGGGGAACTATACTGCACATAATGTGGGGAACTATATGGCACCTAATGTGGGGGAGCTATACTGCACCTAATGTGGGGGACTATATACTGCCCCTAATGTGGGGGACTATATACTGCACCTAATGTGGGGAACTATACTGCACCTAATGTGGGGAACTATATGGCACCTAATGTGGGGAACTATATGGCACCTAATGTGGGGAACTATACTGCACCTAATGTGGGGAACTATACTGCACATAATTTGGGGAACTATATGGCACCTAATGTGGGGGAGCTATACTGCACCTATTGTGGGGAACTATACTGCACCTAATGTGGGGGAGCTATACTGCACCTAATGTGGGGGGAACTATACTGCACTTAATGTAGAGAACTATATTGCACCTAATGTGGGGGAACTATACTGCACCTAATGTGGGGAACTATATTGCACCTAATGTGGGGAACTATACTGCACCTAATGTGGGGAACTATATGGCACCTAATGTGGGGGAGCTATCCTGCACCTATTGTGGGGAACTGTACTCCACCTAATGTGATGGAGCTATACTGCACCTAATGTGGGGGGAACTATACTGCACCTAATGTGGAGAACTATACTGCACCTAATGTGGGGGGAACTATACTGCATGTAATGTGGGGGAGCTATACTGCACCTAATGTGGGGGAGCTATTCTGCACCTAATGTGGGGGAGCTATTCTGCACCTAATGTGGGGGACTATATACTGCACCTAATGTGGGGGACTATATACTGCACCTAATGTGGGGAACTATACTGCACATAATGTGGGGAACTATATGCCACCTAATGTGTGGGAGCTATACTGCACCTATTGTGGGGGAGCTATACTGCACCTAATGTGGGGGAGCTATACTGCACCTAATGTGGGGGAGCTATACTGCACCTAATGTGGGGGAGCTATTCTGCACCTAATGTGGGGGACTATATACTGCAGCTAATGTGGGGAACTATACTGCACCTAATGTGGGGGGAACTATACTGCACGTAATGTGGGGGTGCTATACTGCACCTAATGTGGGGGAGCTATACTGCACCTAATGTAGGGGAGCTATACTGCACCTAATGTGGGGGACTATATACTGCAGCTAATGTGAAGAACTATACTGCACCTAATGTGGGGAACGTTACTATACTATTCTGAACTATACTGTGACATATATGTATATATATCCATGTAAAGTAATATGCCTGGGCACATGGTGGCCGATGGCTGGCACAATGTGTTGTGGGGCTGGTATGCAATAATTTCCAGGGCTGGTTTTTATCCCCAGTCCGGCCCTGGTTATAAGTGGGTTAATATTTAACAAAAAGAGATGGGCAAAATCTGCAGATAATTCAATCCCCAAATAGGTGATACTGTGCGTAGCCCATTTTAACTTATATCTCCCAAGCCATTCCTCTTTTTGTTTATCTGCCATTAGAATTGGTAAAATTACCGATTTATAAATGTTTACTTTTTAAAAACTCCCAATTGAATATAGTTTAATAAGATCCATAACAGCTGGAAGAGAGCTATCTGGTGATGTCAATGCTATCAGCACATCATCTGCATATAGCCCAATTTTATGATCTATATTTCCTATTTTAATACCTGACACCAAACTTGAAGATTGCAAATGTTCCGCGAAGGGTTCCATAATTATGGTAAATAATAAGGGGGACATCCCTGACACGTGCCGTTATACATTTTGAATTGTTTAGACATAGCTCCTCCAGTGAACACTCTAGCAGACCGGTTTGAATACATCAGGTTAAAGGAGAACTACGGGATTGAAAAATGTATCCCCTATCCTAAGGATAGGGGATAAGTTTCAGATTGCAGGGGGGTCCGACCGCTGGTGCCCCCCGCGATCTCCCGTACGGAGCCCCGGCTCTCTGGTTAGAGAGGGCGTGTCGACCACCGCACGAAGCAGCGGCCGACACGCGCCCCTCCATACACTGCTATGGGAGAGCCGGTAATTGCCGAAGGCAGCGCTTCGGCTCTCCCATAGCAGTAAATGGAGGGCGTGTGTCAGCCGCCGCCTCGTGCGGTGGTCGACACGCGCTCTCTATGCAGAGAGCCGGGGCCCCGTACAGGAGATCGTGGGGGGCCCCAGCGGTCGGACCCCCCGCGATCTGAAACTTATCCCCTATCCTTAGGATAGGGGATAAAATGTTCAATCTTGTAGTTCTCCTTTAATAAATTCCGAGGGCAGTTGATATTTGTATAAAATAGGCTTCAGGTACCCCCAGTGGACTCGGTCAAATTCAGAGAAAGGAGCAGAGAAGGCACTCGACCGAGTTTTGCCTTTGCAATTAAGTCCAAAAAGTGTCGGATACCATCTGAGGTGTAACGAGTGCTTTAGGTGGCCCAAAAGAGGTGGCGGTACTCTATTATTATTATTTTTTTTTTTTTTTGCTGAGTCCCCTCCTCTCCTGAGGTAACAATAACTATATTAAGATTAACTCCCTCCTCCCAGATTACTGTGCTGTAATAGATCCTGGCCACTCTAGGTCACTA
This sequence comes from Hyla sarda, assembly GCF_029499605.1. Taxonomy (NCBI): domain Eukaryota; kingdom Metazoa; phylum Chordata; class Amphibia; order Anura; family Hylidae; genus Hyla; species Hyla sarda. The sequence continues at coordinate 326,154,134 of NC_079190.1, forward strand.
AAACAATGTACATATAGATCAGTGTTTCCCAACCAGGGTGCCTCCAGCTGTTGCAAAACTACAACTCCCAGCATGCTCGGACAGCCAAAGGCTGTCCGAGTATGCAGGGAGTTGTAGTATTGCAACAGCTGGAGGCACCCTGGTTGGGAGACACTGATATAGACACACTGCACCCTTATTGCTACTGTAGCAATACACAGAAACACAACCATCACTAGCACATCATTATATTGATCCAGGTTACAGGGTATCAGTGAGTACAGATCACTGCATACACAAAAATACAAACAAATAAATCCTAATACTATAGACTATAAAGGCATCAGCCACCTCAGCCTTCAAGCTCCATTCATCCATCCACCCTGCAGCCATGCACCTTACACACCAGCACCCCAGAAAGCAGCTGCCACAGGATGACCAAACTGTACCCCTGCTGGAAGCAGTGCACCAGCCAGGGGCGTACCTAGAGCATTTGGCACCCGGGGCGGACCCTTTGTTTGGCACCCCCCCCCCCCCCCCCAACTCAGCAACTTTTCCTCTACACAGGTTTTGATAAAGCTGCCCCTTAGGAAGAAAGGAGATTTTGTCTAAGGCAATGGAAAGGGTTTTTTACACTAAGAACAATAAGGATGTGGAATCCTCTGCTTGCAGATGCGGTTTTATGAGAGTCTGTACGGATGTTTAAACAGCAACTGGATGAATACTTGCAAAAACATAACATTAAGGGATATAGACACTGATTTTTTTAGCATGTTGTGATGCCCGCACTGTAGCCTGTTGCAGAAAATTATTTCCAGCATAATGGTCAAATATACCGATTGCCACAGAATGGGAAAGTGCTAAAAAAGTTTATACCATTTAAAACTACAGCTCCCAGTATGACCTTAAGAATGAGGTAAGGTTATGCTGGGAGTTGTTGTTTCACCCATCATTACTGCAGAACTTACAAGTGACTCCAGCTCTGATGGGACATAGTGAGGAGAATACACAATGATATCAGTGACTACAGGTGACGTCTCCTCTATAGTGAGGAGAATACACAATGATATCAGTGACTACGGGTGACGTCTCCTCTATAGTGAGGAAAATACACAATGATATGAGTGACTACAGGTGACGTCTCCTCTATAGTGAGGAGAATACACAATGATATCAATGACAACAGGTGACATGTTCTCTATAGTGAGGAGAATACACAATGATATGAGTGACTACGGGTGACGTCTCCTCTATAGTGAGGAAAATACACAATGATATCAGTGACTACAGGTGACGTCTCCTCTATAGTGAGGAGAATACACAATGATATCAATGACAACAGGTGACATGTTCTCTATAGTGAGGAGAATACACAATGATATCAGTGACTACGGGTGATGTCTCCTCTATAGTGAGGAGAATACACAATGATATCAGTGACTACGGGTGACGTCTCCTCTATAGTGAGGAGAATACACAATGATATCAGTGACTACAGGTGACGTCTCCTCTATAGTGAGGAGAATACACAATGATATCAGTGACAACAGGGTACATCTTCTCTATAGTGAGGAGAATACACAATGATATCAGTGACTACAGGTGACGTCTCCTCTATAATGAGGAGAATACAGAGTGATATCAGTGACTACAGGTGATGTCTCCTCTATAGTGAGGAGAATACAGAATGATATCAGTGACTACAGGGGACGTCTCCTCTATAGTGAGGAGAATACACAATGATATCAGTGACTACAGGGGACGTCTTCTCTATAGTGAGGAGAATACAGAATGATATCAGTGACTACAGGTGATGTCTTCTCTATAGTGAGGAGAATACAGAATGATATCAGTGACTACAGGTGACGTCTTCTCTATAGTGAGGAGAATACAGAATGATATCAGTGACTACAGGTGACGTCTTTTCTATAGTGATGAGAATACAGAATGATATCAGTGACTACAGGTGACATCTTCTCTATAGTGAGGAGAATACACAATGATATCAGTGACTACAGGTGACGTCTTCTCTATAGTGAGGAGAATACAGAATGATATCAGTGACTACAGGTGATGTCTTCTCTATAGTGAGGAGAATACAGAATGATATCAGTGACTACAGGTGACGTCTTCTCTATAGTGAGGAGAATACAGAATGATATCAGTGACTACAGGTGACGTCTTCTCTATAGTGATGAGAATACAGAATGATATCAGTGACTACAGGTGACATCTTCTCTATAGTGAGGAGAATACACAATGATATCAGTGACTACAGGTGACATCTTCTCTATAGTGAGGAGAATACAGAATGATATCAGTGACTACAGGTGACGTCTTCTCTATAGTGAGGAGAATACAGAATGATATCAGTGACTACAGGTGACGTCTTCTCTATAGTGAGGAGAATACACAATGATATCAGTGACTACAGGTGACATGTTCTCTATAGTGAGGAGAATACACAATGATATCAGTGAATACAGGTTACATCTTCTCTATAGTAAGGAGAATACAGAATGATATCAGTGAATACAGGTGACGTCTTCTCTATAGTCTTTCCTTATCTAATTCAGATGGTACATACCGCCGTATCCAGCTAAATGCTCACTCAGCAGAACTTTATGCCCAGATGGTTCCTATGTCAGCTGATTCTGATCCTCTATATGAAAACAATAATTATTATAATACTGCCAAACACTGTATCCTTTGATTATAATACTGGCACACACCCTCTGAACATAATTCTGACACACTGTACCCTCTGTATATAAAACCGCCACACACCGTTAACTCTGAATATATTACTGCAACACACTGTACCCTCTGAATATACAGCGCATAGTGAAAGTATTCGGCCCCCTTGAACTTTTCGACCTTTTGCCACATTTCAGGCTTCAAACATAAAGATATAAAACTGTAATTTTTTGTGAAGAATCAACAACAAGTGGGACACAATCATGAAGTGGAAAGAAATTTATTGGATATTTCAAACTTTTTTAACAAATAAAAAACTGAAAAATTGGGCGCGCAAAATTATTCAGCCCCCTTAAGTTAATTCTTTGTAGTGCCACCTTTTGCTGTGATTACAGCTGTAAGTCGCTTGGGGTATGTCTCTATCAGTTTTGCACATCGAGACTGACATTTTTGCCCATTCCTCCTTGCAAAACAGCTCGAGCTCAGTGAGGTTGGCTGGAGAGTGTTTGTGAACAGCCGTTTTCAGTTCTTTCCACAGATTCTCCATTGGATTCAGGTCTGGACTTTGACTTGGCCATTCTAACACCTGGATATGTTTATTTGTGAACCATTCCATTGTAGATTTTGCTTTATGTTTTGGATCATTGTCCTGTTGGAAGACAAATCTCCGTCCCAGTCTCAGGTCTTTTGCAGACTCCATCAGGTTTTCTTCCAGAATGGTCCTGTATTTGGCTCCATCCATCTTCCCATCAATTTTAACCATCTTCCCTGTTCCTGCTGAAGAAAAGCAGGCCCAAACTATGATGCTGTCACCACCATGTTTGACAGTGGGGATGGTGTGTTCAGGGTGATGAGCTGTGTTGCTTTTACGCCAAACATAACATCTTCCACATGTTTGGTGTGTCTCCCAGGTGGCTTGTGGCAAACTTTAAATTACACTTTTTATGGATATCTTTAAGAAATGGCTTTCTTCTTGCCTCTCTTCCATAAAGGCCAGATTTGTGCAGTATACAACTGATTGTTGTCCTGTGGACAGAGTCTCCCACCTCAGCTGTAGATCTCTGCAGTTCATCCAGAGTGATCATGGGCCTCTTGGCTGCATCTCTGATCAGTCGTCGCCTTGTAAGAGCTGAAAGTTTAGAGGGATGGCCAGGTCTTCGTAGATTTGCAGTAGTCTGATACTCCTTCCATTTCAATATTATTGCTTGCACACTGCTCCTTGGGATGTTTAAAGCTTGGGAAATCTTTTTGTATCCAAATCCGGCTTTAAACTTTGCCACAACAGTATCTCGGACCTGCCTGGTGTGCTCCTTGTTCTTCATGATGCTCTCTGCGCTTTAAACGGACCACTGAGACTATCACAGTGCAGGTGCATTGATACGGAGACTTGATTACACACAGGTGGATTCTATTTATCATCATTAGTCATTTAGGTCAACATTGGATCATTCAGAGATCCTCACTGAACTTCTGGAGAGAGTTTGCTGCACTGAAAGTAAAGGGGCTGAATAATTTTGCATGCCCAATTTTTCAGTTTTTTATTTGTTAACAAAGTTTGAAATAACCAATACATTTCGTTCCACTTCATGATTGTGTTCCACTTGTTGTTGATTCTTCACAAAAAATTACAGTTTTATATCTTTTTGTTTGAAGCCTGAAATGTGGCAAAAGGTCGAAAAGTTCAAGGGGGCCGAAGACTTTAACTATGCACTGTAATACTACCACATACTGTGTTCTCTGAATATAACCTTGCCATGCACCCTCTGAATACAATACCGTAATGAATTGTGGCCCATAAAAACAATACTACCCCAAAAATTCCATATAATGTACACTATGGCCGACATTTATCATTGTCTTTAGACTGGTTATTGTGCCTAAAAATGGTGCAAAAAAGGTGCAAGTGCATTTTTTGTGCTTGAGTTGCAATCCACTGATTTCGGCAATACACGTGATATGGACGGGTTTTATGAACTGCGCCTTTTTATGAAAAGGCGCAAAAAAGGCACAAAGCCAACAAAAAGTTTCTTAAACTACACCAGCCCAGACTTAGCTTAGCTTTTTGGTGTATGTGAAGAGTTAAATTTTAGAAAATGTGACCTGCACAAAATTTATCAAATGGTCTGCTACCTTTTAATAAATTTGGTGCTTCTACACATTACCCACACAAAAAAAAAAAAGGTGTAGAAAAATGTTTCCCTTATACCTACAATGATAAATGCCGGCCTATACCTCTGAAATGCAAAACACTCTGTGCCCCTCATATATAGTAATAATGCCCCATCCTGTGCCCCCACATAATAATAATTATAACCCTTCCTGTTCCCCCCGCACAATAATAATGCCCTCTGTCCTTTGCCCCTCGCATATAATGCACCCTGTGCTGAGCCCCTTGCAAATAATGCACCTTGTGCTGTGCCCCTCCCATATAATGCCCCCTGCCCTCAGGGGGCAGTATATGTGAGGGGCACAGGACATGGGGCATTATATGTGAGGGGCACAGGACAGGGGGGCATTATAAGTAAGGGGCAAATGTCAGGGGGGCATTATATGTGCATTATTTGGGCACATGACAGGGGGGCCCATGTCATGTGCACCCACATATAATGCCCCCTGACATGTGCCCCTCACATATAATGTCCCCCTGTCATGTGCCCCTCACATATAATGCCCCCTGTCATGTGCCCCTCATATATAATGCCCCATGTCCTGTACCCCTCACATATAATGCCTCCTGTCCTGCCCCCTCAGGGGGCATTATATGTGAGGGGCACAGGACATGGGGCATTATATGTGAGGGGCACATGTCAGGGGGGCATTATATGGGCACATGACAGGGGGGGGCTGTCATGTGCCCCCACATATAATGCCCCCCCTGTCATGTGCCCCTCATATATAATGCCCCATGTCCTGTGACCTCCACATATAATACCCCATGTCCTGTGCCCTGGTGCCCCTCACATATAAATTATAATGCCCCCCTGACATGTGCCCCTCATAATTTGCCCTGCAAATTCTTCATAATTCCCCTGTACCACCCGAGCAGCTCTCTCTCCAGTGATCACCTTTCACGCTGCTCCTTTCACGCTGAGTGAGAGCCGCAGGGACGTGATCTCTGGGTCTCTGGGCATCGGCGCGATGATGTGATGTCATGGCGCCGGCCTGTCGCAGCATTTGTGAAAGGTGAGGGAGTGGTGGAGCGGGACAGCTGACAGCTCCCGCTCCACCATGCTATAGTATGGGGGGGCAGTGGTGTACACTGCAGCACTGTGACAGATCGATCGGCTATTACTATCTATGCAATCGCTGCTCGCTTTGCAGCGTACACAGTGCTAGTGACAGACAGCTGCAGGGGGGTGCTTGTGAGTGGCAACCGGGGTGGGACGCCCCCGCCCCCCCTTGGGGGAGATCTGTAGGAAATCCTTGTGAAATGAGACTGGATGTGAGTGTATGGCGCAGCAGGCTGGGAGCAGCACACTGCTTCTTCATGCTCCGGTACGCTAAAAGCACGTTCTGGGTGCAAGGAGAGGTGGTGGTACGCTGAAGAGCTATTTTTGGAAGTGGCGGTACTGAGTACCGGCGCATACCGGCCCACTTAAAGCACTGGGTGTAACGACCCTTAACAAATGCCACTTGGTCAGGGTAGACCAAGATGGGGAGAAACTCTGCCTCCAACATTTCAGCTGGTATGCTCCCTGTGGATTGAATTTCCCCAAATAATTTATTAAGCTGTGGTACCATAGTCTCCAAATGAAGTTTATAAAAATCATTAATAAGGCCATCCAACCCTGGAGCTTTCCCACTCTTCAGAGCTTTAATGGCTTTTGTTACCTTGTGGGGGTTCTTTACTGTAAGAGCAGTGAGACTGTGGAATTCTCTCCCAGAGAAGGTTGTCATGGTGAACTCTGTAAAAGAAGTAAAAGAATTTAAAAGGGGTCTGGATGCATTTTTGGAGAATAATAACATTGCTGGTTATGTATACTAGATTTGTAGGGACAGAACGTTGATCCAGAGATTTATTCTGACTGCCATATTTGGAGTCGGGAAGGAATTTTTACCTCTAGTATGAGGGTTTTTTGCCTTCCTCTGGATTAACTCAGTAGGGACTCATTAGGGATATAGGTTGAACTTGATGGACTGTGGTCTTTTTTCAACCTTATGAACTATGTTACTATGTTACCTCCACCTCTAATTAATTTTGATAAATTCTCTGTTTGTGCTAATGACAGGGTCGGAGCAGAAATACCAGATAAATAAGGTTTATTGCTGCCTGTCACGCCTCCTCCCATAGACTTGCATTGAGGGGGCGGGGTGTGACATCATGAGGGGGCAGGGCTATGACATCACAAGCTCCCGGCGCCGGCTCCATCGTTCGGAAAAGTTTGTTTCAAACGCTGAGCAGCGGAGTACCCATTCAACTTACCTAGCCAAAAGAGCTCCTGATTTATTTAATTGCCAATATAGCTTTACCTTAAGTCATCTGAAAGCTATATTGTCCAAACTAATTATTTCGGAAGAACGATAATCCGGCCGTCACGCCCCCTCCCATAGACTTGCATTGAGGGGGCGGGGCATGTAATCACGGCTCCGCCCCTGTGTGACATCGCACCCCGCCCCCTCAAAGCAAGTCAAAAGATCTTCCGTCCCCGTGGTCGGGAGGAATTAGCCTGAGAGCCTCCAGCGCTTCCGGCAGCAGTTACAGGTGGATGCTGCTTGCTATACTGCGGGAGTCCCCAGTGGCGGGACCCCGGCGATCTGACATCTTATTCCTTATCCTTTGGATAGGGGATAAGATGTCTAGGGACAGAGTACCCCTTTAAACCTATGTGTTTTCGTTTTTTCCTATTATAAGCTGTTTGACTTTTTATATGACCTCGTATATTTGCTTTAAAAGCACACTGTAAGGTAGATTGCAATTGTACAGTTCCCTCATTATCTAAAAAGTAATCTTGTATTTTTTTAGCTACAGTAATTGGCTTTTAAGCTCTGGTTCTGATAAAACATAGGAGCTTGATTTTCATAAAAATGGACGTGGTTTTAAAGTTGAATCACGGATAGTTACAGGGCATGATTTGTCCACGTTATTGTTCCTACCGATGATTCATCACATAATCCCAGGAGTGGCTCCGTAACCAATATATAGTCAATCCTCGTATAGACTCTAGGGGGGAGATTTAAAGAGGAAAAGTTGTAAATAGCAACCAATCAGATCACTTCTTTTATTTTTAACAAGGCCTCTGCAAAAAGAAAGAAGTTATATGATTGGTTGCTATGGGCAGCGGGGCAACCTTTCCTTTTCACTGATTTTGATAAATCTCCCCCCTTTGTCTATGGGGAAAAAAAGGAGTAATCCTGCTCTGTTGGATGCTGTTTTCTCCACACGTCATAGAGTCTATACTTAGCTATAGTTAGAAACATCTCTGTAGGCTCACCAGTTTTACAAGATGATGCTGAATCAACTGAAGGCCATAAGGTTGAATTAAAGTCGCCCATTACAATTACTTTATGTTTGGGATCAAAGGGATTATTTGCTAGTAATGAGCGAATAAATGCAACCTGACCTTTATTGGGGGCATATACCCCTAGTATTGTGTAAGGAATACTATTAATCTTACACTTAAGACAAATGAACCTACCTTTCGGATCAATTATCAACTCGGATCTAAAGCTGCCAATGTATCCCTTTGTAATAAGACGATTCCGCCCCTTTTCCTCGGAGCCAGGGCTGAAACACCATCTATTGGACTTTAAACCAAATTTTTTCTTTAAAGTGGGATTTGTCAATACTTACATAGACCATAGAAGGTAATATACAGCAGGAGGACAGGACTACTACTCCACCTAGTGGCCACTTAAGAGACATCCACATCTGGTCCTTAGAATGTCTTAAAGGACATCTGCAGCCCCTTAACACTTATCCCCTATCCACAGGATAGGGGATAAGTGTTTGATCACGGGGGGTGTCGGCCGCTGTATGACGTTGCGACCGACCCTCCTCCTCCATGTAACTCTATGTGAGAGGCGGGGAGGCAGCATTCGTGCCTCCTTGCCTCTCCCATAGAACTGTATGGGGACGGGGGGAGGAGGGGGCATAACCGTCGACCTCTCAGGTCGATGCAACGCGCATTAGCGCTCACACTGAGCGCTAATGCTGGCGTCCCGTTTAGGAGACCTTGCAGCCACTGACTCAATCATGAACTCTTCTATATACCAAAGTCTTTTGGTGTAACTGAAGTAATGGGTGGGCCATGATTTCTCCAGAGCTATTTGAGAGACTGAAACATTTATAGATCATTTGTAGGTTATGCCCCCAGGTAAGTAGTTATGCCCCCTGTAGGTAAATCCCCCAGATGGCTGTCTGCTGTATGAACACCCTCTTATAAGCTAGGTAGTAGGTAGCCCCCCCCCCCATTAGCTTGGCAGTTAGTCCCCCCCTCACATTAGCTAGGCAGCAGAATTCCCCCACAATAGGTAGGCAGCAGAAGTCCCCTACATTAGGTAGGTAGCAGAAGTCCCCCAAATTAGGTAGGAAGCAGAAGTCCCCCACAATAGGTAGGCAGCAAAAGTCCCCCAAATTAGGTAGGAAGCAGAAGTCCCCTACATTAAGTAGGCAGCATAAGTCCCCCACATTAGGTAGCCAGCAGTTCCCCCACATTAGGTACGCAGCATAAGTCCCCTACATTATATCAGTGGCCCCCACAGACATTCAGCCTCCAGCCATATACAGTGTATGACTGGAGGCTGTATGTCTGTACTGCCCCACATTGATGCTTAGATCACCGCTCCTCCGATCTGGGGTCAGGATCTATGGCTATGGCCTATGGACTGGAGGAACGGTGGTCGGAGCACCGAAGCTGATGTACTGTTGGTACCATAACTTACCATACTGGCCAGCATGTGAGTCCTCCTGCTTGCTGCTTCTCTCTGTTCTGCTCCTATGGACGCATGGCAAGGGACATTAGTGACGTCCCTGCGTGCGCTACCTCCCGGCAGCCACTACACTTTTAAAGTGGCCGCAGGCGGGCAGAGGAGTAACCCAGACATCCTTGTGTCCCGAAAAGATAATTTGGGACACAGGAATGTCCTAAATCATGACGTGGCTAATATAAGCCCCCCCCCTCCCTTGGATCCGCCACCGGGTTAGACAAAGACTAGCACATCATAGCCAGCATTGTCAACATGGGCCCTCATTTACTATTCTAAACCCGACTAGTTTTGTCGTTTTTTTTGGGCGCATCTTTGTCTGTGACATGTCGCAGACATCGTGCGCCAGTCTGCGACAGGATGCAACATTTTTTCCCGACGGACCCGATGTGGATTCTCCCAAACCCAAAAAAGGGGCGTAACCTGACATTTCTGAGCTTTCCTACGTATTTATAAAGGTTTCCAACCCAAATTTGTTGAATTGTTGTGGATTTTTTCCCGACAACTCAGAGGAGTTGGAAACCAAAACCAACAAAACCCACGTGTGACAAACAGGATGCATAATAATAAAACCAGGGGAAAAAAGCAGTCGGGTAAGAAAGCAACATAGACTTACAACCCGATTTTCTAAGTAAATGAGGGCCATTGTGTCTGAAATAGTTTAAGCCTCATCCCCTGGCTATGTTTGGGAAAAGTCCATGTGCCCTCACATATGCCGCTACTCTATCAGCAACTCCACACCCTACTGAAAGTGAGGGCAGCGAGCAAGATGTGGAAGCTATTCTTCTTCCTTCATCCTTTGTTTCATGTTTCATCATTAATATAAGAAGGATGACATTGTTGATGGCATGGGGGGCCTCTTAGAAGGGCCCGAAAAGCTGCCATAGCTTGAGCTCAAGATAACACATGCTTCCTGCTTTGGTCTGGTACATGATGTAATTATTGTGCGATTTACACTGCTTGTACAGACAGTCTAGCATGTGCAAGAGAGGTTTCCAGTGGGATGGAAAGTCACTGATCAATGGGTACAAAGTTAGAATGTTCTGTTGCTGTAAGTCCAGGCAAGTATTATTTATAATAAGAAGGGCTGGAATGTGCACATGCTTTTGGCCATTTTCTGCACCAGGGAGCATATGTCATATTGCCCAACTGCAGTGCCAAAATGTTCTTGCCATTGTCTTTGTCAAGTTGTATTTGTTGTGTTTGGGTTTTTTTTCTGGCAGTGTTTGGAAAACTGCCACTGCACTGCCACTTATGGACATGTCCTTTTCTTTTTGAATACATTTCTGTATTTCCAAAAACTCTCAGAAAATAAACAAAAAAAAAGTGGAAACTTAGCCTTAGAAGAATGAAAAAAAGGACCATAAACCAGTGCCTGGTTTATAACCCAGACTTATTTGCATCCTTTAGTGGGGCCCCACATGTTAATAATGCCGCTTCAAGATGGCCGCTCACCTGATGCAGATGATAGATATGCCTATCACCCGTAAACCAAATGGGTAGTAAATGGGGAGGTAGCTGCTGTATCTGGAGGTCACAGGAGCAGGGGAAATCTGTCTTGTAGTAAATGATGTAGAGGAAGCAGAAATGACTCTTATAGCCAGGTGCTGCTGTAAAAAAAAAAAAAAAAAGTGGGAAAATAAATCCTTGATAACACTTTATTGGTTACAAAATAATAACAACTTTATCTTTTTAAGGACTACCGAAATGTGTAATAGTTTTATTATTATTATTATTTTGTAACCAATAAATAAATCTTATCCTGGATTTTCCACAACTTGTCTTTTTTACTAAGCAGGATACAGGCGATATGGATCATTTTCTGCATTCACTACTTAATATATGTTTGACGCAAAGCAACAGTCATGGCCGTAAATGTTGGCACCCCTGAAATTTTTCAAGAAAATTCAGTATTTCTCACAGAAAAGGATTGCAGCAAAACATGTTCTGCTATACATATGTTTATTTCCTTTGTGTCCCTTTGGACATAATGTCACTCCAAACTCCAAAAATGGGCTGGACAAAATTATTGGCACCCTTAAAGGGGTACTCCAACCCTAGACATCTTATCCCCTATCCAAAGGATAGGGGATAAGATGTCTAATCGCGGGGATCCCGCCGCTGGGGACCCCCGCAATATAGCATGCGGCACCCACCTGTTACTGCTCCGTAAGCTCTGGAGGGTCTGGCTCCTGACCACGGGAACGTAAGATCGTGACGTCATGACTCCGCCCCGTGTGAGGTCACGCCCCGCCCCCTCAATGCAAGTCTATGGGAAGGGGCGATCCATTTCTGGGTGCTTTTTGACATATGTTTGGGGTCATTGTCCTGCTGGAAGACCCAAGATCACGGACGCAAACCCAGCTTTCTGACACTGGGCTGTACAGTGCATGATTCCTTGCACACATTCAAGGCACCTAGTGCCAGAGGCAGCAAAACAACCCCAAAACATCATTGAACCTCCACCATATTTCACTGTAGGTGACAAGTTGATTAACCCCTTAAGGACCCTTGACGTACGCGTACGTCATGACACCCTGGTACTTAAGGACCCATGACGTACTCGTACATCATGGAGAATTCCGGCCCCTGCCGCGCACCGGGGGGGCATCGGACCGGGATGCCTGCTGAAATCATTCAGCAGGCATCCTGTGCAAACGCCCAGGGGGGGTCATCAGACCCCCCCATGTCGGCGATCGCGGCAAATCGCAAGTGAAATCACACTTGCGATTTGCGCGATTCCGGGTCATTACGGGTCTATGGTGACCCGGAATAGAAGGGGGATCGCGGGTGTCCATGACACCTACGATCCCCCTGAAGGGATAGGAGTGTGGTGGCATTGGTGCCCCCCCTCATATCCCTGCTATTGGTGGTCTAGACACGACCACCAATAGCAGATCGGGGGCGGGGGGGGGGGGTTAACTTTAGTTTTCCCCATCCTGCCTTCCCACAATAGGCAGGGCAGGACGGGGAAACGACACAGGACCGGGCGCCGAAGATCCACTTACCCTTCCGGAGGCTGCGGGCAACGGAGATCAGCGGGCGGCGACAGAGATTGGCGGGCGGCGACGTCATGCGGCTGGATCCTATCTAGTGGTCTCTAAACTGTATCCCTCCAGATCTTGCAAAACTACAACTCCTAGCATGCCCAAACAGGGGTTTGCTGTCCGGGCATGCTGGGATTTGTAGTTTTGCAACATCTGAAGGGTCACAGTTTGGAGATCACTTTGCAGTGTTCTCTAAAACTGTAGCCCTCCAGATGTTGCAAAACTGCAAATCCCAGCATGCCCAAACAGCTGTCTTGGCATGCTGGGAGTTGTAGTTGCGTACCTCCAGCTGTTGCATAACTACATCTCCCAGCATGCCCTTCGGTGATCAGTACATGCTGGGAGTTGTAGTTTTGCAACAGCTGGAGGCACACTGGTTGGAAAATACTGAGTTAGATAACAGAACCTAACTGAAGGTTTTCCAACCAGTGTGCCTCGCGCTGTTGCAAAACTACAACTCCCAGCATGCACAGTCTGTCAGTACATGCTGGGAGTTGTAGTTTTGAAACAGCTGTAGGTTTGCCCCCCCCCCCATGTGAACGTATAGGGTACATTCACATGGGCAGGTTTACAGTGAGTTTCTTGCTTCAAGTTTGGGCTGCAGCAAATTTTTCGCTGCAGCGCAAACTCCTAGCGGGAAACTCACCGTAACCCGTCAGTGCGAATGTACCCTAAAACACTACACTACCACATTATAAAGGGTAAAACACTACATATACACCCCCTTACACTGTCCCCCCCAATAAAAATTTAAAACGTATTGTATGGCAGTGTTTTCCAAAACGGAGCCTCCAACTCTTGCAAAACAACAACTCCCAGCATTTTTGGACAGCCACTGACTGTCCAGGCATGCTGGGAGTTTAGCAACAGCTGGAGGCACCCTGTTTGGGAATCACTGGCGTAGAATACCCCTATGTCCACCCCTATGCAATCCCTAATTTAGTCCTCAAATGTGCATGGCGCTCTCTCACTTCAGAGCCCTTTCGTATTTCAAGGAAACAGTTTAGGGCCACATATGGGGTATTTCCGTACTCGGGAGAAATTGCACTACAAATTTTGGGGGGCTTTTTCTCCTTTTGCCACTTATGAAAAGGAAAAGTTGGGGGCACACCAGCTTGTTAGTGTGAAAAAAGAAAGAAAAAATGTACACTAACATGCTGGTGTTGCCCCATACTTTTTATTTTCACAAGCATTAAAAGGAAAAAAAGACCCCCAAAATTTGTAACGCAATTTCTCCTGAGTACAGAAATACCCCATATGTGAGCGTTAAATGTTCTGCGGACGCACAACAAGGCTCAGAAGTGAGAGCACACTATGTACATTTGAGGCCTAAATTGGTGATTTGCACAGGGGTGGCTGATTTTACAGCGGTTCTGATATAAACGCAAAAAAAGAAATACCCACATGTGACCCCATTTTGGAAACTACACCCCTAACGGAATGTAACAAGGGGTATAGTGCACCTGAACACCCCACAGGTGTTTAATGAAAATTCTTCAAAGTTGGATGGAAAAATGAAAAAAAAAAACATTTTACCCTAAATTTTTCATTTTCACAAGGGAAAATAGGAAAAAAGCCCCCCAAAATTTGTAACCCCATTTCTTCTGAGTAAGGACATACCCCATATGTGGATGTAAAGTGCTCTGCGGGTGCACTACAATGCTCAGAAGAGAGGGAGCGCCATTGGGCTTTTGAAGAGAAAATTTGTCCGGAATTGAAGGCCACGTGTGTTTACAAAGCCCCCATAGAGCCAGAACAATGGACCCACCCCCCATATGTGACCCCATTTTGGAACCTACACCCCTCACGTAATGTAATAAGGGGTACAGTGAGCATTTATGCCCCACAGGTGTCTGACAGATTTTTGGAACAGTGGTCCGTGAAAATGAAAAATTAAATTTTTCATTTGCACAGCCCACTGTTCCAAAGATCTGTCAAACGCCAGTGGGGTGTAAATATTCACTGCACCCCTTATTAAATTTTGTGAGGGGTTTAGTTTCCAAAATAGGGTCACATGTGGGGGGGTCCACTGTTCTGGCACCACGGGGGACTTTGTAAATGCACATGGCCCCTGACTTCCATTCCAAACTATTTTTCTTCCCAAAAGCCCAATGACGCTCCTTCTCTTCTGAGCATTGTAGTGCACCAGCAGAGCACTTGAGTTCCACACATGGGGTATTTCCATACCCAGAAGAGATGGGGTTACAAATTTTGGGGGGCATTTTGTCCTATTATCCCTTGTAAAAATGTTAAATTTAAGGGAAAACTAGCATTTTAGTGAAAAAACTAAAAATCATTTACACATCCAACTTTAACGAAAAGTCGTCAAACACCTGTGAGGTGTTAAGGCTCACTGGACCCCTTGTTACGTGCCCTGAGGGGTTTAATTTCCAAAATAGTATGCCATGTGTTTTTTTTTCCTGCTGTTCTGGCACCATAGGGGCTTCTTAAATGTGACATGCCCCCCAAAAACCATTTCAGAAAAACACTCTTCAAAATCCCACTGTCGCTCCTTCCCTTCTGAGCCCTCAACTGCGCCCGCCGAACACTTGACATACACATATGAGGTATTTCCTTACACAAGAGAAATTGGGTTACACATTTTAGGAAGAATTTTCTCCTTTTACCCCTTGTAAAAATTCTACAAGAACATGCCAGTGTAAAAAATGAAGATTTTGAATTTTCTCCTTCAATTTGCTGCTATTTCTGTGAAACACCTAAAGGGTTAATAAACCTTTTGAATGTCATTTTGAATACTTTGAGGGGTGCAGTTTTTATAATAGGGTCATTTGTGGTGTATTTCTAGTATGAAGGCCCCTCAAATCCACTTCAAAACAGAACTGGTCCCCGAAAAATTTCGCTTTTGAAAATTTTGTGAAAAATTGGAAAATTGCTGCTATACTTTGAAGCCCTCTGATGTCTTCCAAAAGTAAAAACATGTCATCTTTATGATGGAAACATAAAGTAGACATATTGTGTATGTGAATCAATATATAATTTATTTGGAATATTCATTTTCCTTATAAGCAGAGAGCTTCAAAGTAAAAAAAAATTCAACATTTTCAATTTTTTCATCAAATTTTGGAATTTTTCACCAAGAAATGATGCAAGTATTGACAAAATTTTACCACTAACATAAAGTAGAATATGTCACGAAAAAACATTCTCGGAATTAGAATGAAAGTTAAAAGCATCCCAGAGTTATTAATACTTAACGCACTAGTGTTCGGCATCCCGGTGTGGCGTGGAGCCGCTTTACCTGCATGTCCCAGTAATAAACACGAAGATACTACAATGTGGTGAGTTGCCTGTACTTTCTTCTTGACTATTTGGATATATATATATATATATATATATATATATATATATATATATATATATTAATACTTATATATTCATATGCCATTTCTAATGCTGAAAAAATATATTTGTTACCTACTCTTAAACTATACACCATGTTCCTCATGTCATGTTCCTGATCTTACTATCTGCAGCTGATTTTGCTACCCATTGACTCCAATGGGTAGTAAATGATGCAGCAGCAAATACGCAGTAAAATACGGCTCGTGTGACCCTATCCTAAAGGTATTTTAGTTTCAGGAAACCACGTGTGTTGATGTTTATGAACCTTGTATGACTGGGATATTAGCCAAACCAGAAACCCATCTGATAGCTAATACCATGTTTTAAGGTTAGTGAAGAGGCTGGACAGGATATCTACCTATAGGTGGCACTGTAAAGACAATTTTCTTTCTTCTGAAGGAGAAAAAATTTGCATACTTGTTATTTCAGGCATGACCACTGGAGGGCAACAAAGACAATGCTTTAGCTTCATTGATGTAAAATGTATATAAATCTGTAACAGAGCCAACAGCTAGATGGGGTACATTAACACATGTTGTTAACCCCCTTGAACTCCACTTCATCTCTACCTCTTATGTATTTCCATGCACATAGTTGTAGCAGAGTTAACAGTAGTGCGTTAACTAGATGCATTAACTCTGATACATCTGTACCTCTTATGCAAGTCTATAAAAATACAGATGCACCAGGGTTAACATTCAGAATTGATTACAGATCTAACCTCGACTGGTAACTCTGCTACATACTTAGTTTTCTTATTTGAACTTATCATTTGTATGTTTTATGTAGGTCAGGGATTTGGTTAATATTCACTAATAATAAATTATTCGAAAATCATGGAAGCTCATTTTAATAGCAGACAGCCATACACTGACCTGCTCTTCATGTAACACTAACTCAACTGCTATACAGAGTATGATGAAACAATGTACTTACTGTTACATGATTCACACAGTGACCTACTATGTAGACTGCTCAGCTGTAATGTACTCCTCTGTGACAGTGACGCTTGCTATAGAAAGGCCAGGTTCATACAATGCAGCCTTAGATGCATTTAAAAGCAAGGTCTGGATATGAAAAAAGAGAGTCTTGTCCTTTTGGGCGTCCATGTTTCCTCAACATAGGATCTACTTTTGGTTTTGGCTATGAAATGTTTAAAAAATTGTCAATGTGAACTCTGCTTTTGGAGAGTCCCTCAAAACATTTGGGATAAATTACTGATATTATAGAAAACATGAATGGGCCCTTTGATTAGATGCTCCAGATTTGCCTTCATTCTGCCTTGTTACTCTCTACTATGTGTAGTTATTTAAAGGGTACCTCTCATCAAAAAAACTTTTGATATATTATAGATTAATGTATGCAGAATAACTTTACAATTGCATGTTATTAAAAAATATGCTTCTTTCTATTTAATTTTCCCCTTTGAAGAAATGACCACTAGGGGTCTCCCTACCAGTCCTGGCAGCAAGCATTTCAGACTCATGCTGGAGTCCTAAACACTACGAGCTGCCAGTCTGCTTTGTTCACAAAGGAGAACATTCAGAGCTGCCAGCCTGCTTTGTTCACAGCCTGTTTGGCTGTGAACAAAGCAGGCTGGCAGCTCTGAGTGTTTAGGACTCCAGCATGAGTCAGAAATGCTTGCTGACAGGACTGATTGGGAAAAATATAATAGAAAGAAGCATATTTTTCATTAACATGCTATTGGAAAGTTATTCAACATTCATTAATCTAAAATATATCAAACGTTTATTTGATGAGAGGTACCCTTTAATTATTTGTATTATTAGTTGCTAGAGTTGGCCAATTGCTTTGCAGATTTTTCAGCAACTGGTGCATACGGTTGTGTTATGTCTATACATATTATTTCCAGAGTTATACTGTCTAGATTTTAAAGGGGTATTCCAGGATTTTTTTTTTATTGGACTATGCTACAGGGGCTGTAAAGTTAGTGTAGTTCATAATATAGTGTCTGTACCTGTGTGTGTGACAGTTTTCTCACAATTATTATGTGATTTTCACCCCAATATTTATTTTTAACAGCATACAAAATGACTGTTGTCTCAGATTTTTCCCAGCTTGCAATGCGGCCGAGACCTGACTCACAAGTCAGCTGATGACAGGGAGCCTGTCTGCTTCAATGGGTGGAGGGATAAATCTGCAACTAATGCAACAGCTGGAGGCACCCTGATTGAAAACCACAGTTCTTTTGTTTCAATGGGTGGGGCTGATGTGTTGGAGGGAGGAAAATGGAATTGTGGGATTTGTAGTCAAAAAAACATAAGTCGAACAGGAAATACAAGTTCACAAAAAGCTAGCCACAGTGTTATGGTAATCTCACAACATAGCCATTTAGCCCCAAGACAAGCGCAGATCCTTCTTAAGCATGTCCATTACTGCCTGCCAGGTACGTACTAAAATCACCTTATGGTGGATAACCCCTTTAAATACACTGTATACTAGGATTTCACCTGTATGCCTGCTCAGCAGCTTGGGTTTGGGAAGGCAAGATGTGGGTTTCTATTTATTTTTGTTTTGGATTTTTTTTGTATTGTTTTGTAAATGTTGTGAAAAGTTTGCATTTCTTTTTTTTAGATAGTTGACAATGTATTGTAATATAGTAACATAGTTTGTAAGGTTGAAAAAAGACAAGAGTTCATTGAGTTCAACCTAAAACCCTACTGTGTTGATCCAGAGGAAGGCAAAACCCCCAAGTGAGGCTGATGCCAGTTGCCCCATGACAGAGGAAAAATTCCTTTCCATATCCTGTAATATTATATTTTTCCAAAAAAACATCCCGGCCCCCTTAAACTTGTTTATTGAGTCAGACATCACAACATCATAAAAAGATCCCTAGAAAGATCTTTGTACTATCTATTCATATATTTGTACATTGTGATCAAGACATCTGTTACGCCTAGCGCTCCGGGTCCCCGCTCCTCCCCGGAGCGCTCACGGCGTCTTTCTCCCTGCAGCTTCCCGGTCAGTCCCGCTGACCGGGAGCGCTGCTCTGCCATGGCCGTTGGGGATGCGATTCGCACAGCGGGACGCGCCCGCTCGCGAATCGCATCCCAGGTCACTTACCCGTTCCCGTCTCCTGCGGTCATGTGCTGGCGCGCGCGGCTCCGCTCTCTAGGGCGCGCGCGCGCCAGCTCCCTGAGACTTAAAGGGCCAGTGCACCAATGATTGGTGCCTGGCCCAATTAGCTTAATTGGTTCCCACCTGTTCCCTGGCTATATCTAGTCTCCTCCCTTGCACTCCCTTGCCGGATCTTGTTGCCTTTGTGCCTAGAGAAAGCGTTTTGTGTGTTTAAACCCTGTGTACCAGAACTTCTGCCATCTCCCCTGACTACGAACCTTGCCGCCTGCCCCCGACCTTCTGCTACGTCCGACTTTGCTTCTGCCTACTCCCTTGTACCTCGCCTATCTTCAGCAGCCAGAGAGGTGAGCCGTTGCTAGTGGATACGACCTGGTCACTACCGCCGCAGCAAGACCATCCCGCTTTGCGGCGGGCTCTGGTGAAAACCAGTAGTGTCTTAGAACCGGTCCACTAGCACGGTCCTCGCTATCCCTCTCTGGCACAGAGGATCCACCTCCTGCCAGCCGGCATCGTGACAGTAGATCCGGCCATGGATCCCGCTGAAGTTCCTCTGCCAGCTGCCGCCGACCTCCCTACATTGGTCGCCCGACAAGAGCACCAGCTGTCGTACTTGACCACCATGACACAGCAACTCCAGTCGCAGCTACAGCAGCTCCAGTCACAGCAACAGCAGCAACAGTCACAGCTACAGCAAGTTCAGTCTCAGCTACAGCAGCAACAACCATCTCCTCCGCCAGCTCCTGCACCCCTTCCGCAGCGAGTGGCCACTCCTAGCCTCCGCCTGTCTTTGCCGGACAAATTTAATGGGGACTCTAAGTTTTGCCGTGGCTTCCTTTCGCAATGTTCTCTGCACTTGGAGATGATGTCGGACCAGTTTCCTACTGAAAGGTCTAAGGTGGCTTTCGTAGTCAGCCTTCTGTCTGGTAAAGCCCTGTCATGGGCCACACCGCTCTGGGACCGCAATGACCCCGTCACTGCCTCTGTACACTCCTTCTTCTCGGAAATTCGAAGTGTCTTTGAGGAACCTGCCCGAGCCTCTTCTGCTGAGACTGCCCTGCTGAACCTGGTCCAGGGTAATTCCTCCGTTGGCGAGTACGCCATACAATTCCGTACTCTTGCTTCTGAACTATCCTGGAATAATGAGGCTCTCTGCGCGACCTTTAAAAAAGGCCTATCCAGCAACATTAAAGATGTTCTGGCCGCACGAGAGACTCCTGCTAGCCTGCATGAACTCATTCATCTAGCCACTCGCATTGACATGCGTTTTTCTGAGAGGCATCAAGAGCTCCGCCAGGAAAAAGACTTAGATCTCTGGACACCTCTCCCACAGTCTCCACTGCAATCTGCGCCTAGGCCTCCCGCCGAGGAGGCCATGCAAGTGGATCGGTCTCGCCTGACCCTGGAAGAGAGGAATCGCCGTAAGGAGGAGAATCTTTGTCTGTACTGTGCCAGTACTGAACATTTTTTGGTGGATTGCCCAATCCGTCCTCCACGCCTGGGAAACGCACGCTCGCACTCAGCTCTCGTGGGTATGGCGTCTCTTGATGCTAAGTCGGCTTCTCCACGTCTCACGGTGCCTGTTCGGATTTCTACTTCAGCCAGCTCTCCCCTCTCAGCCGTGGCCTGCCTGGACTCTGGAGCTTCTGGGAATTTTATTCGGGAGTCCTTAGTGAATAAATTCCGCATTCCGGTGACCCGTCTTGTCAAGCCACTCCACATTTCCGCGGTCAACGGAGCCAGGTTGGATTGCACCGTGCGTTACCGCACGGAGCCCCTCCTAATGTGCATCGGACCTCATCACGAGGAAATTAAATTTTTTGTCCTTCCTAATTGCACTTCCGAAATTCTCCTTGGACTACCCTGGCTTCAACACCATTCCCCAACCCTGGATTGGTCCACTGGGGAGATCAAGAGTTGGGGTCCCTCTTGTTCCAAGGACTGCCTTCAACCGGTTCCCAGTAATCCCTGCCGTGACCCTGTGGTTCCTCCTGTATCCGCTCCCCCTAAGGTCATTAAGGACTCTGCCTGCCTCAGGAAATGCCTCTCCCCCCCTCCCAGTCCCATCAGGCAAACCTCTGTGTCCCCTCATGGCCCTCGTCCTGGTGTCACACTGCCCCGTGCCAGGTCTCGCCCTCTGCCCTCCCTCCCCATTCCTACTCCTGCTGTACTGCCTGCCATTGAGGAAACCATCCATTCCTTCCCGGTGTCCTCATCCCAGGGGAGGCAGTCACCGGACAAAAAAAAGGGGAGACCTAAGGGGGGGGGTACTGTTACGCCTAGCGCTCCGGGTCCCCGCTCCTCCCCGGAGCGCTCACGGCGTCTTTCTCCCTGCAGCTTCCCGGTCAGTCCCGCTGACCGGGAGCGCTGCTCTGCCATGGCCGTTGGGGATGCGATTCGCACAGCGGGACGCGCCCGCTCGCGAATCGCATCCCAGGTCACTTACCCGTTCCCGTCTCCTGCGGTCATGTGCTGGCGCGCGCGGCTCCGCTCTCTAGGGCGCGCGCGCGCCAGCTCCCTGAGACTTAAAGGGCCAGTGCACCAATGATTGGTGCCTGGCCCAATTAGCTTAATTGGTTCCCACCTGTTCCCTGGCTATATCTAGTCTCCTCCCTTGCACTCCCTTGCCGGATCTTGTTGCCTTTGTGCCTAGAGAAAGCGTTTTGTGTGTTTAAACCCTGTGTACCAGAACTTCTGCCATCTCCCCTGACTACGAACCTTGCCGCCTGCCCCCGACCTTCTGCTACATCCGACTTTGCTTCTGCCTACTCCCTTGTACCTCGCCTATCTTCAGCAGCCAGAGAGGTGAGCCGTTGCTAGTGGATACGACCTGGTCACTACCGCCGCAGCAAGACCATCCCGCTTTGCGGCGGGCTCTGGTGAAAACCAGTAGTGTCTTAGAACCGGTCCACTAGCACGGTCCTCGCTATCCCTCTCTGGCACAGAGGATCCACCTCCTGCCAGCCGGCATCGTGACAACATCTTTTTTCTAAACTAAATAACCCCAAGCCCGATAGCCTGTCTTTGTCCTGTAATCCTCCCATACCATCAATTATCTTTGTCGCCCTCCTCTGAACCCTCTCCAGTTCAGCCATGTATTCCTTATATACAGGTGCCCAGAATTCAACACAATACTCCATATGTGGTCTGACTAGTGATTTATACAGCAGCTAAACTATGTCCTTGTCACGTGTCTCTATGCCTCTCTTGATACATCCCATGCCTTGGCAGCCGCTGCTTGGCACTAATTGCTAAAGTCGAGTTTACTGAGTGTCCACCAGTACCCCAAGTCTTTTTTTTCGGTAGAAATTTGACGTAATGTGTTATTATTTAGCACATAATTGTACATTTTGTTTTTATGGCCCAAGTGCATAACCTTACATTTCTCCCCATTAAACTTAATTTGCCATGTCTGTACCCAAGCCTCCAGCTTCCCCAGATCCCTCTGTAATATTATGTTATCCTCCTCTGTGGTAATCACCCTACCCAGTTTGTTGTAATCTGCAAATATGGAAATTCTACTTTGCAATCCCTCTACAAGGTCATTAAAGGGGTATTCCAGGAAAAAAACTTTTTTATATATATATCAACTATCTCCAGAAAGTTAAACAGATTTGTAAATTACTTCTATTAAAAAATCTTAATCCTTCAGTACTTATGAGCTTCTGAAGTTAAGGTTGTTCTTTTCTGTCTAAATCCTCTCTGATGACACCTGTCTCGGGAAACGCCCAGTTTAGAAGAGGTTTGCTATGGGGATTTGCTTCTAAACTGGGAGGTTCCCGAGACACGTGTCATCAGAGAGCACTTAGACAGAAAAGAACAACCTTAACTTCAGAAGCTCATAAGTACTGAAATGATTAAGATTTTTTAATAGAAGTAATTTACAAATCTGTTTAACTTTCTGGAGCCAGAATATAAAAGTTTTTTCCTGGAATACCCCTTTAATAAACATATTAAAAAGAAGTGGACTCAGTACGGATCCCTGTGGTACCCCACTAATAACTTTCACCCAACCAGAGTAAGTTCCATTTATACTCACCCTCTGCTTCCTGTCACTAAGCCAATTGCTAATTCCATTTACATATACCCCCCCCCCCCCCCTAGCATCCTCATTATATGCACCAACCTTTTGTGTGGCACAGTATCAAATGCCTTAGAAAAGTCCAGATACAGTATATAACATCCACAGCTTCACCCCTGTCAGGATTTGGCAGGCTAGAAGTGGATCCTCTGTGTCAGAGAGGGATTGGCGTGGACCGTGTCGGTGGACCGGTTCTAAGTTGCTACTGGTTTTCACCAGAGCCCGCCACAAAGCGGGATGGTCTTGCAGCGGCGGTAGCAACCAGGTCGTATCCACCGTCAACGGCTGAACCTCTCTGACTGCTGAGATAGGCGCGGTACAAGGGATTAGACATGAGCAAGGTCGGACGTAGCAGAAGGTCAGGGCAGGCATCAAGGATCGTAGTCAGGTGCAACGGCAAGAGGTCTGGAACACAGGCTAGGGATACACAAGGAACGCTTTCACTGGCACAATGGCAACAAGATCCGGTAAGGAAGTGCAGGGGAAGTGAGGTAATATACACAGGGAGCAGGAGGAAGCTAATTAGACTGATTGGGCCAGGTACCAATCACTGGTGCACTGGCCCTTTAAATCTTAGAGAGCTGGCGCGCGCCCTAGAGAGTGGAGCCGCGCGCGCCAGAACATGACAGCCGGGGACCGGGACAGGTAAGTGGCTTGGGATGCGATTCGCGAGCGGGCGCATCCCGCTATGCGAATCGCATCCCCATCGCGAATGTCAGTGCAGCGCTCCCGGTCAGCGGGTCTGACCGGGGCGCTGCAGAGAGGAGAACGCCGCGAGCGCTCCGGGGACGAGCAGGGACCCGGAGCGCTCGGCGTAACAGTACCCCCCCCCCTTTAGGTCTCCCCCTCTCTTTGTCTCCTTGTCCCTTTAACTGAGAAGAGCACATAGGGGGCGTCTCTTGAGTTTCCTTCCGGAACAAAAAAACAGTCCTGGGTAGCTACATCAGCGGCCGGTAATCCGGAAGAAGTGGGAATGGGGAGGGGGGGCAGAGGGTGAAGCTTGTCACGGGGCAGAGTGTCACCAGGACGGGGGCTATGAGGAGGCACTGAACAGTCCTGATAGGCCCTGGGGAGGCCAGGCACAGGAGGAGACACTGAGGCCCGACAGACATGACTGGGAGCAGACGTGAGGCATTTCTTGCGGCAAGCAGGACCCAAATTCTTGATCTCTCCGGTGGTCCAGTCAAGGGGGGGGGGAGAATGATGCTGGAGCTATGGCAGACTGAGGAGGACTTCAGAGGTGCAGTTGGGCAGGACGAAAAATTCAATTTTCTCGTAATGCAGTCCAATGCACATAAGCAAGGGCTCTGTGCGGTAACGCACAGTGCAGTCCAACTTCACTCCGTTGACCGAAGAAATGTAGAGCGGCTTGACGAGACGGGTCACCGGGATGCAGAACCTATTCACCAAAGAGGCCAGAATAAAATTTCCAGAAGAACCAGAGTCCAAGAAGGCCACGGCTGAGAAGGAGGAGTTGGCAGAAGGAGAAATCCGGACGGGTACAGTGAGGCGTGGAGAAGCAGAATTCACACCAAGGGACGCTACTCCCATCTGAACAGGGTGCGTGCGTTTCCCAGACGTGGAGGACGAATAGGGCAATCCACGAAAAAATGTTCGGTACTAGCGCAGTACAGACATATATTTTTATCTCTGCGGTGAGTCCTCTCTTCATGGGTCAGGCGAGACCGATCCACTTGCATAGCCTCCTCGGCGGTAGATTGCAAAGGATACTGTGAGAGAGGTGCCCAGAGATCAAGGTCTTTTTCCTGGCGGAGCTCCTGGTGTCTTTCAGAAAAACGCATGTCAATGCGGGTGGCCAAATGGATAAGTTCTTGCAGGTTGGCAGGAATCTCTCGTGCGGCCAGCACATCCTTGATGTTACTGGATAGGCCTTTTTAAAGGTCGCGCAGAGGGCCTCGTTATTCCAAGATAATTCGGAGGCGAGAGTACGAAATTGGATGGCGTACTCGCCTACTTAAGAATTACCCTGGACCAGGTTCAGCAGGGCAGTCTCGGCAGAAGAAGCTCGGACTGGTTCCTCGAAGACACTACGGACTTCAGCGAAGAAGGACTGGACTGTGGCTGTGGCAGGATCATTGCGGTCCCAGAGCGGTGTGGCCCAAGACAAGGCCTTTCCAGACAGAAGACTCACTACGAACGCCACCTTAGACCGTTCTGTGGGAAATTGGTTCGACAACATCTCCATATGTAGGGAACATTGAGACAGGAAGCCACGGCAGAGTCTAGAGTCCCCATCAAATTTGTCCGGCAGGGACAAGCGGAGGCTAGGAGCGGCCACTCGCTGCGGAGGAGGTGCAGGAGCTGGCGGAGGAGATGGTTGCTGCTGTAGCAGTGGCAGAAGTTGCTGTAACATGGCGGTCAACTGCGACAGCTGCTGTCCTTGTTGGGCAATTTGCTGCGATTGCTGGGCGACCACCGTGGGTAGGTCAGCGAGACTTGGCAGCGGCACCTCAGCGGGATCCATGGCCGGATCTACTGTTATGATTCGGTTAGCTGGATGTGGATCCTCTGTGTCAGCGAGGGATTGCTGCTGAGAAGGCGTGGGACAGAAGGACAAGACAGAGGCAAGGTCAGACGTAGCAGAAGGTCGGGGCAGGCGGCAAGGTTCGTAGTCAATGACGATAGCAGGAGATCTGGAACACAGGCTATGGACAACACTAAACGCTTTCTCTGGCACAAGGCAACAAGATCCGGCAAGGAAGTGCAGGGGAAGTGAGGTAATATACACAGGGAGCAGGTGGAAGCTAATTAGACTGATTGGGCCAGGCACCAATCACTGGTGCACTGGCCCTTTAAAACTTAGAGAGCTGGCGCGTGCGCGCCAGAACATGACAGCCGGGGACCGGGACGGGTAAGTGGCTTGGGATGCGATTCGTGAGCGGGCGCGTCCCGCTATGCGAATCGCATCCCCATCGCGAATGTCAGTGCAGCGCTCCCGGTCAGCGGGTCTGACCGGGGCGCTGCAGAGAGGAGAATGTCGCGAGCGCTCCGGGGTGGAGCAGGGACCCGGAGCGCTCGGCGTAACAACCCAGGTCCAATCTATAACTGACCTCCTCATAGAAGCTGACCAGATTAGCCTGACTGGACCCATCCCGCATGTTGTTGCTGTAGACAAATGTCATAGATATGTTACAAATAACAGGAGTGGTGCTGCTATTCTTCCTTCTCCTTTGTACTAGCTGTTTGGGGAGCTACTATGAAGCTGTCAAACAGCTATTGTCCTGGATCAGGTTTCTTGACTTCCAGCTCTAAATTGTTTGGATTTCCCATATGTTAACCTATATTTAACCCCTTAACAATGTATATTTACGTCCATTGCCGGCACCCGGCACACGCTTCATACCAGCAATCAGGGCCCGCGGCTAATATTGGACATCGTAATACCGATCTGGCTGATGTCTAGTAATAACTCTTTAGATGCTGTGATCAAAGTTGATTGCAGTGTCTAAAATGGGAGAAAAACACTTGCCGGTTAGCTCAGGGAGCTGTTTGGGACCACTGCGGTGAAATCGCGGCATCCCGAATAGCTGTGAGGACAGTGGGAGGGTGCTTACCTGCCTCCTCGCCGTCTGATTGGTGTTCTATTGGTCCAAGCCTGCAATGCAGGCTGGAGCAGCAGAGCACCGATAACTCTGATCAATGCTATGCTATGGCATAGCATTGGCCAGGGTATGCAATCTAAGGAATGCATGTAAAAGTCCCCCTATGGGATAAAAAAAAAAGTGTTCCCTTGAATGGTTTTCATTGGATGGTGTTAGGGGACATGGCTTGGTGCTCAGTTCTACTTACATCTGTTAAAGGCCTCATTCACATCATGTTTAGAGGCTACAATGGTGAACAATGGTGATATGCACTAAAAGGCCTATAGTAATCTTCTAGTAACATATTTCATCTGTTTTACCAATGTGTACATTTTTTGCAGGACTCATAAGTATAGCCTAGAATGCTTTTGAGTGTTGCATAATGCAATTTAAATGGGATCTTTATTACATAATCCTGATCATAATTTAATACAATTTTTTTGTTTTGTAGATCTTGCTTATTTATGCCCCTTCTAATCCATTAAAGTGGTGTGCAGTCATCTAGTGTATTAGTAAGGCATCACTGAATTTGGCCACTCCTCCACTTTGGATCTCCCCATAGGTTCTTCTAGGTCACATAACTGTCACTATGGTTGGGACGCATCTTGTGACCATCGCTGTGGAGACACGTCCTGCTCCCCGCTGTATGCGCTCTGTACACTTCACATTAATAGCGCACAACTCGATACTATAATGATTACAGACAGGTAGAAGCTTTTGTTGCTTATGTTTACAGACCAATCCCCAGTTTAAGTGCTGCCCAAGCATGACCCTGGCATTTATACTTGTATTTAATGTTACTACTCCTGGACATCAATCATGAAGGGCAGGGAGGTTTGGGGAGGGAGGAGGTGTGCATGCTGCAGCCTGGCTCTGCCTACTTGACACTTAAGCTCTGAACATGATAGGTAACCATAGGGCTGACAGATTCCCTTCAGGTGGCCAAATACATAACACAACATCCATTATGCTATTTTAGCTGACCATTGTCTGTAAATTACACACAAAGTTTGTGTTGGACAACAGTAGACCACTGTTATGTATGCTGAAATGTGACCAGTCACACTGGATTGTTTCAATGTATGGCATGTTCTGGCCGATTATTTGTCACTTTGCCCTAACTCATAGTTAGTTTTTTTAATTAAGATGACAGTGATCTGCCAGCTTAGTGTGGCATGTTGGTGGCAATATTGTTCATATGAGTGATCCCATAGGATTTTGATCAGCTGTTCCAGCTGATGGAAGTCCAATGTGTATGGTGTATAGACAGCTTTAGTTAAAGAAATGGCTGCAGGATACTTTTGTGTTTTCAAGCCTTAACATACCCAAATTAATAAACTTAATGTAATAGAAAGTTACAACCCAATTAATTAAAATTAAGTTTAGATGAAGTCAAAGTAAAAACTCAGTGCCTTTGCTGTAAAAAAAGGAATTGCTGTATGTGTTATCTGAGGAGTAAAGCATTTATTGACTCTGCAACAGATTACAGGACTGGCTCAAGTGCATACATTCTTGTCTCAAGGTCATTGTATATCACACAACCCAGACATTACCTCAATAAAGTAACCATAAACTCCATGAACCCAGTGCATTCACCTCATGTTGAACACTTTCCAGGTGCGTGATGTGAAAATGTATTTTACAGTTACAGTATATATATATATATATATATATATATATATATATATATAAAAAGAAGTGGCTGCAGCACACCGGAGTATGGAAAAATGAAAAAGTGTTTCTTCCAGCTAAAAATAGGACATCTCTGTGGTCTCACACCACCTTTCTCAAGTCCGACTTGAGAAAGGTGGTGTGAGACCACAGAAACGTTGTCCTATTTTTAGCTGGAATAAACACTTTTTCATTTTTCCATACTCCGGTGTGCTGCAGCCACTTCTTTTTTTTTACAAATTTTTGGACCCAGGACCGGGGTCCCTGAGACTGCCTGCATCCACAGATTTTCTTGCTTCTGAGAGTGCTGCTCCATTTCCTCTATATATATATATATATATATATATATATATATATATATATAATGCCATGTACAGTATATGGCTCATTTGAGACCCATAGAAAATGTGCCATAAGTGTCCCTATAAATAAATAAATTTTTACAACACTGAGATAGTAGATAGTTGTAGTAGCCAGCGGACAGCAGGCAGTGGGGGACTGGTGGGAGTTGTAGTAGCCAGCGGACAGCAGGCAGTGGGGGACTGGTGAGAGTTGTAGTAGCCAGTGAAGAGGACAGCAAGGTTTGTGGTAGTACTGTCTAATCAGTGGCACAGGAGATTAAAACTCCTCACTGATCCATGCCTGATTCATTTTAACAAACAAGAGTTTTTCCACTTTGCTAACAGGCGATCTTGTTCGCTTAGGGATGACGGCAATGCCTACTGCGTTGAACAATCTTTCTAATGCTACTCACAAATATATGCAAAGAAGAAACAGAGGGACGTCACTCACCAGGATACGGTGCATGTTTCTTTATTTCAACGGTGCAGGGTCTGAAGAAGCGTGATACGCACGCGCAACAGCTGTAACCCAGCCAGTCACTGATGAACTAAGTCTTACCTGTAAGCGTCCGTGCTCCATGTCTCTGCACCGTTGAAATAAAGAAATACGCACCGTATCCTGGTGAGTGACGTCCCTCTGTTTCTTCTTTGCATATATTTGTGAATGCCATAGTTTTAGGGACTTGGAACCACTCAGAGTACAGTGCCTGCCAGCACTTACGGAACTGTCATAGTGAACCCAGGAATTGGACTGTGCATACCCTGTTGTCTTGTGCACAGGGAAGGAGCTGCTATTGGGGTAGAGGTGCCGACTTTTGACTCTTGCTGTTTCCTTTCTAATGCTACACTGGAGGGTGAACAAGAGAAAACACCCATGGCAAACTGAGCAAGTTCTTACCAATGGTCTAATATGGTGACCCAGAAGTCAATGGGGTTAGAGCTTATGCTGTCTGTCAGAAAAAGGGGTATACATCAACCCCTCAGCTTATCCACCATGATGCCTTAAAGCAGGGGTTCTCAACCAGGGGTATGGGGGGGGGGGGGGGGGTACGGCAATTTGCTGACAAATACCGGCCATGCATTGGCCAGTGTTTGACATTGCAGAGCGGGGATTGGACGCTGTAGTCACAAGAGGATTAATATGGAGGGGGGGGGGAGGTAATCATTACCCCCCCAATCTTAATCCCCTTCTGCCATTATTCTCCCCTGCCTCTGATTCCCTTTTGCCATTATCCGATTATGGCAAAAGGGGATCAGAGGGAGGGGGGAAATAATGGCACAAGGGGATTAAGATGGAGGGGGGGGGGATAATGGCACAGGGGGATTAAGTATCGCATTAGAAAGGTCAGCACACGCCATTGTGAAATTAAGTACTTGTATGACTTATTTTGTCCGCAGGTACCCCTTGTGCATTCCGTGCAAATTTACACATGAGGGGTACCCGCGGACATACTTTCACCCTTTGGGGGGTACAGTCGCAAAAAAGGTTGAGAATCACTGCCTTAAAGTATCCCCACCACACCTACCACCACCAGTCCTACTAGTACTATGCTTGGCCACTGCTTCCACCTACACCAGCTCTGCAACATACTCCAAAGCCTGACTGTGCTCCCACAACGCCACCTCGTGGCTAATGCCATACTTCTGCTTAGCACTGGAGGGGGGAGCAAAGACATAGATGATGGAACAGACCTTCCAGGAAGGACATTTTCACTGTGCCTTGAAACTGTAGACAATGGAGAATCCACTCCCACCTGGCCCAAAGTTATATCGTCAGACTTTTTCTCCTCCTGAGATGACCAAGAACCAGCTAACTAGTCTACCATATTAACCTCCGAAACAACGCAACCCCTTGAAGACATGGACAATGTTTGCTTGCTGATGCTGCTGCTACTACGACCACCAGGCAGCTGCAGCTACCTTTTCTGGCAAATAGGTGGTGCTCATCAGTGTTGAGCGGCATAGGCCATATTCGAATTCGCGATATTTCGCAAATATATGGACGAATATTCGTCATATATTCGCTAAATACGTAATATTCACGTAAAATTTTCGCGTATGCGAAAATTTGCATATGCAAAAATCAGTATAAATGAAAATTCTAGGGTGCTAAAATTAGAATATGCGAAAATAAGCATATGCGAAAATTCGTATGCCAGTCTCACACAGTAGTATTAGAGCCTTCTTTACACCACACAAGCTGGAAGCAGAGAGGGATGATCACTGTGATGTGTACTGTGAAAAAACAAACAAACAAAAAAAAAAAACGAATATTCGTAATTACGAATATATAGTGCTATATTCGCGAATAAAATTCGCATTGCGAATATTCGCTAGCAACACTAGTGCTCATAATGCTGGTACTGACACCACTGTGCTTACTGGCAGAGGACATGGCAGGGGTCCTCTTTCCTCTACCCCGTCCTTGTCCAACCAGGGCTGGTTCAAGGACTTTTTCCACCTAGGTAAAAGCTATTCTTGCCGCCCTTTCACTCTGCCCATCGGCCCACCCTTTGACACGCCCCATGTTATTACTGGGGGGACACACTGTAACAAACCTCCTCCCCATGTAATCTCCTTACTAATGGGGTGACGCACTATAACAAACCTCCTCCTCATGTAATCTCCTTACTACTTGGTGACACACTATAACAAACCTCCTCCTCATGTAATCTCCTTACTACTGGGGTGACACACTGTAACAAGTCCTCTCCTCATGTAATTAACCCCTTAAAGGAGATATCCAGTGGTGAAAAGCTTATACCTTATTCCTAATGATAGGGGATAAGTTTCAGATTCCCGGGGGGGGGGGGGGGGGGATTTGACCGACCGCTGGGCCCCCCCGCGATCTCCTATACGGGGCCCTGACAGCCCGCGGGAAGGGGGCGTGTTGACCACCGCACGAAGCTGACACACCTCCTCAATACAACTCTATGGCCTTCGGCAATCTCCGGCTCTGCCATAGCGATGTATTGAGGAGGCGTGTCGGCCGCCTCTTCGTGCGGTGGTCAACACACGTTATCGGGCCAGCGAGCCGGTGCCCCAGCGGTCGGACCCACCGTCATCTAAAACTTATCCTCTACTCTTAGGATAGGGGATAAGTTTTTCACCCTTTTTTTCAGCGTTTTTCAGGTTTTGCACTTTCGTTTTTTCCCTCCTTACATTTAAAAAATCATAACCCTTTCAATTTTGCACCAAAAAATCCATATAATGGCTTCTTTTTTTGCGCCACCAATTGTACTTTGTAATGACATCAGTCATTTTACCCAAAAATCTACTGTGAGTTAGAAAAAAAAATCATTGTGCGACAAAATTGAAGAAAAAACGCCATTTTGTAATTTTTGGGGGCTTCCGTTTATACGCAGTACATTTTTCAGTATAAATGACACCTTATCTTTATTCTGTAGGTCCATATGATTAAAATGATACCCTACTTATATAGGTTTGATTTTATCGTACTTCTGGAAAAAAATACGAAAATTAATACGTTTAAAATTGTCATCTTTTGACCCCTAGAAATTTTTTTTTTCCACGAACGGGGCAGTATGAGGAATAATTTTTTGCACCGTGATCTGAAGTTTTTATCGGTACCATTTTTGTTTTGATCTGACTTTTTGATCGGTTTTTATTCATTTTTATATGGTATAAAAAGTGACCAAAAATACGCTATTTTGGACTTTGGAATTTTTTTGCGCGTACGCCATTGACCTTCCCAAACAGCTCCGCTGAGCTAACCGGCAGTGTATTCTCCCGTTTTAGACACCACGATCAACTTTGATTGCGGCGTCTAAAGGGTTAATACCGGACATCAGCCCGATCGGCAATGTCCGGTATTAGCCCCAAGTCCTGGAAGCTGATAGAAACCGGGACCCCGCAGATACGAAGCACGCTCAGCTTCTGAGTGCGCTTCACAGATCGTGAGCCGGCCACGGACGTAAATATACGTCCGTGGTCATTAAGGGGTTAACTTACTACTGGGGTGACACACTATAACAAACCTCCTCCTCCTCATGCAATCTCCTTACTACTGGGGTGACACATATCGGGGGGGGGGATGCAGGCAGAGTGGCGCCCCATCAAGAGGGCACTCTAGGCAGCTGCCTATTTTGTTCCTTTACTAGACGAGCTGGGCCTAGCAACGCTTGAATGCTCGGTGAGTTGCTTTTACCACAAAAATCAGAGCAAGATCGGGCTCACCATACTTGACTTGCTCATCTCTAGCCATGACTATGGTTTAACTATACAAATTTTATCTTGAATCCCAATCGCCCATGACCAGAGGCGTAGTGTGGGGGGTGCAGGGGGGGCCGGCCGCACCGGGCGCAACATCTGGGGGGGGCGCTCTCTGGGATAGGAATACTTCTTTTTATGTGCCCGGGCCCGCTCCCGTGTGTGGCTGCAGGCGGGGGCCGGCCAGAGCATATAAAAACTAATATACTGTATACTAAAACCAGGGGGCCTCCAGCTGTTGTGAAACTACAAATCCCAGCATGCCCGGACCGGCAAAGGCTATCCGGGCATGCTGGGAGTTGTAGTTTCACAACAGCTGGAGGCCCCCTGGTTTTTAGTATAATGTATTAGTTTTTATTTGCTCTGGCCAGCCCCCGCCTGCAGCCACACATGGGAGCACGGGGCACATAAAAAGAATTATTCCTAATCGTACCCCAGACATCCCTGTGTCCCGAAAAATCTTTTCGGGACATAAGGATGCCCGCCGGTCACTCACCATTCCCTGGCCACCATTCCCTCCTTCGATCCTTCGCTTCTCCCCCTCTATGGTTGCACGCACGGGACGTCACTGACTTCCCGTGCGTACAACCATAGAGACCCAGGAGGACGCGCGCTGGCCGGGGCCTGGTAAGTGACCGGCGGCGCGTCATCTTCTTCAGTGTTCCGGTCACCGCTCCCCCGGTCCCGACACCTACTGCTATGGTCCATAGGCCATAGCAGTAGATGTGACCGCGGGCCGGAGGAGCGGTGACCGGAACACTGTGGGGGCAGCAGTACAGACATACAGCCTCCAGCCATACACTGTATATGGCTGGAAGCTGTATGTCTGTGGGATGGGGGGAACTGCCTAGTATTGTGGGGGAACTGCTCACCTAATGTGGGGGGGAGCTGCCTACAAATGTGAGGGGAGCTGCATAATATTGTGGGGGGGGGGAGCTGCCTAATATTGTGGGGGAACTGCCTACTATTGTGGGGAATCTGCCTACTATTGTGGGGGAAATGCTGACCTAATGTGGGGGAGCTGCCTACTATTGTGGGGGAGCTGCCTACTATTGTTGGGGAGCTGCCTATTTATGTGGGGGAGCTGCCTACTATTGTGGGCTAAAATCCACGGGTTAGGGGGAGCAAATTACTTGCCTTGCCCCGGGTGCTGACAACCCACGCTACGCCACTGCCCATGACATATATTTGTAGGAAGGCTTTAATCAGAGAAAAGCAAAAACTCCATTGCAAACTCTTGTTGCAGATGTTTTAGCAAATTACATGCTGAAGTGTACCGAGATAGAAATTGAAATTGGAATGACTACTGGTATACTAAGTGTTGGGTACTACAATCCTTTACACTAAGTTGGGATCTTAGTAAGAGTTTTTTTTTAAGGCACAATAACACAGACTTGTAGCTGCTATACTCCTGACCTCTATTAAGACTTCATTCTGTTCATTCTGTGCTCTTTGCCTACATTACATTGCTTGGATTGGCAAACTCAATGTATGCCACTGGGATTTCAAATGCTACTTATCTTTCAACCCTTGATATGCCAAGGGTAAAATTGAGAAAGTACTTCATGCACATTAGAATAACCTTTAGACAACCCCGGTAAAGATGACAATGTACATATTTAGTTTTTGTAGTATCTCTAGTAATTTAAGATGAAAATAACAATTATCATAAAAGCAAGACAATATATATCTGAATAGACAATATCATGAATGAACCTTGCAATGTGTCAGAGCTGGTGGAAGGACTTTTGACCCCCTAGGAAAAATCTCATTTTGCGGCCCCTTTGGTTCCTGCCCATTGTTGCACTTTTTTTTTTTTTTTTTTGCACCATACTGTTACTGAATAAACAGTACAGAGATCAATATTCACACATACAGGGGGGAATTTATCATTGGTTTTACCCTGGTTTGTGGTGTGCATTTGTCTCACAGTTTGTCTCAGATGCTGTTTTGAGACTTTTCATTGAGACTTTTGCTTTAGAATGTTTTTCTAAAAGAACATACCAAATCGTGATATCAGTTGATATCATGCAGTGGTAAGGAATTCATGATATGCGACTTTTCAGTTTGTCGCATCTTTTGTCACAACTGTGCTAAATTAGGGGCAAATCTACACCAGCCCTGACTTGGCTTACAAAACTGACTGCAAACAGCATTATTAAAAAGTCGCACATTTTGTCGCACCGGATAAAAAGTGGCACAAAAAGTCGCAGAGGGGCATCATACAAAGTGATTTACTGAAGCAAGAAATGTGATCAGCACAGCTTTATCACTTGCCCTGCACCATGTAATAAATCTGGTGCAGGTACACAGTTACCACCACATGACTAAATGGGGTAAAAAGATGTTCACCTACACCACTCTTGATGAATATACACAGTGACCATACAGAAGTAGTTAACAGTTCTGCACAGGCTCTGCAGACCGTATAAGTGACTGCAGCTACATTTAAGCACTCACAGGATACATCTTCTCTGATCGGAGTCAGTTACTTTTCCTTTTCTTCTTCATTTGGCCCAAACCATCATGAATAATTTTCCAACCACGACACAAACATTTTTAACTTCTTGTGCTAGCACAATTCTCACCTCTATGCAAAATTTTGTATTGCTTCACACATTAATATTGGCCACTTTGGGCACACATTGCCCCCATATAGCAGACCCCCTCACATTGCCTCCATAAAGCAGGCCTCCCCATATTACCCCCATATAACAGGTCCCCTCACATTGCCCCCATATTCTCTCACATTACCCCCAATTTTCTTCACATTGCCCCCATATCCCCTCACATTGCCCCATATATTCCCTGACATTGCCTCATATATCCACTCACATTGCCCCATATATTGCAGACCCCTCACATACATTTCCCCCCATATATAGCAGGCCCCTAACATACATTGCCCCCATAAAGAGCAGGCCCCCTGACATACACTGTCCCCATATAGTTACATAGTTAGTATGATTGAAAAAAATACATACATCAAGTTCAACCCTCACATTGCCTCCATATATAGCAGCCCATTCACATACATTGTCCCCTTACATACATTGCCCCCTATTCCTCACATTGCCCCTTTACATTCATTGCCCCCTATTCCTCACATTGCTACCTTACATACATTGCCCCCATATTCCTCACATTGCCCCCTTACATACATTGCCCCCATATTACTCACATTGCCCCCTGACATAAATTCCCCCATATTCTTCACATTGCCCCCTCACATACATTTCCAACATATTCCTCACATTGCACCCTCACGTACATTGCTCCCATATTCATCATTCATCAGTGAAAAAAAAAAGGAAGGTAGAAATCAAAGTTTGCTGGGTCATGAAGGGGTTAATGCATTGAGTTGCTGCCATATGATTGGCTGATTAGCAATTTGTGTTACATAGTTAGTACAGTTGAAAACAGACACATGTCCATCAAGTTCAACCAAGGGGGTGAAGGGAAGGGGTATGGGTGAATGAATGGGAGGGTGAACAAGCAATTAAACAGGTGTACCTTATAACGTGACCAATTAGTGTAAATTCTAAGCCACATTGATACCATATAAAAGTACTTGTTAGTACTGTATGACGCCCTTGAAAATAACCCCTGCTTGCAGTAAGGACTTTATCAAACTGGTAATATTAGCCATGAGCTGCTGGGAGTCTCAGCCAAAAAATTTTACATAATCAAGATGCATGAAGTGGCAAGTGTATGAGGAAAACAACAGGTGCCCGTAATGTTACCAGTGGAATGGGTCCAGTTCTACAAATATAACATGAAAATTAATAAAGACATTAAAATATAACTATGAGACAGCTTCTTGGATGACAGCAATGGTGATATATCTCTAACCTCTATTTACTGGAAAAGTGCAGAGAACAAAAATCGTACTTTTTTCAAACACCTATAAAGAAAACACATATTCTAAAACTCCTACTGACTTTCAGTACAATATTTGTAATCGTAACTCTGTGTTCTGATCAATAAGTATATCACCACTTGGAGAAAAATACCCCTATTGTGCCGAATTATGCCCTTCTTGAGAAATAGCCCTGATCAAGACGGCCCTCTGCAGGATCCTGCCCCTATTGTATACCTAGTTAGCCTTGTCCTGCCAACCCGTTTTTTTTTCTGGAGTGTCTGATACCAAAACATACTAGTTTTACATGTAACTAAGTTCAATCCATAGTATATTCTGTGGATTATGCTGAATAAGATGTGTTGAGCTCCGTAAGAAACTTGACCTGTTGATTTTGGTTCCTATTAGCTTCTATGTTTTGAAGATTTTTGGGATATTCCACAGGCATGGACACCACAAGACATCTGTAAACACAAACAGACGCACACGAGGCACTCCCCTGTGTGAATACCTCCCAAACAACAAAGAGTAGAACCAATTTTTTGAACCACTCACTGTTTGTGGTTGTGCATATAGGGCACAACACACATATAGAGCACAACGGTGATTATACCAACATAACAGCTGCTGCTCCTCCCTTAACCTTCCAAGGCGCAAACAATTACGCCAAAATTTCTTCCTCCACAAGACAAGGGATTGTCACGGGCGCTGCCAGCGCCCGTGACAATCCCTTGTCTTGTGGAGGAGGAATTTTTGGTATAACCACAACACCTCTGATAGGGATATTCTTTTTTGCACCTAGATTGTAATTTTTTATGGAAGCTAGCAAAAATGCTAAACCAGAAAAAAAATTTGAGGGAATTTTTCAATCTGTTTATGACACTTTCTTAAAACTAGTGTATTGTGTGTATGATAAATATTCCACCAGAAGGAATGCCTGTGCCCGAAAAGGGTGCACGTTGGCATAGGGATGGCATGCCAACTTTTAACACAGTGTGTCCCTGCACGACCCATCCACTTTAATGTGCCGAACATAGTCTACCATTGACTATACTGTATTTAGCACATATTGGTTTCTAATGTATGCCAAGGAATTTATATAAGTGTGAGCTTCTCCTAAGATGCTTCTCCTAAGAGTTTATCATGGGTACTCTAATTGGCTACGTACCCCCATACAAAGCAAACTGAGATGCGGTGTGTTCTGATACCTCTCAGTCATAGCCAATCATAGATAATCAATTTCTGCTACAGGGCTATTCTATGGGATCTAGCTGATCTACTTACCCTTTGTTCCCTTTGTGTAACAACGAACCGTGGATTCACATGACCCTGTCATTGAATCATTAGTTGTCCTACTTTGGACCACTATTAGAAGATACTAACTACTGCATAAAAGTGAGAACCCACAAAACATGCCTTTTTGAAGATGCTCAGGCCTATTCTCTAGTCTTCACAATTTGGTCACAAAGGTGCTCAGATTCGTATCAAATCACACGCAGATCAAAACAGAGGTGCAGTTGCCCATAGCAACCAGATTGCTTCTTTCATTTTTCCCAGGCCTCTTTAAAAATTATTGGTTGCTATGGGCAACTGCACCACTCTTCCTCTGCACAGGTTTTGATACAACTTTACAAATGGACTGTTCATTGCCTAATATGTCCCATTTGTTGACAGGTGTTATTGTCACCCGATAACCAATGTTATTCCCTTCACCTGTCTGGTATGAGGCTATGTTCACACAGTGTAAAATTTATTTCCATGTTTTATTTTACAAGCACATTTTCATTTTCGGCTGTAATTGCAGTCAAATTTTTTGCCAAATATAGACGAAAATGCGTGTGTACAATGCAAACGTACGCCATCCAATTTTACACTGTCAAAACATAGCCTTAACGTTTGGCTGATCAATGTATTTATACTGTTTCTATATATGCTGTCAATCCTTGTAAGGCTGGGTTCACACTACGTTTTTCAAATACGGTTACCGTATACGGTTTTCTGCTAAAAAACGTATGGCAAAAACCGTATGCAACTGTATACAACCGTATGACTCCAAATACGGTTTTTCCCCGTATACGGTTCCAAAACGTATGTACGGTTCTCTCCGTTTGCATCCGGTTTTGCCAACGGTTTTGCTATTTTGTTGGAATTAGTTTTCAAGCAATTTAATAAAGTTACTATTGTTCTATTGAAATTCCTTCTGTGCATGTTTCAACTCCAAAAACGGATTAGAAAAACCGTGTGCAACCGTATTCTGAAATTCTGTGTACGGTTCTCATAGACAACAATGTTAAAAGAACCGCATACGGTTCGCATACCGTTTTCCAACCGGAGGCAAAAACGTGGTCGACAGCGTTTTTGCCTACGGTTGAAAAATCGGCAAAACCGTATCTGAGGCAAAACGGATGCAACCGTACACAACATTTGGAATAC
Source organism: Hyla sarda (assembly GCF_029499605.1). Classification (NCBI taxonomy): domain Eukaryota; kingdom Metazoa; phylum Chordata; class Amphibia; order Anura; family Hylidae; genus Hyla; species Hyla sarda. The sequence continues at coordinate 326,193,457 of NC_079190.1, forward strand.
GGTTTACAATGCATTCTCTATGCATACGGTTTCGGATACGGTTGTATAAGTTTTTTTGCGGAAAACCGTATACGGTTACCGTATTTGAAATACAGTTCTCGTATACGTTTTCAATGTGAAAACAGTATGGAACCGTATTGAAAACTGAACTATGCATTCGGTTGTGTCCGCTTTGCATCTTGTACGGTTTTGTCCATTTTTTTTCCTGTACCCAAGACCCTAGCCTACCATGGTTTTTGGTCCAGGTGAAAAACCATATACTTTTTTTTTTAACATGGGAGTCAATGGGCACCGTACAGAACTGTATGTGCGTACGGTTCCATCCGTTTTTTTTTCTTGGAATTTCAATCAAACAAGTGAAACTTTATTCATAATTAAGTGAAAAGTTGAAAAACATATAAGTTATTTTATTTTTATTTTTAAACGGATGCAACCGGAATAATTTTTTCAAACCGTATACGGGTTAAAATTTGTACACACGTTTTGATACAGTTTAGTCAGGTTTTGAGGAATCCGTTTTTCATCAAAAATCTGATACGGGAACTGTATTGCAAAAACGTAGTGTGAACCCAGCCCAATATGCGCACATATTTTTAAGTCAAAAGGTAGTTTAGTTGACAATCTCAGCGGTTCCTGCCATGATGTTCTATGATGTCTTAAAAACAGTAATAATGGTGACATAGTCAATAGTGACAGGCCTACTTTACTTTTTCTTTATATCACTTCAGTCCAGACTGTAGTGTTGGGGAAAACAAATTGCACATGTTACTCCTTGAGAAAGCTAAAACCATTAGGCCTATTTAGTTTACTGGCACTAAGTAAATTATTGGCCTCATTGCACGTCCGCATTGGCTGAATTCCCAGTTTTTTCTACAGCTTGTTCAAGCAGATAGAATGATAGAGACCACAGCTCATGTAGTTTATGATTTTCAGAAGTGTCTGATCTGTATAAGGGCAGGGTTATTCCAATACATTATAAACATGGATTACAGAAGTTATTTTATTCACTTCCTTAGATGCTTCTTTCTTCTTCTCTTTGGTCCCATTCACACGGCGGACTTTCCAAGCAGAATCTGCCGGAAAAATCCAGTTTGGAAATTCGATTGTGGCAGATTTCCATTTTTTTAGGCAGATATCCTGCAGCACTGTGCACACGGCTGAATTTCCTCAGCGGAAACATCCAGACATGACAATTCTTCCTATTGAATCCGCTCTGAAATGTTTTACCATCTATGGAGACAACGCATTTCTGAGCTGTCCTAGCGCCAGGGATTGGGACTCTTTTGTCAGGATCTGCCAGTCAATCTATTGTCTATAGGACCTTCCTGAATGTGGGGGAAACATATGTCAAGTACAGTATGTTGGAATTAATGTGCTTGAGCCTGTGTTTTACTGTGAGATACGTAGCTGTAACATGTATATGCCTCTGGCTAAAAAAAAAAAAAAAAAATGGGGCCCCCAGATTGCATGACCGAAGATCCCCATGTAGCGCTCCCTGAATTGTGCTGCATTTCAGCTAATGTGAGGAAATGAGACTGCAAACCCCAAATGGCTGTGACTACAACATGTAACAAATGTAATAATTCCATCCAGGATGAATTTGTGGCTGTGGTAATATGGGAGTCGCAACGTGACCCCATTTAGTGCAAATGAGCTCAGCTCCCCCTTTGCAAGAACGAAGTTGGAGCAACAGTAACTTTTAAGGATAGATTCTCTGTGCGGAACGTCCACAAACTGCAGGGCACCTGCATAATATTACGTCTTATAGAAGGCTATGCATTCCGTGCGGACACTGCATAAAGAATGAACATGTTCATTCTTTGTGCGGACACGGAAAATTGAATTTCCGTGCTGGACTCTGCTGCAGCGGAATTTCCATGCTGAATTCCATTGCGGAATCTGGCACGGAAATTCCATTGTGTGAACATGGCCTGTCAATAATAGCGCCCACATATATTATAACAGTGATCTTCTCAGTGCTGCCTGTCAGTACTAGCGCCCACATATACTATAACAGTGATCTCAGTGCTGCCTGTCAGTACTAGCGCCCACATATACTATAACAGTGATCTCAGTGCTGCCTGTCAGTAATAGTGCCCACATATTCTATAACAATGATCTTCTCAGTGTGGCCTATCAGTAATAGCGCCCACATATGCTATAACAGTGATCTTCTCAGTGCTGCCTGTCAGTAATAGCGCCCACATATACTATAACAGTGATCTTCTCAGTGCTGCATATCAGTAATAGTGCCCACATATGCTATAATATTGATCTTCTCAGTGCTGCCTGTCAGTAATAGCGTCCACATATACAATAACAGTGATCTTCTCAGTGCTGCATGTCAGTAATAGTGCCCACATATACTATAACAGTGATCTTCTCAGTGCTGCCTGTCAGTAATAGCACCCACATATACTATAACAGTGATCTTCTCAGTGCTTTCTGTCAGTAATAGTGCCCACATATTCTATAACAGTGATCTTCTCAGTGCTGCTTGTCAGTAATAGCGTCCACATATACTATAACGGTGATCTTCTCAGTGCTGTCTGTCTGTAATAGCGCTCACATATACTATAACAGTGATCTTCTCAGTGCTGCCTGTCAGTAATAGCGCCCACATATACTATAACAGTGATCTTCTCAGTGCTGTATGTCAGTAATAGTGCCCACATATACTATAACAGTGATCTTCTCAGTGCTGCCTGTCAGTAATAGCGCCCACATATACTATAACAGTGATCTTCTCAGTGCTTTCTGTCAGTAATAGTGCCCACATATACTATAACAGTGATCTTCTCAGTGCTGCCTGTCAGTAATAGCGCCCACATATACTATAAAAGTGATCTTCTCAGTGCTGCCTGTCAGTAATAGCATCCACATCTATTTATATATATATAAAACTCAATGGGGGAGATTTATCAAACTGTTTAGACCAGTTTGGTTGGTCTATATTTATCTCTCAGAAAGTCTCAGTCATTTTAGTTGAGACTTTTGTGAGACTTTCGCTTTAGAGCCCTTCTCCGCAGAAATATTATAGTGCGCTACAATAGAGCATCAAATGGAGTGGTCAGGAATTTATCAACTGCGACTTTTATGGGAAAGGCTCAAAAAAGTCTCATCAACTGAAAATACGCCGAAATGTCAGACCATGTCAGACCAGGTGTAAATCCAATCTAAATAGTTATTAAGAAGCCTTTTAGCAATTCTTTGGGACGTACAAGATGACACAGTGCAGTTTACATTTCAAATGAATTTTAGCTTGAATCTGAAGGGTAATCTAATCTAATAATATATACATTTCTAAAATAATATAGTTTAAACCCAATGAGCCCTAATTTTTTGGTAATTTTTGTTATCTTTGTAGATGTCTTATGATAATTTAGTGTTTTGGTTTTCTATATTTTAGTGCTCCAGTTTCACTTTTGCAGCTGATTGGAAGAAAGCATTTGAATTTATGGCATGCGCATATTACAATTAAGTCTCTCTCTAGAATTCTCACAACATGTGTAGTGGAAGAGTGGTGCAGTTTCCTATTCCTAACCTGTGTGCCTCCAGCCATTGAAAAACTTCAACTCCCATCATGCACTGACAGACCATGCATGCTGGGAGTTGTAGTTTTGTAACAGCTGGAGGTCCACTGGTTGGGAAATACTGAGTTAGGGTCTGTTATCTAAGTCAGTGTTTCCCAACCTGTGTGCCTCCAGCTATTGCAAAACTACAACTCCCAGCATGCACTGACAGACTGTGAATGCTAAGAGTTGTGGTTTTGCAACAGCTGGAGGCACACTGGTTCGGAAACACTGAGTTAGGGTCTGTTACAGTCCGGGCAGTTTTGCAACAGCTGGAGGCACCCTGTTTGGGAAACACTGCCATAGGGTATTTTTGGTGGGGAGGCAAGTGTAATGCTAGCATCTGAGTCTGCCCTTCGGAGCCCTGTCATAATTCAAGGCAACAGTTTAGTGCAGCATATGGGGTATTTCTGTACTCGGGAGATATTGACTTACAAATTTTGGGGGTCTTTTTCTCCTTTTACATCTGGTGATTTGCACAGGGTTTCAGCGGTTCTGTTAATATATGTATAGTATATGTATGGTATATGGCCAGCTCCCATATAAACCCTTTCCTTCAGGCTTGGTTTGACAGGGCATGTAAAGGTGACACTTGAACAATTAGAATATCACGCAAAAGTTAATTGTACTTCATTAACCCCTTCATGACCCAACAAATCTTGATTTCTGGCTCGTGATTTTTTCCTCCTTACATTCTAAGAGCCATCATTTTAAATTTTTTTCAACTGACAAAGTTTTATTAGGGCTTATTTTCTGCGTGACTAATTGGACTTTCCAATGATTCCTTTTTATTATCATACAATGTATTACAAAGCCAGAAAAAAAATGATATGCAGGGCAAAAAAGAAATTTTAACTTTGAAATATATAAAAAAAACTTTGTTCATTATCATGTTCTCACCCCTATAACTTTTTTATTTTTCCACCTATAGAGCTGTTTTAGGGTTTGCTTTTTGCGCCATGAGCTGTAGTTTTAATGGTACCACTTTTTGTAGTTCTGTTTTTTTTATAACTTTTTATTACATTTTTTTTGATGTGATGTAACCAAAAATCAGCAATTTTGGCGCTTGGAATTTTTTTGCATTTACGCCATTCACTGTGCAGGATCAGAAACATAATAATTTAAAAGTTCGGACAATTATGCATGTGGCGTTACCAAATATATGTATTTTTTTGTTGTTTGTACAGTGTTTTATTTGAAAAAATGGGAAAAGGGGGGTGATTTGAATTTTTATTAGGGGAGGAATTTTTTTTAATATTTTTATACATATTGTTTTACTTATATACACAAATTTTTTTGGCCCCGCTAGGGGCCTATCATAAGCCATCATCAGCTATTGCATTACATTTGTCACGATGCCGGCTGGCAGGAGGTGGATCCTCTGTGCCAGAGAGGGATAGCGAGGACCGTGCTAGTGGACCGGTTCTAAGACACTACAGGTTTTCACCAGAGCCCGCCGCAAAGCGGGATGGTCTTGCTGCGGCGGTAGTGACCAGGTCGTATCCACTAGCAACGGCTCACCTCTCTGGCTGCTGAAGATAGGCGAGGTACAAGGGAGTAGGCAGAAGCAAAGTCGGACGTAGCAGAAGGTCGGGGGCAGGCGGCAAGGTTCGTAGTCAGGGGAGATAGCAAAGTTCTGGTACACAGGGTATAAACACACAAAAACGCTTTCACTAGGCTCTAGGGCAACAAGATCCGGCAAGGAAGTGCAAGGGAGGAGACTAGATATAGCCAGGAAACAGATGGGAACCAATTAAGCTAATTGGGCCAGGCACCAATCATTGGTGCACTGGCCCTTTAAGTCTCAGGGAGCTGGCGCGCGCGCGCCCTAGAGAGCGGAGCCGCGCGCGCCAGCACATGACCGCAGGAGACGGGAACGGGTAAGTGACCTGGGATGCGATTCGCGAGCGGGCGCGTCCCGCTGTGCGAATCGCATCCCCAACGGCCATGACAGGGCAGCGCTCCCGGTCAGCGCTGACCGGGGAGCTGCAGGGAGAAAGGCGCCGTGAGCGCTCCGGGGAGGAGCGGGGACCCGGAGCGCTAGGCGTAACAGTACCCCCCCCCTTAGGTCTCCCCTTCTCTTTATCGGGTAACTGCCTCCCCTGGGATGAGGACACCGGGAAAGGAAGGAGGGATTCCTCAACGGCAGGCAGAACCGCAGGAGTAGGAATGGGGAGAGAGGGCAGAGGGCGAGACCTGGCACGGGGCAGTGTGACACCAGGACGAGGGCCATGAGGGGACACAGAAGCTTGCCTGGGAGGGGGGGAGGGGCATTTCCTGTGGCAGGCAGAGTCCTTAATGACCTTAGGGGGACCGGATACAGGAGGAACCACAGAGTTACGGCAAGGGTTACTGGGAACCGGTTTTAGACAGTTCTTGGCACAAGAGGACCCCCAACTCTTGATCTCCCCAGTGGACCAATCCAGGGTTGGGGAATGAAGTTGAAGCCAGGGAAGTCCAAGGAGAATTTCCGAGGTGCAATTGGGGAGGACCAAAAGTTCAATCCTCTCGTGATGAGATCCGATGCTCATAAGAAGGGACTCCGTGCGGAAACGTATGGTACAGTCCAACCTGGCTCCGTTGACCGCGGAGATGCGGAGTGGCTTGACAAGACGGGTCACCGGAATATGGAATTTATTCACAAAGGACTCCCGAATAAAATTCCCAGAAGCTCCAGAGTCCAGACAGGCCACGGCTGAGAGGGGAGAGCTGGCTGAAGTGGAAATCCGAACAGGTACCTTGAGACGTGGAGAAGCCGACTTGGCATCAAGAGACGCCACACCCACGAGAGCTGAGTGTGAGCGTGCGTTTCCCAAACGTGGAGGACGGATTGGGCAATCCACCAGAAAATGTTCAGTACTGGCACAGTACAAACAAAGATTCTCTTCCTTACGGCGATTCCTCTCTTCCAGGGTCAGGCGAGACCGATCCACTTGCATGGCCTCCTCGGCGGGAGGCCTAGGCGCAGATTGCAGTGGAGACTGTGGGAGAGGTGGCCAGAGATCTAAGTCTTTTTCCTGGCGGAGCTCTTGATGCCTCTCAGAAAAACGCATGTCAATGCGAGTGGCTAGATGAATGAGTTCATGCAGGCTAGCAGGAGTCTCTCGTGCGGCCAGAACATCTTTAATGTTGCTGGATAGGCCTTTTTTAAAGGTCGCGCAGAGAGCCTCATTATTCCAGGAAAGTTCAGAAGCAAGAGTACGGAATTGTATGGCGTACTCGCCAACGGAGGAATTACCCTGGACCAGGTTCAGCAGGGCAGTCTCAGCAGAAGAGGCTCGGGCAGGTTCCTCAAAGACACTTCGAATTTCCGAGAAGAAGGAGTGTACAGAGGCAGTGACGGGGTCATCACGGTCCCAGAGCGGTGTGGCCCATGACAGGGCTTTTCCAGACAGAAGGCTGACTACGAAAGCCACCTTAGACCTTTCAGTAGGAAACTGATCCGACATCATCTCCAGATGCAGGGAACATTGGGAAAGAAAGCCACGGCAAAACTTAGAGTCCCCATTAAATTTGTCCGGCAAAGACAGGCGGAGGCTAGGAGTGGCCACTCGCTGCGGAAGAGGTGCAGGAGCTGGCGGAGGAGATGGTTGCTGCTGCTGTAGCTGAGACTGAATCTGCTGTAGCTGCGACTGGAGTTGCTGAGTCATGGTGGTCAAGTACGACAGCTGGTGATCTTGTTGGGCAATCTGTCGGGCTTGCTGGGCGACCAGTGTGGGGAGGTCGGCGACAACAGGCAGAGGAACTTCAGCGGGATCCATGGCCGGATCTACTGTCACGATGCCGGCTGGCAGGAGGTGGATCCTCTGTGCCAGAGAGGGATAGCGAGGACCGTGCTAGTGGACCGGTTCTAAGACACTACAGGTTTTCACCAGAGCCCGCCGCAAAGCGGGATGGTCTTGCTGCGGCGGTAGTGACCAGGTCGTATCCACTAGCAACGGCTCACCTCTCTGGCTGCTGAAGATAGGCGAGGTACAAGGGAGTAGGCAGAAGCAAAGTCGGACGTAGCAGAAGGTCGGGGGCAGGCGGCAAGGTTCGTAGTCAGGGGAGATAGCAAAGTTCTGGTACACAGGGTATAAACACACAAAAACGCTTTCACTAGGCTCTAGGGCAACAAGATCCGGCAAGGAAGTGCAAGGGAGGAGACTAGATATAGCCAGGAAACAGATGGGAACCAATTAAGCTAATTGGGCCAGGCACCAATCATTGGTGCACTGGCCCTTTAAGTCTCAGGGAGCTGGCGCGCGCGCGCCCTAGAGAGCGGAGCCGCGCGCGCCAGCACATGACCGCAGGAGACGGGAACGGGTAAGTGACCTGGGATGCGATTCGCGAGCGGGCGCGTCCCGCTGTGCGAATCGCATCCCCAACGGCCATGACAGGGCAGCGCTCCCGGTCAGCGCTGACCGGGGAGCTGCAGGGAGAAAGGCGCCGTGAGCGCTCCGGGGAGGAGCGGGGACCCGGAGCGCTAGGCGTAACAACATTGATCTATGAAATCTGTGTTTAATTGCTAAGGGCTGCCTAAGTGAGCCCTAAGCAATCTCAGAGCCAGGGAAGATACCGAGGAGAAGGTAAGACCTCGGGCTTCCCTAGCAACCCATAGCCCCCCCCCACGATTACATTGCAGGGGGGCTATGGGACCATTAGACACCAGGGAATAGCAGCATTTAGTCTTTAAATGCCATGATCTGTATAGATCACGGTATTTAACCAGTTAAATGACAGACCTCCGTGCGATGCATGTAATAATTCTCCCCCCCCCCCCCCACCCCGACACTACCCATCACATAACACTTTATGGAGATCTGATTTCAGTATGTTCCATTATGAATGCAATATTTATAATGTAATGTTTTTTATAGTTCAGACATTTATGCACATGGTGATATCACATATGTTTATGTTTATTTTGTTCACATTTTTAATGGGAAAAGGTGGTTAATTCAAACTTTAATTATTATTTTTTTTTTTTACTTTTTTACACAATTTTACAGTCCCCATAGGGGACTATTACATGCAGTGTTTTGATTGCATACACTGTTCAACACTATGCCATAAGCATTGATCAGTGTTATCAGTGCTCTGCTGCTCCTGCCTGCTGAGGCTGACTGGAGCTTTAGACCAACGGTCAGATGGCGAGGGGGCAGGTAATGAACCTTCCGCCGTCCTCTAAGCTTGTGACCCCGCGTCATAGAAGGGGAGCGGGACGAGGGAGTACAGGTACGCCCTTTGTCTTTAAGGCATTAAGAACATACTAGGAGACTTATCTTGTGTCAGAAAATGGCTGGGGTGTCATGTACGTATACAGTTGCCGGCCTGGGGTTCTGGGACAAGTGTCCTGGGTTCCTCATTAGCAACACATTGCAGAAACACATAAATAAGTGCTGCCCCTGTTAAGATGCTGCCTGGTCCAATGGATCCAGCGGGACCCATTGTGTGGCCAGCCTTGGGTATAACCTGATGCCTGATCCTAGCCTCTTTTATGTTTGCTTTGATTTGTACTATTATTTTTATTTATTATTATTATCAGCAGCAGCAGCAGCACGAGTTGTACATATGACCACAACCATAAAATAAACATTTTAGCCACAAGCAGGAGTGGAAATGTCACTGTGAAAAACTGTAATTGAAAGATTTACACTTCTGTGTTATGGCTAAAAATACTGAAGACAATACTGCCCAAAATACTATGGGGGAGATTAATCAAAACCTGCACAGAGGAAATGTTGGCCAGTTGCCCATATTGACCAATTAGATTGCCTGTTTAATTTTTAAAAGGACTCTGAAAGATTAAAGAAGCAATTATTGTTATGCATCTGTATGTTAAATGTGTTACTGTACCCTTAAGAGAGGAGCTGTGTAAATCCCATGTGACCCTGCCAATGGGAACCCCTTAATTCATTCCCTTATAGTGTAGTGGGGGGGGGGGGAGGGGGCGGAGGAGTTGCCCCAGTTGTTCCTGAGCCTCAGTGTGGTAAAGGGGTATGGTGTGTTGTGTGCTCTGAGAGAAGGCATAGCTCAAATCTACTTCATCTGGTCATTCTGCAAGGATCACCCGTACGGTGGAAGTTCATACCCCGGTGGAGAAGGCTACCATACCTTGACAGAACCCTACCTACAAGCCTTCATCTATCTGTCTTACAAGTCAGTATCAATTCAATAGGTGACAGTACCACAAGTCCCAGCAAGGCAACAGGGCTCCCAAGGGGTTTCGCTGCATCCTCTCACCCAAAACCAACTGTCTGTGTAATACCATCTGTACCCAGCTCAGTAAAGACAGTTATCCGTAACCTGACGTCGGTGTCTTCATTTACTCCCAGTGTCTGGCTCAGGAGAATCTGTCTCCAACCTCGGACCGTGTATAGGATAACGGGGCCCTCATACATCCTCTGTATGAACTGTCATGTTTTATACAATGATGGGATTAAAGGGGCACTCCTCCGGCCCGCATGGAACTAAATGTTCTGAACGCTGTTTTCGCGCTGCGGGAGTTGGTCACGCCCCTTTGTGATGTCACGCCCCTTTGTGATGTCCCTTTGTGATGTCAGCGCGCAAACATCGTTCAGAAGGGAGTACCCCTTTAAGCCCTTGGGGACGGAGCCCATTATGACCCTAAGGACGGGAGCATTTTTTGCAAATCCGACCACTGTCACTTTAAGCATTAATAACTCTGGGATGCTTTTACTTATAAATTTGATTCCAAGATAGTTTTTTCATGACATATTCTACTTTATGGTAGGGGTAAATTTTCATCGATACTTGCATAATTTCTTGGTGAAAAATTCTAATATTTTATGAAAATTTTAAAAATTTAGCATTTTTCTAAATTTGAAACTCTCTGCTTGTAAGGGTAATAGACATTCCAAATAAATTATATATTGTTTCGCATAGAAAATATGTCTACTTTCTATTTGCATCATAAAGTTGACATGTTTTTACTTTTGGAAGACATCAAAGGGCTTCAAAGTTAAGCAGCAATTTTCCAATTTTTCACAAAATTTTCAAAATCGGAATTTTTCAGGGACCAGTTCAGTTTGAAGTGGATTTGAAGGGCCTTCATATTAGAAATACCCCATAAATGACCCAATTATAAAAACTGCACCCCTCAAAGTATCCAAAATGACATTCAGTAAGTGTGTTAACCCTTTAGGTGTTTCACAGGAATAGCAGCAAAATGAAGGAGAAAACTCAAAATCTTCATTTTTTACACTCGCATGTTCTTGTAGACTCAGTTTTTGGATTTTTACAAGTGGTAATAGGAGAAAAAGACCCCCAAAATTTGTAACCCAATTTCTCTTGAGTAAGGAAATACCTCATATGTGTATGTCAAGTGTTCGGCGGGCGCAGTAGAGGGCTCAGAAGGGAAGGAGGGATTTTGGAAAGGGAATTTTGCTGAAATGGTTTTTTGGGGGCATGTCACATTTAGAAAGCCCCTATGGTGCCAGAACAGCAGAAAACCCCACATAGCATACCATTTTGGAAACTACACCCCTCAAGGCACGTAACAAGGGGTTCAGTTAGCCTTAACACCCCACAGGTGTTTGACGACTTTTCGTTAAAATCGGATGTGTAAATTAAAAAAATAATTTTTTCACTAAAGTGCAGTTTTTTCCCCAAATTTACAATTTTTACAAAGGGTAATGGGAGAAAATGCCCCCCAAAATTTGTAACCCCATCTCTTCTGAGTATGGAAATACCCCATGTTAGGACGTAAAATGCTCTGCGGGCGAACTACAATTCTCAGAACAGAAGGATCGGCATTGAGCTTTTGGAAAGAGAATTCGTTTGGAATGGTAGTCAGGGCCCATGTGCATTTACAAAGCCCCCGTGGTGCCAGAACAGTGGAACCCCCACATGTGACCCCATTTTGGAAACTACACCCCTCACAGAATTTAATAAGGGGTGCAGTGAGTATTTACACCCCACTGGCATTTGACAGATCTTTGTAACAGTGGGCTGTGCAAATGAAAAATTTAATTTTTCATTTTCACGGACCACTGTTCCAAAAATCTGTCAGACACCTGTGGGGCATAAATGCTCACTGCACCCCTTAATACATTACGTGAGGGGTGTAGTTTCCAAAATGGGGTCACATGTTCTGGCACTATGGGGGCTTTGTAAACACACGTGGCCTTCAATTCCGGACAAATTTTCTCTTCAAAATCCCAATGGCGCTCCTTCTCTTCTGAGCCTTGTAGTGCACTCGCAGAGCACTTTACATACACATATGGGGTATTTTCTTACTCAGAATAAATGGGGTTACAAATTTTGGGGAGCTTTTTTCCTATTTTCCCTTGTGAACATGAAAAATTTAGGGTAACACCAGCATTTTAGTGAAAAAACATTTGTTTTTCATTTTCCCATCCAATTTTAATGAAAATCTGTCAGACACCTGTGGGGTGTTAAGGCTCACTATACCCCTTGTCACGTTCCTTGAGGGGTGTAGTTTCCAAAATGGGTTCATACGTGGGTATTTATTTTTTTGCGTTTATGTCAGAACAGCTGTAAAATCAGCCACCCCTGTGCTCAATCTCAATCCTGAGCCTTGTTGTGCGTCCGCAGAGCATTTTACGCCCACATATGGGGTATTTCCGTACTCAGGAGAAATTGCGTTACAAATTTTGGGGGTCTTTTTTCCCTTTTACTGCTTGTGAAAATAAAAAGTGTGGGGCAACACCAGCATGTTAGTGTAAAAAATCTTTTTTACACTAACAGGCTGGTGTAACCCCCAACTTTTCCTTTTCATAAGGGGTAAAAGGAGAAAAAGCTCCCCAAAATTTGTAGTGCAATTTCTCCCGAATGCGGAAATACCCCATATGTGGCCCTAAACTGTTTCCGTGAAAATACGACAGGGCTCCAAAATGAGAGAGCGCAATGCGCATTTGAGGACTAAATTAGGAATTGCATAGGGGTGAACATAGGGGTATTCTACGCCAGTGATTCCCAAACAGGGTGCCTCCAGCTGTTGCTAAACTCCCAGCATGCCTAGACAGTCAGTGGCTGTCCAGAAATGCTGGGAGTTGTTGTTTTGCAACAGCTGGAGGCTCCGTTTTTGAAACACTGCCATACAATACGTTTTTCATTTTTATTGGGGGGGGGACAGTGTAAGGGGTGTATATGTAGTGTTTTACCCTTTATTATGTGTTAGTGTAGTGTAGTGTTTTTAGGGTACATTCGCACTGGCGTGTTACGGTGAGTTTCCCGCTAGGAGTTTGCGCTGTGGCGAAAAATTTGCCACAGCCCAAACTTGAAGCAGGAAACTTACTGTAAACCCGCCCGTGTGAATGTACCCTGTACGTTCACATGGGGGGGGCAAACCTCCAGCTGTTTCAAAACTGCAACTCCCAGCATGTACTGACAGACTGTACATGCTGGTAGATGTACTTTTGTAACAGCTGGAGGCACACTGGTTGGAAAACCTTCAGTTAGGTTCTGTTACCTAACTCAGTATTTTCCAACCAGTGTGCCTCAAGCTGTTGCAAAACTACAACTCCCAGCATATACTGATCACCGAAGGGCATGCTGGGAGATGTAGTTATGGAACAGCTGGAGGTACTTAACTACAACTCCCAGCATGCTGTTTGGGTATGCTGGGATTTGCAGTTTTGCAACATCTGAAGGGCTACAGTTTATAGACCACTGCACAGTGATCTCCAAACTGTGACCCTCCAGATGTTTCAAAACTACAAATCCCAGCATGCCCAGACAGCAAACAGCTGTGTGGGCATGCTAGAAGTTGTAGTTTTGCAAGATCTGGAGGGATACAGTTTAGAGACCACTGTATAATGGTCTCAAACTGTAGCCCTCCAGCTGTTGCAAAACTACATATTCCAGCATGCCCAAACAGCTGTCTGGGCATGCTGGTAGTTGTAGTTTTGCAACATCTGGAGGGCTACAGGTAAGAGACCACTGTATAATGGTCTCAGACTGTAGCCCTCCAGATGTTGCAAGGCAACTTACCGGCTTCCGTAGTATCCAGGGAGCCGTCCTCTTCTGCCGCACTTCATCGCTGCCCGCCGATCACAGTCGCCCACAGCCTCCGGATCAGTAAGTGGATCTTCGGCACCGATCCCCGCCGGTTTCCCCGTGTTGCCCCGCCTATTGTGGGTGGGCAGGATGGGTAAAAGGCAAGTTAAGTGTTGGAAGGCTAAAGATTTTTTAATAGTCATTTACAAATCTGTTTAACTTTCTGGCACCATTTGATTTTTTTTTTTTTAAAGTTTTCCACCGGAGTATCCCTTTTTGCTTTACTCATGATGATAACATTTATAAATGATAAAAAATAGTAATAGCAATTACCACTCTTTTTTTATTTATTTATTATTAGCGGCCCTCTGATGAATTATTATGGGGGTCAATACTGTTGTTCTTTAGTAAGCTCCCTGAAGGGTTTAAACTTCAGTGCGTTTTTTTTCTTTTAACATAAGAGTATATCTCAAATCCTCCTAACACTACTTTCAGGTCATTTCAAGGGAATTAGCTTGGGTATTAAGAGCACTTAGGCTTATTGACTATAGAGATAATGAAGATAAAATCCAAAAACATGAGGGGAGATTTATTAAAACCTGTGCGGAGGAAAAGTTGACCAGTTGCCCGTAGCAACCAATCAGATTGCTTCATTTATTTCTGAGAGGCCTTTTTAAAAATTAAAAACACGATCTGATTGGTTGCTATGGGCAACTGTTCAACTTCTCTGCACAGGTTTTAATAAATCTCCCCAATGGTTTCTACATGACAACTTTGAACTTGAACTTTGCACTTGATAAGATCCTTCTGTGTCCATAAAAATTGGTATGCCTACGACTATTTGTGATTTTTTTGGCACTGTCACTACAGTTCAGTCTTGTATTACTTTATGAATTCAGGTAGAAAACAGACATGGTGCACATCTACAATCTTGCACAATGATCCAATTGCTTCTCAGCATGATTTAAAAAACTAACAGGTTGTTAGTATATACGTTTTGATCAAAAAGTACAAAGCCCACTCGCCACGCCAAGGCCACCTATTTAGAGTGGGTCCCTAACGTCCCTAGCATAAAATGGCGTAGCGCTGGGCGGCAACCACTACCGCCACGACACCAGTGCCCACAGGGGGAACGACCCACTGGCAGAGCGGCCCCAATGCCACTCAAACCAGTCCATGGGTCGCACCTCCCCGCAGACACGGCGCCACGGCAGCAACGGACGCCGCACAGCACCACACCAGTGTGAACAGGATGTTATAGCACACTTACCATGCTCTCCCAGTCAGACTGGGAGGCTGCCAGGAAGGAAAAGGCCCATGTGTAGCTAACTACTACTTATATAGGGTTGGGCTGAGGGGGTGGGGAAGAGTGCAAACAACATGTTCACACAAAAAAAAAAAAAAAAAAGGGGACAGAAAACACAATGTGAATTCAGGTAGAAAGCAGACATGATGCACTTCTACAATCTTGCACAATGATCCAATTGCTTCTCAGCATAATTTCAAAAACTAACAGGTTGTTGGTATATACGTTTTGATCAAAAAGTACAAAGCCCACTCGCCACGTCAAGGCCACCTATTTAGAGTGGGTCCCTAATGTCCCTAGCATAAAATGGCGTAGCGCTGGGCAGCGACACCAGTGCCCACAGGGGGAACAACCCACTGGCAGAGCGGCCCCAATGCCACTCAAACCAGTCCATGGGTTGCACCTCCCCGCAGACACGGCGCCATGGCAGCAACGGACGCCGCACAGCACCACACCAGTGTTTTTTTTGTTTGAACATGTGTCTGCACTCTTCCCCACCCCCTCAGCCCAACCCTATATAAGTAGTAGTTAGCTACACAAGGGCCATTTCTTTCCTAGCAGCCTCCCAGTCTGACTGGGAGAGCTTGGTAAGTGTGCTCTTACACCTTGTTCACACTGGTGTGGTGTGGTGCTGTGCGGTGTCCGTTGCTGCCGTGGCGCCGTGTCTGCGGGGGGGCGGCCCATAGACTGGTTTGAGTGGCATTGGGGCCGCTCTGCCGGTGGGTCATTCCCCCCCGTGGGCACTGGTGTCGCGGCGGTGGTGGTCTCCGCCCAGTGCTATGCCATTTTATGCTAGGGACGTTAGGGACCCACTCTAAATAGGTGGCCTTGACGTGGCGAGTGGGCTTGTACTTTTTGATCAAAAATGTATACTAACAACCTGTTCGTTTTTGATATTATGCTGAGAAGCAATCAGATCATTATACAAGATTGTAGATGTGCACCATGTCTGTTTTCTACCCAAATTCACCTTGTATTACTTTATACCTTATGTTTTTATTTAAAGGGGTTCTCCGGTGCTTAGACATCTTATCCTCTATCCAAAGGATAGCTGTTACGCCCCCTCCCGTAGGCTTGCATTGAGGGGCGGAGCGTGACGTCACACGGGGGTGGAGGCGTGATGTCACATGCCGCCGGTAATCAGACCCGGAGCGAACACGATCCGGGGACTGATTACAAACGGGTTGCCGCGTGCAAGATCCCGGGGGTCCCCAGCGGCGGGACTCCCGCGATCAGGCATCTTATCCCCTTATCATCTTAAGATATCTAAGCACCGGAGAACCCCTTTAAGTCTATTTGGTGGATTTAGTGTGATTCATTGCATAAATAAAACTTAGGAACAGTGGGGGGGGGGGGGGGGGGGGGGGGGTATGTATCAAGCTTTTTACCCTGTTTTTTTGTCTGTGATTTTTCGCAATTTTTCCTTTATGTCATTTTTTCGACAAACAATTGCGCCAAATCACTGATTTCACTTTGTTAGTCGTGATTTCAGTTACAATCATTCTTTGGTCTGGAATTCATTAATTGCGACTTTTCGATTTGGCGCAAGTTTAGGCGCAAATACCTTCATTTAGGCGCAAATCTACACCATGAATAAAGTGACAGAGAAAATAGCTACAACAATAGAACGTCCCAAAGTCAGATTTACTGCCTGGAATTCTGGGGTCTGTGCCTTTTGTAGGGCTACATTTGTGCCAAAATTACAAACTTGTGTAATTGATAATTTTGGCGCAAATATGCTCCATTTGACAAAAAAAAACATACATAAAATCACACATTGCTACACCATTTTGATACATGTCTCCCAGTGTCTGCAGTTTTTTCTTCTTCCTATAGGAGCAAAATTTTGGTGTGTACGTCTGGAGGTGCCAAGAAAATAGTAGGTCTATATAGATGTGCATGAGGCTAAATTCGGTCCACATTCTGAGATTAGATTTGCCTCGATGTATGCATCTGCCATGACATACAAAATGTGTATCTCATGTTGTGTTATAGTTGGTGCAACCCCACCAATTTAGTTAGGTTGCAGGATCCACATACTGGCCACACATGCCACTGCAGTCTATGGAATAATATGACATATATATTCATTTTCTGCTCAGGTGTGTGTGCCTCTATGGCTAGTGTTTGCCAACCAGGGTGCCTCCACAGCCTTTGGCTGTCCAGGCATTCTGGGAATTGTAGTTTTGCAACACCTGGATGCACCCTGGTTGGGAAACACTGCTCTAGGCTTACACTGCCAATATATTCAGTGAAACCTCTTTGAGACGACCACTCACGGTTGCATTGAAAAGTGGTCTTCTATGGAAGTTGTCTTCTTAAAGGAAAACAGTCATCTGTTTACCCACACTAAACCCAATACACTGGGTTATAGTGTGGGTGAACAGGAGACTGATGAGTACGTATCTGCAATCTGGAAATCTGTCCTTCCGAAGATCGGCATCCATCTTCAGTGAATTGTCTGCTGGAGGCAGGCCCGCCAGTTCAATTTGAATATTCATTGTCGCGAGTTACGTGAGTGCTCAGTCAGCGCACCGCTCACATTACCTGTGACAATGTATATTCAAATTGAGCCGCCGGGCCTGCCTCCAGCAGACAATTCACTGAAGATGGATGCCGACCTTCGGAGGGACAAATCTCAGGAGTGCAGGTGTGGATTTAACCCATTAAGCCCTCACCGGTGTCCTGTTCACCCGCGCTATAACCCAGTGTATTGGGTTTAGTGTGGGTGAACAGATGACCGTTTTCCTTTAACCCCTTAAGGATGCAGCCCATTTGGGCCTTAAGGACTCAGACAATTTTATTTTTACGTTTTGGTTTTTTCCTCCTCGCCTTTAAAAAATCATAATATTTTTTTATATTTTCATCCACAGATTAGTATGAGGGCTTGATTTTTGTGCAACCAGTTGTCCGTTGTAATGCCATCACTCACTTTACCATAAAATGTATGGCGCAACCAAAAAAATACTATTTGTGTGGGGAAATTAAAATGAAAACCGCAATTTAGCAAACTTTGGAAGGTTTTGTTTTCACGCCATACAATTTACGGTAAAAATTACATGTGTTCTTTATTCTTTGGGTCAATACGATTAAAATGATACCCATGATAATATACTTTTCTATTACTGTGGCTCTTAAAAAAAAAATCGCAAACTGTTTAACCAAATTAGTACGTTTAAAATCCCCCTATTTTGAAGACCTATACATTTTTCCGTATAAGCGGCGGTATGAAGGCTCATTTTTTGCGCCACAATCTGTACTTTTTATTGATACCATATTTGCTTATATAAAACTTTAAATACATTTTTAATAAAAAATTTTTTGGAATAAAATGTTATAAAAAAGCAGCTATTTTGGATTTTTTTTTTACTTTCACGCCGTTCACCGTACGGTTTCATTAACATTTTATTTTAATAGTTTGGATATTTATGTACGCGGCGATGCCAAATATGTATATAAAAAAAAATGTTTTACACTTTTTTGGGGTGAAATAGGGAAAATGGGACAATTTACGTTTTTATTGGGGGAGGGGGTTTTTCACTTTTTTTTTTTTACTTTTATTTTTACACTTTAATAGTCCCCATAGGGGACTATTTATAGCAATCATTCGATTGCTAATACTGTTCAGTGCTATGCATAGGACATAGCACTGATCAGTGTTATCGGTCATCTTCTGCTCTGGTCTGCTCGATCGCAGACCAGAGCAGAAGGCAGTGGAGGCAGGTGAGGGGACCTCCGTCTGCCGTTCTGGATGATTGGATCGCCACGGCAGCGCTGCAGGCGATCCGATCATCCATTTTATTGACCGCAATGCAGCAGATGCCTTGATCTTTATGGATCACGGCATCTGAGGGGTTAATGGCGGACAGCCACGCAATCGCGGATGTCCGCCATTACCGGTGGGTCCCTGGCTGCTGTCAGCAGCCGGGACCTGCCGCGCATGACCCGAGCATCGCACTGATGCTCGTGGTTATGTATAGGACGTAAATGTACGTCCTGGTGTGTTAAGTACCAGCTCACCAGGACGTACATTTACGTCCGGGGTCGTTAAGGGGTTAAAGGAGATGGTCAGTATGCATAATGTATGGTGGACTGAAATTCCATCTTACCAAATTTGGTCTGATAAGGGGGTGGTCTTTTAGAGAAAATCTTGCATTTAAATAAGTATTCAGACCCTTTGCTCAGTAAATAGTAGAAGCACCTTTGGCAGCGATTACAGCCTCCAGTCGTCTTGGGTATGCTCACACAGATTTGCACACACAGATTTAGGGATTCTCTGCAGATCCTCTCAGGCTCTGTCGGGTTGGATGGGGACCTTCAGGTGACAGACATTTTTAGGATATTTTATTAGGTACAAGTCAGGGGTCTGGGTGGGTAACTCAATGACATTCAGAATTGTCCCTAAACCACTGGTGTTGTCTCTGCTATGAGCTCAAGGTCAGTGGGTTGGGGGGATTTATCAATGTTGGTATGGGTGATGTGATTTTCTACATGGTTTAAAGTTGTGTTTTTGGTGTACTTGCAGCAAATTTATCATTAAGGCATATGCACAATCAGCTGTTGTATACTACAGAGGAAATTATATTTCTTTCTGGAATTCTTTTCAGTCTGACCACAGTGCTCTCTGCTGACACCTCTGTTCATATCAGGAACTGTCCAGAGCAGGATAGGTTTGCTATGTGGATTTGCTTCTACTCTGGACAGTTCCTGACATGGACAGAGGTTTTAGCAGAGAGCACTGTGGTCAGACAGAAAAGAATTGCTGGAAGAAATACAACTTCCCGTGGAGCATCCAGCAGCTAAGTACTGGAAGGATTAAGATTTTTAAATAGAAGTAATTTACACATTTGTATAACTCTCTGGCACCAGTTGATTTAAAAAAATAAAAATAAAATAATAATAATAATAATAATTGTTTTCCACCGGAGTACCCCTTTAATGTGGTGTTCCTACCTCAAAGTGTGGGCATATTGCTAAAATAGGTCATCGGTTTACAGGTTACCTTTGTTAGCATTCTTCAAGGCACAATATGTATCATGAGCAGACTAGCCAACTGCAAAAGAAAAAATACACACATTTTTCAATATGTCAGGTATATATATATATATATATATATATATATATGTGTATGTGTATGTATGTATGTATTGTGGCCTTTGCATGTCACACTATAGTACTAACTGTGGTTCATGAGAAATTAGAATCCTTTGAAAGATTCAAACACATCTTAAAAAGGGATAGTCCCCTGGAAAAATGTTTTTAAATCAACTGGTGCCAAAAAGTTAAAACAGATTTGCAAATTATTTCTATTTAAAAATCTTAACCCTTCCAGTACTTATCAGCTGCTGTATGTTTCAGAGGAAGTTCTTTTCTTTTTGAATTTCCTTTCTGTCTGCCCACAGTGCTCTCTGCTGACACCTCTGTCCATTTTAAGAACTGTCCGGAGCAGGAAAGGTTTGCTATGGGGATTTTCCCATACTGCTCTGGACAGGTCCTGACATGGACAGAAGTGTCAGCAGAGAGCACTGTGGTCAGACAGAAAATTTTAAAAGAAAATAATTTGTGGAGAATACAGCAACCGATAAGTACTGGAAGGTTTAATATATTTTAAATAGAAGTAATTTACAGATCTGTAACTTTCTGGCACTAGTTGATTTATAAAAATAAAATAAAAAAAATTATAAATCTTCTAGTGGAGTACCATTTTAAAGGATTATCCAGAATTAGAACAAAGCAAGCAGGGGGGGGGAAGAAAAAAAATAAAAAAAGCGCCACACCTGTTCTCAGGTTGTGTGGTATTGCAGCACTGTTCCATTTAAGTGAACGGAGCCACGGTGTAATACCACATCCAACCTGAGGACAGGTGTGGTGCTGTTTTTCAATGAAATTAGTTTGGTTTCTCTATTTCTGGATAAGAAAGACGACAAGTGTTGTACCCTGCACAGCAGCACTCCCTACTGCCTGACCATGAAGTGAACTGCAGCCAGCCACATTCACTTACATAGAACTGTACTGCAGTTCCCCTGCAAAATGCCAGCACGGTGGTCCCTTCTTAGTATCGGATAGACCCCCCCAGCAATGATAAAGTGATTAAACCAAGAACACCATTAGTACGTAGTCCCCAAGCTTAGTCCACCAGATGCATTACATTGTGAAGTATGCGTTTGCCATACACCATGCTTGGTAAATAAACACAAACTGTATACGACAGAAAAAAAGAGACAGATACCAGAGCTTTTAGTAAAATAAAATCTTTTATTTAAAAAGGCGTAATGCAAGTCTTTAATATAAAAACATAGCGGACAGGCATCTGACATATCTTCTCCACAACGTGGCACATCCCAAGATACATGTGTTCTGCTGCACAGCAGCAATAGTCACTTTAAGAGTCCCAAAGGTTGCACGACATCCATCATCTTGCACATCTTCACAACATTCAGTGCAACCCACATTCATTAAGTCCAGTAGCCCCGATGCCCAGGTGCTCAGGAGGCATGGCCACGGTTAGCCAAGCTTCTGCCCCTTACGGCCTGAGGGTTGCTCTTCTCCAGGATGACCTCTTTTTTTTGTGGCTGCGATGGAGCAGACAAAGCTGCCGGGGGCTTCAACTCTTCCAGTTCAGGGTCCTCTCTTCCAGTGAAAGGACTGCAAACCGTCTCCACCAGTCCAATAACCACTCCGAAGAAGGCCAGCACGCTGCCCAGCAGGTACATCTTCACCATCTTCTTGTTGGGCTTCTGGCTGAGCATCTCTTTAGCAAAAGGGATCAACTCGTGCATAGTTTCCATGGTCGAGTGTACCGAGAGATCACGTCTCCAACCTGCAGCAAGGGAGATAGAGAATGACCATTACTTGTCAGATACATTGACGTTACCTGTTGTAAGTTTACTCTACAATTACATTATTTTCTCTGATCAGCTCAGGATAACACTTCATCAGGGGTCACCTATTCTTTAATCAAGGCTATTTTCTCTGATCAGCACAGGATAACACTTCATCAGGGATCACCTATTCTTTAATCAAGGCTATTTTCTCTGATCAGCACAGGATAACACTTCATCAGGGATCACCTATTCTTTAATCAAGGCTATTTTCTCTGATCAGCACAGGATAACACTTCATCAGGGATCACCTATTCTTTAATCAAGACCATTTTCTCTGATCAGCACAGGATAACACTTCATCAGGGATCACCTATTCTTTAATCAAGGCTATTTTCTCTGATCAGCTCAGGATAACATTACATCAAGGATCACTTATTCTTTAAACCAGGCTATTCTCTCTGATCAGCACAGGATAACACTTCATCAGGGATCACCTATTCTTTAAACCAGGCTATTATCTCCAGCTGTTGCAAAACTACAACTCCCAGCATGCCCGGACAGCCTTCGGCTGTCCGGGCATGCTGGGAGTTGTAGTTTTGCAACAGCTGGAGACACACTGTTTGGAAAACAAGATAGAATAACACAGGATCACTCATACAAAACAGTAAATGGCATACTCAGCTATGTAGCCCAATCACTGCCTGGCACATAGAAAGCTACACTATAATGCAGATGCAAGCCATCGCTTACCTGTGTGTATGTATTGCCTATGACTGCTCCGCTTCTCCAGATGACTGATAGGGTATTCAGTGTTCTGCTGTGCTTGTAAGGGCCGCGCTCGGCCCTATTTAATGGCAGTAGCCGCGCCCACCCCGTGACGTCACGCTGGCTCTGGAGGACGGACGAACACGTGCTGATCACGCAGGCTCGTGAAGCTGGGGCTAAGTGGCTGCCGGCCAGTGCGGGCTAGTGACTGGGAGGAAGGGGCTCGGAGCCAGAGCTGCATGCTGTGTACACGCACGTAGCATGCTGCCCCCCCCCCCCCCCCCCCACCAGTCAAAGGCATTATGCTAGTAGGGGGAGGTATAGGGTTTCCTATTGTAGCCATAATTTGAGTGTCTTAAGTCACGTAGTAAACGTAGAGGGAAACCAAAAAAAAAAAAAAAAACCCACAGCAGCCATGAGGCTTGTCTGGAGCTAGTAGTCTTATAAACACAATGCCACACACTAATAATAGATCTATCTGCCTCTATCTAATATCTATCTACCAATGTCTTCCAACCAGGGTGCCTCCAGCTGTTGCAAAACTACAACTCCCAGCATGCCTGCAGTGTCTATACAGACACAACTAAGGCTGGGTTCATATCACGTTTTTGCCATACTGGTTTCAATCCGTTTTTCTAAAGAAAACCGTAAGGCAAAAAAAAACGGATGGAACAGTATGGGAAAAAGTAAGGCTGGGTTCCCATTACGTTTTCCCCCATGCCTTTCTATGCGCTCCCGTATGTAATTCATTTCAATGAGCCAACCGCAGCGAAATGTTTGGTCCGGTCGGCTCATTTTTGCCCCGTATGCGCTTTTACAACCGGACCTAAAATTGTGGTCGACCACGGTTTTAGGTGCGGGGGAAAAGTGCATACGAGACAAAAATTAGCTCATTGAAATGAATTACATACGGGAGCGCATAGAAAGGCATATGGGAGCGCATGTTTTTAGCTCTCCCCTGCCGTATGCGCTCCCATATGGGGGAAAATGTAATGGGAACCCAGCCTAAATCGTATGCGTTTTTAAACCGTATACTGTTTTTAAAAGTGCATACAGTTCCGTCCGTTTTTATAAAAAAAAAAAACATGTTTTTGAAAATTTTGTCCATTTTTAATGGGAGGGGTCTTGGGTGGGGACTTTAGGATGCAAATGCGCATGCGCAAAGTAAAAAACGTATACGGTTTCCTGTATGGGACCGTATACATGTGCGTTTCCCATTGACATCCATGTTAAAAAAAAATGTATGCGGTTGTAGTACGGTTTTTAAACCGGAGACAAAACCGTGGTTAACCACGGTTTTGCGTTCGGGAGAAGAACGTATTGCAAGCAAACCGGACGCAACCGTCTATGTGTACGGTTTTCAATACGGTTCCATACGTTTTCAATAATGAAAGCGTATACGGGAAAAACGTGGTGTGAACCCACCCTAATACAGTAAACACCATACACATAGACATATTGGGGGAGATTTATCAAACTGTGTGAGAGAAAAAATAGTGACTTTCCCACAGCAACCAATCACAGCTCAACTAACGAGCTGAGGTAAAGTGAAAGCTGAGCTGTGATTGGCTGCTGTGGAAAAATCACTCTATTTTTTCTCACACACATTTTGATAAATCTGAGCCATTTTCCTTTTATATGTATTAATAGTGACACTGCAGCTTTAACACATTTGGTACTACTGCCGTTTCCCAATTTTCGGTAGATCATCTTTCAGAATTGTCTACTGTTTGGTGCACCGTGCAACACTTTTTGCAGTGCAGCCGTAGTTATTATTTAAGCAAATTACATTTGGAAATTTTTTTTTTTTTTATGCGTAAAGCCTACTTTTTTTTACTCAAACCTACACCTAATAGGACACATACAAAAGTGTCAGATGCCGGAGCACAAAGCTTAAACAATCTCTGCAGCTCACTGGTATCTAGAATTGCACAAAATGTAAGTCCCCTGCACCATTTTGGTAAATTTTGAGCAACCGTGCAAACAATACACCAAGTTGAAGTTGGTTTTGCAACAGCTGGAGGCACCCCTGGTCTCCAGCTGTGGCAAAACTACAACTCCCAGCATGTTGCATGATAGGAGTTGTAGTTTTGAAAAAAGTGGAGGCACCTAGGTTGAAAAACACTGCAATATGCCAGTCTTTACCAACCAGGGCACCTTCAGCTCTTGCAAAACTACAACTCCCAGCATGCAGTCTGGACATGCTAGGAGTTGTTACTTTGCAAGAGCTGGAGGCACCCTGGTGGGAAAACACTGCAGTAATGCAAAATGTGTAAAAGCTGCAGTCACTATAAATACATGTAAAAGGAACATATGTCTATGTGTATGTTGTTCCCTGTATTAATTGTGTCTGTATACACTGCTGCAAGTGGAAACATTGGGGTCTGTCAGCGCACCCCTTTATTGCTTCCCTTGTTAATAAACAGTAATTTCCTTAAGGGCATGTTCACACATGACCTATAGGCTGCAGATTTCCCACAAGGAAGTGCAATCAGCGAGTTATAATATTCACTTTGTTCCTCTTTCACTCATTGCACACTGCAGAAAATCTGCAGAATAGATAGAAAATCCACAGTGAAATCCTCAGCATAAAATCTACAGTGTTGGGTGAGGATTTTCTGTAAGAAACTCCCTGATTACATGCTTCCCTGTGAAACCTACAGCAAATATGCTACGTGTGAACACACATCAATATTCCCATCTGACACTTTAGTACGTGTCCTATTAGGTGTAGGTTTGAGCAAAAATAAAAGTAGGCTCCACTGCAAAAAGTGGTGTACGGTGCACCAAACAGTAGACAACTTTGAAAGATGTTCTACAGAAAATTGCGCAAAAAATGCAACTGCAGGGACAACCAATGATGTCCCCCCTAGTGACTACGTTTAGGCCATTTCCCACATGTATACAGTGATCCCTCAACTTACAATGGCCTCAACATACAATAGTTTCAACATACAATGGTCTTGAAACCAGACTCAACATACAATATACGACAGTCCAGATCCGTGATACCTGTCAATGGCTGGAAGAACTGACCAATCAGAATGGGCATTCACTGGTAAAACCCTTGTATTACTGAAGTGTATGCACTGACTGATGTCTGGTAGCGCCCCCTACAGTACAGGGAGGTATTACATGTTCTGTACTCTTTACCTGTACCAGGGTTATCTGCTCCTTTGGACACCAGGTGAGGGCGACTCCATGTTACTTTTTTAGGACACTGTGTACTGTACAGGACCCCGAAGAAGCTTCTGTCTTCTACATAGACCAGTGTTTCCCAAGCAGGGTGCCCCCAGCTGTTGCAAAACTACAGCTCCCAGCATGCCCGGACAGCCTTTGGCTGTCCGGGCATGCTGGGAGTTGTAGTTTTGCAACAGCTGGAGGCTCCCTGCTTGGGAAAACTGACATAGACAGTGATTTACAGCTCCCAGCAGATCTTTCTTACTTTTATATGTAAGGACTTCCTTTATCTATATTAGTTATCTACTTATTTTTATTAATTCCTCACTTTTTCCTTTAGAACCAATTACCCGGTTTCCATAGAGTTCTGGTCTCAACATACAATGGTTTCAACATACAATGGTCGTCCTGGAACCAATTAATATTGTAACTTGAGGGACCACTGTACTGTATGTTGAAGAATCTATAGCGAAGCAGGCCATGCCTTTTGAGTCCAACAAAAAACATGCTTGCTGTAAATGGCCTTTGGCTGTCACGGCATGCTGGGAGTTGTAGTTCTGCCACAGGCTGGGCAGTTCATGGCACAGACACTGATACAGGGCTATGAGGTAATCCTTATCAACATCCAACCACAGGAGTAAACTTTCCTCAAGAAATTGTTCATAGACATGAAGATCCTATACATACTAAACCAACAATTTCTCCTTGATTAATGTACATGCAAAAAGAAACATAACAGAATAACCCAAAACAAGGTCACTCTTTTTCTTTCCTATTTTGTGCTTTGTAGGTTTCTGGGATTACACCGGTTCTTCCAGTGCTTGGTATATTGTTCCTTTACATCTGGTGTCATTGTAACCTGAAGGGTGCTGTCCTGCCTCATGGTATGCATGCTTGTCCTCAATGAATCATCTGGCTTCAGCAAGGCTGTCCCTGTTCAACCACTCTGTTACCTTTCACCTACTAAGGATCTGCACCATCATAAAACAAGGCTTTCTACCAAAATATTCCTGGGGAGATAGGGACGATTCAAAGGACATACTGTTATAGTTATTTCGAAAACACTTTATATGTGTTGTTGTGATAATTTAATCACGACATTGAATAAATAATTTTGTAATTATACACTTAAAGGGGTTCTCCGGCGCTTAGACTTCTTATCCCCTATCCAAAGGATAGGGCATTAGATGCCTGATCGCGGGGGGGGGGGGGCCCGCCGCTGGGGACCCCCGTGATCTTGCACGCAGCACCCCAGTTAAAATCAGTCCCCGGAGCATGTTCGCTCCGGGTCTGATTACCGGCGACCACGGGGCCGGCGGCGTGTGACGTCACGCCTCCGCCCCCATGTGACGTCACGCTCCGCCCCTCAATGCAAGCCTATGGGAGGGGGCATGACATGCTGTATTTTGCTGTGTAGGTTGCTGCATATTTTCTGCAGCAGATATATATGCAGCAGCAGATCCTCAGCAAAATGCAGTATATGTGACCCTACCCTAAAAGTTACATTTTAAATAGCGTACACGCCATTTGTGAATTGATAATTTTTTTATTTTTTGGGTGTATTCCCATGCATGGGGACTGTAAATCCTTATGTACAATTCAGTTTTACGAGTGAGTGATTGAAGCTTATTTCTGGTGCAATTGTGTTTTAGTTATCAAGAACTTCTTGGGTAACCACATAGTGTAAATATACACTGCTCAAAAAAGTAAAGGGAACACTTAAACAACACACTGTAACTCCAAGTCAATCACACTTCTGTGAAATCACACTGTCCACTCAGGAAGCAACACTGATTGACAATCAATTTCACATGCTGTTGTGCAAATGGAACAGACAACTGGTGGAAATTATAGTCAATTAGCAAGACACCCCCAATAAAGGAGTGGTTCTGCAGGTGGTGACCACAGACCACTTCTCAGTTCCTATGCTTCCTGGCTGATGTTTTGGTCACTTTTGAATGCTGGCAGTGCTTTCACTCTAGTGGTAGCATGAGACAGAGTCTACAACCCACACAAGTGGCTGAGGTAGTGTAGCTCATCCAGGATGGCACATCAATACAAGCTGTGGCAAGAAAGTTTTCTTTGTCTGTCAGAGTAGTTTCCAGATCATGGAGGCGCTACCAGGAGACAGGCCAGTACATCAGGAGACATGGAGGAGGCCGTAGGAGGGCAACAACCCAGCAGCAGGACCGCTACCTCTTCCTTTGTGCAAGGAGGAGCAGGAGAAGCCTTGCTAGAGCCCTGCAAGATTACTTCCAGCAGGCCACAAATGTGCATGTGTCCACTCAAACGGTCAGAAACAGACTCCATGAGGGTGGAATGAGGGCCCGACGTTCACAGGTGGGGGTTGTGCTTACAGCCCAACACCGTGCAGGACGTTTGGCATTTGTCAGAGAACACCAAGATTGGCAAATTCACGACTGGCGCCCTGCGCTCTTCACAGATTAAAGCAAGTTCACACTGAGCACATGTGACAGACCTGACAAAGTCCGGAGACCAGCATGACCGGTTTGGCGGTAGGTCAGTAATCTTGTGGTGGCATTTCTTTGGGGGGCCACACAGCCCTCCATGTGCTTGCCAGAGGTAGCCTGACTGCCATTAGGTACCGAGATGAGATCATCAGACCCCTTGTGAGACCCTATGCTGGTGCGGTTGGCCCTGGGTTCCTCCAAATGCAAGACAATGCTAGACCTCAGTGGTTGGAGTGTGTCAGCAGTTCCTGCAAGAGGAAGGCATTGATGCTATGGACTGGTCCGCCTGTCCCCAAGACCTGAATCTGATTGAGCACATCTGGGACATCATGTCTTCCTCCATCCACCAACGTTGCACCACAGACTGTCCAGGAGTTGGCGGATGCTTTAGTCCAGGTATTGGAGGACATCCCTCAGGAGACCATCTGCCACCTCATCAGCAGCATGCCCAGGCGTCGTAGGGAGGTCATACAGGCACGTGGAGGCCACACACACTACTGAGCCTCATTTTGACTTGTTTTAAGGACATTACATCAAAGTTGGATCAGCCTGTAGTGTGGTTTTTCATTTTAATTTTGAGTGTGACTTCATATCCAGACCTCCATGCGTTGATAAATTTGATTTCCATTGATCATTTTTGTGTGATTTTGTGGTCAGCACATTCAACTATGTAAAGACGAAAGTATTTCAAACGATTAGTTCATTCATTCAGATCTAGTATGTGTTATCTTATTGTTCCCATTATTTTTTTGAGCAGTGTACATTTCCGCCATAGTCACTTGCACGCATTTCCAGATAATCTTGATGCTTATAGTGAGGAGCAAGGAAAGAGGTCCCATCAAGATATCATGGTGATGTAGAGAAGTTATCAAGGTAAATGGGACAGACACATGATGGCAGACTACTGCTGGAACCTCTGAGGCATTGTACTAATGATCAATCAATGAAACCCCTACAGACAGGATTTTAAGTTACCCTAAAAATACTTTAAAGGGAATATGTTATCAATATTTTCTAACAGCTGCAGACACCATTGGCTAGCTGTTAGGGTATAAAAGAAAATGGTACCTTTCATGGAGCTAATGGTGGTTGCCAAACTTATTTTAAAATCCCCTTTTAATTTCTCAGCCAAGGCCGAGCTGCCCAAGTGTCACAGCCTGGTACTCTTTGCCTGGCCTCGTCTCCCAGTCCTTTGAACGTCAGTCCATGAGGGGCTGGAAGGTAAGGCAAGCAATGAGAAATAAGTGGCTGTCTCACTCAAGCAGCTTGGCCCCACCTTCTTGACACCTGGCTGAGAAATAAAAAGGTGATTTTAGAAGATTTTGGTAACAACCATCAGCTCTAGGAAAGGTACAGTTTGCTCTTATCAGAAAATACAGATAACAGATTCCCTTTGGTTTACGTGGCAATAAAAAAATGTTTATCAACTGTAAGTGTTTCTTCTAAAAGGTTCCCCAGCCATAGTGTTCTGCTAAGTAGGGACCCTGAGAACAGGGACATAATTGTCCCTAGAAAAAAGTAAAGGGGTACTCCCCTGGAAAACAGTCTTTTTTTTAATCAACTGGTGCCAGAAAGTTAAACAGATTTGTAAATTACTTCTATTTAAAAATCTTAATCCTTCCAGTACTTATCAGCTGCTGTATGTTCCACAGGAAGTTCTTTTCTTTTTGAATTTATCTGACCACAGTGCTCTCTGCTGACACCTCTCTCCATGTCAGGAACTGTCCAGAGTAGGAGCAAATTACCATAGAAAACTTATCCTACTCAAAAAGAAAAGAACTTCATGTGGAACATACAGCAGCTGATAAGTGCTGGAAGGATTAAGATTTTTAAATAGAAGTAATTTACAAATCTGTTTGACTTTCTGGCACCAGTTGATTATTTTTTTTTCAAGTGGACTACCCCTTTAAGTGTACCGCACCTGCACGGCCACTGCTTCATTCTCCACGGGGCCCCCAAACATTTTTTAGTTAAGTGTTACATGGTATAGCAGTGGGGATAGTATGAATCTTACTAATATGCACACCTTTTTGATTCTTATTCTCTATGCTGATGTCAAATTGTTAAGGATTCTACTTTGAACATGACACAAGTATTTTTTTTCCAACATTCCAACAAACTTTTACAAACCGATCATTTCATTTATGATTCACTATGTCAACATTTCACTTGGTCAGAAATTAAGTCAAAAGTTTATTGTGCCTTTAAAGGAAACCTGTCACCACTTTCATGCTGGCTGACTTATGAGTCTTTAGGGCAGTCCACAGTGGCTTTTTCCCGACACACTGGCCTTGATTGACAGATCTCACCATATACCCAAACACGGAGAGTTTTATCAATCAAGGCTAGTAAGGCAAGAAGAAAGCAAGTAAGTAAGAAAGCATTTAAGGGGGCATGGCATGCATGGGGAGTTGAGTGGATGCGTGTGCACCGAGCTCCCGCTTCCCAGCATTATTTCTCCTGATTTTCCTACCCTGTGGCCGGTGAACGCTTGCCCCTGGTACCGGGTTGAGATCCGTAAGGCTCCTGGAAGCTCCAGGCAAAGTTTGGTGGCGGTCCATTAGTCCCGGAGGTGCGCAGAGGGTCAGCGCAGGTCTCAGGCGGCAGTTGCTGTGGACGGGAGGACAAACGAGAGAGGGCCAGAGCGGTGGTGAGCTGCAGGAGTAAAGGGAGCCGGGCTACACGGTAGTGGTCTCCTCTGGCAGGCTTGGGGTCCTGGCTGAAAACTGAGCCGCCGCCATCTTCAGCCTTCATGGGCGGGGCCTGGTGCTGTCCTCGGTTGCCTTGCAGACTCCCGCTCCCAAGGTCTGCAGCTGCCGGGCTGTGCGGGTGGCGGTGTGTGAGGTACATGCTCTCTCCTTTACTGCAGGGACTGCTTCTGAGTGAGTAGATAATAAGCTCCTCTGGATCTCCCTGAAGGCCTATATTTCTTGTTTGCCTACAATTCTTCTTGGGCCTTACACCCTGGACTGTGGTGTCTACCTCCCCTGCATCATCCTCCTGTTCTCCTGCTATTGGGCTTGCTGGGACATCGAGTTGCTCTACTTGTATTGGGACTTTGTGCTATGTTAATGAGAAGCCCCTGTGGATTGTCCTACAGAGTGAGTCCCTATTATTTCTACTGTGTTTACAGGTTTCTATTATCTCTTCTGGGTGCCTCTGTGTGGGGCTACGGGGGGCCCGAAGAGCCGCAATAAATGCTCTAAGACTGTGGCGGAGGTTGCACAGCCTTCATCTGATGATGATAACTCCTCAGAGGATGGGTATGTTCACAACATGATCGGGAAGCACAGACACCCCTCTCTACTAAAGTGGTGGCTAATGCTGCAAAGGCACTCTCTAGAACAACGGGATCGCCTGGTAGCTCCCTGCCCAGTCCCTCTCTGTCTATGGTGGACTGTTCTCAAGGCATGCTACCTATTCATTTTCCTGATTGTATGCAGTATGAGCTGGTTACTATTCACCAACGGTTTGCTGAGGTTCTGGCTGCTATTACATCTTGTCACTCCTATGTCATCTCCAAGGTGGACGAACTTAGACAGGAATTTTTCATCCTCTATCATGAAACTCAAAAGTTGTGGGAGCGCACCACGGAGGTGGAGCACAGAGTGTCTGCAGTGGAGAATACCTTACACCCTATCCCACAGCAAATTGCCGAGCTACAGCGTCAATTTAAAGGAGTGGTTGACAGAGCTGATTATTTTTTAAATCGCCTCAGGCATAATAATGTTCAGCTGGTGGGCCTCTCCGAAAAAGCGGAGGGTGCGGATCCAGTGGCTTTTCTTGACTCCTGGCTTAAAGAGGTTCTACCTGCTGATACCTTCTCTCCTCTCTCCAGGGTCCCAGATAGGCCTCCAATCCCTGGGGGGGGGGCCACCCAGGCCCTTTATGGCAAAGATCTTGCATTTGGCCATGTTCACACTACGGAATTCCACGAGCGAGCGGAATTCCGCGGTGTGAACTTAACATTAGTGTGAATGGGTCTCCGCGAGACCTGTTCACACTTCGGAATTTCTGCGGCGGACAATTACGCCGCTGAAATTCTTCTGCGCAAAGAAAGAACATGTTCATTCTTTGTGCGCATTCCGCGAGCACTGCATAGCCGTCAATGGTGACGGCTGAGTGCCCCGCGGCCCTAGTGCCGAAGTATCCTCGCCAGCGGCCACCAGGCGGAGTCTTCGCTTGTGGAATTCAGCGAGCGGAGATTCCGTAGTGTGAACAAACCCTTTCAAAGACAGAGATCCTGAGAGCAGTGCGGCTTAAATCGGTGACAGGAGAAGCTCCTTCTACCCTGACTTCTCTGTAGAACTCCAAAAGCAAAGAACCCAATTCACGGAAGTTAGAGATAAACTTCGCTCCAAAGCCTATCCCTATGCAATGTTGTACCTGGCTCACCTTATGGTGGTGGACGGAACCTCCACAAAGTTTTTCACTTCACCCACTGAGGCATTGCAATGGGCGAAGGCTGCTCAACGAGCTGCTCAGCTGCTGGACTGATCTCCTTATTGGACTACCTGTTCCCCTATGAGTTAGTTAGTGGTTTAGGGAGCTGAGTGCTAGTTGTATTCGGGGAGCGTTTGTGGCTGGGTTGGCAGGTGGGAGGGCAGAGCTGGGAGCTAGGGTAAGGCCGATACAGAATGACATAGGGGTACTTGATGCTGCTGTGGATAGGGACCCTACTCCTGATGCAGAAAGGGCATGGGCTAAGGCACAGAGGTCTCATTTAGAAGGATCGAGTTCACCTAAAATTGGAAGGGAGAGGCAGCCTTATTTGAGTTTAGGGACAAAAATGGCAAACTGTTGGCTTATTTGTCTAGGGAGAGTCGTCCTGTGGCTTCTATACCCTATATTCGAACAATGGAGGGAACGTATAGCTCTGACCCAGCAACTATTAATGGGGTATTTCTTTCCTTTTATAGGCCCTTGTAGTCTTCATCCTCTCAGGTAGCCCCCCCCTACTATTTTTTCTTTCCTGAGAGACTTGCCCCTTACTCCCCTGACTTTGCTTCAGTCTTCAGCCCTTGAGGTCCCCTTGACGGCTGAGGAGGTGTCACGGGTTATTGAAGATGTACCCTCTGTGAAAACAACGGGTTTGGATGGGTTGGTAGGTGACTGGTACATGGGGAATGAGGAGAAATTGATTTCTATTTTGCTTAATCTATATGCCACAGCCTTGGACTCTAGGGCCTTGCCTGACTCCATGAGGGAAGCCCTTATTGTCACGATGCCGGCTGGCAGGTAGTGGATCCTCTGTGCCAGAGAGGGATTGGCGTGGACCGTGCTAGTGGACCGGTTCTAAGTCACTACTGGTTTTCACCAGAGCCCGCCGCAAAGCGGGATGGTCTTGCTGCGGCGGTAGTGACCAGGTCGTATCCACTAGCAACGGCTCACCTCTCAGGCTGCTGAAGATAGGCGCGGTACAAGGGAGTAGACAGAAGCAAGGTCGGACGTAGCAGAAGGTCGGGGCTGGCAGCAAGGATCGTAGTCAGGGGCAACGGCAGGAGGTCTGGAACACAGGCTAGGAACACACAAGGAAACGCTTTCACTGGCACAATGGCAACAAGATCCGGCAAGGAAGTGCAGGGGAAGTGAGGTGATATAGGGAAGTGCACAGGTGAAGACACTAATTGGAATCACTGCGCCAATCAGCGGCGCAGTGGCCCTTTAAATCGCAAAGACCCGGCGCGCGCGCGCCCTAGGGAGCGGGGCCGCGCGCGCCGGGACAGGACCGAGGGAGAGCGAGTCAGGTACGGGAGCCGGGGTGCGCATCGCGAGCGGGCGCTACCCGCATCGCGAATCGCATCCCGGCTGGAAGCGGAATCGCAGCGCCCCGGGTCAGTGGATCTGACCGGAGCGCTGCAGCGGGGAGAGTGTAGCGAGCGCTCCGGGGAGGAGCGGGGACCCGGAGCGCTCGGCGTAACAGTACCCCCCCCCTTGGGTCTCCCCCTCTTCTTAGAGCCTGAGAACCTGAGGAGCAGACTTTTGTCTAGGATGTTGTCCTCAGGTTCCCAGGATCTCTCTTCAGGACCACAACCCTCCCAGTCCACTAAAAAAAAAGTTTTCCCTCTGACCTTTTTAGAGGCTAAGATCTCTTTGACAGAGAAGATGTCCGAGGAGCCGGAAACAGGAGTGGGAGGAACAGATTTGGGAGAAAAACGGTTGAGGATGAGTGGTTTAAGAAGAGAGACGTGAAAGGCATTAGGGATACGAAGAGAAGGAGGAAGAAGAAGTTTGTAAGAGACAGGATTAATTTGACACAAAACTTTGAAAGGACCAAGATAGCGTGGTCCCAACTTGTAGCTAGGGACACGGAAGCGGACATATTTAGCGGAGAGCCATACCTTGTCTCCAGGGGAAAAAACGGGAGGAGCTCTTCTTTTCTTATCTGCGAACTTCTTCATGCGTGATGAAGCCTGTAAGAGAGAATTTTGGGTCTCTCTCCATATGATGGAAAGGTCACGAGAAATTTCATCCACAGCGGGTAGACCAGAGGGCAAGGGGGTAGGGAGGGGGGGAAGAGGGTGACGGCCGTACACCACGAAAAATGGGGATTTGGAGGAAGATTCAGAGACTCTGAAGTTATACGAGAATTCGGCCCATGGAAGGAGATCTGCCCAGTCATCCTGGCGGGAGGAAACAAAATGTCGCAAATAATCACCCAAGACCTGGTTAATTCTTTCTACTTGTCCATTGGACTGGGGATGATATGCAGAAGAAAAATTTAATTTAATCTTGAGTTGTTTACAGAGAGCCCTCCAGAATTTAGACACGAATTGGACACCTCTATCCGAGACGATCTGCGTAGGCAACCCGTGAAGACGAAAAATGTGTACAAAAAATTGTTTAGCCAACTGAGGCGCTGAAGGAAGACCAGGAAGAGGGATGAAATGTGCCATTTTGGAGAATCGATCAACGACCACCCAAATAACAGTGTTGCCACGGGAAGGGGGTAAATCAGTAATAAAATCCATACCAATCAGAGACCAAGGCTGTTCGGGGACAGGCAGGGGATGAAGAAAACCAGCGGGCTTCTGGCGAGGAGTCTTATCCCGGGCACAGAGTGCAGGCTCGCACAAAGTCCACAACATCCGTCTCCAGAGTCGGCCACCAATAGAAGCGGGAGATGAGT
The DNA here is from genome assembly GCF_029499605.1 of Hyla sarda. Classification (NCBI taxonomy): domain Eukaryota; kingdom Metazoa; phylum Chordata; class Amphibia; order Anura; family Hylidae; genus Hyla; species Hyla sarda. The sequence goes on from NC_079190.1 coordinate 326,228,667, forward strand.
TGCAGAGATTTCTTGATGCCCACATGACCTGCGAGATGGGAGGAGTGACCCCATTTGAGGATTCCGAGGCGTTGGCGTGGAGAAACAAAGGTCTTTCCTGGAGGAGTTTGCCTGAAGAAGGCAGGAGAAGTGGAGATCAGGCAGTCAGGTGGAATGATGTGTTGCGGAGAGAGTTCAACTTCTGAGGCATCCGAGGAACGAGAGAGAGCATCGGCCCTAATGTTCTTATCGGCAGGATGAAAGTGAATCTCAAAATTAAACCGGGCAAAGAACAGAGACCACCGGGCCTGGCGAGGATTCAGCCGTTGGGCAGACTGGAGGTAGGAGAGGTTCTTGTGGTCGGTGTAAATAATAACTGGAAATCTTGATCCCTCCAGCAGATGCCTCCATTCCTCAAGTGCTAATTTAATGGCTAGAAGCTCTCGATCCCCGATGGAGTAGTTCCTCTCCGCCGGAGAGAAGGTCCTAGAAAAAAAACCACAAGTGACGGCATGCCCGGAAGAATTTTTCTGTAGAAGAACAGCTCCAGCTCCCACTGAGGAGGCATCAACCTCCAGTAGGAAGGGTTTGGAAGGGTCAGGTCTGGAGAGCACGGGAGCCGAAGAAAAGGCAGACTTGAGTCGTTTAAAGGCGTCTTCCGCTTGAGGAGGCCAGGACTTGGGATCGGCATTTTTTTTGGTTAAAGCCACGATAGGAGCCACAAGGGTAGAAAAATGTGGAATAAATTGCCTGTAATAATTGGCGAACCCCAAAAAGCGTTGGATAGCACGGAGTCCGGAGGGGCGTGGCCAATCTAAGACGGCAGAGAGTTTGTCTGGATCCATTTGTAGTCCCTGGCCAGAGACCAAATATCCTAGAAAAGGAAGAGATTGGCATTCAAACAGACATTTCTCAATTTTAGCATAGAGTTGATTGTCACGAAGTCTCTGAAGAACCATACGGACATGCTGGCGGTGTTCTTCTAGATTGGCCGAAAAAATTGGGATATCATCCAGATATACAACAACACAGGAGTATAACAGATCACGAAAAATTTCATTAACAAAGTCTTGGAAGACAGCAGGGGCGTTGCACAGGCCAAAGGGCATGACCAGATACTCAAAGTGTCCATCTCTGGTGTTAAATGCTGTTTTCCACTCATCCCCCTCTCTGATGCGGATGAGGTTATAGGCGCCTCTTAAGTCCAATTTAGTAAAGATGTGGGCACCTTGGAGGCGATCAAAGAGTTCAGAGATGAGGGGTAGGGGGTAGCGGTTCTTAACCGTGATTTTATTAAGACCGCGGTAGTCAATGCAAGGACGTAGGGAGCCATCTTTTTTGGACACAAAGAAAAAAACCGGCTCTGGCAGGAGAGGAGGATTTACGGATAAAGCCCTTTTTTAAATTTTCCTGGACGTATTCAGACATGGCAAGAGTCTCTGGGGCAGAGAGAGGATAAATTCTGCCCCGGGGTGGAGTAGTGCCCGGGAGGAGGTCGATAGGACAATCATAAGGCCTGTGAGGAGGTAGAGTCTCCGCTTGTTTTTTGCAGAAAACATCCGCGAAGTCCATATAGGCCTTAGGGAGACCGGTTACTGGAGGAACCACAGAGTCACGGCAAGGGTTACTGGGAACCGGTTTTAGACAGTCCTTGGAACAAGAGGGCCCCCAACTCTTGATCTCCCCAGTGGACCAATCCAGGGTTGGGGAATGAAGTTGAAGCCAGGGAAGTCCAAGGAGAATTTCCGAGGTGCAATTGGGGAGGACCAAAAGTTCAATCCTCTCGTGATGAGATCCGATGCTCATTAGAAGGGGCTCCGTGCGGAAACGTATGGTACAGTCCAATCTTTCATTGTTTACACAATTGATGTAAAGGGGTCTGGCGAGACTGGTCACTGGGATGTTGAACCTGTTGACGAGAGAGGCCAAAATAAAATTTCCTGCAGATCCAGAGTCCAAGAAGGCCACAGTAGAGAAGGAGAAGGCAGAGGCAGACATCCGCACAGGCACAGTAAGACGTGGAGAAGCAGAGTAGACATCAAGGATTGTCTCACCTTTGTGCGGAGTCAGCGTACGTCTTTCCAGGCGGGGAGGACGGATAGGACAATCCCTCAGGAAGTGTTCGGTACTAGCACAGTACAGGCAGAGGTTCTCCATGCGGCGTCGTGTCCTCTCTTGAGGTGTCAGGCGAGACCGGTCGACCTGCATAGCCTCCACGGCGGGAGGCACAGGAACAGATTGCAGGGGACCAGAGGAGAGAGGAGCCGAGGAGAAGAAACGCCTCGTGCGAACAGAGTCCATATCTTGGCGGAGCTCCTTTCGGAAAAACGCATGTCAATGCGAGTGGCTAGGTGAATAAGTTCATGAAGATTAGCAGGCATTTCTCGTGCGGCCAGAACATCTTTAATGTTGCTGGATAGGCCTTTTTTAAAGGTCGCGCAGAGGGCCTCATTGTTCCAGGATAATTCTGAAGCAAGAGTACGGAATTGTACGGCATACTCGCCAACGGAAGAATTACCCTGGACCAGGTTCAACAGGGCAGTCTCAGCAGAAGAGGCTCGGGCAGGTTCCTCAAAGACACTTCGGATTTCCGAGAAGAAGGAGTGTACGGAGGCAGTGACGGGGTCATTGCGGTCCCAGAGCGGTGTGGCCCAAGACAGGGCTTTTCCAGACAGAAGGCTGACTACGAAAGCCACCTTAGACCTTTCAGTGGGAAACAGGTCCGACATCATCTCCAGATGCAGGGAACATTGGGAAAGAAAGCCACGGCAAAACTTAGAGTCCCCATCAAATTTATCCGGCAAGGATAGGCGTAGACCAGGAGCGGCCACTCGCTGCGGAGGAGGTGCAGGAGCTGGCGGAGGAGATGACTGCTGAAGCTGTGGTAGTAGCTGCTGTAGCATAACGGTCAGTTGAGACAGCTGTTGGCCTTGTTGCGCTATCTGTTGTGACTGCTGGGCGACCACCGTGGTGAGGTCAGCGACAACTGGCAGAGGAACTTCAGCGGGATCCATGGCCGGATCTACTGTCACGATGCCGGCTGGCAGGTAGTGGATCCTCTGTGCCAGAGAGGGATTGGCGTGGACCGTGCTAGTGGACCGGTTCTAAGTCACTACTGGTTTTCACCAGAGCCCGCCGCAAAGCGGGATGGTCTTGCTGCGGCGGTAGTGACCAGGTCGTATCCACTAGCAACGGCTCACCTCTCAGGCTGCTGAAGATAGGCGCGGTACAAGGGAGTAGACAGAAGCAAGGTCGGACGTAGCAGAAGGTCGGGGCTGGCAGCAAGGATCGTAGTCAGGGGCAACGGCAGGAGGTCTGGAACACAGGCTAGGAACACACAAGGAAACGCTTTCACTGGCACAATGGCAACAAGATCCGGCAAGGAAGTGCAGGGGAAGTGAGGTGATATAGGGAAGTGCACAGGTGAAGACACTAATTGGAATCACTGCGCCAATCAGCGGCGCAGTGGCCCTTTAAATCGCAAAGACCCGGCGCGCGCGCGCCCTAGGGAGCGGGGCCGCGCGCGCCGGGACAGGACCGAGGGAGAGCGAGTCAGGTACGGGAGCCGGGGTGCGCATCGCGAGCGGGCGCTACCCGCATCGCGAATCGCATCCCGGCTGGAAGCGGAA